>NC_060125.1:101485817-102145103 GCF_021461395.2 Schistocerca americana | reverse complement strand
ATGCAGAAATAAAGAAAGTAAAATTTTCAATCGAGGGAAGACTTGAACCAAGGACCTCTCATTCTGCAGCTGCTCACGCTACCACGGGACCACGGCGCTCCTGGGCTCATATTGTCCATGATGTTGCCTATGTGGCCCATGGACTACTCAGTTTGTTTATTTTGCTTATTTTTTCGCAGTTCCACACAACTTCTTCCTGTTTTCTCAGTTGATCTGTGTTCAGTTTATCAAGGCCTATCCACTGTGCCAACTTATAACTAAATCTGAGGGGGGTGCGATGGGGAGGTTCCCTTGTGAGAACAGTGTAAACAGTAATCGCTAACTAGAGAAGCCTTAGGCCTGAGAAACTGCCGCCTGTCAGGCATTTCCACATGCCGCGGATCAGGTTAGCAACGGCAGGCCAGGAAAAGAATACGGAATCCCTTTTCGAAGAACGACTGGTACCGCTGCTCCCCTCCTTGTACGCACGTTCATTTTGTGGGGCCCTTCCCACTCGTCTTTTATAGAGTGCCTTAAGGATGCTTCTGTCTCGGATCGCTATACAACAGCTCAAGTAAATGACATTAATGGTTTTTATTACAACCAAGTAGGTTGACAATACTTAGGTTTACAAGAACGCGTCGCAAGCGATAGGTGACATGCTAACAGTCAGTGTCCTTCACTATACACAATGTTCATGTAAGCAACTGATATAAGGCACAAGTCTCGACATAACAGTTAGGATGACGGCTTTTCCAGTCTGGGTCTGCTCTGCTAGTGCCCGTCTTCTACTGTCCGGTCAAGGCTGGCAGGAGCGGCGCTTCAGTCTCTTCTTGTAGAGGCCACTCCTGTCGTGGCGCCGTCCCAGTCAGCGGGCTATTGGCCTACGCCCTCTCACACAGCCTTCTCTGCTCTTGCGTTCTTCATCTTTGTGCCAGCGTTAGTCGTCACACTGGAACACATTTCACTTCTTGCCTATAGATCTTGTCTGAGATCTTATTCGTCACGTCAGGCGGCATCCACTTGCAAACAGACAACGTGGAGAAAGTAGCCCAAGGACATTATTTTATAAGTGGCAGTGGAATGGGAACGAGACAGATGGAAAAAAGTAAGTAAACGTTTTACTGTCTCAAATGTAATCACCGTAACTGTTAATACCTTTATCGCACTGTGAGACTAGGCAGTCAGTGTCTTCTTGGAAAGATGTTAGCAGTTGCCTACGAAAACATGATTGTGGCAGGGCATGCACCTCTTAGTGCGAACTGAATAGTCGGCCACGAGTGTCTTTCTTCAGGGCCCCATAAACTTAATCGCATGAGGAGGGACTGGACTGTATGGAGAATGTGTGAGGGCTTCAAATGGTTGAAATGGCTCTAAGCACTATGGGCCTTAGCATCTGAGGTCATCAGTCCCCTAGACTTAGAACTACTTAAACCTAACTAACCTAAGCACAACACACACAACCACCCCCGAGGCGGCATTCGAACCTGCGACCGTAGCAGCAGCGCGGTTCCGGACTGAAGCGCCTAGAACCGCTCGGCCGCAGCGGCCGGCTGTGAGGGCTTCCCAGGCAAACTTCTGCAGCGTAGTCTAAACTGCAGGCCCGCCATCTCCGAAAGTCATTATCGCATTTTTCTCTGACTTTTTGGAACGTACAGTCACAGTTAAAGCTCAACGGCACGTGGATACTCTGCAAAAATTGTAATGCGCCATCATGTCCAAACGCCCATGAACGTTGAAGGATAGCATCATTCTGCTGCAGGATAATGCCCGCCAGCACGTTGCCAAGATTGTCTCGGCTACGCTGTAAGTTTCGCTGGGAAGCTCTAACACATCCTGCATACCTCCCCGACCCATGCGATTTGCGTATTTTTGGAGCCCTGAGAAAGACATTCGTGGCCATCAATTTGCTTCAGACAAAGAGGCAAAGTCGTGTTTCCGTAGGTAACCGCTACACTGCTCCATGAAGACACTCGGTGTCTTGTCTCACAGTGGAATAAAAGTTTTAAAAGTTACGGCATTTACTTTTGAAATAATAAGCAGTTACCTTCCTATTTTGCACTTGTCTAATTTTGCTATACATACTACGAATTTTGTTGGAGGACACAGACAGGATGTTAAAGAAGTCTCAAATATTTTGAGATGTAGTAGTGCTCAACAAAAAAAGGAAATAAAATAAAATAAAGATAAAAGTGGAGACTCATACTTTCTGGGTCCTGATCGCCTGTCCTTAGGAGAAGCTCGGTTTTACGTCCGTCATGACATTTGTTTATAGGAGACGTTCAACATGACATCCATTATGGTAATACATCCCTGGACCCTTCGGCTTCGGAAATACACTCCTGGAAATGGAAAAAAGAACACATTGACACCGGTGAGTCAGACGCACCATACTTGCTCCGGACACTGCAAGAGGGCTGTACAAGCAATGATCACACGCACGGCACAGCGGACACACCAGGAACCGCGGTGTTGGCCGTCGAATGGCGCTAGCTGCGCAGCATTTGTGCACCGCCGCCGTCAGTGTCAGCCAGTTTGCCGTGGCATACGTAGCTCCATCGCAGTCTTTAACACTGGTAGCATGCCGCGACAGCGTGGGCGTGAACCGTATGTGCAGTTGACGGACTTTGAGCGAGGGCATATAGTGGGCATACGGGAGACCGGGTGGACGTACCGCCGAATTGCTCAACACATGGGGCGTGAGGTCTCCACAGTACATCGATGTTGTCGCCAGTGGTCGGCGGAAGGTGCACGTGCCCGTCGACCTGGGACCGGACCGCAGCGACGCACGGATGCACGCCAAGACCGTAGGATCCTACGCAGTGCCGTAGGGGACCGCACCGCCACTTCCCAGCAAATTAGGGACACTGTTGCTCCTGGGGTATCGGCGAGGACCATTCGCAACCGTCTCCATGAAGCTGGGCTACGGTCCCGCACACCGTTAGGCCGTCTTCCGCTCACGCCCCAACATCGTGCAGCCCGCCTCCAGTGGTGTCGCGACAGGCGTGAATGGAGGGACGAATGGAGACGTGTCGTCTTCAGCGATGAGAGTCGCTTCTGCCTTGGTGCCAATGATGGTCGTATGCGTGTTTTGCGCCGTGCAGGTGAGCGCCACAATCAGGACTGCATACGACCGAGGCACACAGGGCCAACACCCGGCATCATGGTGTGGGGAGCGATCTCCTACACTGGCCGTACACTACTGGTGATCGTCGAGGGGACACTGAATAGTGCACGGTACATCCAAACCGTCATCGAACCCATCGTTCTACCATTCCTAGACCGGCAAGGGAACTTGCTGTTCCAACAGGTCAATGCACGTCCGCATGTATCCCGTGCCACCCAACGTGCTCTAGAAGGTGTAAGTCAACTACCCTGGCCAGCAAGATCTCCGGATCTGTCCCCCATTGAGCATGTTTGGGACTGGATGAAGCGTCGTCTCACGCGGTCTGCACGTCCAGCACGAATGCTGGTCCAACTGAGGCGCCAGGTGGAAATGGCATGGCAAGCCGTTCCACAGGACTACATCCAGCATCTCTACGATCGTCTCCATGGGAGAATAGCAGCCTGCATTGCTGCGAGAGGTGGATATACACTGTACTAGTGCCGACATTGTGCATGCTCTGTTGCCTGTGTCTATGTGCCTGTGGTTCTGTCAGTGTGATCATGTGATGTATCTGACCCCAGGAATGTGTCAATAAAGTTTCCCCTTCCTGGGACAATGAATTCACGGTGTTCTTATTTCAATTTCCAGGAGTGTAGTACACTCTTCGAAGCTGACCCAGTTGTTGTTGTATGAGTTGGAATATACTGGAGATGCTATGTTGTAATGTCTGCTCAGCGTTGACTGGAGTGGCGTAATTCAGTTCCTCCCAGTGTCCCGATAACCAAAAGTCTATATGGCTGAGGTCTCGAAGCGAGAGGTCCAAGGTGTGGGGCCTCCTCTATCATCCTGTATTATCGGCGTCAAACGTTCATGCACACTGCATTGAAAATGTGCTGATGTCCCGTCTGTGCCTCTGCTGACATGGCACGTTCTTCAACAAGGCAGACAACAAATGTCTGAGGTATCATGTGTGAAATTAATCTATCCGCCAAGAACGCCTGCCCAAAAGTTAATTGAGATATGGTTCTGGTGATCTCTTTCTGCTATTCCTTGGAGATTTTAATCGCCCTCTGAACACAGGTGAACTAACTGAGATGAAAACAATCATATTTTGTGATATTAGTGATATTTTAATTCACTCAACATACTCTGAAGGTGGGTCGTTCGCTCACTCACAGAGAAGACAAAATTCTTTAATATCACCAAAGGGCACACTCAGGAGATTCTAAATATACTTATCACACCGTCCACAGTGATCTGATCTAAATTTGCGAATCTGTAATTCAAGGAGCGGTTGTAAAAGACGTCATTGAAAATTAATTATTTTCGTTTTGGGCAGTTAAGGCTGGTGACATTAATGGCGAAGAGAAAATTCATGCACGTTATAAAAATGGACTATGAATGTATGTGTGTGTGTGTGTGTGTGTGTGTGTGTGTGTGTGTGTGTGTGTGTGTGTGTGTGTGTGTGGTGGGGGGGGGGGGAGGGGGAGGGGGTATTCAGCATCTCTTTCTAAGCCACTTAACCGATTTCAACCAAACTTGGTACACATATCCCTTACTATCGGGCAACAATCGCTGTGAGGTCAGAACAACCTACCTACCACAGGTCAGGAGCTGATGTCGCAAACACCGAGACGCATAAAAAACTGCCGTATTATGCTTGACATTCAAACTTTTCACTTCTGTGCTACTAACTCTATTTGCAGGAGGAGAGTAGTGTTCAACATCCCGTCGACAACGCCCCCATTAGAGATGGAGCGCAAGGTAAAAATAGGGAAGGATGGGGACGAAAATCGGCCGTGCCCTTTCAAAGGAACCATTCCGATGTTTGCCCGAAGCGATTTAGGGAAATCTCGGAAAATTTAAATCTGGATAGCCGCACGGGGGATTGAACCGTCGTCCTCCCGAACTCGAGTTCAGTGCTCTAGCTACTGCGTCACTTCGCTCGGTAACTCTGTGAACAATAAATTTCGTAGACAGCGCCCACATACACCGCTAAATGCACCTACAACATTATATCGTGTTACCAAACTAAGTTCAGGCGATGTGACGTCATAACACTGAGATCCGTGAAAAACTGCCGCGTTGTGCATGAACGTTTAATACCAGAATGAAACTTCACTCTACAGCGGAGTGTCCGCTGATATGAAACTTCCTGGCAGATTAAAACTGTGTGCCGCACCGAGACTCGAACTCGGGAACTTTGCCTCTCGCGGGCAAGTGCTCTACCAACTGAGCTACCCAAGCACGACTCACGCCCCGGCCTCACAACTTTAATTCCGCCAGTACCTCGTCTCCTACCTTCCAAACTTCACGGAAAGCTCTCCTGCGAACCTTGCAGAACTAGCACTCCTGGAAGAAAGGATATTGCGGAGACATGGCTCAGCCACAGCCCAGGGGATGTCTCCAGAATGAAATTTTCACTCTACAGCGGAGTGTGCGCTGAATTGAAACTTCCTGGCAGATTAAAACTGTGTTGCTCAGTTGGTAGAAGAGCACTTGCTCGCGAAAGGCAAAGGTCCCGAGTTCGAGTCTCGGTCCGGCACACAGTTTTAATCTGCCAGGAAGTTTCAACTTTTAATACATTTATTCTTTACTACTAAGACAGTTTTGCAGTCGAGTCAACTTAAGGAAATCCCTGACACCTGTAGGCGAAACGCGTAGCCGAGTTATGAGGAGGCGTTGCCACAGATAGCTTTACAAAATCGCGCTGCGGGAAAATGAAGCAGCTGTGCTTATACATTTGCACATTATGCATATATCTTTATATGACTGTTTACTAATTTGTAAGGTGTATTCAAAAAAAACATGGAAATGAAATTTTTTCGCTATCACAGTACAGACACAGTTCACTTTTTGTTTCGGTTTCCAGTAGAAAATTGGCAAAACGAATACCTGCGCAATGCCAGATTTGTCAGCTAGTATTAAACAAGTGGTGTTGTCTGTACAGCGAAAAGAGAATAGTTTTTGTCGACGTTCGTAAGTTAGATACAGAAGTATTACAGAAGCTCTAAGTAGTCCTTTTACTAACTACGAGACAAAGCAAGAAACATGTTCACAGTAGTTTTCCAAGTAGATTCTGCAAAATTGTCTGTAAAATTCAGCGTCTGCTACAAAACTATATCAACATATTCTCCACATTTGGAAGGTTTACCCATAGATAAGTTCTCTAAAACCAGACGAAACCTTCAGTTTGATTTTTATGAAGTACTGTATATCTTATGGGTAATTATCGTTTCCCATCACAAAAGCACTCCGTCTTCAGGCCACGAGTAGCCTACCGGGACCATCCGACCGCCGTGTCATCCTCAGTGGAGGATGTGGATAGGAGGGGCGTGGGGTCTGCACACCGCTCTCCCGGTCGTTGTGATGGTATTCTTGACCGAAGCCGCTACTATTCGGTCGAGTAGCTCCTCAATTGGCATCACGAGGCTGAGTGCACCCCGAAAAATGACAACAGCGCATGCCGGCCTGGGTGGTCACCCATCCAAGTGCCGACCACACCCGACAGCACTTAACTTCGGTGATCTCACGGGAACCGGTGTATCCACTGCGGCAAGGCCGTTGCCGTCGTTTCCCTTCAGAACACTCTAAAAAGTTAACTACATACTTAATTTTATTGTTGAGTTGTAGCTTCTACCAAAGACAATCGGCACAACATTCTAATTACTTCCACATTTATAAGAGGCAGTCAAATGGAAACGAGACAGACTAAAAAATGTAGGTAAAATGTTCGCTACTTCAAAAGTAATCGAAATATCTGTTAATACATTTATCCTACTGTGAGACAAGGTGGTCAATGCCTCGATGGAAAAATGTTTACGGTTGACTACGGAACTATGACTGTACCCCACCTCTTCGTCCGAAGCAAATCGCCGACCACGACTGTGTTGCTTCGGGACGCCAAAAATATGCAGTTCGCTTGGCGAGGGATCGGGGCGGTATGGAGGGTGTGTAAGGGCTTCCCAGCGATACATATGCGGCGTAGTCGAGGCAACTTTGGCAACATAAGGGTGGGCATTATCATACAACAGAATAATGCCATTTGTCAGCATCCCTGAGTGTTTCGACGACTTAACAATCGCCAATTTCTCTGATTGCGCGCCCAGTAGACTTTCGCGTACTCCGTTCAAATTTTTGCCGAGTTCTTCCCACCATGTCATCAGAAATGCGAGGTCGAACTGGACTCTCTTACCTTTCCACAAGCATCGTGTCTCTTCAAATTGGCGATATGAACGACGAATGTTTTTGGGTGCAGGTGGATCAATGCTAAAACGCTGACTAAAGTACGCTGGACCGAAATCGTTGACTAACTCTTTGCAAACTGCATCACACGAAACTCCTTCTGTTGAGCAGATTTCGTCTTACTTCTGATTGACTGCAAACTTAGTACACGCAGTGACATCTAAAGGGGATTTTCTGAAACTCTAGGCCACGCCCATTCAAACCATATACATTTCCTTGCCGGCATGTAACATGTTTCATAATTATTACCGTCCAGAATCAAGTCACTCTTTTTGAAAGATCCTGTATGATCCCTTACTCATTCTGCCGGCCGGTGTGGCCGAGCGGTTCTCGGCGCTTCAGTCTGGAACCGCGTGACCACTACGGTCGCAGGTTCGAATCCTGCCTCGGGCATGGATGTGTGTGATGTCCTTAGGTTAGTTTGGTTTAAGTAGTTGTAAGTTCTAGGGGACTGATGACCTCAGATGTTAAGTCCCATAGTGCTCAGAGCCATTTGAACCTCACTCATTCTTTCATTTTTAACAAAATCTGCTTGTGAAACTTCCTGGCAGATTAAAACTGTGTGCCCGACCGAGACTCGAACTCGAGACCTTTGTCGTTCGCGGGCAAGTGCTCTACCATCTGAGCTACCGAAGCACTACTCACGCCGGGTCATCACAGCTTTACTTCTGCCAGTATCTCGTCTCCTACTTTCCATACTTTACAGAAGCTCTCCTGCGATCCTGCAGATTTAGCACTCCTGAAAGAAAGGATACTGTGGAGACATGGCTTAGCCACAGCCTGGGGGACGTTTCCAGAATGAGATTTTCACTCTGCAGCGGAGTGTGCGCTGATATGAAACTTCCTGGCAGATTAAAACTGTGTGCCCGACCGAGACTCGAACTCGAGACCTTTGCCTTTCGCGGGCAAGTGCTCTACCATCTGAGCTACCGAAGCACGACTCACGCCGGGTCATCACAGCTTTACTTCTGCCAGTATCTCGTCTCCTACCTTCCAAACTTTACAGAAGCTCTCGGTCGGGCACACAGTTTTAATCTGCCAGGAAGTTTCATATCAGCGCACACTCCGCTGAAGAGTGAAAATCTCATTCTGAAAATCTGTTTGTGTCAACACACATACTGTCTAATGAAATCTTGTAAGTCACTGTAGCAAACGAGAGTCCTTCTTTTTAACTATCACAAAACATACTATGCAATGTAGATAGAAATCTGCGTCTAATATCTCAAGAAATATTTTGTATCACTTTTTCGCATTCCTTCATGCACATTTTCTGTGGTCCAAACAAGACTCTCAAAAGAATAAAGCCGGTTTCAGATATTCATTCACTCCTTACAATACTTTCAAACTTATACCTACTTCATTCCATCCCTAATTGTTAATCAATTTCTCTTCTCTCCTTGGATATTATAACTCTATATAATTATATCATTAAACGTCTCATCTCCCTAATATTCCTTTTACCACCTAATATTCCTCTTGCCACTGTTCGCCTTTCATTGCTATCACACTCGCCAATGGAAGATTTTTAAAATGATTTTACTTTCGCACATTATTGCTTTTGTGGAGTCTCCGTTCTTGACAATGAACTGCACTATCTACAAGGTAAGTTTGACACAGTGTCCCACGCAGACTGTTAACAAAGTTCCGAGCATACGGAGAAGGTTCTCAGATATGTGAGTGGCTCGAAAACAAGAAGTATTAGAGACCAGTACGTTTTCCTCGATGGCGAGAGTTCATCAAAGACAAAGTTATCGTCAAGAATATCCGAGGGAAGTGTTAAAGAATAGCTCTTATTATCTACACTCACAAATTGCGTGACAGGCAGCAGTCTGTGTCTGCTGATGACGCTATAGAGTACGTGAAGATGACGTCGTTGAGTGACTGTAGGAGGGTACATCATTTCTTACACAAAATTTCTAACTGGTGTGATAAATGATAGTGTTTCAAAATGTAGAAAAATGTAAATTAATGCAAATGAAATGGGGTATCAACCCTTGACACAGTACTCTGCTGCTTGACAGCCATGTCGGTTAAATGTCTAGATGTAACGTTGAAAAACGATATGAAGGGCAACGAGCCGCTAAGGACGGTAATGGGGAAGGCGAATGGTGTAATGATTGGCAGAACTTTAGGGAAGTTAGCATATACAGGGTGATTCACAAAGATATGACACATTTTAATACCGGTATGTTATTCTACAAGTAAAACTAAAGAAAAAGTTCATATAAACATAGGTCCGTAAATGTTTAGTTACGGAGTTACGGCTAATAAAAGACTTTGCCTGAAATTTAGCAACTTCGCTAATATGAAGCCGTCACAAACTGTACGAGCTTAAATTAAAACACGATTTCCACTTATTTAATTGTTATTGATCTGCTGATTCTAATAAAATATGTCCAAGACGTGTATCTACAGTAGTTTTCCAAAACATCCAGAGAAGCAAAGAAGTAATTTCGCAAAATTTTTAATTTATTAACTACTTGGCCCAATTTGCTTTTTATATTCCAGACAATTGCACAAAGCTTTCAAGTATTTCTCCTCCGTAAATTTGAAAGACATCCCTATATAATAAATAATCTACAAACTACAACAGTTACTATGTGGCTTCACTTAAATATTCTGTTGTTACTATATTCTTTCACTGAACAATACAGAAAACTAATTTGTTTCAAGGTTAGGAAGCGACTGAATCAATTCACTAACGGTTGCCAACAATCACATAATTGTTTCTACATTCTTAAAGGAAAGTAAACAAATTTACTTGTATAATAATTCTTGCTTCTCTGGACGTTCTGGAAAACTACTTCAGATACACGTCTGGGACACGTTTTATTAGAATCACCAGTCCTATAATAACAAAATAAATGGAAATCGTGCTTTACTTTAACCTCGTACAGTTTTGCGATGGCTTCATATTAGCGAAGTTACTAAATCTCTAACTAAAGATTTGCGGACCTCCGTTTATAGGAACATTTTTCTTTAATTTTACTTGTGGAATAACATATTAAAATATTTGCGTATCTTCGTGAATCACCCTGTACATAAAAGATACTACATATATAGGTCGCTGGAGTGACTGATTGTTGAGTACTGTTAGAGTGTTTGGAATGCATACCAGATCATATTAAAGGACGATATCGATGCAATTCAGAGGCGGGATGCTATACTTCTTACTGGCAGATTCGATTAACACGCAAGTATTGCCAAAATTCTTCGTGAAATCGAATGGGGATTCCTGGACGGAAGCGACGTCCTTTTCGCGGAACACTATTGAGAAAATTTAGAGAAGCAGCATTTGAAACTAACTGCAGGACGATTCTACTGTCGGAAAAATACATTTCGCGTAAGGACAAAGAAGGTAAGACAAAGTAGAGCTCGTATGGAAGCGAGTGGGACAGGATACGAAATGGCTAGCAGTGGTACAAGGTATCCACCGCCATGCACCATACGGCGATTTGCGGGTTACGTATGCCGTGCAGATGTAGAAACCTACTTTGCATGTCAAGGCCTCGGTGTCCCAACAAAACGGCCAAAACCGCGGCACGTGGATCCCGGTTGACTCACTCGAAGGTCGTCCACCGATCAGTAGACAAAGTGTCTTATTTCTTCGCCAGGCAGCAGCTCTAACTGCGGGCCATTAAATTCCACAAAATTTTTCTGGGTTATATACAGCGCCGTATTGTAATGGATTGGGCCAACATTCACGACACTAGTACGTAATAGCCTTTATCAGAGTATATAAATACTAACGAGACAATGCAAATTATCTCTTGTACACTGTCTTCTCTTCTGCCCGTACAATTACTTGAAAGCAATGTTATTAAAATCTCCCTCGTCCCCCCCCCCAAAACACACTATGGTTGATGCTGCATGTCTGTACGATCCAGACAGCCGCACCGTAGGTGCAACGACATCGAAGGGGTGTCTGTGGAGACGCCAGATCAACAAATTATTACTGAAGAGGGACAGCAGACTTCACAGTATCCGCAGGGGCAAGGGTCTCAATGGTTGACTGACCTGGCCTTCTAAAAGTATCTAAGATGTCCTTGCTATGTTGTTAAACCAAAGGACTGAAAGCAAGGGAAAACTTCAGCTGTTAAATTTCACGAGGGGAAGCTACTCTACTGTAGCGTCTCATGATGACGACATCCTCTTTGGTAAAATATTACGGAGGTAATACAGTCCCCCACTCATCTCGATCGTCAGGAAACGTACAGCTCATGTTCTACAGCTCAGAGAGTAGAATGTTAGCTACCTTAATCGGGAAGGTATGTTAGAGACCTTGCAAAGGGAACGGGTTAGTGCGAACTAGTAAAATACAGTGGTGGGAAGAACATGATTTCTGATCATGTGAGTACAGAGTTACCAAACAATCAAATTGAGGTAAACCATGTGTCTAATAATGTATAAGAAAATAGGAATGCAGCCAAGCTACTATGAACAGCACGGTGAACGCATCACCGTCGTTAAGGTAGACACAAATGCAAGACCCAACGCAGTAGTACAAGTGTATACGTTTACAAGTTCCGCTTATGATGAGGTGTCTGAAGGGTTGTGTGATGAGATAAAAGTAATTATTCAGTTCATTAACGGAGACGAAAATCTAATTTTCGCGTGAGGATAAAATTCCATGTGGACTGGAGGAAAGGGATGAAAGGGGAAATCACCAAGTAGAAATTTACACTGAGCACAAATAAGTTACTGAAAACGCTTGTTTTAAGAATCAAGCAAGAAGAATGAATAGATGGAAGAGCTGTGCGTAGACAGGAAGGATTCAAATAGAACATACAATCATTTTCTTCATATAGGGTACCTCAGCCGTGAATTTTTTGTAGGTCAGTGTCATGGTTCCACCTCGGCTGTTGGTTAACTAACAAGTACTTACTTTATTACGTTTCGCACGATTGTAAGGCCGATATTGGCCAAAAGTGCGAAAAGTAATAAAGTAAATACTTATCAGTTAAGCAACAACCGAAATGGAATCATGATACCGCCCATTTAGGTTAGAGTGCTTCAGAAAGACGTTTTAAAAATTTGGGGACATATTCATTACACTAAAATAAGAAGTCCAGCGAACATAGTCTCTAAAACGCTTACCTTCACCAAGAGTTATGAGCACTTTTTCATACTCGATAATGTGAACCACATTTCTTCTACTGAAAGCTCTTTGCTTTCCATATATATAAAGTAGGTATTATGGACAGAAACAAGGAAAAAATATCCAGTAAATATGGGCTCTAAAATGCATAACTTGAAAAGCTATTTGCACTTGTTCAGTGGAGGAGATGTGTTTACTGTAGCGAAGATGAAAAAGTGCTAGCAACTCTTAAGGTATGGGTTTTAGAGTCCATGTACTTTTTTCCTTGTTTTAGTGCAAGGAAACTATCCGCAAAATTTTTAAACTTCATTCTAAAACACCTTCTATAATGTCAAGGCAGAGATTTTGAATTGCAAAACAACGCAGGGGAGTAGAGACCCTGGCTGTAATTTATTGGTTATAAACTGCCGATATATATCTGAAGAAATTGAAGAAAGGTAGGAAATTAAGGAGTTGGGACCTGGATAAACTGAAAGAAGAATCATGGCTTATTGAGAGTCTCATTACGTAACGACTGATAGAAACATAGAATGTGAGTACAAAAGAGGACGAACCGATAGCTTCGAGAGATGTAATAATGAAGGTAGCAGGGCGTCGATAAACAAAACATAAGGCTCGGTAGAAATCCTTGAATTTAATCGACTTGAAGCAGGTAAAAGGGAATACAGACGTTCAACAAATAAGAGTAACAGGAAGTCCTCAATGGCCAGGTAGAAATAGATAGAGATGACATGCAAATCGAGTATGACTATGGGAAAGGTAGATGTCAGCTATTGGAAAATTGAAGAGCTTTTGGAGAAAAGGGAAGCAGCTGTACGAATACCAAGAGTTCAGATGGTAGGCAAGTGCTAAACAGAGGAAGAGAAGCTGGAAAGTGGAATATACAGAAGGGTTACATAAAGGAATGAAACTTTAAGATAATAGGATCGAAATGGAAGATGAGTTGATCAAGACGAGAAGAATTTGTCAAAGCCCTGAAAGACTTTTTTTTTGTAAAACGTCATTCTAAAGCATCTTCTAAACTGTAGTCCCTGGAGTAAATGACATTCCCTTCGAATTAATGAGACTCTTGAAGAGCCAACCATAACAAAATTATTTCATCTGGCGTGCAGGGTATGTGGGACAAGCGAAATACACTCAGACTTCAAAAAGAATGCAATAATTGGAATTTCAGAGCAAGCTGTTATTGACAAGTGTAAATATTGGCGAAGCACCAATTTAGTGAGACATTGTTGCAAAATACTGACACAAAGTATTTAGAGAACAACGGAAAGACTAGTAGAAGGCGACCTCAGGGAAAATCAGTTTGGATTCCGGTGAAGTGTAGGAATATGTGAGTCAGCCTGCTGAGCTAAGGTAGAATGACCAAAGACAAACTTGCAATTAAAACATTTCTACGTTTAGAGCAAACTTTTTGCATTTATGACTGGAAGACATTCTTCGAAATTCTGAAGATACCAAGGATAAAATGCAGAGCGAAAAAGGTTAATTTAACTTGCACAAAGACTAGACTGCAGATACAACAGTTAATTCACATGAATGTACATTGAGCAAGCTCCGAAGGACACCAAGGAGAAAGTTTATAGGCTTCAGACAAAGTACTTGGAAGATCAGTTGAACTGAATACATAGTGTCTTGAAAATAGATTATATGACGAATATTAACGAAAGTAAAACAAGGATAATTAATTAATTAAATCAGGTGATGCTGAAGGACTTGGATAAGGAAACGAGACAGTAAATGTAGTCGATAAATTTTGATATTTGGAAGCAAAGTAACTGATGATGTCTGAAGCAGAGATAATACAAAATGCTGACTGCCAATAGCAGGAAAACCACTTCCGAAAAAATTAAATTTATTAACATCTAATACTGAAACGTGGACGATAAGCACTTCAGCCAAGAATTGGATAAAAGTTTTTGAAATGTACTGCTACAGAGGAATACTCAGACGGGTAGCTCTAGTAACTAATGAAGAGGTATTGAATCTCATCAGGGAAAAAAGAACTGTGACAAAAAGGATTTTGCGGTACAACCTGACTAATTAATGGGTGATGTGACAAATCTTGAAGCGTAAAGGAATCGTCATTTACGCAGTGGAGGGAAGTATGGGACAGAAATTGAAGAGGTAGATCAAGGCTTAAGTGTAGTAGGCAGGTTCAGGTGGATGTGCACTGTAATTCGGATGCAGAAATGAAGAGACTTGCACATTAAAGACTAGCGACGGGAGCTGCATCAAACCAGTCCTCAGACTATTGTGACAACAAGTTTACTCCCTTACTTTAGTGTTCTTCCAGGGCGAATCTATGACGACATCTGAGATATACTTGACGCTCGTGCTCTTTTTGCCGTGTTCTGTTGGGTCGCCTCGCCTCTCCGATGTAACCTACCCGACACTCGCAACTCATCCCTGCCGGCCGCGGTGGCCGAGCGGTTCTAGGCGCTACAGTCTGGAACCGCGCGACCGTTACGGTCGCAGGTTTGAATCCTGCCTCGGGCATGGATGTGTGACATGTCCTTAGGTTAGTTAGGTTTAAGTAGTTCTAAGTTCTAGGGGACTGATGACCTCAGAAGTTAAGTCCCATAGTGCTCAGAGCCATTTTGAACAACTCATCCCGTAAACTGTCGGCGAGTGCAGCGTGTTGACGAGAACCTTCGCAGGTTACAACAGCTCTCTAATTTTGCTGCTGACCCTACAAATTGGTTCAATGCCCACTTGACAATGAATTTTCCTCACATCTGTGCTAACTGCCATCGGATATCGCGAGAGTAGGATTACGTCACGAAAGCAGCTCCCTCCAGATACGCCAATTTGCATGAGTAAAATGCAGTCTTATTATTATTAATATTATTATTATCATTAATGAACATCAGACCCCATAGATTTCACTTCTAACATCACTTCACTCCTAACATCGTACCTTACGCCGAATTTTAGGTACACTCTTTTTAAAGAATATCGCGCAGGAGTGAAGACAGTATATAAGAGTTATGTTACATTGCCCCAGTTGTGTTCACATCTCGGAGAAAGTCACTTCCAGTAATATCAGAAACATTGATTCAGTATTTTATAATGTGACTAGCTGAGTACCCACCGTTGCCCAGGTTTGTCTTTATTCCAGTCTTCTATTACTTTATCTCGTCCTTCCCCTTCTCTCTGGCAAAGTCCTCCTTCAGCCTCTCTCTACATCTCCTCCATCCCTCTGTCCTCCCTCTCGACCCCCCTCCCCACTCAACATTCTCCTGCGCCTCTCTCTGTCCATGTGTTCCTCCCTCCCTCTGTCCTTCTGTTCCTTTTCCGTCTATGCGGAACTACCTGGGGATCTTCAGCAACCATCCTTCGATCTTCAACTCTGGACTTGGTGTACTCAAGTACTGAGTATTGTGCATCTGTTTGGACGAACAGTCATCATACAAGGCTTGTTGATACCCAGCTGAATACGACAATGCCCATTAATACCTGGAGTACTCAGATATACTCCAGTTTATTGGCTTCCACTGTTAACCGGTATAATGCCTCCTGATCTACGCAAATGCACTGCCCTTATGAGAGAATTCCACAAGATCTCCAGGAATTCTAACCTACCCGCGCGTAGCGACCTGCTACTTTGGAATTTTTTTTTTTTGTTTTTTTTTTTTTGGTCATCAGTCTACTGACTGGTTTGATGCAGCCCGCCACGAATTCCTTTCCTGTGCTAACCTCTTCATCTCAGAGTAGCACTTGCAACCTACGTCCCCAATTATTTGCTTGACGTATTCCAATCTTTGTCTTCCTCTACAGTTTTTGCCCTCTACAGCTCCCTCTAGTACCATGGAAGTTATTCCCTCATGTCTTAGCAGATGTCCTATCATCCTGTCCCTTCTCTTTATCAGTGTTTTCCACATATTCAAAATGGCTCTGAGCACTATGCGACTTAACTTCTGAGGTCATCAGTCGCCTAGAACTTAGAACTAATTAAACCTAACTAACCTAGGGACATCACACACATCCATGCCCGAGGCAGGATTCGAACCTGCGACCGTAGCGGTCACGAGGTTCCAGACTGAAGCGCCTTTAACCGCACGGCCACACCGGCCGGCTTCCACATATTCCTTTCCTCTCCGATTCTGCATAGAACCTCCTCATTCCTTACCTTATCAGTCCACCTAACTTTCAACATTCGTCTATAGCACCACATCTCAAATGCTTCGATTCTCTTCTGTTCCGGTTTTCCCACAGTCCATGTTTCACTACCATACAATGCTGTACTCCAGACGTACATCCTCATAAATTCCTTCCTCAAATTAAGGCCGGTATTTGATATTAGTAGACTTCTATTGGCCAGAAATGCAGTTTTAGCCATAGCGAGTCTGCTTTTGGTGTCCTCCTTGCTCCGTCCGTCATTGGTTATTTTACTGCTTAGGTAGAAGAATTCCTTAACTTCATTGACTTCGTGACCATCAATCCTGATGTTAAGTTTCTCGCTGTTCTCATTTCTACTACTTCTCATTACCTTCGTCTTTCTCCGATTTACTCTCAAACCATACTGTGTACTCATTAGACTGTTCATTCCGTTCAGCAGATCATTTAATTCTTCTTCACTTTCACTCAGGATAGCAATGTCATCAGCGAATCGTATCATTGATATCCTTTCACCTTGTATTTTAATTCCACTCCTGAACCTTTCTTTTCTTTCCATCATTGCTTCCTCGATGTACAAATTGAAGAGTAGGGGCAAAAGGCTACAGCCTTGTCTTACACCCTTCTTAATACGAGCACTTCGTTCTTGATCGTCCACTCTTACTATTCCCTCTTGGTTGTTGTACATATTGTATATGACGCGTCTCTCCCTATAGCTTACCCCTACTTTTTTCAGAATCTCGAACAGCTTGCACCATTTTATATTGTCGAACGCTTTTTCCAGGTCGACAAATCCTATGAAAGTGATTTTTCTTTAGCCTTGCTTCCATTATTAGCCGTAACGTCACAATTGCCTCTCTCGTCCCTTTACTTTTCCTAAAGCCAAACTGATCGTCACCTAGCGCATTCTCAATTTTCTTTCCATTCTTCTGTATATTATTCTTGTAAGCAGCTTCGATGAATGAGCTGTTAAGCTGATTGTGCGATAATTCTCGCACTTGTCAGCTCTTGCCGTCTTCGGAATTGTGTGGATGATGCTTTTCCGAAAGTCAGATGGTACGTCGCCAGACTCATATATTCTACACACCAACGTGAATAGTCGTTTTGTTGCCACTTCCCCCAATGATTTTAGAAATTCTGATGGAATGTTATCTGTCACTTCTGCCTTATTTGACCGTAAGTCCTCCAAAGCTCTTTTAAATTCCGATTCTAATACTGGATCCCCTATCTCTTCTAAATTGACTCCTGTTTCTTCTTCTATAGCATCCGCCAAATCTTCACCCTCATAGAGGCTTACAATGTATTCTTTCCACCTATCTGCTCTCTCCTCTGCATTTAACAGTGGAATTCTCGTTGCACTCTTAATGTTACCACCGTTGCTTTTAATGTCACCAAAGGTTGTTTTGACTTTCCTGTATGCTGAGTCTGTCCTTCCGACAATCATATCTTTTTCGATGTCTTCACATTCTTACTGCAGCCATTTCGTCTTAGCTTCCCTGCACTTCCTATTCATTTCATTCCTCAGCGACTTGTATTTCTGTATTCCTGATTTTCCCGGAACATATTTGTACTTCCTCCTTTCATCAATCAACTGAAGTATACCGTCTGTCACCCATGGTTTCTTCGCAGCTACCTTATTTGTACCTATGTTTTCCTTCCCAACTTCTGTGATGGTCCTTTTTAGAGATGTCCATTCCTCTTCAACTGTACTGCCTACTGCGCTATTCCTTATTGCTGTATCTACAGCGTTAGAGAACTTCAAACGTATCTCGTCATTCCTTAGTACTTCCGTATCCCACTTCTTTGCGAATTGAACTTCAGCCTACTCTTCATCACTACTATATTGTGATCTGAGTCTATATCTGCTCCCGGGTACGCCTTGCAGTCCAGTATCTGATTTCGGAATCTCTGTCTGACCATGATGTAATCTAATTGAAATCTTCCCGTATCTCCCGGCCATTTCCAAGTATACCTCCTCCTCTTGTGGTTCTTGAACAGGGTATTCGCTATTACTAGCTGAAACTTGTTACAGAACTCAATTAGTCTTTCTCCTCTTTCATTCCTTGTCCCAAGCCCATATTCTCCTGTAACCTTTTCTTCTACTCCTTCCCCTACAACTGCATTCCAGTCCCCCATGACTATTAGATTTTCGTCCCCCTTCACATACTGCATTACCCTTTCAATATCCTCATACACTTTCTCTATCTGTTCATCTTCAGCTTGCGACGTCGGCATGTACACCTGAACTATCGTTGTCGGTGTTGGTCTGCTGTCGATTCTGATTAGAACAACCCGGTCACTGAACTGTTCACAGTAACACACCCTCTGCCCTACCTTCCTGTTCATAACGAATCCTACACCTGTTATACCATTTTCTGCTGCTGTTGATGTTACCCGATACTCATCTGACCAGAAGTCCTTGTCTTCCTTCCACTTCACTTCACTGACCCCTACTATATCTATATTGAGCCTTTGCATTTCCCTTTTCAGATTTTCTAGTTTCCCTAGCAATTTCAAGCTTCTGACATTCCACACCCCGACTTGTAGAACGTTATCCTTTCGCTGGTTATTCAATCTTTTTCTGATGGTAACCTCCCCCTTGGCAGTCCCCTCCCGGAGATCCGAATGGGGGACTATTCCGGAATCTTTTGCCAATGGAGAGATCATCATGACACTTCTTCAATTACAGGCCACATGTCCTGTGGGTACACGTTACGTGTCTTAAATGCAGTGGTTTCCATTGCCTTCTGCATCCTCATGTCGTTGATCGTTGCTGATTCTTCAGCCTTTAGGGGCAATTTCCCACCCCTAGGACAAGAGAGTGCCCTGAACCTCTATCCGCTCCTCCGCCCTCTTTGACAAGGCCGTTGGCAGAATAAGGCTGACTTCTTATGCCGGAAGTATTCGGCCGCCAATGCTGATTATTAATCAAAATTTAGGCGGTGGCGGGTATCGAACCCGGGACCGAAGGCGTTTTGATTATGAATCAAAGACGCTACCCATAGACCATTTTTTTTTTTTTTTTTTTTTTTTTTTTGTGCGCTGATATGAAACTTCCTGGCAGATTAAAACGGTGTGCCCGACCGAGACTCGAACTCGGGACCTTTGCCTTTCGCGGGCAAGTGCTCTACCAACTTTTTTTCTTTTTTTGGGCAAGTAGTAAACAGAAATTTTTATGGTGCACAAAAGACTATCACTTCATAGTTGAAGGAAAGTTGCCCCGCTGCTCTGCGAGAGAAGGGAAATGTGAAAACGAAAATGGGAAAGAAAAGATGCCTTCTGCATTGGTGAGCATCTGAATAGTATCGTAAAATTCCGACAAGAACTTAAGTCCCAGGAAGCAAATAGGATTCATACATACAGGTCACTGGCAACCTCTGCTATCCGAAATATTGTATTTGAAGCATTTAACCGTTAATTATGATTTTCAGCATATTTCCAAATATCCTCCTGTAGTCGCAATGTTGGCTCATTTTAAAGTGTTCAATTTCTATGTAAGAATAATAGTCGAGGAAAGTAGCATGCCTATTCTGCATAATAAACGATGCTGTGTGGCCCATGATCCACGTTGCAGCGTTGTTTTTTGCTCGTGGATATCTCAGTTTTTGTGGCTGAATGATCTCTAAAAGGTCTATACCACAGGGCGTCGTGCGGTCTATTACCGACAATCGTTGACGAAGAAATGTAGTAATTTCTTCTGCATGTCCGCACGTGAACCTATGAATAAGCGTATCGACTCTTCCGCATGCGTCACAGTTGGGCGTTGGATGAAGGCCTATTTTATGTAGCTTTTCATTCGTTGCGACTTTATCGTTGACTGTTAGATACCAGTCGGCTATGACGCGTGACGGTAACACGTCGCTGTGCACATTCCGCCATACTATACTCCAATGTGTATGTGGATGTTTTTCTTCGAGACGATTCCTGTGGTTTGTTGTCATGAGAAGGCCATAAAGCTTCCTGTTCGTCAGGCTTCCGTTATCGACGATGTTGTGTCGAATGTAACTCATTTCCATGTAGTACAGTCGCACATGTCGGTAAGAAAGTGGAATGCCGGCGATATTAACTGGTGGGTCAAGGCTATGAGGCTTCCACCGCTGAATGAGGTTTGAGATGATACTGGTCCTCCGGGTACGAAACTCCTTCCTGATGCGATTTAGGAGCAGGGTGACACATTTTTTTGTGTACTTTAATGAGGTTAAGGCCACCTTTGAACGAAGGTAAGGGTAAGGCATCGAACTGAACTTTTAAAATGTGCCCCCTAAAAAGAAACCAACATAACGCTTGTTGTATACTCTTGGCTAGATGGTCGGAGATTGGAAGAATTTGCGCCAAATAATTCATCTTGCTCGTAATGGCGATCTCGATGATCTTAACTTTCTGTAGTATGTTCAAGTCACGGTCGGAGTGAAGTATCAAAGCAGCACGTAATTTATTAAGCATGTGTGACCAGTTCTTCGTCAGGAATTTGTCTGGTTTGGCCTCAAAGGTAACACCGAGGGTTGTGTGATAATCCTTGACCTTGCACCATGGGATATGTCTCCGGTACCGCCACCGATCTGCAAAGCTGTGGTTTTAGTTCTATTTAGTATTGCTCCCGAAAGAAATGTGAATGTTTGTAAAAGAGTTTCCGCTGACAGAAGTTGTTGCGATGATGACACAGTTACGCATATATCGTCAGCATACGCAATGCATGGGATAGTGACAGACTCGACGCCAATCCCGATCCCGCTATGCGCTAAGTTGTTCAGTAGCGGCTCTACTGCAATGGCGTACAAAATCATTGACAGAGGACATCCTTGGCGGATGGATTGCTCAATGGAAACTTCTTTTGTAAAATGGCCATTAATGAGAATCCGTGAAGAGGCGTTTGTAGTAAGTTTGCGAATTAATTCTATGAGATGAAGTCCAAAACCTAGTTTCTTCATGCTTTTAAAGAGTAAGTCATGACGTACACGGTCATAAGCCTTCTCAAAATCTAGTAAGATCAGAGCGTCCTGTCCTTTGGTTTCAGCATATGAACAGATGATGTCCCTCAAATCGCAGGCAGCTGAGATTGCACTTCGGCCTTGCACTGCACTGTACTGGTAACTGCCTAAAACCTTGTACATAACGGTTTGCATCCTTAGCTTAATCGACCTGGTGATGATTTTGAAATCGGCATTCAGGAGTGTGATGGGTCGCATGTTTTCGACCTTCCTGCTGTTCCCTTTTTTCGGTAATGGCAGGATGATACCTTCCGTAAATGCCTTGGGTGTAACTTCCAGGTGCCAGAGTTCATTCGCTATCTCGAGGAGTGTCGGACCGAGGAGGTTCCAGTAACGCTGGTAAAACTCAGCGCTGAGACCGTCGGGTCCCGGTGACTTCCCTTTCTTTGCACTGTGGACCGCCAGTCGGATTTCGTCCTCTGTGAAAAGAGATTCCAGATTTGCATTATCCTGTTGTGACAAGCGACAGCTCAAGGTCCTAAGAAAATCGTAGCACGAGTGTTCATCAACGAATTGCTTCTTGTAAAGTTGACTATAATAGTCGTAGACGTGCGAGATGGTGTCACGTTGCTTCGTGATGGCATTCTCAGCGTCATCAACGACGGCTTCAATCAACATGGCTTTACACCGTTTCGTCGTTCTCAGGATGTGGTACAGAGAGGCCCGTTCTTCGGCGGCAACGTCCTTGGGGTGGGCTCGCACGATGAGGCCTTGCATTCGTTGGCGTTGTATCGCCGTGATTTTCGCTTTATATCGTTTGATCTTTACGTCGATATCGCGAGAAGGATTGTTAGTGCGACTGTACAGTTCTCTCAAACAGCGATAATAAAACTCAATAGTCTGTTTCTGCCAAAAGCTTTTTTGTCGGGCGTAACTCATGAGGGTGAGGCGTAATTTAGGCTTAGCACACTGAGTCCACCACTGGAGAGCGCTATCGTTGCCGCTGGAGCTGTTGCCACGTTATGTTCACCTCCTCTTCAAGTTGGGCATCCTGCAAAAGGCTGACATTCAATTTCCAGTAGCCTTTCCCGCGGTATATTTACTGGCGGTGTAGGTTAAGGTAACACAATGGTCGGAGATGTTGACAGGAGCTATGTCACAGTTCACAGTGTGTCGCTGGATGGCATCGGACACATAGATCCTACCCAGCCGACTGGCAGAATGGCTGGTTACGAAGGTGTACGCTACCCGTTCACCGTGCAGTTGTTGCCATGTATCGTGAAGACGCATGCCATGAATTAAATGTTCAAATTCGATACATCTGTTCGTGTTCGGAGTTTGGTCTCTGTCGTTAAGCACACAATTGAAGTCACCACCGAGGATGAGATGTGCACGATAAGCGCTAAGAAGAATGGGAACCTCGTTTTTATAAAATGTTGAGCGATCTCTCTTATGAGTGCTACCTGAGGGAGCGTACACGTTAACAATCTGCACACCATTCACTCGAAGAGAAATGCCACGACCACTAGGCAGCCGCTGCACATCCGTAAATGGTATACCGTCGCGCAGAAGTATGGCAGTGCCTACAGCATCCTGGAAGTTGATGTTATCAATGAGAACGTAACCGGGCACTTCTAAGACGGTGACAACCTCCTGTAGGAGGGCAATGTCAACGCTGGTACCATACAAGAAATCAGTTAGCGAACGGAGTTTCACCGCACTTTGAATTCTATTGACGTTAAGTGTGGTATCGTTGTAGGTTTGGCTATCGCACATGATGGTTCAGAGGACAATGAGCTCTGATTGTTGGATCGTCCTTCTCGACGGCTTTGAACCAAACACGTTGGGAACGTCTGGAGTACGAAACGAAATGTCAAAACCAATAACGGGTCAGGGAGTGGAAATGTCGCAGCGCGATGGTCATGCGCGGGAGCAGCTACTGCTGCATCTCCTCGTCCTGCCGCCACCACGGCTCACTGCTGTCGGGGTGCTTCGCGGTGCGCGCGCCGCCCTGCCCGCCACCGCCGGCTGAGTCTGTCAGCGTGGTCGCGTCCGCCTGGCCACCACGCGGGGCTGCGACTGACGTCAGCGAGTTCCTGCGGGAGCGCTGCTGCAGCCGCTCGCTGCTCTGCTCGCTCTTCCTCTTAGCCGTTACGGTGCTCTGTTCCCTCTCAGCCCTCAGTAGTGGCTTCAGGTGTTTGGTTTGTTCACGAATGCGTTCTTGCCTCGCGGTGTCCTCGCAGCGCACGGAGCAAGAAGATTGAGGTTCAGTCTCACTGCCACTTTCTGACACGTGTACGGGTCTCAAATCATCCGACTTTTCCTCTTTGCTACTATTCCCTTTGCTTCTCCTTCGGCGGCCTTTCTTCGTTTCTGCTGCAGTCTCTACCGATAGGGATGGTTCAGGCAAACTGATCTGCACCCTCTCCTGTATCTCACACGGCTTAGTTTCAGAGGTGGCTGGCGCATCGTTGCTATCCAGCGATAACTGCCCCGGTGAGGATGACGGTGCCGGATCGACGTCCGTCCTACCGCGAATGTCTTTGGCACTGCATTCCACCTGAACTGGCATCTCCGCCCCGCTAACACGTTCCGGCTGCCGGGGTGGTGGTAGAGTCCCCGCGACTACCTCACTCAATAGCGGAACAAGCTTTTCACTACCGTCTGCCGTACGTTCGCGTGGAAGTTGAAATGGACGTCGACGTGTACAGTTCATCCGCAGATGTTCTGTGGAATGGCAGATCGAACAGGTAGGGGGTTGTCCAATGTAAGTTACCTGTGCACGACAGCCGCCAATGGCAACATACGAAGGTATATGCTTTTTTAAGTCCACACGTACACTTCGCACCCCGCTGTTAACTTGGTAGCGATATGCACTCGACCATTTTTCATTGGTAACTGACAAAACAACGCCGTACAGTGACAGAGAACGTGCTATCAGGTCATTAGGGCACTCAGGTGGCACATTAAATACCCTGACGGTTCTCACTCCGTATCCCGAAGGCACGATTTGGACATTACTAATACTGCCATCAGTATGACGAAATGGTCTCACACCAGCATGCTCCTCAACGAATTTCTCATAAGTGTCACTCGAAATAAATTTGATGAATAACGAATACTGCACAAAGTCCAACTGGAACGTGTCGGCTATATCTTCAGGCAATTTCAGATCCTCAAAGATCCACTCATGAATTTCAAAAGCCGTCGGTCGCAAGGCAGCACGATCGAAAACACACTGAACGCTGTTCGCTCTGTTAATTGTCGACATCTTACTTACAACAGTGGTACAGAAACAAACGTTAACAGCGCTCGCACACGCTGCGCAGCTCTCCACCTCAGCACTGCTCGCGACGTAAACACCGGTCCGCGCTACCGCCCGTCACCGCGCGATGTGCACTGGCCGAGTGCCGGAACACGACTGAAACCACGGGTAACTACTACCTTTTTAAATCGTAAGAGACTGAAATCACGCCATGCAACTCTGTGCGATGCTGCTGACATGGTTGCTAAGGATTTCAAAACTCTTGAAGAATGGAAAGGTCGGTGGGGAGCAGTGACAGATGTGCGCCTGCATAACGTCTTGTCAGGTGATAAACTTCCAAGTGGATTCGACCCACCACTCAAGACCTGGACTACTCTCAACAGAATCCGTACCGGCCATGGCCGATGCATGGATGCTCTCTTTAAGTGGGAGAAGCTGCCTAATGCAGCCTGTGACTGCGAGGCTCCATACCAGACCGTTCACCACATTGTCAGTGAATGCAGGATTCGAGCCTATCACGGCGCCAAAGAGGACTTCCTAATAGCAACTCCAGATGCAGTGCGCTGGATTGAAGGACTGGATATTCAGTTGTAAAGACAAAACTTAAGTTTCTTGTGTGTCAATATGTAAATATGCATATGTAATTTTATTTCATGATATGTCTGTATTAGCCATACGCTAAATAATAACTTTCCCCTCTATTCATCTCCTCCTCCCCTCTCATTTCCCATCTCCTCCTTCCCCTCTGAACATCTCCTCCTCCCCTCCCATGTTCATCCTCTCCCATTTCCTTTCTCTGTCCATCTCGTCCTCTCCACTCTCTCCACTCATCTCTGCCTCTTCTCTTTCACTTCCCACTTCCTCCTCCTCCTTTGTCTGTCGATCTCCTCCCCTTTCTTTTCCCATTTCCTCTTCCCCTCTCCCTGTTCATCTCCTCCTCTCCCTCTCTCAGCATTCCTCTTCCCTTCCTCCTACTGCCTTTGTCCCTTTCTTTCCCCATGTCCTCTTCCCCTCCCTCTGTTTATCTCCTCCTCCCCCTCTTCCTCCTACTGCCTCTATCCATCTCCCTCCTCTCTGCTGTCTCTGTCCTCCTCCTCTCCCCCTTCTCTGTCCCTTTCCACCCCCCTTCTCTCTGTCCATCCCCTTGTCTGTGTCCATCTCCACCCTCCTACTCACTGTCTGTCCATGTTCCCCCCCCCCCCCCCCCGCTCTTTTCTCTCTCTTCATGTTATCGCCACCACCGCGATAGGAGGCTTGTGGTTTTTCCTCCCACGCTATTTCTTTCCAGATTGTAGCTAAAAGTATGCCAAATTGGGTTGAAATCGTTCCAAGGGTTCAGGATGGTCCTTTTACCCGTGATTTGACCCGAGTGCGCAATTGCTGAATATTTTTCACATACGTTTAACGTGTTTCGTAGGTATTTGTACATATATTTCACCTGTATCTAGCGAATTTCGCCCTGCAGTCCCGTTTACACATAATTCTATGTTTATGACGTCGTATCTCCTTAACTATGCGCTGTACAATGATGTAATGTTGCGTCTACATTCAGTGGTGTACAAGACTACTGTCTGCGAGATGAGTTGTGAATAGAGTTAGCAGTAAAGGAGTAATAGATTAAAATGTCTTGCATGCCGCCACAGTTTTTCAGCCATCTCAAAGCTTATGACGTCATACCTCCTGAACCATGGGCTGTACAGTGACTTTATTTATTTATATACTAAGATGGTATCTGTTCTTTCGGGCACTGTTTGTGCATTCGCACAGAAGAAGAAGAAGATGGTCAAGTGGCCGGTGATCCTTATATATATATATATATATATATATATATATATATATATATATATACTAAGATGGTATCTGTTCTTTCGGACATGTCCGAAAGAACAGATACCATCGGTGACTATGCAGCTTGTTAGAATGAAATTACAATGAAATGAACACCCTTGGCTGCCTACAGGCGTTAACAAACAGTGCCCGAACTCTTACGGGAATCGGCAACGCGCCGCGAGTAAAGAGTATAATGGGCGGGGGCACTACGAATGTAGTGCGGGACAATACGTTGAGAAATGTGGGCTTCGCGGGGAGGCGTGCCAGAGATAAATCCCTGCAGTCGCGCTATCATCTGTGTCCTCGGTGGCTCAGATGGACAGAGCATCTGCCACGTACGCTGGAGATCACGGGTTCCGGTCGGGGTACACATTTTCATCTGTCCCCGTTGACGTATATTAACACATGCAGGCAGCTAAGGGTGTTCATTTCATTGTAATTTTATTTATTTATTGTAAATTCAGTGGCACATGTAGGTACGGTCAGTGAAATGTGTTGCGCACAGAGTTAGTAGTTAAGATGTAATACGTCAAAACGCCATACGAGATGCAGCAGTATCTCAGAATTTGGCGTCATACTTCCTGAACTAGGAGCTGTAAAATGGTATATTTTTGTAGGCACAGTCAGAAATCAACGTGGATACTGTCTGCGAAATGTGTCGCGAATAGAGTTAGCAGCAAAGAACTTATAAATTAAAAAAACGTCATGCACCATGCGGCAGTTTTTCACGCATTTCCGTATTTAAAGTCGTGTGTTCAAATGGCTCTGAGCACTATGGGACTTAACTGCTGCGGTCATCAGTCCCCTAGAACTTAGAACTACTTAAACCTAACTAACCTAAGGACATCACACACATCCATGCCCGAGGCAGGATTCGAACCTGCGACCGTAGCGGTCACGCGGTTCCAGACTGTAGCGTCTAGAACCGCTCGGCCACTCCGTCCGGCCGAATTATATGTACGGTACAATGATATGTTTTCGTAGATACATTTAGTGCCATATGTGGATACTGTATGCGAAAAGTATTGCGAATAGTATTAGTAGCAATGAGGTAAGAAATTTAAACCTTTTGTATGATGCGGCAGCTTTCCTCGCATCTCAATGTTTATGAGGTCGTAGCTTCTGAACAATGTATTTTGCTGGTACATTCAGTGGTATGTGTGAATACTGTCTGCAAATTTGCCACGAGTGCAATTAGTAGTAAGGAAGTAATAATTAAAACGCCATGTTTCATTTGGAAAATTTACTGTATGGACAGCGAGAATGTGACAAGCAATAAGCTTTTTCCTTTCATGAATCTGTTGGGATAAACAGCGAGAAAAAGTTTGGTAAAGCTTGTTGGAAGTCACTAAGAGCTCTAATTCTCAAACAGTAGACTCCTGACGTATGCATGTTCACTCATCGTAGGCTACACTACTTTTTCATCCCCACCCGCTTGATAAGTAGGTGGTTGTTACCCCACAGCGATTATTGCCAGACAGTAACTGATATGTGTACCAAGTTTCATTGCTATTGGTCCAGTGGTTTAAGAGGAGATGGGGAACATACACATATATATACTTATACTTAACTGAAGGCACTGAATATCTCGAAGACTACGTATTGTATCAAAAAAAGCTATAATTCCAAATTGTTTATCTCGGAGGGGGACATCCATACTCGACCCGCTATCCCACCCGGTGCGTGGAAGTGGGCGGCAACTTTGAAATCTTCAATAGTAACCCCCGTTTCTTACCGAGATCACGATTCTGCGGAAAAATCTGCAAACGAACTTTCTTCGTTTCGCCACAGATGGCGCTGCAATCGGAGGAATAGAATTGCGTACACAATCGTAATTTACGACCTGCTATTCAATTGCCCTTGGATATCCAATGGCACGTGGGACTCCTCCTCCATACTGCGAGGATAGGACTGGCCAGTATTTCATAGCTTCTGTTATATCCTAGCCAGTAATGCCACCCGAGCCCGCTGCCAAAAGGTTGGCAGCATCAAAGTCCGGACGCCGTCCGGATAAGCAGCGCCAGCGAGACAGGAAATCGCCGCAAGTCTGCGCGCGCCACCGCTGGCTTCTGGCTTCTTAAGCGCTGGAGTCGCGAGCGCTAGGACAGTTCTGTATTCGCCGCTCAGTTGTATACTCGTCACCGAATTGTGTACTTGCTAGTCAGTTGTGTGTTCATCGCAGCAGAGTTGTTGTTTGTCGTCAGCCGACGCTGACCTAGCCGCTCCGACTCGAACTAGACAGATTTCTGTAGACACGGCGTTCACTACTGTGTTGCTGTATCTTCGTTAATAAAGATAAGTACCGACTTTTATTTAATCAGAGTGGGTGGGTTTTCCTCTTTCTGTTCACTGTTCCAGCGGACCGGTCGGCCCGCTATTAAAAGTGTGGCGGTGACTTCGTAAGCCGTTTCTACAGCGAATTGCTTGTCGCTACGAACACCGCCACAAAAGCTTCTAACTGGAAACCCTACTCTCAACGTTGTGTTCCTCCGATGTATCGAACGAGAACTACTCGATGTGCCGCCGTGGCTGTGTAGAGAACTACGACGTACGCGGTACACTGCGACCAGAGCCCGTGTATCGTGCAGACGTAGAACAGACAGCGGCTCTAAACATTACAGTACTTGCGCAGTCTTTATTGCTTGCACACCTACCTATAATTTGGAGTACAGACGTGCAAGTGGACGATGAATGTTGCAACTACAGAAGAAAAAATTGAAATGATCTTGATTTACTGACAACGTAGGAGAAATGTTGAGCCTTGTATGCCGAGCGTTTGCCGGAGAAAGCTAGCTCTCGTCCGTTCTTTTACAAGGTTGTGAGCACCTTTGTGTCTTAAGACACCTTACGTATGGGCAAAAGGAAATGTGGAAAACGTGTTACAGGAGAAGTTAATGTGAAATGGCTGTACTAGCGGCAGTGCACCACAACCCACGGATAAGCGCACGGAAATTAGCCTACACCGCGATACCGGTATGTCCGTAGGTAGTATTGTCACTATACTGCCTCATCAAAGGTATCATCCACACCACGTGTCACTGCAACAAGAACTTCATGGCGCCGATTTCTACATCCAGGTAGTGTATTGTGAATAGGTACGCCAACTAATGCGAGCGTCCCCGACGTTCTTTGCCAGGGTACTATTTTTATATGCGTCTATTTTCACAAACCATGGTAGCGTAGTTAACCGGCATAACATGTATTACTGGAGTGTAGACAATGCCCACAGGTTACGGCGAGTTGACCATCTACGTCCTTGGTCGATTAATGTAGGGTGTAACATCATAGGGAACGAAGTTATAGGTCCGTATTTTATCGACTGCCCGTTGAATGGACGGAAATACAAAACGTTTCTGGAACAGGAACTACCGGCACTACTGCAGGATGTTCCACTGGACATTCGACAACGTATGTGGTTTAAGCATGATGGTTGGCCAGCGCATTACGCTGATGAAGCATGGGAGGTATTAGACCGTGTTATCAGTGGTCGGAGGATCGGCAGGGATGGTCCTATTAATTGGTCCTCTAGGTCATCGGATTTGACGTCACCGGATTTCTTTCTTGGGGATATTTGAGAGATAAGGTGATCCAGCAGGTGTCAAAGGCTGTAAAGATATGGTCAACCATGCCAGAAACACCTGTGCTGATATTCCCGCAGATAAGTTTCTGGCCTGTGCACGGTCATTTCAAAAGCGGATCACTTCGTGTATTGAAGTTGGCGGTACTGCGTTTGAACACTTTACTCTAATTGGAAAAGTAGAGTAGCTATCGTCTCGAGCAACGGCCACAGTGGCGCTTTCAGTAGTCTCCTGTTCGATATGTTGGAGGAGTACAATGTTGCTAATGGGGTGTCCAATTAGAAGTTATGAAATGTTGGCCTGTTCTGATCTCGCAGCATGATAAGTGAGTTCCGATGTGCCACTGCACATTCAAGGATCATTTTAGTAGCACGTCGTAAATTACGATTGTCTACACATTTCTACTCCTCCGATTACAGTGGCATCTGTGGCTAAATGAATAAAATGCTTCACCCAAAACGTACGCAGATTTTGCCTACAATAGTAATCCGAAATAAAAAATTATGGGTTCCCATCGAAGATTTCAAAGTTGCTCCTGCCACCCACGCACGGAGTGGAGTGGGGGGTCGAGCGTGGTATCATTGGTTGTCCCAGTCCGAGACAAACAAATTGGAATTATAATTTTTTTTATCCGATGCGTAGTCTCCGAGAAATTTCAATGTCTTCAGTTAAAATGAACAGCCTGTATATGTACATCCACTTTTACCGTATGTGTTGATGTCATCTACAAGCCAGAAGAATGTGGGTGCCTTATGCTTGGGATATCCCAAGGTAGTATAATCTTCTTTCCATTGTTACTTATTTATCATTACAATAACATACTTTAAATAGAAAACTTGAGCGGTACTATTGCTTTAAATATATGCAGCCTTGATGTTCTTGCAGTCTGTACATTTCTAATCGCATAATTAAGCTTCCAACTAAAGGACATTTTTTGTACATTCCCTGCTTCACCGTGTCCGATCATCCACACCTCATTCCTTCTGGTTCTCAGGTAGCAGCCTTCCTGGGACCATAGGTTTTCTATCTGGCTCACTCCAAATCCTGACATCACTAACCTTTCCAACACTGCAATGTCTTCTACGGTGTAGGGGTCATACACTCCACAAACACTTCTACAGTGTCCAGTGGATGTTATGTGGAAGCAACATCAACCACGATGAGGGAAATTTGGCTGTCTGTGTGACTCCCCAAGCTCTATACTCACTCATATCTATTTCTTACGATTGATACGCAAAATATGTCATTGAGGCAGCAGCGTTACTACGCAGTTTAAAAAATTCTCTATAATTTTATCCAGTAGGGTAACCGAGAATAATCTCACCTTATGCCCAAAGATTCCCGTTTAAATTTCCTGAGCATCGCTGTCAGACTATCGTATCGGCTTTATCGATCTGTTACGATCCTAACTGTGAATTCTCTGAATTCTTTCGACATTCGCAGTCAGCTGTCTTGATAATGTCATCAAACAGTACGGTAATGGAACGATGAATTTACTTCGAAAAATTTTTTTCTTAAAGATTTCACTTTATTTACTAGCGATTCATCAAGACCATTAACACATTTAATCACACTAGGTGAGCGTGGAAGTAGTTGCCAGGGAGTAACTGATGAAAATGAAATTACCTTTAACACATGAGAAAGTTATTCATAAAAGCCTTTTCAAAACCAGATATAAAATTTATAACCAGAAAATCACCCTCGAAATATCAACTTACAATTTTATTTAGAGGCAGAAAGAATGTGAGGTGCCGGGGCTAGCAGTGTATTTAACACTAAATTCTTCGAGAATCTTCATATATAAATGATGCTCTAAGCCCCCCCTATTCTAACTCCGACTTTTGCTGTTGCGCATGGATTAAAAAGAAACACGAACTGGCTGTAATCGACCCTGCAAGTGGGGTAGAAAAGAGTTTGGCACCTGCAATAATTTAATTTGATAGACATTAATTAAATAAAGGAAAGTTTCAGTAACGTAGTGAGAAATGAAAGGGTTGCTCTACCGATTAACAGAATGAAAGTTCTGTCCAAAATAACAATTTCATTTATTATGACTAAACTCAAAATCATAAACAAAACACATGAAACATTTACAATACATCGAAATGGATCAAACTGGATACTCAAATAAATGCTGTGAAGGTGAAGTCGTCCATAAACTCGATTGTGACATTTATGACGAAGCGGTATGTGGAGCCAATCCCTTGCAACTCAAATCTTAAGAGAAAACACACAAACAACCCAACATTAATTGCTGCTGCAGTAGTGAGAACTCAGACAATGAACACCCAAGACAGAACAAAGTTAGAAAAAGACGAACAGGCATGCTCTGCTGAGCTCTGATTATCACAGTGCAAATTCCCTAATCTGCCGGTGCTGTGGACATACATTACCAAGCTGTCTTCTTAACTGCAAGGACACGATCTGGCGTACCGGACGCGATGGCTGGTTGCTTCGACGTCCCGTCATGGTGATAATAATGTCGCGAGTATAGCCCGAAACAAATTGTCCTGGTCTGGTTGTTCCAGACTAAAGACTTCCTATCAATACAAATGCGCCTCTGAGGGAGACGAAGAAGGCTCGCTACACAATCACTGACGGTACAGTGATTGATTTTAACAAGCAAAGTCACACAATAACTGTGATACTGTCAACTTTAGCCAAAACTGCCCAAGACAGACAACATAGGCCGCTTGTATGCAGAACGCTCATTTGCCAACTGTACTCGGAATGTTACGTTGAAGTCGAAACTTCAGCAACTTCGTTAAACAGTTACAATCAAATAAAAGTATGTTAGACAGCCAACGGAAGGCAGGCTGTCCAGAGCAGCGAGAGCTCAGTCTTGTAACCTACTCTGACCGAAAGGCGACAGCCGACTCAGACAATGAACACCCAAGGCAGAACAAAGTTAGAAAAAGACGAACAGGCGCGCCCTGCTGAGCTCTGATTATCATCAGAGCACCCGTACAAACCAAACACAGAACATTCCCGCCCCCACGACAGTGGCCGTGGTTAAACATTCCAATCAGCAACTCGGAAATCGGCGGAAAATTCCACTCTATTGCCAAAGCACTACCATTCCACCAATGGAGATAACGATTTGGTAGAAAACGCGGGAATTACCCCACCAAGACTGCCTGGGGACAAAAGTCATTCCCACGCCTCGCTGGTAGCCCACCAGAAAGTGTTTTCACTAAGTTTCTGTGAAGTAACGGAATCTCTAGCCCAGCCGCTCCTTCAGGACCCTGCAGGCGTGTCTCCGCCGCTATTCTGACAATGTCGGCGTCTGGAAAGCATCCACTTGACTCCCTCACACCCGTCGGCTTAACCTTTTCAAGATCAGTAGATCCCGCCTGTCACTGGACCACCCGGGTGACGAGAGACGCTGCGTGGGAAGTCCACGTGTGAAGGAATAGCAGCTTTTCACCGCATGCAATTAGAGAGGAAAATCAAATTACTCAGAGTAAGATAGAAATATGAGAGGGGCCTTCTGCCACCTCTCATAGCCCCTATGCCATTTTAGATTGTAATTGGTGAGCAGTTGACTCACATTGGAGCAAGGTAGTGAGTCAATCGCCCAAGAACAATCTTGCAAACTGACTCCACATGCCGCACTCTATAAAAAAGACACTGCAACTGAAAAATGCAGCTAGTAGAGGGAGGATTACTTATGATGTAGCCAACTTCACCTTATTAATATGGAACTCTAACACTCACATCACACATCCATACCCAGGGAGCCCCTTCCAAACACCGATTTACACAGACATTTCAAGCTCTAAATATGGCCCAGGCACGTGAGCCAAATATGGAGCAGTTTATTCTTTACAATCAGAGTTGAAGTGTTCTGCAATTAAATGCCCAAGATGTTACAACAATTTTAATCATTAAACTAACCTGAACTCAATCACACATGATAATATTTCAGTTAACAATCTCTTCGTGAGCTTTCAGAATCTAATTACAACCTCCGATTCATTCTGTCTCCCTGCAGCAAGAATAACCTTTACAAAATGTTCCCTGAACTGATGGTCCATTCACAATGACAGTGGTGGTATCTTCTTCAGTTTATGGGGACTTCAGGCACACTGTTTGCATACACACAACAAAAAAATTCAGAATACAATAAAAACATTGTGTAGAGAACACAACAGTAATTTGTAATTTGTGCGCTCTACTCTATCACTTACAAAAGAATTACAGTGCAAATTCACAAACACATACAAGGTATAACATACATTACAAAAACAACACTAGAGAAAGAAATTTAAGAAAAAAAACAAGGTTAATGGGGGGTCAAGTTGCGCTTGCACATTGCACAATGTTCACGACTGTGCTGAGAATGAGGCACTAAATCACATTGTTGGAAATATTCGAAGCACTTCACAAATTCGTTAGTTTCTCTGAGGGGGTTGGTATGTTGAGTCATATGCATTGATGCACGTGGTTCCATGTCTTGAGCATCGGAGGGGGCCTTTTGGGATGGGGCCACAGTACTGACATCACATAGGGCTAAACATCGGCTGTTGTTGCTACGTTGTTGCAACAGCAATAGGGTGTGCTGGAGCATCTGCAGTACTCTGTTGAGATTGCAGCAAGACTCACGCATATGATCAAGGTAGTACGGTAGGAAGACATAGTGATAGGCTCTCCTCACGTCGATTAATTGTCTCTGAGGTCTACTAGTTGGGATACATCACTAGTCCAGGTCTCTTCTCTCGGTGGACAGTACTTTACGTTTCCCAATATTGCAGTTCGACGAGGGATGATGGCAAGTGGAGTGACTCCACAAGTGTGTGAGGTCATCCATACAGGATCGAACTAGGAGCGACGATTGCTACAACTGCTCTCAAATAGAGAGGAGAAGTTAGAAATGAGACCATTCATTTGTTAGTGTAGCACCATACTGCTTTGTGTATGCAGATCGGCCAATGCTAGTGAGTTGCAAAAACTCAAATAGGTGATTATATAGCGTCCCTTTCAGTCCTGAGGCACATGAGGCGCAGGTTCTGACACCTTATGTGATCTTCGTGTACTCACGACAAGGTGGTCTGCCGCAGGGAATCCCTCCAAACGGCTGCTGCGTACGGAGAGCTAGCAGGCTGTTGCGTGCTGGTCGCGTGTCAGTGTCAACGGCCAGCCACACTTTCGCTTGTGGTCCGGCGAGGGCTGTCTGCAGCCTAATACCTCAGGCATACGGCCCGGTGACTGTCAGCTTGTAGGACCGGACGCTCCCGCGCCCTTCTCGTCAGGTGGCGCGCTGACGCTCCCCTTCTTGCAGATAGCCTATGACTTCTTGGTTTTTGCTCCGGCCGGCCTCTGCATTGCCGCAATTTCCGTCATCTGCACAGTTCTGACAAAAATCTTATGCCTAACTTTTTGCCATGGCCTTCTATGTTATAATAAATTTACATAACGATACATTGATGGTCTGTCATTTCAGACACTCTTATTTTAATTTTATAGTTATCAATCTATGGCTATCATTATAACAAAATCTTGGTATATCTACTCTAGACATGGAAATAATTTATCTTGATATCTGTGTAGAGACCGATCTCACTACTGTACATGGTGTGTGACGCTATATTGGATGAACGACTAAATGTGCGGGCCCGCATTAATATTACTATTAATTATATAGATCGACAGTAGACATGCTCAAGAATTAACTACCATTTGCCAACGATCTACATTCTATGTCTTTTGAATAAATTGTGTTATTATGCAGGTCAAAGTTTTACTGTGCTATAAAGAACATGCAACTATTCTACTTTCGTCCCTCCATCTCGGGTCTGTGGTTTGGTGAGCTGAAAAAATAGCATCCCAACAGGCGCGCGCCAAACACTTGTGGTAAAAAAACCCCACAATATAAAAGATCTAGTTATTGTTAAATCCTAAAGTTTAACTTATCCTAGTATATGGTACTCTCTCTCTCTCTCTCTCTCTTTTTATGCAACACTCTTACATAATTCCTGTTACGCTGAGATGTCTCGCTGCTCGCCGCTATTGACGACAGTGATGTGCGCGCCGTACGACAAGGCCTCCGAGTTCTCACTACGCCTCACTGAAACTCCAGAGACTGGGTTAGCCATGGCTATACAAGACAATAAATTTATAGTTGCAACTTCTTTTTCTATGTGATGCGGTTTTCGCGATCAAAGCACACCTATCCAGAGACAATGTAATATGACCAAGCCAGGACTGGTTCCTGTTGAGGATTCCGTCGCCCACCACACACCAGCTACACAGCATGTCACGAATCTCCAAGTATAATTCCTTGGTTATTCATCTGAGACAGTCACGAGCAGCACGCTAGGCTTTATCCCCGCATTTCTACCGCCTAGGGCACCATTGGAGTAAAACTCTCACAGGTTCACCCCGACTTGCAAGACAACGATGCTGGCGCACCACTGTAAAAACAATACTGCCCGTATTCATCCTCGAAATCACGCAATATACCACAATCTTGCAGTGCACTGACGTGTGCTTGCAAGCACTGTTATGAACGTCTCGCGAACTGGTTGTGGCCGCTATGGAGCATATCACGACTTCCCAGAACGCTTCTAGGAGCACGTTCTTGTATGCGCCCGTTTGTGCGACATCTCCTCACTCATCATTATCCCTCAACATGGACACCAGGCAGGAAAGGACAAAAACATTGCTCGTGGAATGGTAGTGCCTCCGTCAACATTGTAAGTCGCGAACATAAACCAAAAAGGAAAGCAGCAGTAAATTCTTATGTGAGAGAACGCAGCGTGTTAATAGTTTAACAATCTTAATCTGTTAATGCAACGATTATTGTTCCCCGAAGAAAGGTTCATATATTTGCCTATTCTACTATGTACACCACTTAAACTACTATTATTCCACGAACTTCTTTGTGTGAGAGATGTGGTGGAGTCCTACGGACTAGCGCCGATCCCTTGTTAGACTCCCCCTCCTCTGACGTGCATTAGGATTTGCAGTTCTAATTTCAATCTCCTGGTTCTCCTGTTGTCCTCGGTTTCACTCTCTCCAATTACGGTCGCTTAGCCGTTCGTTATTCCTCCTATCCCAGATTCCTTGTCTAGATTGACCCTGTTCCCTGACGTTCTGGTTTCCGTGTCTCTGGTTTCCATAACCTTGAAGAGCGCAACCTTGACTTCCGTAACCCTGGTTTCCTAACTGACCAGTGCGATTATGCGATCTGTTGTCGTCTTCCCTTGCTGGCCCGTGGTATTTGTTATTTTGCGCCTTCTTCCTGTCCTTTGCGTCTTGTTTATCGAAGACTGCTTCGAGTTCGCGCAATAGACTCTTGAATGCTTCTATGTCAGATCCACACTTCCCAACAAGTGTCTGTTGATACCTAACTGGCAATTTGGAAAAGCAAGATTTAATAATTTCTCCGTTGCTATATGGACTATCTAAAAACTGATTCTTCTTGAGTAAATCATCAAAAAATTTGGTTGCGCTCCTATGCCCGGACACTTCCAGTTCAAGACAAAATATTATTTCCTCTGTAATCCTGTCTTGCGTTTCCTTTGACCAGTAGGTCCGCAGGAATGCACCAACAAATTCCTGATAAGTCCGACAAGTCGTTGCCACACCCCGCACCTTTTCCGCGGCTTGGCCTTCGATGTGTCCACACATGAATTCTAATTTTGCCTGGGTTGGCCATGACGACGGTAATGAATTTGTAAACTGCATTACCCAGCTCTTCGGATGCATCAACCCTCCATTATCTTTGAATTTATGGAATTTTAGTATCGACAGGAAGTGATTCTGATCAAAATCCTGTCCGATCCTCGCACTGGTGTTGTCACTCGTTTCCGATACTTGCACGTCTGCTGAGTGTCCTGTTCTATCTTGCTGATAACTGTGATGTGCTACCGCTGTATCACAGTGGAAGTGGCACTCCGAATTCACTCTTCTAAGTGGGCTGCAATTATTGGAGCTATAACTCGCTGTTTCTGCCTGTGCCTTGTTAGTTCCGCCGGGCTAGAGCACGGCGGGATTTTCCTCGGAGACACAATTCTGTGTACTCCATCATTGGTATCCGAACGCGCAGTGCTCGTGTGCCCGTTTCGCTCTAGTTTTGCTATCTGACTCTCTACTTCTTTCATTCGTTTCGTGATGTCCGTAACCGCAATATTACCTTGAGTCTTTAAGACCGCTAGGGATTTTGAGTGGGCTTGTGTCGCACGTCGGAAGCGCCCTGCGATTTTCATTGCCCCTGTTGCTGCCGTTTTGGCTAGGCCTGCTACTTTTTGTGCTACCATTGACATTTGTTTTGCGTCTCCACATTCTTTCTTTATTGTTAGTAATTCCCCACGAATTTCCCCTATATGCGAAATTATTTCCTCAGTGTCCTCCTTACGCTGTTCGTCAGCTTCTTCCTTCTCCTTCTTACGTTGTTTCTCAGCTTCTTCCTCCTCCTTCTTACGCTGTTTCCCATCTTCTTCCTTCTCCTTTTTACGTTGTTTCTCATCTTCTTCCTTCTCCTTCTTACGTTGTTTCTCATCTTCTTCCTTCTCCTTCTTACGTTGTTTCTTATCTTCTTCCGTCTCCTTCTTACGCCGTTCGTCGGCTTCTTCTTTCATTGATCGTAGGAAGCTCAGTATTGGGTTAATGTCATCTTTCTGATCCTCATCACACATGGGCGATGTAACTCTGGACACCTGGGCGCTAGAGCTCTGACGTGATCGAGTTGGCCTCTGTCTGCTCTCGTTCGTTTGACTATAAACTTCTGCTACCGTCTCGACCTGTGTGCCTGTCTCTGTTTCATCCTCTAGCTCACTATCATAATCACGGCCGCGAAGTTGCTCTAAGATCGCGTGCAAATCACCTTCCTCATCAGTGAACCAGTCGTCCTGTCCTGCTAAAAATGTGCCCATCTCAACTCCGAACCTATCCCCGTCAGTAAACTGCCCCTTATCCATTATACTATCCTGTCTTGTTTTAGCTTCGCTCGATAATAGTCGTGCCTTACTTCTCGTGATCATTCATGATAAACAAATTTATCTAAAATGCACAATAAAAATAATGTACTCCATATATTTTTCCACATAGACATAAAATTTTAACAACGTCGTTCCAACGCTGTAATTACATGCACGTTTTTTGTGGTACCAAACCGCACACAAACCCGACAAAGTGTGATGTGGTATGAACACGACATAAAAGAAACACAAAAAAACAATGAACAAACGAAATTATATACACTAGAAACAAAAACTGTATCATGCGCCGCTACTTAAAAACTAATCGCGGAACTACAAGAAAAAGAACTAGGGTATTAATCATCAAAAAAAAAGTAGAGAAAATAATTGAATATTCGTCCTAAGAATACTGCTTGCTTATCAGTGATTCACAGGAGAGATCAGAGGATAAGGGTAGACATTTTATGCGAGGTGCCGGGGCTAGTAGTGTATTTAACACTAAATTCTTCGAGAATCTTCATATATAAATGATGCTCTAAGCCCTCCCTATTCTGACTCAGACTTTTGCTGTTGCGCATGGATTAAAAAGAAACGCGAACTGACTGTAATCGACCCTGCAAGTGGGGTAGAAAAGAGTTTGGCACCTGCAATAATTTAATTTGATAGACATTAATTAAATAAAGGAAAGTTTCAGTAACGTAGTGAGAAATGAAAGGGTTGCTCTACCGATTAACAGAATGAAAGTTCTGTCCAAAATAACAATTTCATTTATTATGACTAAACTCAAAATCATAAACAAAACACATGAAACATTTACAATACATCAAAATGGATCAAATTGGATACTCAAATGAATGCTGTGAAGGTGAAGTCGTCCATAAAATCGATTGTGACATTTATGACGAAGTGGTATGTGGAGCCAATCCCTTGCAACTCAAATCTTAAGAGAAAACACACAAACAACCCAACATTAATTGCTGCTACAGTAGTGAGAACTCAGACAATGAACACCCAAGACAGAACAAAGAAAAAGACGAACAGGCACGCCCTGCTGAGCTCTGATTATCACAGTGCAAATTCCCTAATCTGCTGGTGCTGCAGACATACAATACCAAGCTATCTTCTTAACTGCAAGGACACGATCTGGCGTACCGGAAGCGATGGCTGGTTGCTTCGACGTCCCGTCATGGTGATGATAATGTCGCGAGTATAGCCCGAAACAAATTGTCCTGGTCTGGTTGTTCCAGATTAAAGACTTCCTATCAATACAGAGTTATTACAAATGATTGAAGCGATTTCACAGCTCTACAATAACTTTATTATTTGAGATATTTTCACAATACTTTGCACACACATACAAAAACTCAAAAAGTTTTTTAGGCATTCACAAATGTTCGATATGTGCCCCTTTAGTGATTCGGCAGACATCAAGCCGATAATCAAGTTCCTCCCACACTCGCCGCAGCATGTCCCCATCAATAAGTTCGAAAGCATCGTTGATGCGAGCTCGCAGTTCTGGCACGTTTCTTGGTAGAGGAGGTTTAAACACTGAATCTTTCACATAACCCCACAGAAAGAAATCGCATGGGGTTAAGTCGGGAGAGCGTGGAGGCCATGACATGAATTGCTGATCATGATCTCCATTACGACCGATCCATCGGTTTTCTAATCTCCTGTTTAAGAAATGCCGAACATCATGATGGAAGTGCGGTGGAGCATCATCCTGTTGAAAGATAAAGTCGGCGCTGTCGATCTCCAGTTGTGGCATGAGCCGATTTTCCAGCATGTCCAGATACACGTGTCCTGTAACGTTTTTTTCGCAGAAGAAAAAGGGGCCGTAAACTTTAAACCGTGAGATTGCACAAAACACGTTAACTTCTGGTGAATTGCGAATTTGCTGCACGAATGCGTGAGGATTCTCTACCGCCCAGATTCGCACATTGTGTCTGTTCACTTCACCATTAAGAAAAAATGTTGCTTCATCACTGAAAACAAGTTTCACACTGAACGCATGCTCTTCCATGAGCTGTTGCAACCGCGCCGAAAATTCAAAGCGTTTGACTTTGTCATCGGGTGTCAGGGCTTGTAGCAATTGTAAACGGTAAGGCTTCTGCTTTAGCCTTTTCCGTAAGATTTTCCAAACCGTCGGCTGTGGTACGTTTAGCTCCCTGCTTGCTTTATTCGTCGACTTCCGCGGGCTACGCGTGAAACTTGCCCGCACGCGTTCAACCGTTTCTTCGCTCACTGCAGGCCGACCCGTTGATTTCCCCTTACAGAGGCATCCAGAAGCTTCAAACTGCGCATACCACCGCCGAATGCAGTGAGCAGTTGTTGAACTTCGTCCTGAAGTGTCGTTGCACTGTTATGACTGACTGATGTGAGTGCATTTCAAGCACGACATGCGCTTTCTCGGCTCCTGTCGCCATTTTGTCTCACTGCGCTCTCGAGCGCTCTGGCGGCAGAAACCTGAAGTGCGGCTTCAGCCGAACAAAACTTTATGAGTTTTTCGACGTATCTGTAGTGTGTCGTGACCATATGTCAATGAATGGAGCTACAGTGAATTTATGAAATCGCTTCAATCATTTGTAATAGTCCTGTACAAATGCGCCTCTGAGGGAGACGAAGAAGGCTCGCCACACAATCACTGACGGCACAGTGATTGATTTTAACAAGTGAAGTCACACAGTAACTCCGATACAGTCAACTTTAGCCAAAACTGCCCAAGACAGACAACATAGGCCGCTTGTATGCAGAACGCTCATTTGCCAACTGTACTCGGAATGTTACGTTGAAGTTGAAACTTCAGCAACTTCGTTAAACAGTTACAATCAAATAAAAGTATATTAGACAGCCAACGAAAGGCAGGCTGTCCAGAGCAGCGACAGCTCAGTCTTGTAACCTACTCCGACCAAAAGGCGAGAGCCGACTCCCACCAGAGCACCTGTAGAAACCGAACACAGAACATTCCCGCCCCCCACGACAGTGGTCGTGGTTAAACATTCCAATCAGCAGCTCGGAAACCGGCGGAAAATTCCACTCTATTACTGAAGCACTACCATTCCACCAATGGAGATTCTTGGCGCCAATTTCTGCACCGATTTTGCTACGTCACGGAGCTATGCCCAGAGAAAGCCAATCACAGTTACGATTTGGCCGAAAACGCGGGAATTTGGCCGCCAAGACTGCCTGGGAACACAAGTCATTCCCACGCCTCGCTGGTAGCCCGCCAGAAAGTGATTTCGCTAAGTTTCTGCGAAGTAACGGAATCTCTAGCCCAGCCGCTCCTTCAGGACCCTGCGGGCGTGTCTCCGCCGCTATTCTGACAATGTCGGCGTCTGGAAAGCATCCACTCGACTCCCTCACACCCGTCGGCTTAAGCTTTTCAAGATCAGCAGAGCCCACCTGTCACCGGACCACCCGGGTGACGAGAGACGCTGCGTGGGAAGTCCGCGTGTGAAGGAATAGCAACTTTTCACCGCATGCAATTAGAGAGGAAAATCGAATTACTCAGAGTAAGATAGAAATGTGAGAGGGGGCTTCTGCCACCTCTCAAGAACAAAATTGACAGTATGAGCCTTCGCGCTGAGAAGCTTGCCGCTCCCTTTCAACATGGCCGTAGTCACGACCGCTCACAACAACCTCTGAAAGACTACACTGGTGCAAATATGCAACACACCAGATTACTTAAAACTAAAAATTTGAACAACTCACACAAATACATAAACTATGCACCCTGTAAGAGGGATGGAAATGGTACAAACACTCACATTAAGAAATTATTTGCCACCGAAAGTGCAATTTGTTTTTAAAAGGACTCTTACGGTGGAAGGGTGGCAACCTTATACCCTAAAAAGACTATTTAAATAAAACCCATAAAATGCATGCATAGAATATACAACATGCTCTACATTACACATACACCCCTCGCAAGATCACAGGCAAGATAAAAACATATTTCAAGAATTCGATCTTTAAGCAATAAATTCGTTAACACCGAATCCGACAAACATGACAGAGGCAGCTATTCACGTATGGCAGACCGACAGACAGACAGACATTAACTGCCTGACAAATGTGGACGGGAGACAGACGAGCAATCTGGGGACGAGAGACTGACCAAGAAAACAAGTATTATTTAACAAGTAAATGAAACAACATATCACAAATCACTTAACTTCTATAAACTGCGATGCCTGACGAAGACCTGGCGCAGGACCCCCAAAACGCTCTCCCGAACCGTCCGCTGCCAGCCACATCAATGGACGCAGGAAGGCGCGCCGATCTCCCTCCTCACGGCGTCGCAGCTCGCACCGGCCAGACTGATGTCGTGGGTTGACTCCTGTTGCTCTCGTTTCGGCCGCGAAGCCACTACCCCTCCCTATTGGTCTATCGACCAATTATCCTATTTTACGGTGTAACTGAGCAACCTCACGAGCAGTGTCAGGTGGAGCTTTAACGTGCATCAAAACAATTGAGTCCAAAGCTACTCTCTCCCGTAGAGCAGGGATGCCATGTTGGCGAGGCAGATATCAACAAAGTGCGCCATTCACGAAGTCCTTGGTCCTTGCTCCTTGGGGTCAGATCTCTTCAAAGAAAAATGGACCAATTATAAAATGTGCCGTGGAGCCACACCACTAAATGAAGCATCTTCTATGTAGGGGAACTTCATGAAAGTCCAGTGGCGGTGACGATCCCCAGATGCGACGACTGTGAGTGTTCACTGTCCCAGTGAGTGCAAAGCATGCTTCATCACTCCACAAAATATTCTAAGGTCACATGTTGTCAACTTCAACCCCTGCAAGAAACGTAAAAGCGAAGTCTACTCGGATGTCTGCGTCAGAGGGCAGAAGTTAGTGAGTAATGTGAAGTTTCTATGGATGTTGTTGCTGTTGTGGTCTTCAGTCCTGAGCCTGGTTTGATGCAGCTCCCCATTCTACCCTACCCTGCGCAAGTTTCTTCATCTCCCTGTACTTACTACAACCTACATCCTTCCGAATCCGCTCAGTATATTCATCTCTTGGTCTCCCTCTACGATTTTTACCCTCCACGCTGCCTCCAATTCTAAATTTGTGATCCCTTGATGCCTCAGAACATGTCCTACCAACTGGTCCCTTCTTCTTGTCAAGTTGTGCCACAAACTCCTCTTCTCCCCAATTCTATTCAATACCTCCTCATTGGTTATGTGATCTGCCCGTCTAATCTTCAGCATACTTCTGAAGCACCACATTTCGAAAGCTTTTATTCTCTTCTTGTCCAAACTATTTATCGTCCATGTTTCACTTCCATACAAGGCTACACTCCATACAAATACTTTCAGAAACGACTTCCTGACACTTAAATTTATACTCGATGTTAACAAATTTCTCTTCTTCAGAAACGCTTTCCTTGCCATTGCCAGTCTACATTTTATATCTTCTCTACTTCGACCATCATCAGTTATTTTGCTCCCCAAATAGCAAAACTCCTTTACTACTTTAAGTGTCTCATTTCCTAATCTAATTCCGTCAGCATCACCCGAATTAATTCGACTACATTCCATTATTCTCGTTTCGCTTTTGTTGATGTTCATCTTATATCCTCCTTTCAAGACACTGTCCATTCCATTCAACTGCTCTTCCAAGTCCTTTGTTGTCTCTGACAGAATTACAATGTCATCGGCGAACCTCAAAGTTTTTATTTCTTCTCCATTGATTTTAATACCTACTCCGAATTTTTCTTTTGTTTCCTTCACTGCTTGCTCAATATACAGATTGAATAACATTGGGGAGAGGCTACAACCCTGTCTCATTCCCTTCCCAACCACTGCTTCCCTTTCATGCCCCTAGACTCTTATAACTGCCATCTGGTTTCTGTACAAATTGTAAATAGCCTTTCGCTCCCTGAATTTTACCCCTACCACCTTCAGAATTTGAAAGAGAGTATTCCAGTCAACATTGTGAAAAGCCTTTTCCTAGTCTACAAATGCCAGAAACGTAGGTTTGCCTTTCCTTAATCTTTCTTGTAAGATAAGTCGTAAGGTCAGTATTGCCTCACGTGTTCCAACATTTCTACGGAATCCAAACTGATCCTCCACGAGGTCGGCTTCCACCAGTTTTTCCATTCGTCTGTAAAGAATTCGTGTTAATATTTTGCAGCTGTGACTTATTAAACTGATAGTTCGGTAATTTTCACACCTGTCAACACCTGCTTTCTTTGGAATTGGAATTATTATATTCTTCTTGAACTCTGAGAGTATTTCGCCTGTTTCATACATCTTGCTCACCAAATGGTAGAGTTTTGTCAGGACTGGCTCTCCCAAGGCCGTCAGTAATTCTAATGGAATGTTGTCTACTCCCGGGGCCTTGTTTCGACTCAGGTCTTTCAGTGCTCTGTCAAACTCTTCACGCTGTATCGCATCTCCCATTTCATCTTCATCTACCTCTTCTTCCATTTCCATGATATTGTCCTCAAGTACATCGCCCCTGTATAGATCCTCTATATACGCCTTCCACCTTTCTTTCCCTTCTTTGCTTAGAACTGGATTTCCATCTGAGCTCTTGATATTCATACAAGTGGTTCTCTTTTCTCCAAAGGTCTCTTTAATTTTCCTGTAGGCAGTATCTATCTTACCCCTAGTGAGATAAGCCTCTAAATCCTTACATTTGTCCTCTAGCCATCCCTGCTTAGCCATTTTGCACTTCCTGTCGATCTCATTTTTGAGACGTTTGTATTCCTTTTTGCTCACTTCATTTACCGCATTTTTATATTTTCTCCTTTCATCAATTAGATTCAACATTTCTTCTGTTACCCAAGGATTTCTACTAGCCCTCGTCTTTTTACCTACTTGATCCTCTGCTGCCTTCACTACTTCATCCCTCAGAGCTACCCATTCTTCTTCTACTGTATTTCTTTCCCCCATTCCTGTCAATTGTTCCCTTACGCTCTTCCTGAAACTCTCTGCATCCTCTGGTTTAGTCAGCTTATCTAGGTCCTGTCTCCTTAAATTCCCCAATTTTTGCAGCTTCTTCAGTTTTAATCTACAGTTCATAACCAACAGATTGTACTCAGAGTCCACATCTTCCCCTGGAAATGTCTTACAATTTAAAACCTGGTTCCTAAATCTCTGTCTTACCATTATATAATCTATCTGATACCTTCTAGTATCTCCATGATTCTTCCTTCTTTTATGATTCTTGAACCAAGTGATAGCTATGATTAAGTTATGCTCTGTGCAACATCCTAACCCCAATCCATATTCACCTACTATGTTTCCTTCTCTCCCTTTTCCTACTCTCGAATTCCAGTCACCCATGACTATTACATTTTCGTCTCCCTTCACTACCTGAATAACTTCCTCTATCTCATCATACATTTCATCGATTTCTTCATCATCTGCAGAGCTAGTTAGCATATAAACTTCTACTACTGTAGTAGACGTGGGCTTCGTGTCTATCTTAGCCACAATAATGCGTTCACTATGCTGTTTGTAGTAGCTTACCCGCACTCCTATTTTTTATTCATTATTAAACCTACTCCTGCATTACTGCTAATTGATTTTGTATTTATAACCCTGTATTCACCTCACCAGAAGTCTTGTTCCTCCTGCCACCGAACTTCACTAATTCCCACTATATCTAACTTTAACCTATCCATTTCCCTTTTTAAATTTTCTAACCTACCTGCCCAATTAAGGGATCTGACATTCCACATTCCGATCCGTAGAACGCCAGTTTTCTTTCTCCTGATAACGACGTCCTCTCGAGTAGTCCCCGCCTGGAGATCCGAATGGAGGACTGTTTTACCACTGGAATATTTTACCCAAGAGGACGGCATCATCATTTAACCATACAGTAAAGCTGCATGCCACCTGTACACTTGGACAATAACACAGTTTGGAGGTTGAAGATAAGCGGCCGGCCAGTGTGGCCACGCGGTTAAAGGCGCTTCAGTCTGTAACCGCGCGACCGCTACGGTCGCAGGTTCGAATCCTGCCTCGGGCATGGATGTGTGTGATGTCCTTAGGTTAGTTAGGTTTAAGTAGTTCTAAGTTCTAGGGGACTGATGACCTCAGATGTTAGGTCCCATAGTGCTCAGAGCCATTTGAACCATTTTGAAGATAAGCGTAGTGAGGGAGGCAGTCAACGTTCCACTTGACAGTAGTAGAGCAATATCGATTCCGAACTGTTGTGGATGGAGACGGTCGTCGCATTCAGCAACGTTTGTAACCTGGGACGTAAAAATAGTATGCAATTAAGAAATGTTATCTTCTCATGTTGAAATTAAATTTTTTTTCAGTGGTTTATTCGTTATTTCTCTTCCGTATGCCATTGCAATTGTTTCCACGAGGTTTCAACGTCCTACGATCACTCATTTTTCATAGGGTCCCTCTCAATCAGCGAAATTTTAATCATAATCACGCTGTACTTTGTAGTCAGATCAGCAACAGATGACCATCTCTCCTAGTTTATAGAGCAGGCAAGTCTTGCGACCGCCTCGGTCTGGCAAATGGCATGGACGTCCAACACCTACTCGCCAACTCTTGGTTTCATCATCCTCCAGCGACTTACTATCGATGCTCAAGACAGTAGCACGAGAACAGGTGATCAGTTTCACCATTTCCGAGATGTTCGTTCGCAAGCGCAGGGCAATAACAATCTGTCCTTAGTCAAAGTCACTAATGTCAGTGGATTTCTCCCATTTCAGCGCGTATCGTTTCTACATTGATTCTGTGCTTCCCTTGCCACATCACTTTCCCGCATTGCTACCAGGCGTCATTCAATCTCTCTGTGGGCAGTGCTCATAAGGTTTTGCCTCATAAGTGTTTCTACCCAGAAAGGTGCTTTCGCGATGTGTAAACTGAGGGCTTTGAGAAAACAATGTCCGGACATCGACTCTATTCACGAGGTTTTACCTACTCGGTGTTAGGGGTATAACTTCAGATATTGTGATTGTTGGTACCTTAATATGTACCCATTTTAGCGTGTTAGTTGCTTTTCTCTGTGTCTTCCCAGAAACATGTCACGCACTTTACTACCTGATATTTTCTGCACGACTGTAACTGCACCATTAAGCGAACTACACTTGTCAGTGTAGACTAACCGCCTTGCGTTCACGCAGGAACACTTCAACACCTGACCTACTACTCAGCGGAAAATAAGCATTAATGGCTTACTCTTGCCACACATACTTGGAGGTACTAACCAACATAAAAATATGAAGCAAATACTGCATAATGATCCTCATTACACTGTCCTCAGTCACCACTTGGCACTTGCATCCCTAACGTCCTTCATATTAACTTCTACTTATTCTAATATCTAAAGATTTTGTGGAATTACAAGAGTTTTGTGTCCAACAAAGAGATCATGAAGATATAGACGGATTATTTTTCGCACTTTCCACAATCAAAATTGCATGATGTAAACTATACCTCCAAAAAAGAATAGATAGAATGCATAGCCCTAAACGAAGACTACATTTAAAAGTAAGTACACTTTTGACAAAACCGCGCCTAGCCGTACAATGGCAGGTCACGAAATGTTTATCTTTTTGCTGTTGTCAAATACTGTCATGTCCTTTCTTTTGGATATGGGCATCATGGAGGAATTGGGTCTGATATGATTCATTGTTCAGGGTTGACTGAAACGTTCCTGGCTTTCCACAGAAAAACTGTAATCATAGTTGTGAAGTACAAATTTATTCAACGTTCCAACACATCCCATCCCCCTCATCCCCTGAGCCACTTGTTGCATCTTTTTTATGTTTACCTATATCATTCAGTGAGAAATCGTGGAATAAGTAATCAAATCAGTTCTCAGCAGCATGTCTGACATCTTCAACGTCATCGAAATGATGACGCTCCGGGTTTTTCATCAGGTTATGGAACACCCGATTCTCCACAGGGGTCAGGTCAGATGAATAGGAATATGATCGACTAATTGTAAACGCAAGACATTCAGCTTGAAAGTCACAACTTTGGGGTGTGCAAAAGTACATAGTGCTACAGCAAAAGGATCCCTTTGGTTAACTTATCCGGGATTTCGTCTAAACTGGTCTTTTGGGTGATAAAAGAGTATTTTGTAATACTACCTAATTGTTCTACAGCCACGTAATCCACCAGCAGAATACCGTATTTGTTCCAGGGGACGGACGCTTTTACTTTTTGGATGATTACTTGGTGCAGAACTTTTTCATTCGCGGAGACCCTCCGTTTCGCGACTCCTTTGGCTGTTCCTCGGTTCCAGAACCATAAAAGTGGAGCCAGGTTCCATCCTCGGCCACTCGCTCAGCCAGCGTATCCTTTGTAGCTACAAAATATACCGAAACTGTTCTGTGAGTGTCAACTCGTCTCACATTTTGTTTTCTGTTCAGACATTTCGGTTCTCACATCGTTGAAAGCTTTCTCCAATTTAGGACATTGTTAATAACAAAACAAGCACGCTCCTAGGAAATGTCCACTCTCTCGGCTGTCTCTGTGTTAGGTATTCGCTGTACTCAAGGATCAGTTTGTGGGGCAGCGACCCTTGTTGCCAAGGGTGTTCACATTAGATTGTAAGACATACTCGCAGCAGATATAGACTCAGATCACAATTTAGTCATGATGAAGAGTAGGTTGAAGTTTATGAGACTAGTCAGGAAGAGTCAATGAGCAAACAAGGGTGATACAGAAATACTTAGGGATTCATTTTCATTGGTGAAATGTCCATTCTTGAAACAAGGCACCCAGTTTACGACAGTGCTGTATTAAGAACAAACTTCGCACTGTGAATGTCTTTTGTAGAACTTTCCTTAAGGAGTGGTATGCGCTCTACTGAAAAGGAAAAATAGTTACACAGGGCATGTCATAGGAAGAATGCAAGTCATTTTACTGCAGAGTGACTGTACGTCGTTGTGCGTTCTGATTGTTTGTGCTGTCACGACTCGCAATGGAGCAAGCGATCGAACAGTACTCAAATTTTAGCCCAAACTCAGCAAAAGTTATACCCATACCAATCATTTGATCTAGCAATCTTACGTGGACCCAATTCTATCGTCTTGAAGGTTTCAAGGTGGTTGAGAATGTTTAAGTGGGACCAGGAAGAGATGGCCGACGAAGATGTGACTAATGACTGTGATTTTTGGTACTCAAATGAGTGTTAAATGAGTCCAGCGAGTGTTAGGATGATTGCACAGACACTGAACCGCCAAACAGTTACTGTAAACATCACATGACAGGCGATCTCACTGTGCGAAAGGCCTGCGCCAAGTTGGTCCCCAAAATGACGACGAACGATCAAAAGGTCAGTCGAGTAGAACAGTGAACGAACTTCTGGAATGTGTTCACGTTCACCCTAATTTTTACACAGTGTTTGTACTCTGGAGAGAACATGGACATTTGAGTACAACTCAGAGATAAAAGTCAAGAGTGACAAATGGCATGCCCCACTGGCTTCCAAACAACAGAAGGCAGGACTGGATAAGTGAAAAGTGAAAAATACGTTGTCGTTGTCGTTTTCGTCGCTAAGGGTGTGGTCCACAAGAAGTATGTACTGGTCGACAAAAAGCATGCACCTCCAGGACAGTCTTTCAACACTCCTTCTACGTGGATATTTTCGAAGAATTGAGAAAAAAGGGTCCTACGCATACGAAAGGAGATCGACGCTTCCTGAGTGCTCTATCATCACATTGCCCCCAGGCACACAGTTCTGCACATCTGCGAGTTCCTTCCGAAGTACAACTTGGCTCCCGCAGTTATCTTTTCGTTTACGAGGATCGCCCTCAAAGGACACCGTTTTTATGGCATTAAGGTGATCCAAGCCTCTCTGAACAAGGCTCTCATCGATGTCCACGGGGATGAGTATAATGCATGCGAAAATTACTGGAAAAAATGTGTGAATGCACAAAAAATGTTCAAATGTGTATGAATTCCTAAGGGACCAAACTGCTGAGGTCGCCGGTCCCTAGACTTACACACTGCTTAAACTAACTTATGCTAAGAGCAATACGTATACCCATGCCCGAGGGATGACTCGAACCTCCGGCGGGAGGGGCCACGTAATTCGTGACATGCCGCCTCAAATGCACGAGGAGACTACTTCGAAGATTTCTAAATATTTGTAACTAAAGGGTAATCAAAATAAAACTGATCCAAAAAATACACTCTAAGGCAGAAAAAACGACGCACCATGAGCGAATTATCTGAATGGGACAGAAATCGGTAGATGTGGTGTATCCTGAGCCAACATTTTCATCTCAGAGTAGCACTTGCAACCTATGTCCTCAATTATTTGCTTGAATCTCTCAATCCCTGTCCTCCTCTGCAGTTTTTACCCTCTACAGCTATCTCTAGTATCACGTAAGTTATTTCCTGATGTCTTAATGGATGTCCTATCATCTTGTACCTTCTTCATGTAAGTGTTTTCCATATATTCCTTCCCTCGCCGATTCTACAGAGACCTCCTCAGTCTTTACCTTAACAGCCCACCAAATTTTGAACAGTCTTCTATAGCACCACGTTTCAAATGCTTCTGTTCCAGTTTTTCCACAGCCCATGTCCCACTGCCAAAATGTTGTGCTCCAAACGTGCATTCTCAGAAATTTCGTCCTCAAATTAAGACCCATGTTTCATACTAGTAGATTTATATCACCAAGGAATGCCCTTTTCTCCAATGCTAGCCCGCTTTTTGTGTCCTCCTTGCTCCATCCGTCATGGGCTATTTTGCTGCCTAAGTAGCAGTATTCCTTTACTTCATCTACTTCGTGATCACCAACTGCGATGTTAAGTTTCACGCGTTCCCATTTCTGCGATTTCTCGTTACTTCCGTGTTTCTTCGATTTACTCTGAGTCCATATTCTGCACTCAATACACTGTTCATTGCATTCACCAGGACCTGTAATTCTTCTTCACTTTCACCGAGAATAGCAATATCCTCAGCGAATTTTCTCCTTGAATTTTCATCTCATGAAACTTTCTTTTACCGGTGTCGCTGCTTTTCCGATGTATAGACTGAACAGCAAGGATAAAATCCTGTACCCCTGCCCTACACGCGTCTTAATCCGAGCACTTCATTCTTTGTCTTCCAGGGTCATTGCTCCCTCTTGGTTCCTGTACAAATCGTATAATAGCAACCTTTCTCTATAGCTTACCCCCTATTCTTCTCAGTATTTCGAACATCCTACACCAGTTTATACTACTGAACACTTTTTCAGGATTTATGAACGCTTTGAGCATGTCTTTTTTTTTCAGCTTTGCTTCCATCATGAAGCTCAACATGAGAACTGCTTGTCTGGTGCCTTTCCTTTCCTAAAGCCAAACGGATCATTATCTAACAGATCCTCAATCTTCTATTTCCTTAAAATTGAAACAAATGAGCCCTCGGTCACAATTTTTTAGTCTTATTAACCAGGTTTCAACACTTCTAAGAGTGCCTTAATCAGAATTTAGACATTTAAAGTGGTCTATAACATAATTACAAATTTGTGAGAAGAAAAAACATTTTTATATGAAAAAGTGTAAGTACTGACTAACGATACAAGACAGAGACAGTACTTACATGTCACGTATAAAATAAATAAAAGGCCAGAAGGGCTTTAGTCATAAAATATTTAAAATTAATGTGTGAAGGCGAGCCTCTGAGGGCTGCTCATATTTTTTAATGGTGACCTCCATGCCGCTAATATAGGATTGTCTTCCAGAGCACTGTGCCTCGTCAGCAGCGGAATATCGGCGTGTGACCGACTTGCAGTACGCCTAGCACAGGGAATAGTCAAGTGGCGGCTGTTTCGTCATGGGGAGGGGGGGTTCGTCATGGGGTGACGTCGGCCCGCGAAGTCCAGCAGCCCTTCAACTCTATATATCATTCTCCAAAGTGCACTCTTTGACGTCGAAGATTTCGACTCAGGAGTTATGCCTCAAGTGCACGTGAAGCACTCGCTGGCTCACAGCGACACCCCCGGGAAAACAAGGCCGCCCAGCAGTGTTAGTGACGTCACACTAAGCGACCCATAGCCGACGCAGCAGTCCACGGACACCTCCGTACAGACGCGCCTGATGCTAACGATCTTCTGTCCGTCATACAGAAAGGAGCGAACTATAATTCGAACCAAAGACCAAATTATATATATTCTTGTAAACAGCATAAAGGTTCATAACGAAATACCGATTACATAGCCGGCCGATGTGGCCGCGCGGTTCTGGCGCTGCAGTCTGGAACCGCGAGGCCGCTACGGTCGCAGGCTCGAATCCTGCCTCGGGCATGGATGTGTGTGATGTCCTTAGGATAGTTAGGCTTAACTAGTTCTAAGTTCTAGGGGACTAATGACCTCAGCAGTTGAGTCCCATAGTGCTCAGAGCCATTTGAACCATTTGAACCGATTACATATAAGGGCAGGAACAGGTTCTAGAAGTCCTCTGAAAAGTGTTTATCTTCAGTACCAGAATGAACATCAAATTGTCAGGTTTTCTAAATAGAAAAGCACTTTGTTAGTAACAGACAGCAATAATGAGACTTGCAGTTGGTGATTTCTACGTGGAAAAGCTGTAGAGAGATTGAAAATGGTAAGTAAAGAGAGTCTCAGCCTTTTGCTCACATTCTTACATGTAATGCATTTGGTTGTTTTTCATTTGCTTACCTTTCATAACATTTTAAATATTGTTTCAAGAAGTGTATCTTCAATAGCAGAGTGAACTTCAAATTGTCAGGCTTTTCTTAAAGGAAAAAATGGTTCAAATGGCTCTGAGCACTATGGGACTCAACTGCTGAGGTCATTAGTCCCCTAGAACTTAGAACTAGTTAAACCTAACTAACCTAAGGACATCACAAACATCCATGCCCGAAGGAGGATTCGAACCTGCGACCGTAGCGGGCTTGCGGTTCCAGACTGCAGCGCCTTTAACCGCACGGCCACTTCGGCCGGCTCTTAGAGGAAAGAGCAGTCCCTTAGTATCACAGTGCAAGACAGAATCTTGTGTTCAGTGATGTCTATGTTAAAAGGAGAATATTTGATATCTATCTTTTGTTTCCATTCTTTATTACTGGGGATACACTTGTAAAAATTCTTGAAAAGAGCTGTCACCATGAACATGTGAGTAAATTCACAATAGTCATGTGTTTTCTGAGATAAAGCGAACTCTTGTTGCCTTATTGTAAACGAAAGTTGTGAGGGTTTTGCTATGTATGACAGTGTTTAAGATAATTTACTTTCAGTGTAATAGCTTGAAAATGTTAAGTCCTGCTGTCAGTTGGCATTTGTCACCACCTGTATGCGAGTTTTAAAGCTACATAATATTCTGACAATTATAAAATAGTGGCAAAGTTCCTCAATCGATGAAACTTATTCCTGCCCGTATATGTAATCGGTATTTCGTTATGAACCTTTATGCTGTTTACAAGAATATACACTCCTGGAAATTGAAATAAGAACACCGTGAATGCATTGTCCCAGGAAGGGGAAACTTTATTGACACATTCCTGGGGTCAGATACATCACATGATCACACTGACAGAACCACAGGCACATAGACACAGGCAACAGAGCATGCACAATGTCGGCACTAGTACAGTGTATATCCACCTTTCGCAGCAATGCAGGCTGCTATTCTCCCATGGAGACGATCGCAGAGATGCTGGATGTAGTCCTGTGGAACGGCTTGCCATGCCATTTCCACCTGGCGCCTCAGTTGGACCAGCGTTCGTGCTGGACGTGCAGACCGCGTGAGACGACGCTTCATCCAGTCCCAAACATGCTCAATGGGGGACAGATCCGGAGATCTTCTGGCCAGGGTAGTTGACTTACACCTTCTAGAGCACGTTGGGTGGCACGGGATACATGTGGACGTGCATTGTCCTGTTGGAACAGCAAGTTCCCTTGCCGGTCTAGGAATGGTAGAACGATGGGTTCGATGACGGTTTGGATGTACCGTGCACTATTCAGTGTCCCCTCGACGATCACCAGTTGTGTACGGCCAGTGTAGGAGATCGCTCCCTACACCATGATGCCGGGTGTTGGCCCTGTGTGCCTCGGACGTATGCAGTCCTGATTGTGGCGCTCACCTGCACGGCGCCAAACACGCATACGACCATCATTGGCACCAAGGCAGAAGCGACTCTCATCGCTGAAGACGACACGTCTCCATTCGTCCCTCCATTCACGCCTGTCGCGACACCACTGGAGGCGGGCTGCACGATGTTGGGGCGTGAGCGGAAGACGGCCTAACGGTGTGCGGGACCGTAGCCCAGCTTCATGGAGACGGTTGCGAATGGTCCTCGCCGATACCCCAGGAGCAACAGTGTCCCTAATTTGCTGGGAAGTGGCGGTGCGGTCCCCTACGGCACTGCGTAGGATCCTACGGTCTTGGCGTGCATCCGTGCGTCGCTGCGGTCCGGTCCCAGGTCGACGGGCACGTGCACCTTCCGCCGACCACTGGCGACAACATCGATGTACTGTGGAGACCTCACGCCCCACGTGTTGAGCAATTCGGCGGTACGTCCACCCGGCCTCCCGCATGCCCACTATACGCCCTCGCTCAAAGTCCGTCAACTGCAAATACGGTTCACGTCCACGCTGTCGCGGCATGCTACCAGTGTTAAAGACTGCGATGGAGCTCCGTATGCCACGGTAAACTGGCTGACACTGACGGCGGCGGTGCACAAATGCTGCGCAGCTAGCGCCATTCGACGGCCAACACCGCGGTTCCTGGTGTGTCCGCTGTGCCGTGCGTGTGATCATTGCTTGTACAGCCCTCTCGCAGTGTCAGGAGCAAGTATGGTGGGTCTGACACACCGGTGTCAATGTGTTCTTTTTTCCATTTCCAGGAGTGTATATAATTTGGTCTTTGGTTCGAATTATAGTTCGCTCCTTTCTGTATGACGGACAGAAGATCGCTAGCATCAGGCGCGTCTGTACGGAGGTGTCCGTGGACTGCTGCGTCGGCTATGGGCCGCTTAGTGTGACGTCACTAACACTGCTGGGCGGCCTTGTTATCCCGGGGGTGTCGCTCACAGCCCCCGTTTAGGAAACAGGTGCCAGCTGCATCGGTGTCTGCCACAGGGGCAGGATGAGCTGCAGCGGTGCTCACCCACGCGAAGGTGGATGATGGACTGCGTCCAGGTCACGCAGTAAAGCCTCCAGCGGACCTACAGTGTGACAGTGGTCTCCGTGCTTCATCACTGAGCCGTGGTGAAAATTGTTTTGAAGAGCGCGCCGCAGGGCGTAGTGTAACGCACTCGCTTTCCGTTTCTGGCGGTGGCGCTGCTGTGGCAATAGCAACTTTGGTGTCTCCCTGCTCTGCAGTCGGGCAGTCAGTCTGAGTCAGTCAGTCGGAGGCAGTTGGTCAGCCAGGGCAATCTGTCAGTCTGGGCGAGTCTGGTCAGTTGGTCAGCCAGGTTAGTCTAGGTCTGTCTCTCGTCCGCATTGGTGAGGCGGTTAATGTCTGTCTGTCGTCCGGAGTGCTAGCATGTGTTAGGCCGCCAGTCTGCTCAAATTTGCTCAGGCAATGGGCATTGGCGGTTGGGTCGATCGGATGGTCGGCGCATGTGAGGTCGCCACGTGAGTCCAGTGGGCCGCGGCGTATAGCGAGGGGTAGTGGCTTCGCGGCCGACACGAGAGCAACAGGAGTCAACCCACGACATCGGTCTGGCTGGTGCGAGCTGCGACGCAGTGAGACGGGAGATCGGCGTGCCTTCCTGCATCCGTTGAAGCGGCTGGCAGCGGACGGTTCGGGTGAGCGTTTTTTTTTTTTGGTGGGGGGGGGGGGGGTGCTGCGCCAGAAATCACAGTTTATTAGAAGTTAAGTGACGAGAGATATGCTGTTTATTTACTTATTAAATTCTACTTGTTTCTTCGTCAGCCTCTCGTCCCCAGCTTGCTCGTTTGTCTCTCGTCCACATTTGTTAGGCAGTGTCTGTCTGTCGGTCTGCCGTACGTTAATAGCTGCCTCTGTCATATTTGTCGGATTCGGTGTTAACGAATTTATAGAATTAAGGTAAAGGCCTAATTCCTGAAACATGTTTTTATCTTGCCTATCATCTTGCGAAGCGCGGTTATGTGTAATGTAGAGCATGTTGTAAACTTTATGTAAGTCTGAATTTCATGGGTTTTATTTAAATAGTCATTTTTATAAAGTTGCCACCCCTCCACCGTAAGAGCCCTTTTAAAAACAAATTGCGACTTTGGTGGCAAATAATTTCTTAGTGTGAGTGTTTGTACTATTTCCATCCCTCTTACGGGGTGCATAGTTAATGTGTTTGTGTGAGGTCTTAATTGTTTCTTTTTGTTTAAAGCAATCTGGTGTGTTTGCACCAGTGTAGTTAGTTTTTCAGAGGACGTTCTGAGCGCTCGTGACTACGGCCGTGTTGAAAGGGGGCGGAAGCTTCTTAGCCCGAAGGCTCCTATTGTAAAAAAAAAAAAAAAAAAAAAAAAAAAAAAAAAAAAAAAAAAAAAAAAAAATTATTCTGCCTCTGAATAATTGTAACTTGATATTTAGAGGTTGCTTTCTGATTGTAATTTTAAATCTGTTTTAAAATGGCTTTTGGATTAAAATTCACATTTGTTAAAGCTAATTTTATTTTCCATCAGTTACTTCCTGGCATTTACTTCCACGCTCACCTAGTGTGATTAAATGTGTTAATGTTCTTGGTGAATCGCTAGCAAATAAAATAAATGGTTTAAGAAAAGATATTGAAAGTAAATTTACGGTTCAATCACCCTATCAGTGTGGCCTCTGCTGGCAAAGCAGCCGGGAGCAGCAGCGTCCTTCCAGCCGGACTCGTGGTTCCACGAACGATCAGAGACAGCTAGGCATGCCGAGGATCTACCTCCATGACCGCTCCTCTCATTGGAGAGGTGCAACTGACACAAGGGCTGAGACCACGCTCTGCGGCGATGGGGGTGGCAATGATATCATGTGTCCTAATTTTACTTCGTAGTCAGCTCGCCTAACGATTTCAACTTTCGGAACTTCGCCTTTCAGAACTTCACCTTTGAGAGGCTCCTTCCTGCTATCTCAGTGCCTGAATACCTAAAGTTGCGTTGTACCTAGCCTTCGTTACGAAACTCGGCTTTGTCGCCAGTATGACGATACCTCTCATTATGCCTCACTTGCAGACTTGGGTGCTCGGTCGTTCCTCCTGCTTCGACAGCTTCCGTGTTTGCCACAACATGCTCAGCATTTTTCCCTAACAGACAGTCTTCTGGTCACTGACACAGGCGGTCCTCATTCCGCGAGCTGCCAAGGTAGATATTGGACGAATTTTTAGCGTCCGCCAGGGGTACTATTCTGGGGCGTAACAGTATGCCGAGTCAGCCCTCCGACATTCATCTCTTTCTCGATTTCTTCATATTTTTCATGTAGTCATTTCACCTTAGCTTCCCTGCACTTCCTATTTATTTCATTCCTAAGTGACCAGTATTTCTGTGCTCCTGAATTTCCCTGAACATTTTTGTACTTTTTTCTTTCGTCGATCGAGTGAAGCACTTTTTCTGTTACCCATGGTTCCCTTCCACTTACCTTCCTCGTACCTACCTTTGTCCTCTCTAACTTCTCTGATTGGCCTTTTTAGAGATGACCATTCCTCTTCAGCTGAACTGCCTGCTGAGCTTTCATTACCGCAGTATCTATAGCCTCAGAGAACTTCAAGTGTATCTCTTCATTCCTTAGTACTTCCGTACTTCTTTGTGCACTGAACCTTCCTGTTTAGTCTCTTAAAGTTCAGCTTAGCTTTCATCATTAAAAATTGTGATCTGAGAATATATCTGCCCCCTAGGTACACCTTACAATCCAGAATCTGATTTCGGAATCTCAGCCTGACCATGATGTAATCTAACTGAAATCTTCCTGTATTTCCCGGCCTTTTCCTAGTATACCTCGTGCTGTTGTCATTCTACAACAGAGTATTCGCTATTACCATCTGAAATTTATTGCGGAACTCAGTCAGGCTTTCTCCTCTCTCATTCCTACTATCAAGCCCATGTTCTCTGGCAACCCTTTCTTCTACTCCTTCTCCGTAACCGCGTTCCAATCGCCTGTAACTATTAGATTTTCATCTTGTGGTGTCACCGCCAGACACCACACTTGCTAGGTGGTAGCCTTTAAATCGGACGCGGTCCGTTAGTATACGTCGGACCCGCGTGTCGCCACTATCAGTGATTGCAGACCGAGCGCCGCCACACGGCAGGTCTAGAGAGACTTCCTAGCACTCGCCCCAGTTGTACAGCCGACTTTGCTAGCGATGTTTCACTGACAAATTACGTTCTCATTTGCCGAGACGATAGTTAGCATAGCCTTCAGCTACGTCATTTGCTACGACCTAGCAAGGCGCCATTATCATTTGCTATTTATCTCGTGATGCATGTACCGTCAGACCGATGTTCACCAATTATGGATTAAAGTTAAGTATTCCAGAAGCCACGTACCTTTTTTTACTAGTCTCAACTCCTTTAACTGTTCCAGATCTCACGCCAGCCTGCGTGAGCTTAAACGCGTGCCTTTCGGCTATCTCATAGTGGCTTGGCTGTCTTGCCAAGTCACAACACATCTTTCTTTACGTATTGAATTACCCGTTCAGTATCCTCATATACATTCTCTATCTCTTCATGTTCTGCTTGTGACGTAGGCTTGTAGACCAGAATTATTGTTATTGATGTTGCCTTTTCCCGATTCTGATGAGAACAGTCCTAACACTGAACTGTCCGCAGTAACTCACTCTCTGCCCTACCTTCCCATTCATAATGAATCTTGCTCCAGTTATACCATTTTCTGCTGCTCACTGATTCTACCCTGTACTCGTCTCATCAGAAATCCTTCTCTTGTGTCCGTTGCACTTCATTGACGCCCACTGTGCCTAGATCGAGCTGTAGCATTTCTCTTCGCAGAACGTTACCTTTTCGTTAGTTATTCAATATTTTTCTCATCGTCACGTCTCACTTGGCGGTCCCTTTCCAGAGATCCGAATGGGGGATTAATCTGGAATCTTCTGCCAATAGAGAGATCATCAAGACACTTTTTCTGTTACAGGTCACATGTCCTGTGGACACAAGTTACTTATCTTCAATGCAGCGGTTTCCACTACCTTCGGCATTCTCATGCCGTTGATCATTGCTGATATTTCCGCCTTTTAAGCGCTGTCCCCTGCTCCAAGGGCAAGAAATTGTACTGAACCTCTGCCTGCTCCACCATCCTATTTGACAAGGCTGTTGGCAGAATGAGGGTGACTTCTTATGTCAGAAGTCTTCGGCCGCCAATGCTGATGATATTTGTTCAAAAGTTAAGCAGTGCCGGGATCCGAACCAGGGAACAAGGACGTTTTGTACATGTACAGAGGAACAAATGATTACAATTTCAGAAAATCTGGATGGCTGATTCAAGTGAAAGAGTTTCACATATTGAATACATCAGCAGTGCGTTGGTCCACCTCTGACTCTTATGTAAGCAGCGGCTCGGGTTGGTAGTAATTGATACAGTTTTTCATTGTACCCCTGACGGATATCCTGCCAAATTCTGTCCAACTGGGGGGTTTGGGTCACGAGCTGGATGGAGGGGCCTGGCCGTAATGCTCCAACTGTTCTCAACTGTGGAGAGATCCTGCGACTTTGCTGGCCAAGGCAGGGTTTGGCAAGCACGAAGACCAGCAGCAGGAACTCTTGCAGTGTGCAAGGGGGCGTTATATTGATGAAATGCAACCCCAGGAGGGCTTACCATAAAGGGCAACAAGACGGGGCGCAGAGTATCGTCGACGTACTTTTGTGCTGCAAGGCTGCGACGGATGACAACCTAAGGGGTCCTGCCTTGAAAAGAAAGAGCACCCAAGACCACAACACCTGGTTGTCGGGCTGTATGGCGGGCGATAGTCAGATTGGTGTACCGCCACTGTCTGGAGCGTCTGTAACACGTCTTCGTTTGTCGTCCGGGATCAGTTCGCTGCAGCACTCGTCAGTGAAGTCTGATCTACTCCAGTGAAGGAGATTCCAGACCGAAGACGTGTGTGGAGACGCACTGGGCAGCAATTGGATAGCAGCCTCAAGCCGCCCGCCACAGCGTCCAGCAACTAGGGGAGATGGTGTGATGCGCCATTTATTTCCACAGCAGCACCCCTTAGGTTGTCATCTGCGGCACCTTTAAAACACAGCGGTATGTCGACGATTTTCTATGTCTCGTTCCGTTGTCCTTCATGGCAAGTCATTCTCGCGCGATTTATGATATAAAACATTTTTCTCTTTCTTCTTGTATGAATGTCGTTATTACGTGGTGGGCTTTACTCAAAATTAATTGCTAATTTGATTATTAGTTTAATTTTTATTTTTTCTTGATTTGAATTAAATTGTTTTTTGTAAGACGGTTTGTTCAATGAAAGCTATGTTGTTGTTGTTGTGGTCTTCAGTCCTGAGACTGGTTTGATGCAGCTCTCCATGCTACTCTATCCTATGCAAGCTTCTTCATCTCCCAGTACCTACTGCAACCTACATGCTTCTGAATCTGCTTAGTGTATTGATCTCTTGGTCTCCCTCTACGATTTTTACCCTCCACGCTGCCCTCCAATGCTAAATTTGTGATCCCTTGATGCCTCAAAACATGTCCTACCAACCGATCCCTTCTTCTAGTCAAGTTGTGCCACAAATTTCTCTTCTCCCCAATCCTATTCAATACCTCCTCATTAGTTACGTGATCTACCCACCTTATCTTCAGCATTCTTCTGTAGCACCACATTTCGAAAGCTTCTATTCTCTTCTTGTCCAAACTGGTTATCGTCCATGTTTCACTTCCATACATGGCTACAGTCCATACAAATACTTTCAGAAACGACTTCCTGACACTTAAATCTACACTCGATGTTAACAAATTTCTCTTCTTCAGAAACGATTTCCTTGCCATTGCCAGTCTACATTTTATATCCTCTCTACTTCGACCATCATCAGTTATTTTACTCCCTAAATAGCAAAACTCCTTTACTACTTTAAGTGTCTCATTTCCTAATCTAATCCCCTCAGCATCACCCGATTTAATTTGACTACATTCCATTATCCTCGTTTTGCTTTTGTTGATGTTCATCTTATATCCTCCTTTCAAGACACTGTCCATTCCGTTCAACTGCTCTTCCAAGTCCTTTGCTGTCTCTGACGGAATTACAATGTCATCGGCGAACCTCAAAGATTTTACTTCTTCTCCATGAATTTTAATACCTACTCCGAATTTTTCTTTTGTTTCCTTTACTGCTTGCTCAATATACAGATTGAATAACATCGGGGAGAGGCTACAACCCTGTCTCACTCCCTTCCCAACCACTGCTTCCCTTTCATGGCCCTCGACTCTTATAACTGCCATCTGGTTTCTGTACAAATTGCAAATAGCCTTTCGCTCCCTGTATTTTACCCCTGCCACCTTCAGAATTTGAAAGAGAGTATTCCAGTTAACGTTGTCAAAAGCTTTCTCTAAGTCTACAAATGCTAGAAGCGTTGGTTTGCCTTTTCTTAATCTTTCTTCTAAGATAAGTCGTAAGGTTAGTATTGCCTCACGTGTTCCAACATTTCTACGGAATCCAAACTGATCTTCTCCGAGGTCCGCTTCTACCAGTTTTTCCATTCCATGAAAGCTAATCCTTAGTAAAATCATTAATCACGTTAATAATTGTAAGACACACACGTCTTGTAACACGTTACATTTAAGTTGAAACATGAAATAAACTTTTTTGGGTTCTTGCCTCGACTAAACGGTTCTGCTCAAACATGAGATCTCTGATTATTATTTGCATTTGCCTACACACGCGCGGCAGAATAATTTCTTACCATTTTCTTTATAAATGCGTTATAGTCTGAGTCGTGGCTCTGGATCTCGGCTGTTAAACTGAAAATAGAAATTTTAAACCTATGTCTTCCGTTGCAGCGGCTAGCTGCTGCGAAAAAAATGTGTATTATAACTGAAGCGGGCGACTAATTCGCTTCCGCTAATTTCATAAATTAAAACTGCCATGTAATGGTGGCTCTAGCTGCGACGTCGGCTGCAATCGTTGCGCTGAAAATAACTTGAATTATGAATGAGATTTTCACTCTGCGGCGGAGCGTGCGCTGATACGAAACTTCCTGGCAGATTAAAACTGTGTGCCGGACCGAGACTCGAACTCGGGACCTTTGCCTTTCGCGGACAAGTGCTCTACCAACTGAGCTACCCAAGCACGACTCACGCCCCAACTTCACTTCTGCCAGTACCTCGTCTCCAGTGGGTAGAGCACTTGCCCGCGAAAGGCAAAGGTCCCGAGTTCGAGTCTCGGTCCGGCACACAGTTTTAATCTGCCAGGAAGTTTCAACTTGAATTACTGATATTCAAAGGAAGCGGACATGAGATAGGGCTCACCTCTTACCATTAAAAGTGAATAATAGCATGAAACTAATATATTATCTCATTACAAGTACGATAATGCTTATATTGAACAGCACTCGCCAGGATGTCCGACTACTCGTATCGAAGACAAGAACGACAGTGATAACGGATAAAAAATGACAAAAGCTGGTTGGTTTTCGGTTTAGGTGGTGCATTATTGTCAGAGTATATCTTTTTTTATTCTTTGCACTCGAAAATGACGCACATATTTTTATATGTTAATAATAATAATACACACGAGAGAAAATTACATATCGCCTAAGCAGTTAATGTCCACGTATAATCCAATATGAAATGTTTTTTTCAAATACCTCTTTCAAGTTTTTGTAATATTTCTACTGCGGATGGTACATCATCCTCGGCTTGCATTTCATCAAGATATTGCCCGCCCACACACAGAAACAGTTCCTGTCGCTTGTCTTCCTGCTGGGCGAACCCTGTCGTGGCCAGCAAGGTCGTGGGGAACCCTCCTGAATTGAGAACGTTTGGAGCATTATGGTCAGTCTCGTCCACCCAGGTGAGAAGCTGACGATCTAAAGCGTCAATTGGATAGAATTTGCACGATGTTCCTCAGGAGGACATCCAACAACTCTGTCACTCAATGACAAGCCTAATAATTGTTTTCATAAGCGTCAGAGGTGGTCCAGCGCATTATTGACTTGCTCAATTCGTGAACCTCTATCTCTTGCACAAATCAAACAATTTTTCTGATACTCTAATCATTTGTCTCAGCTACAGTGGTGAGTTTCCTGTCTCGAGGTGCATGAGATATTTTGTGTACTATTTTTATTTTGCTTTCGCTGTACATCTTCAATATTTTAGTGTATAACAACACTTATATTACGTTATGAACACTCCCTGTAGGAGTGGGAAACGTGATATTTGCGCTGCTACATAATAATATATCACGCTTTCATATGGTACCAAATTAAGTTTTCTATTTCAACTGGAAGCGAAAGAACCAGAAACATTTATAGCCCGCACTCTTAAGGCCGGTATTTCTTTGACAAAGATTTGATCAAAGATGTGGTCAAATATTCGTCAAACTTGTTTGACAAAGATATTTGACGTGGCCCTAAAATAGGGTATTGCACTGTCATTAAAATTTTGGTCAGAGTTCAAGACGGCTGACAACAACAACTTGTTATTATGCACAGCAGTTGCATGTACCACAATTGCACTGTGTGCTCATTTGGAAGAGAAGCGGGACAAAAAAAAAACGTATCTGGGTGAACCTGTGGGTTTTACGATGAGACGATAGCAGCATTCAACAAAATTTGTTACGTGAGCTTCTAGTAGAGGGCGTCAAGTCATACATAAATCACTTAAGAATGGATCACATTTCAGTATTTGCTCAGTGCAGTGTATCGTCATATCACAAAGCACAATACTCACTTAAGAATTGCTATATCTGCAGAAGACAGGTTCACAGTAACACTCCGATTTCTCGCTACAGGAGAGAGTTTACTCTAGCTTACAGTGCAGCACTCGAATACCACAGTGCACATCAACTAAAATAATACCTGAAACGTGTGAAGCAATTTATAAAGCACTAAAGGACCAATATCTGAAAGCAAATAAATGTTCAGAACACTTTATGTGAACTAAGAACTATTCTGTAGATCAAAGCAATAATTAGGGCCTACATTTTCTGTGCCACCCCACAACTACAAAATTAATAGAAATGTATGAAGCTGAGATGGCGCTTTACAATGTGAGGTATCCTGAGTACAAAAATAGATTAAGAAGACTGGAGAGCTCAGAAAATTTATGTATATAATACGTATGTCAATACGAACTTACGCTTTCTCGTGAGATTAGCTTGAGTGGTGGCCATTAATTTTCTTTTCATGTCGTCAGCACCCAGGCCCTATTTCACGGCTCTCTCAAGTCTTAATAATCTATTTTTGTACTCAGGGTGCCTCCTGTTGTAAGGCGCCTAATCAGCTTCATACTTTTCTATTAATTTTGTAGTTGACGGCACACACGAATTAAACTTCGCAGCCATGTTTATAAACACAGTACTGGTGACAGAACGCTGCAGCGATGCTAGCGCTCCAAGTGGTAACTAGACTTGGCCACTGTTTCTATGTTTCGATACAGTGTATCGATACGTGGAACTGTTTCAGTGTTTCGGAACGGCTGTGGTTCACTGTTTCGAAACAGTGGTGTTTCATTCCGCCCCTGCCTCGGATAACCGGACCAGATTCGATCTCGAGCCAGACACAGAAACTGTATCGTTGTTTCAAAATAAGGCTGCTTCAGTCCACCTGTGCTGGGAACGGACTAATTGTATCGAAACAGTGATGTTTCATTCCGCTCTGTGTCGGACGAGATTAGGGCTCGGCACAGGTACTGAAACACAATATACCACTTCGTGAAACACTTTCAAGAGTGTCGAAATCTTTTTGACAACCAATAGCATGAAGCTTAAGATATCCGAGCCGGCCGAAGTGGCCGTGCGGTTAAAGGCGCTGCAGTCTGGAACCGCAAGACCGCAACGGTCGCAGGTTCGAATCCTGCCTCGGGCATGGATGTTTGTGATGTCCTTAGGTTAGTTAGGTTTAACTAGTTCTAAGCTCTAGGGGACTAATGACCTCAGCAGTTGAGTCCCATAGTGCTCAGAGCCATTTGAACCTTAAGATATCCGAAAATAAAGCTTCGTTTCTAGCTGACTGTCCTATCCCGAAATGGCGTAACATCTGCTTTACAAACACTAACCAAACAATAAAACAACGCATACTATTCACATTCAAAATAATAAATATGTGAAAATCATTCAGTTAAATTACACTTTTTTTATAAGATACGCTTCTCTGTTCATGTACAGTAATCATATTAAGAAACGCAAGTAAGCCTACAACATTGTGAATAAAAAAAAAGCGTAGAGTGACAGTTATTAGACATATACACAAATTTGATGTAGGTATAATTGCAAGCAATCTGTTTGACATATCACTGATAGTGTAATGGTGAACGGGAAGGGCTGGGAAGCATGGTGAATTTATAGTAACGGTTCGAAACACTTTGAAAGAAAAAATTTTTTTCTGTTATATTTTGTTATTTATTCGAATTATTTGGTATTATTTGTAAGGCTATAGTCACTGTGCCTATTATCCACAATGATTCCCTTTGTGTGCATGGAAATTAGCATACTAACGGAATGTGGGAATCCCAGTAGCATATCCGTTGTTTCTGCAGTTTGCTCCCACCTCCAGTTCCGTTCGTGGTGGTTCTTCTGTCTTTAGCTATGGCTGTCCTCAGCCAATTGAAAAGTATGAAAGTCACACGATACGAAAGCAGCGCATTTGCTGCATGAAATACGAAACTGCCAAGACGCCTAAGTGATAGTTTCATACTTTCTGCGATATGATTAGCGCTCTCGCACCTCATTCGTGTTTATATGGACATACTTATACAGTAGACATTCAAGATGATAAAATGTGTAGGTTTATTAAATTACAAACCACAAACTGTTTCACTGTTTCGAAACAGCGTATCGAAACATTACATTGTACTGTTTCATTTGTTTCGAAACAGTTATGTGTTTCAGTTTGCCCATCTCTAAGTACTGGTGACAGAACGCTGCAGCGATGCTAGCGCTCCAAGTGGTAACGTTTCACACTGCAGTGGACAGAAGACAATCGACTTTTATGATGAAATCTACAGCAAAGCCCTACAATTGACGATATTTATCTGATGACAAGCGAGATTTGACCAAACTCCCTATTACGCCATCAAATTTCTTTAACATAAATATTTGACATATAATGTTTGACAAGGAACGGCCCCCAACACCGGGCAACACGTTGCTTTGTGTGGCGTCCGGCAGGACACGGAGGCGGTGTCGGAGCTGCTGGCGGAGATCTACGCCTGCGAGCGCACCCTGGAGCGGCTGTTCGCGGGAGCGGTGTTCGGCCCCCGGGCGACGCACTTCATCGCCGGCTGGAAGAGCGACTTCGGCGACGGAGCTGAGGGTCTGGCGTGCACGCAGTACTTCCTGCAACACGCCGCCGCCGCCCGAATGCAGTTCCCGGACGGTAAGCAATCGCGGCATATACTTCCTATAGCATCTGCGTGGAGATGTTGGAAAGTAATGACTCCGAATATTTTATGTGAAAACTCTTAAAGCTTTTTAAATAAAACAAGCGGTAAGAAACTTCCTGGCAGATTAAAACTGTGTGCCCGACCGAGACTCGAACTCGGGACCTTTGCCTTTCGCGGGCAAGTGCTCTACCAACTGAGCTACCGAAGCACGACTCACGCCCGATACTCACAGCTTTACTTCTGCCAGTACCTCGTCTCCTACCTTCCAAAGCTGTGAGTATCGGACGTGAGTCGTGCTTCGGTAGCTCAGTTGGTTGCCGGCACGGTAGCTCAGCGTGTTCGGTCAGAGGGCTAGGTGCCTTCTGTAATAAAAAAACTGAGTTAATGGATCAACAACGAACTGAAACGGGTGTCTTTCGACGTCCGCCCAGAGCAGATACAACGAACAAAAACGAACAAAATGAGATTTAAAAAAAAAAAAAAAAAAGTTGGTAGAGCACTTGCCCGAGAAAGGCAAAGGTCCCGAGTTCGAGTCTCGGTCGGGCACACAGTTTTAATCTGCCAGGAAGTTTCATATCAGCGCACACTCCGCTGCAGAGTGAAAATCTCATTCTGAAAACGAGCGTTATTATCATTCTATTCTTTTGTTCTTCATGTCCACATAGTTACAGCCCTCTGCCGCTAGAGTGATTCGAACTGTAGCACGTAATATGGTGGTGTGTGACGTAACTATGTCGGTGCCTGAGAAACAGCGTGCTATAATCGAGTTTCGAATTCGAAGCGGTCGTTCTCACACGGAAGGCCCTCTCCTTCGACATGACTGCCTGACCACACACGAGCTATGCGACATCTGCAACACTCCGACATCTTGAGTTCAGTGTCATCGATCATCCTTCACACTGTACTGACTGGGCAGCATCTGATTTTCGCCTGTTCCCAACATTCAAAGAACACCTACGAGGACTTCACTTTGACAGTAATCAAGCTGTGTAAGCAGAGGTGACGGGTTCATTAAAGTGATCTCTCGTTGGGAGAAAAGGGTGAGTATTCTAAGAAATAAATATGTAGACATGTTTATTAACATAACGTTTGTTTTACTTAATAAACTTTAAGAGTTTTCACACAAACAATTAGGCATTACTCTCCAACAAGCCCTCGTACATCTACATCTGTAAGGTATTTCAAAAACGTGTGATATATTCCTACAGGAGATAATGATCGTCAAAATTAGACCAAAAGTCTACGTAATGATGTGTCTGGAAACCTGATGGGACATGTGCCAATCCGTTCTGACACTCCCATCTGTCTGCTATGCACAAGTATACACTATAGCCAGAGCTGTACGGGGTACCACGTATCGTGACACATCCTTCAGCGCATCTCTGCGGTGACTCGCGAACTCTTTCAAAACATCTGCCTCCATCCGGATTGCGTCACACGCATCGGTCACGCGCTCCTGTAACACCTCGACATTGTCAGAGGGGTCGGGCACGCATCAAATCCTTTAATTGGCCACACAATCAGAATCCCAACGGTTTGAGGCCCAGTGAGCGAGGATACTCTATCAGAGCTCCTCGACCCATCCAGCTCCCACGGAGCGTAACAGCGAGGTACCGTCGCACGATCAGTAGAAAATGGGCTGATGCCCCGTCGTGAGTAAGCTACAGCCGTTGTCTTCCTGCAAGTGTAACGACCTCCAGTAGCGCAGGTAATTCATCGAGCAGAGATCGATGACACGGAGCACCCGTCAACTGTTCGGTCTGAATCTGTCCTCGACAACTGCTGCTCGTACATTAGTACTGAAGCGACCCTGATGCCTCACCTCCATGATTGCTCGATGATTTCCATCTGCCCATGTGTGCGTATTACGGTAATTAACCGTGTCATCTCTTGTAAATTCTGAATACTACATATTAATCGTCAAAAGTAAAATAGGCCATATCTCATCAGGTATTCCTTTCCCAGCATACGGGGTGATTCCGTGATGGTGTTACGCAAACTGTCAGGGATGATGGAGAAGAGTAAATGGGTCACTTTGAGGTAAGGGACCCTGGTCCAGAAACGACCCAGTCGAAAGCTATAAGCGAAAATCATACATGTACCAGCGTACATAGTGTTTATTAGAACGTAGAAGCCAAATTGCTGGAACGTACCCTACATGTTATCCGTCGGCGGGTGTGGTTCCAACATGATGGAGTCGAACATCACTTTGAACTGAGGGTTCGTGAACACCTGAATCAGACATCCCTGGAAAGCTGGCAGTCAGAGGAGGTCCAGTTTCGTGGTTAGCACGTTCACCTCATCTCAGCCCACTTGATTTCTTCTTGTGTGGCCGTGCGAAAAGTCTTGTGTACGAGATTCCTGTCGAGAATTAAGAAGATCTAGCAAGAAATCTCGCTGCCTGCGACACTGTTCAAACGACACTCGGGATATTAGAACAGACACGACAGAACTTTGTCCGAGGACGTCTTGGCTGCTTTGACACTTAGAAATGCCATGTACCATGTTGTGAAACTTGTGCTGGTAAATGGAATTCATTACGAGTATACTGGAGACAAGATTTTCAGTCTCCTTGACAGCAAGTCACGTGTGGCGTTACTAGTCCATCGGCAAGTGAAATTATCTGCGGGTATTGGAGAGTATTCAGCGGGAACTCTGTTTGTCATGTTCTCGGTACGTAAGTTGGAGATCATAGTTTGAGCGCCACCTGAGGCTAACGTGAAACTTGAGTTGATTTTCGCTTACGCATTTCGAATAGGTCATTTCCGGACCAAGGCCTCTTACGTCAAATTAATATATTTATCCTTCCCTATCGTCCCTGAAAGTTTGTAACCTCGTCACGGAATGACTTGTGCGGTTATAAGAACTTTCCTTCTAGTTTTGACAAATACTACCCCCTGCAGGATTACGTGACACTTTTTTTTTAAACCTCCTGTATATTGTAAAACCCACTTCACGGTATATGGCTGAGGTACTTCTGGTACCTTTGTCACTTTCCCCCCTTCCCTCCTCCATTCGCGACTGGCAATGGAAGAGCGACTGTCGATAAATTTCTCTATGAGCTAATTTTCTTATATTAGTCATTTCGCGAGATTTGTGTGGAAGAAAGTAATATGTTTACCGATTATTCTTCGAAGTTATGCTATCGGAATCTGAAAATGGCCGCTCTTGTAGCGATTGCCACCGGAGTTCGTTGGTCATCTCCGTAGTGCTCTCGCTCTTAGTAAGTGATCCCTTGACGACACACGCCCTCTTCATTGGATTTTCTCTAAATTTTCTGTTCATTCTGCTTGGTAATGATTCCAGACTGATGAACAGTACTCGAGAGTAGGTCGAGCAAGTGTTTTGTGAACCACTCCTTTCGCAGATGGATTACATTTCCTTGGATTCTTCCAACGCATTTCAGGCTCGCATCCGTCTCTCCTGTAATTAGCGGTTATATCACTTTATGGAGTTCTGGATGGTTGCTCCTAGGTATGTTAGGTTGTTACTGTTTTCAGCGATTTTCACGAATAGCGTAGTGGATTCCTTCGCGTATTTACGACCGATATGTTGCATTTATTTACGTTTAGGATCAACCGCTAGTCACTGCAACAATCATCGATTTCTCGCACGACTTCTAGCATTTGTCTACAGACTTCAGGCGATGCAACCTTCATATATACAACATCTTGCACCAACTTGTCGGACGCTTTATCTAAGGCGACAGATCCTATGAACGCGTCACGATTTTCATCAAGTTTTCCTTTCATTATAAGGCCCAACCCCTAGAATTGCAGCTCTTTCGAAAGTCAAAATAATCCTCATCTAACAGATCCTAAGTTTAACTTTCATTATGTGCCACTAATTACTATTTATTTATTTATTTATTTTATGTATTATTTATTTTTGTGCCTTCAAAACAATTATATATATATATATATATATATATATATATATATATATATATATATATATATGTTTATAACAGCTTGAGTTTTGTCTTTTGACTGCAGTGGACTTCTCAGAGCGTCCGGCTTCAGAGTTTCAATCAGCTTTCCCCTTCGCTTCCGCCAGTCCCTAACTAGGCGTGTTGTTGAAAGGCCCTCACCATCTCATTGGCTCTAATTGTGCACTATTCTTCGAAGGTTGAATGAGTGGACCTGTTGTAGGCTCTCCATGGCCTGTAGGTGCCCCTTTCCAAGGACTCTCCCCCTTTATCCTCTCTTACACTTGCTTCTTGCCTGCAAGTAAACCACTCTTGGTTTTACAGCTTAGAGTGATATCGCTATACACAACTGTAGCCACTCCCGATGCGTTTAGGAGCCTCTGGCATTTTATGTAAACCCCTCCAAGATCTGGCTGTTGTCGCGCCCAGCGGCCAGTATTTGTTGTCTCATAATATTCCCTTCGTTATGTTTCGAACTCACAAAACTTGGCGGTTTCCCTTGGGTGCTACAGTCCTTTTGTTTTGTTTTGTTTTGACTGGTTGACTTCCTCGTCTGTGTCAACTTCTTCATCTCAGAGTATCAGTTACACACAAAGTCTTCAATTATTTGTTGGATATATCTCAGTCTCGTTCTTCCCCTACAATTTTCATCCCCTATGTCTCCCTCTAGACAATGGAAGTTATTCTCTGACGTCTTAACGCATCTTCTATCACAGTGTCCCCTTTGTTTTATCAATGTTTCCCTAAATTCCTATCGCCCCCTTCCCCCCCCCCCCCCCCCCCCCGATTCTTCAGTGAACCTCCTCATTTCAGACCCTATCAATCCCTCTAAGTTTCAGCATCCTTCTATAGCACCACATCTCAAACGCATCGAGTTTCTTCTTCTCCGTTCCCCTACACCATGATTCACTCCCGTACAATGCTGTGCTCTAGACATACAATCATAGTAACTTCTTCCTCAAAGCCGATTTTTGGTACTAGCAGACCTCTTTTGGTCAGGAATGCCCTCTTTGCCTGCGATAGTCTGTTTTTTTTGTCCTCCTTACTTCGTCCTTCATATATTCATTTGCTGCCAAGATAGTAGAATTCCATCACTTCGTCTGCTTCGTGGTCCCCAATTATGATGTTACTTTTATCATTACTCACATTTCTGCTACTCTTTATCCGTTTCGTCTTCCTTTGGTGTACTCTCTGTCCATATTCTGTGCTCAGTAAACTGTCCATTTCGTTCAGTAAGTGCTCTGATTCTTTCTAGCTTTCTGAAATTATGGCTGAAACTTCGCATACGCCAGTGATTTCAGAAAGACCTGCACCGGATAACCTTTCCAATAAATAGATCACTCCCTATAGCATCATGTGAATTAAGCAACTCTAGAATTTAATTAATTTGTGAAAAAGTGAAACAGGTGTTACATGTTAAACTTCATGTTCAGATAAAAGTCAAATTTTATAGTTAATTAGCTCAATTTTACCTCAGTTTTTAATAGATTTGGAAAATTCTAGTTTCATACACCTGTAAATATGGTTTCTATGCTGTGCAAAATTCATCGAAGAATCTCTCATACTTATGAAGAAAAATGTACCTATAACAGCAAATGCAGCCAATAATAAGTGAAAAATGATGAAATTTCACATGTAAAACAAATTTATTTTGTTATGTTTTTGAACTTCCCCTGCTCTGAGTGTGAATCCTGAATCCTTTTTGGTCATGTTGACAATGTTTTACGAATTTATTTGTAAAACTGTAGACAGTGGAAATTAAAATGTCATATTATGCCTCTCCTGGTCCAAGTCGGCCCGTTTGACGCCCTACAGCCCTTAATGAATTGTATTTATTAAACAGGAATGGCCCCAGCATACGTGAAACATGGGTGATGTAACCGAAAAATGATAAAAATAGGGAGTAACTGAAACTTCTGAATGAAGCACTGGTGTCTATAAAACACTGTTCATTAAGACTCCATGCAGGCTTGAAATTTAGCACAAAGACGAGGAACCGCTATGTTCACTGAATATTAACGCATGTTTCAATAGAATTAAAATATCAACACCTTGGCAAATTTCGGATAATGAGTATGAGATCAGTACGTTAGAGAAGACACAGCATTTGGGGGAACAAGTAACTTTACAGAACCTCACAGTGTGTGAAATCTTATGGGACTTAATTGCTAAGGTCATCAGTCCCTAAGCTTACACACTACTTAACCTAAATTATTCTAAAGACAAACACACAAACCCATGCCCGAGGGAGGACTCGAAACTCCGCCGGGAGCAGCCGCACAGTCCATGACTGCAGCGCCACAGACCGCTCGGCTAATCCTGCGCGGCGGAAAGGTAGAACTACAGAAAAATCACACATGCATGTACAATCTTGACTGAGTGCAAACTGAGCTCAAGATTGTTAATAAACGCACTTCAATAAAAAAAATACGGAAGCCCTAACGTCAATCAGAAATTCACGCGTACATCCTATAACACGGTTTACGAATGCTGTCGCTGAGCACCTATTTGGAGTTACCAGTGGCAGTGAACAGCCACGATGTCGGCTGCAAAATTAAGTTTTTTGTCTGTATCGGAGCTTGGAATCAAAGTTCCTCTCTCACATCCAAGCATCAAAGGCGTTCCGTCCAGAGGATTCTCACAAGGTGAAGAAAAAAACCAAGAGTTTTTTTCTGTCTCTTTGAGAGAGTGACTTGTGCATGGCTTTGATGGCCAATAACAGTGATTCTTCCTAGTGCTGGCCGGTCAGATCTGTCCTAGTAAGGCAGCCGTGTTCCTTCCATACTCATCTTCAATATAAGAGGGTCGTTCAATAACTAATGCAGCACATACTTTTCCTCGGCCAATTTGCCGTGGGCCATCATCACTTCAGCTCATATACTTCGTGAAGTTCCGGTAGACAGCGTAGTCTTAAAAATGGGTCTGTAACGGAGATGTGATCCAAGCAAGGAGCTCTCACTGAGTTTCTTTTGGCGGGAAACCAGAGCATCGCAGATATGCACAGGCCTTTGCAGAAGGCCCGCAGAGACCTGTGAGTGAGGTCAGTGATGCAGCAGGGCGTTTGCCCCGACGTCGACCAGTAGAGTGGTACCATGCGGGCGTACTGGTTCTCCCAGTAAGGTAGCTGAAGGCCGTCGCATTGAACGGAGATTATGTTGAAAAACAGGATTTTGTAACCAAACAGTAAGGAATAATGTGGTGCATTGGAATCCTGTATAAAACCCATCTACTCGCAGAAAAAAATGTGTTGCATTACTTATTGAACGCCCTTCGTAATTAACTCATAGTGAGGATTTTTAAGCCGGCCAGTGTGTCCGAGCGGTTCTAGGCGCTTCAGTCTGGAACCGTGCGACCGCTACATTCGCAGGTTCGAATTCTGCCTCGGGCATGGATGTGTGTGATGTCCTTAGGTTAGTTAGGTTTAAGTGGTTCTAGGGAACTGATGACCTCAGATGTTAAGTCCCATAGTGCTCAGAGCCATTTTGAGGATTTTTTGTAACAGGCAACCAATGGTTCCCACTACCTGTCATATTTCGTGTCTCAGCTAATGAGGCCTTGTCCACGTGCACTCAAGTGCGTTCTGTTCTTTCTCTACAGTATGAATTTACATTATGCTGTGGTAACTGCTCGTACCATTTCTTACCAGAATCAACGCCAGTTTATTTAGCTTGGCGCCAAGCTGACGGCTGCGAGTGCCTTGCTCCTAGCGCAAAAGGGCCATATGCTCTGATCTCACTCCGCCTTACAGTTTGTGGTGTGCGTACTGTAAGACCCTCGGTACACATACCATCAGATTATTTGACTCGTCGCTCTAACGAAGTAGGCGAATGTCAGCAATACGTCTCGTGGTCTTATCTTGGCGTGTTTATCTTCTACCGTTTGGTCAGACGATAGAAATGCCACTTGCACGCTTAGAGTAGCAGATTGACGGTGACCAAAATTGACAATCTGAAGTTCCTTTGGTCTTGGTCCGTTAATCTTATTCTCACATCTCTGATACTTGACAAAGTGTCTATACATTTATCTTCATGGCTATGTACAGGAATATGGTAATCTTATTAGGTGCAGACTGAAACTTGACTATAGACTGGTACAGACTAATGCAGACTGGTACAGACTAATTCAGACTGACTAATCGGAGGTCTGTACACTCGTTATAATACCTCACGCATACAGGTATCACGGCGCAAGTGTGATCCGCTAGAAGAAAAGGTTCTACGTTAGCAGCAATCTCATTGGCTGCGTTACATATTAATATGCGGATCGGCGGAAGCAGAATTTGGTCCATCTCTAAGGCAGCGCCATCTCGTAGTGCGGAGATGGGCGAGCGCTGCGCCTGCGCTGTTGTGTTTAGCAGGGCGCGCTCTAGTGGGAAAGTTGTGTACGCGCTGACTACGCGGGACTATGTACACAACACAGATCTAACCTCTATAGTGTCCCATTCCCAGCAGTTTTCAGATACAGGCTTACTCCAGGGCACATTGCATTACGATATTGCGCCTCCCTGGTACCGGTGGACACACTACGTTAAAAACAGTCTATCACTACTCAGCAGTTTCCCGCCACTTAGGAGGCAAACTCAATTGGTGACACCCCGCTTGACCTTGGCACACATACAATCTGTCGAGGACAGTGGCTTCTACCTCGCTTTCCACCAACCCCACACAGTGACAGTGTGTGTCTTTAGAAAAGAACTTTTCCCCTAATGACCCGTCACCAGCTCTCTCTCTCCCCTGTTCTGCTAGTCTCTTCTCAATACGTATTCAACAGGACTCCCAAGTAATAATTTAAACAATCCTCCAAAATAAGGAATTAAGGGGGGTAGGACGTCAAACGTGCCGACTTGGAGCAGGAGAGGCATCACAGTACATTTTAATTTCCACTGTCTATACTTTTACAAATAAATTCATAAAACGTTGTCAGTATGACCAGTAAGTATTCAGAATTCACACTCATAGCAGTGGAAGTTCGAGAACATAACGAAGTGATCTTTTTTTACATGTGAAATCTCATCATTTTTTTCACTTACTAATGGCAGCATTTGTTGCTATAGGTACATTTTTCTTCATAAGTAAGAGAGATGGTTCGATGAATTTTGCACAGCGTACAAACCATACTTAAAGGTGTATGAAACTCTTGAATTTTCCAAATCTATTAAAAACTGTGATAAAAGTTGAGGTAATTAACTACAAAATTTCTGTTTTTTCTAAACATGAAGTTTAAATACAACAGATCATTCGTTTTTTCATAAATTAAATAAATTCTAGAGTTTCATACACCTGTAAGTATGGTATGTATGCTGTGCAAAATTGATCGAAGAATCTCTCTAACTTGTGAAGAAAAGTATACCTATAGCAACAAATGCAGCCATTAGTAAGTGAAAGAATGATGAAATTCCAGACGTAAAAAGAAAATTATTTTGTTATATTTTCGAACTTCCACTGCAATGAGTGTGAATGCTGAATCCTTCCTGGAGATGCTGACAAAGTTTTATGAATTTATCTGTAAAAGTATAGACACTGAAAATTAAAATGTCCTGTGATGCCTCTCCTGCTCCAAGTCGGCCCGTTTGACGTCCTATCCCCCTTAATGTGGAATTTTAGTTAACTTCACCCGTTGTGTATTGTGCATTAAACCGGGGACCTAGAAACGACTCAGAGGCTTCGTCCCGCCGTTGCCCTCCGTGGTTCACAACACCACAACAGGCCACAGCAGTCCACCCACCTCACCACCTCTCCACACCGAACCCAGGGTTATTGTGCGGTCCGGCCCCCAGTGGACCCTTGCGGGAACGCCTCATACCAGACGAGTGTAACCCCACATGTTTGCGCTGTAGAGTAATGATGGTGTACGCGTACGTGGAGACACTGCGCAGCAATCGCCGACATAGTGTAACTGAGACGGAATAAGGGGGACCAGCCCGCATTCGCCGAGGCACATGGAAAACCGCCTTAAAAACCATCAACCGGCTGGCCGGCACTCCGGACCTCGACACTAATCCGCCGCGCTGCTTCCCGCTCGGGAATTAATTTCTATTACATGGCTTTATCACTTTAATGGACTTTGTTTGTGGCATATGGCATGTTTCACAAAACCGATCAGTTAACAGTGATGATAGCAGTGTCATCAACAATTCTTATTGCTGGTATTATTTCACCTTAGATTTTAATTCCAATCCCAAACCTATCCTTTCTTCCCGTGATTGCTTCTTAATGTACAGACTGAACAGTGAGGAGAAAAGCCGCACGTTTTCTTATGCCCTTTTCAATCCGAGGACTTTGTTCTTCGTCTTCCATTCTTATTGAACATTTTTGTCTTTTGTATGTACTTCTGTACTGATATATAGAGACAAGTTGTCGTTAAACTTGTAACCAAATATCTCAAACTGTTCTTGAGCAATTTACTTGAAATTTTTACACGATACTCTGATGAATATTTGGATGCACATGGGGTATACACTTTTTAAATATATGTACTATAGAAATATATGTGTAATATATAAAGTGGATGCGATGTCACCAAGAATCTATAAAAGTTGTCGACTAATTTACTTCAAATTTTTCGGAAATATTCTAATGAACATTCAGAAGGACATACACAACATGCTTTAAGTGTATATCATACATAAATATAATTTAATACAGTACAGGGAAATTAAAGTTAGTCACCAATTTTTTTAAACAAAAATGTACACATCTTCTGTTAAAACGGACCGCGAGAAAGAAAATTTCTGAGCAATTCTCTGCCGTGAAACAGTTCGGTTTTGTTTTATTTTTATCTTTGACAGTCAGAGTACGATAGGTAGTCATTTAAACCATTACGCAAATAGTTTTTCCCATATATACACTGAAGAGCCAAAGAAACTGGTATTGACATGCGTATTCAAATACAGAGATACGTAAATAGGCAGAACACGGCGCTGCGATCGGCAACACCTGTACAAGACAACAAGTGCCTGTCGCAGTTGTTAGATCGGTTACTGCTGCTACAATGGCAGGTTATCAAGATTTAAGCGAGTTTGAACGTGGTGTTATAATCGGCGCACGAGCGATGGGACACAGCATTTCCGAGGTAGCGATGAAGTGGGGATTTTCCCGTACAACCATTTCACGAGTGTACCGTGAATCCGGTAAAACATCCAATCGCCGACATCGCTGCGGCCGGAAAAAGATACTGCAAGAACGGAACCAACGACGACTGAAAAGAATCGGTCAACGTGTCGGAAGTGCAACCCTTCCGCAATCTGCTGCAGCTTTCAATGCTGGTCCATCAACAAGTGTACGAACCATTCGACGAAACATTATCGATATGAGCTTTCGGAGTGGAAAGCCCACTGGTACAACCTTCATGGCTGCACGACACAAAGCTTTACCCCTCGCCTGGGCCCTTCAACACCGATATTGGACTGTTTCTGACTGGAAACATTTTGCAGGGGTTGGACGAGTCTCGTTTCCGATTGTATCGAGCGGATGGACGTGTACGGGTATGGAGACAACCTCATGAATGCATGGACCCTGCATGACAGCAGGGGACTGCTCAAGCTGGTAGAGACTCTGTAATGGTGTGGGGCGTATGCTGTTGGAGTGATATGGGACCCCTGATGCTTCTAGATACGACTCTGAGAGGTGATACGTTCGTAAGCACCCTGTCTGATCACCTGCATCCATTCATGTTGATTGTGCATTCCGATGGACTTGGGCAATTCCAACAGGACAATGCGATACCCCACACTTGCAGAATTGCTACAGAGTGACTCCAGGAACATTCTTTTGAGTTTAAATACACTACTGGCCATTAAAATTGCTACACCACGAAGATGACGTGCTACATACGCGAAATTTAGCCGTCAGGAAGAAGATGCTGTGATATGCAAATGATTAGCTTTTCAGAGCATTCACACAAGGTTGGCGCCGGTGGCGACATCTACAACGTGCTGACATGAGGGAAGTTTCCAACCGATTTCTCATACACAAACAGCAGTTGACAGGCGTTGCCTGGTGAAACGTTTTTGTGATGCCTCGTGTAAGGAGGAGAAATGAGTACCATCACGTTTCCGACTTTGATAAAGGTCGGATTGTAGCCTATCACGATTGCGGCTTATCGTATCGCGACATTGCTGCTCTCGTTGGTCGAGATCCAATGACTGTTAGCAGAATACGGAATCGGTGGGTTCAGGAGGGTAATACGGAACGCCGTGCTGCATCCCAACGGGCTCGTATCACTAGCAGTCGAGATGACAGGCATCTTATCCGCATGGCTGTAACGGATCGTGCAGCCACGTCTCGATCCCTGAGTCAACAGACGGGGACGTTTGCAAGACAACAACCATCTGCACCAACAGTTCGACGACGTTTGCAGCAGTATGGAGTATAAGCTCGGAGACAATGGCTGCCGTTAACCTTGACGCTGCATCACAGACAGGAGCGCCTGCGATGGTGTACTCAACGACGAACCTGGGTGCACGAATGGCAAATGTTATTTTTTCGCATGAATCCAGGTTCTGCTAACAGCACCATGATGGTCGCATCCGCGTTTGGCGACATCGCGGTGAACGCACATTGGAAGCGTGTATTCGTCATCGCCATACTGGCGTATCTCCCGGCGTGATGGTATGGGGTGCCATACGTCTCGGTCTCCTCTTGTTCGCATTTACGGCACTTTGAACAGTGGACGTTACATTTCAGATGGCTCTACCCTTCATTCGATCCCTGCAAAACCCTACATTTCAGCAGGATAATGCACGACCGCATGTTACAGGTCCTGTACGGGCCTTTCTGGGTACAGAAAATGTTCTACTGCTGCACTGGCCAGCACATTCTCCAGATCTCTCACCAATTCAAAACGCCTGGTCAATAGTGGCCGAGCAAGTGGCTCGTCACAATACGCCAGTCACTGCTCTTGTTAAACTGTGCTATCGTGTTGAAGGTGCATGGGCAGCTGTACGTGTTCACACCATTCAAGCTCTGTTTGACTCAATGCCCAGGCGTATCACGGAAGTTATTACAGCCAGAGGTGGTTGTTCTGGGCACTTATTTGTCAGGATCTATGCACCCAAACTGCGTGAAAGTGTAATCACATGTCAGCTCTAGTATAATATATTTGTCCAATGGATAGCCGTTTATCATCTGCATTTCTTCTCGGTGTAGCAATTTTAATGGCCACTAGTGTACTTCTGCCGGTAACCAAGCTCCCCCGACATGAACATTATTGAGCAATTTTGGGACGCCTTGCAATGTACTGTCCAGAAGAGATCTCCATCCCCTCGTACTATTGCGGATTTATAGAGAGCCCTGCAGATTCATGGTGTCAGTTCCCTCGAGCACTACTTCAGACATTAGTCGCTTCCATGCCACTTCTGCGAGCTCGCGGGGACCCTACACGATATTAGGTAAGTGTTAGAGATGGGCAAACTCGTTCATCCTTGGGAACTAGTTCACTGCTGATCGTTCTTTTTAGGGAACCGTTCATTTTTACTCGTTCACCGTTCATTTGTGTTTGGTATATGATTCTTATGAAAAACTGAAAACTAGTAGTGCAGGTGACTGAAGGATGGAGGGCACCGAGAGGGGGCACTTGCCTCCCCCCTGGAGTATAGCGTTTTTATTCATTGCAGAATTCTTACACACTTTTAGTATTATTTTCTGTGATTCTGCAGAATCTCTCGTTTAGCCAACTGTAGCGTTGTGTGGCTGATCGCAGGGAAGTAATATAGGGTGGTGCACGGAAAACCGGTCCCGAGTACAGACGGGTGGCCAATCACGGACGATATGTTGCCCGTTACGAGCAGATACAACGAACAGACAAACATGTAATAATTAGGCAGTGAAGAAATAACAAGCTAATGCAAGCAATAATTGCGATACAATCCATGACGATGAGTAGAGAGCTGGAGAAGAGACGCGCATGGGCTATAGCTCATGTAGTCTTGTAAACCTGTTGGTGGCTGATCCCAACTTAATAGACCACAAGTGTCTTGTATAAAATTCTTCGTTTCGACTTCCACTACATAGCTATGCTATGTTGTAAACAATAATCGTTTACACCCTATACCGCATATACTTCACGTTGTCTCTGAGTTCGTAGACGAAGTAGAGATTTTATGGAGGCATAAAATAAAATGTGGTTTTGTCATCATACTTGCGTCACACGCTTAGTAAAAATTAGGTTTTTATGTTGCATTATTAAAGTTAATGCAGCAATAATAATAATAATTAAGTTCGCAGTAATAAAGTTTTTGTTTTGAAAGCTCCTTCTGAACAAATGTTTTTGAGAAAATAAGTAAATACGGTTTTATGGCAATCTATATCTTTTCAAATGGGGAGGCACCGCTTTTCCTACTGAGCCAAAATGACCCACAACCCACTCTTTTTTTTTTTTTTTCAAAGAAACTAAACTAGCAGGTAATGCAAATTGGAAACAACCAAGATTAAAATTAATTAGAGCCTTCCTAAATCTAAATGTAATGTTTTGTATATGAAAGATACACGAAAATCGTTTTATATGAATTTTCTTAAGCTAAAAATTAAGCAAATTATTGAAAGTTAGTAGCTAAATCAAGTCGATGAAACCAAAAAATATATGAATAACAAAACAAAACTTGTTTTGTATGTCTTCTGCTGTTCATCGATATAATGAAGTGACCTGATATGCCTTTTTGTTACCTGAAAAGACGTACCTATTACATACAACGTAATTTTTATGTAATTTACGTAACTATAAAATACTTTTTGATTACCGGACGTGTACGCTGAATAGCCAGAACCAACTGCAAAAACAGTTTGGAAGACATGTAAAATGGGCAAGCGCAGTGAACGAAACGAACAACTGGATACTGAACTAACTAGGAGCAGTCGGCAGTGGAACTGAGACAGGTGGTCATGCGAAGAACGACGAGTGCAGTCGAAGGAGACCGAGGCTGGAACGAGAATTGCCGACGTGACCGCCGCGACAGAAGTGAACTAGTGAACCATGAACCGATCGTTCCTCGTTCCCGGGAACTATAAGTAGACCGCCGCGACCGAAGTGAACTATGAACCGATCGTTCCTTGGAATTCGTTCCTTGGTCCTTTCGTTCATCTTGTTGAACCGTTCCTTTGCACCCGTTCGTTCGCGAACTACCCATCTCTAGTAGATGTAAGAGTTTCTTTGGCTCTTCAGTGTATTGTAGGCGCCATGGTGGTCTCGGTCGCCTACGGTGGACTCGATGGCCGAGCGGTGGCCTCTCCAGTTGTCAGGATGCTAGGAAATGGCTGTAGAAGTGTCAGAAACGCCAAATAAACATTATTCATTCACAACAACTTTATTCCTGCCGAGTACAATGTGGCTTGGTGATATCAACGACCTTCCCCGAGTCCTCGCTGACTCGTAGCGATGACACCAGATCCGGGCCGCGCAGTCTTGCTAGCGCAGCGCCGCGAGCTGTGACGTAGCGGAGGAGTGCCCTTACTTCGGCCGCGCGTGGCTGGCGGCGCTCGGCTGCCCGGCCGGCTCGGCGGCGGACAGCAGGCCGTTGCGCGTAGATGGCTCCGGGTTGGGGTCCCGGTGCTGTCGGCACGAGAGGCGTTCTCTTAATGCGGAGTGTACTCTATCCCACCCCGTCTTCTTCCCTGCTCCTCCTGATGGCTCGTCCGCAGTGGACGGGCGGAACGGGCTGCAGTCCCCCAACGTCGTCGGCTCACCCGGTTGTGACAGCAGATGCACAGGGCCTAGACCCCGCACGATCTCGACGACGGCTCACTGATGTGGTCAGCATTGGCGGCGAGCGAGTCTGCCGCCATGTCTGCTAATCCTGGGCTGATGATTGACAGCGGCAGCAGAGAGGACCAGAGCTGGTACTGTCCCCTCACGTCTGCTGCTGGATGGGCCGCCCTTACAGCAACATCTCCTTAATAAAGATTAACATGTCGATCACCGAGCTCAGCGCTACGCAGCGACCCAGTACACATCTAACTGCAAGTCTAACTGCGACTGCCTTGTTGCTATCAAAGCTGGCGTATTTAAAGGAAGCACGAGCGACGTCCTGACGTCATGCTCGTTTGTAATGACCGCATTCGTTCCACTTATACTGCTGATTCATCTGTCGTACTCGCCCCTTAGGTGTTCTTGCGACAGAGTTACCTGTTGTTACGGCAGACTTACGCGAAGTTGTGAAACGCAGTACAGCTGACGCTATACCTCTGTCTTGCACTCTACGAAAGTCTCCGTCTAACACAAACCCGCGTGCTAAGCAATTCTCTCTGGCCTGTTGTGTGTAACCAGGCCATTGCCTCTGCGTGACGACACATTCCGATATATGTGCAATCCTCTTACCTCTTGGCTAACTTACTACCTCTGGCTCTCGGCATAGGCAACGAAACTTTGACAATATTCTGCGTTTCCAACTCTTTACTATTCCGCGACACTACAGTACCGGGCTATTACAAATGATTGAAGCTGTAGCTCCATTCATTGACACGACACACTACAGATACGTAGAAAAACTCATAAAGTTTTGTTCGGCTGAAGCCGCACTTCAGGCTTCTGCCGCCAGAGCGCTCGAGAGCGCAGTGAGACAAAATGGCGACAGGAGCCGAGAAAGCGTATGTCGTGCTTGAAATGCACTCACGTCAGTCAGTCATAACAGTGCAACGACACTTCAGGACGAAGTTCAACAAAGATCCATCAACTCCTAACTCCATTCGGCGATGGTATGCGCAGTTTAAAGCTTCTGGATGCCTCTGTAAGGGGAAATCAACGGGTCGGCCTGCAGTGAGCGAAGAAACGGTTGAACGCGTGCGGGCAAGTTTCACGCGTAGCCCGCGGAAGTCGACGAATAAAGCAAGCAGGGAGCTAAACATACCACAGCCGACGGTTTGGAAAATCTTACGGAAAAGGCTAAAGCAGAAGCCTTACCGTTTACAATTGCTACAAGCCCTGACACCCGCTGGCAGAGTCAAACGCTTTGAATTTTTGGCGCGGTTGCAACAGCTCATGGAAGAGAATGCGTTCAGTGCGAAACTTGTTTTCAGTGATGAAGCAACATTTTTTCTTAATGGTGAAGTGAACAGACACAATGTGCGAATCTGGGCGGTAGAGAATCCTCACGCATTCGTGCAGCAAATTCACAATTCACCAAAAGTTAACGTGTTTTGTGCAATCTCACGGTTTAAAGTTTACGGCCCCTTTTTCTTCTGCGAAAAAAACCTTACAAGACACGTGTATCTGGACATGCTGGAAAATTGGCTCATGCCACAACTGGAGACCGACAGCGCCGACTTCATGTTTCAACTGGATGGTGCTCCACCGCACTTCCATCACGATGTTCGGCATTTCTTAAACAGGAGATTGGAAAACCGATGGATCGTTCGTGGTAGAGATCATGATCAGCAATTCATGTCACGGCCTCCACGCTCTCCCGACTTAACCCCATGCGATTTCTATCTGTGGGGTTATGTGAAAGATTCAGTGTTTAAACCTCCTCTACCAAGAAACGTGCCGGAACTGCGAGCTCGCATCAACGATGCTTTCGAACTCATTGATGGGGACATGCTGCGCCCAGTGTGGGAGGAACTTGATTATCGGCTCGATGTCTGCCGAATCACTAAAGGGACACATATCGAACATTTGTGAATGCCTAAAAAAACTTTTTGAGTTTTTGTATGTGTGTTCAAAGCGTTGTGAAAATATCTCAAATAATAAAGTTATTGTACAGCTGTGAAATCGCTTCAATCATTTGTAATAACCCTGCATATTATCCGTCCTTGCCTGCAGCTTACAGATATCTTTCTGAAATTTGGGACGCCTCTCCTGACTGCCTTTTGGGTGACTGAAGGGTGCGGCGGCGGGCGACGAGCGGCCGACGTCCCGATGGCGGAGTACCGGCGCTCCACGGCGCTGGCTGCGGCGCTGCAGGTCTGCAAGCCGGACGTGGCGCTGCTGCTGCTGCGGCACGGGGCGCGCTTCGCCGCCAACCTGGCCGAGGAGGACCGGCCCGTCCGCGGCGGGTGAGTGGAGCAGCCGCGCCCGGACAGCGGGCAGTGCCGCGCTCGCGACCTTCTGTGGCAGCGTAAGGCAGGGGAGGGGGGCGGGGTTCCTTTCTGAAACACACTCCATTTCAGAGGTGCACCTAAACCACAATTTACTGCCCTCCAGGAAGCGTGTGGCGCGCAAATTATTCTCGGAACTGAGACCTGGCTGAACCCTGAGATAGGAAGTTCTGAAATATTGAGTGAGGGTTGGAACGTGTATCGGAAAGACAGATTAGACACTGTAGCAGGTGGTGTCTTCGTTGCAGTTGAGAAAAATATTGTGTCTACTGAGGTCGAAGTAGAGTGTTCAAAAATGACTCTGAGCACTATGGGACTTAACATCTGTGGTCATCAGTCCCCTAGAACTTAGAACTACTTAAACCTAACTAACCTAAGGACATCACACACATCCATGCCCGAGGTAGGGTTCGAACCTGCGACCGTAGCGGTCTCGCGGTTCCAGACTGTAGCGGCTAGAACCGCTCGGCCACCATGGTCAGAACTAGAGTGTGATTGTGAAGTTATCTGGACACGTTTAACAGGGCTAGGGGAAATAAAGTTAATTGTGAGTTGTTATTACCGGCCACCAGGTCCCACCGTGACAGTTCTAGAATCATTCAAAGGCAGTCTACATTCTGTATCGCAGAAGTACCCGGGACGTGCTTTATTAGTCGGAGGCGACTTCAACCTACCTGGTATAGACTGGGATGTCTATGGATTCATTACAGGTGGTACAGACAAGCCGTCGTGTGAATTACTTTTGAACACATTATCCGAAAACTGTCATGAGCAGCTAAATCGACAGCCAACGCGTAATGTAAATATTTTAGATCTGGTAGCCACGAACAGACCAGACATCATCGACTGTGCCAGTGTTGAGACAGGGATTAGTGATCATGATGTTGGCATTACGACTATGATTACGAAAGTTAAAAAGTCGGTCAAGAAGGCTGGGAGAGTATTCTTACTAGAAAGAGCAGATAAGCAGTTGTTAACATCCCACTTAGTAAATGAATCGACTTCATTTGCTTCCTGTACAATGGACGCGGAAGAATTATGGGCAAATATTAAACACATTGTAAATCAAGCATTGGACAAGTATGTGCCGAAAAAGTGGGTTACGGACGGAAAAGACCCACCGTGGTTTAACAGCGCAATTCGAAGAATGCTTAGGAAGCAAAGGCAGAGCACTCGCGGTACAAGAATGATCGGGAGAATGAGGACAGGCAAAAGTTAGTAGAGATCCGTGCTGCTGTAAAAAGAGCTATGCGCGAAGCATACAACCACTACCACCGTCATAACTTAGGAAAAGACCTTGCTGAAAACCCAACGAAACTCTGATCTTACGTAAAATCGGTAAGCGGGTCGAAGGCTTCCATCCAGTCATTTACTGATCAGTCTGGTCTGGCAACGGAAGACAACAAAACGAAAGCTGAAATTTTAAATTTAGCATTTAAGAAATCTTTCACGCAGGAGGATCGTACAAACATACCGCCGTTTGAGTCTCGTACAGTTTCCCGTATGGAGGACATAGTGATAGACATCCCTGGGTTTGTGAAGCAGCTGAATGGCTTGAAAATAAATAAATCGCCAGGTCCTGATGGGATTCCAATTCGGTTTTACAGACAGTACTCCACTGCATTGGCTTCTTTCTTAGCCTGCATGTATCGCGAATCTCTTGCCCAACGTAAAGTCCCAAGCGACTGGAAATAAGCGCAGGTGACGCCTGTATATAAGACGGGTAGAAGTACGGATTCTCAAAATTACAGACCAATATCCTTAACATCGGTTTGTTGCAGGATTCTCGAACATATTCTCAGTTCGAATATAATGAATTTCCTTGAGACAGAGAAGTTGCTGTCCATGCATCAGCACGGCTTTAGAAAGCATGGCTCCTGCGAAACGCAACTCGCCCTTTGTTCACATGATATCAAGCGAACCATGGATGAAGGGTATCAGACGGATGCCATATTCGTTGACTTCCGGAAAGCGTTTGACTCGGTGTCCCAGTACAGAACCTAACTAAGGTACGAGCATATGGGATTGGTTCCCAAATGTGTGACTGGCTCGAAGACTTCTTAAGTAATAGAACCCAGTACGTTGTCCTCGATGGTGAGTGTTCATCGGAGGTGAGGGTATCATCTGGAGTGCCCCAGGGAAGTGTGGTAGGTCCACTGTTGTTTCCTATCTACATAAATGATCTTTTGGATAGGGTGGATAGCAATGTGCGGCTGTTTGCTGATGATGCTGTGGTGTACGGGAAGGTGTCGTCGTTGAGTGACTGTAGGAGGATACAAGATGACTTGGACAGGATTTGTAATTGGTGTAAAGAATGACAGCTAACTCTAAATATAGATAAATGTAAATTAATGCAGATGAATAGGAAAATGAATCCCGTAATGTTTGAATACTCCATTAGTAGCGTAGCGCCTGACACAGTCAGGCCGGGGCCACACGAGCGGGTTGTTTCCGCAACGGTCGACGGCCTGCGGCTAGACGCAGAGTCCTGTAGCCATGCGGCTAGCTGCGGAATCTTCGTGCGGAGAGCAAAATATCTAGTCATCTATTCTGTCTCGAAAAAAATTGTTTCATGTAAACGAAGGAAAGCTACATCCGTCCATGTAGTTAGTTTCTCATTACAACTTATACTTTTCGTGTAAAAAATTAAAAACCACTGTTTTGGAATTAGTCTGTGTTCTGCGCTACGCAATCTCTCTCATTCGATTGTGAGGAAACTATTCGACGAAAAAAATTTATTTTTACGCTTGTTATAGCCTGATATCACACCTTGACAATGAAGTGGTTTTCTTTTCGCTGCTGCCCATGGTTATCGTGATACTTCACAATTAAGTAAAATACAGCGCATATTTTGAAAAGTTTGCAGTAAAAAATGTCGTCGCTGGCTACTTTGCGTTTGGTGCATTTGAGGTCGTACAATGCTGCGTACGAATTGTAGCTAAGATATCGAAATTGTTTTTAACACTGGGTGGAGAGCCATATCTCTTTCCAGTCTCGAGTAATCGATTGGTATATATTGGCGCTTGGTCGCAGCTGCCTACAGTGCGCCACGCTCGAGGCTATTCTCGCTCACAATGCAGAGTTGTGCCGTGTTTATTTTCCGCATGTCGTCTATGAAGGCATATACAGTCACACTTTATGTTAACGTTACATCTTTAAGAGGTTCATCATTTTAAAAGTAGAAAAAGACATTTGCAGATTCAGGTGCAGAGTTAGCTATTTGCTGTATGTGTCATTTTTTCTTGTCTACACTGTTTCATTCACGAAACATTAAATAACTATTATCAACACAATTTTTAAGAAAGTAAATAAAGTCGACCTGGTAACTGTTTACCTTGCGATTAAATGACAATAGAGACGAGAAAAAAAATACACTTTTCGTTCTAGTACAGCGCGAAATGTTCTTAGAATGAAGATAGTTCGCTTCGTAGCCGCGAGGAGACCAAGCAAATAGATTGAATTGTTCTCTCCTTCTTTTTTTTAAGCTGGTAGTCGCGATGGATGCTCGACACTGTGCAGTAGTGGCATACGTCGGGTTAAAAATACTGAAAAAGAGAAAAATACACCGAAAGTACTGGGTGCATCCAGTAGTGAGTAGTCGGTTGTTGCAAGGAGCGTTTTACGTTATATTTAACGAGCTACGAGATGATGAAATGAAATTTTTCAGCTATTTCCGAATGTCTTTCTCAAGCTTCGATGAATTACATCACACGCTTCGAAACGCTTTACAGAAGCAAGACACGAACATGAGACTCGCTATACCTTCAATGCAAATGCTGGCTATAACTTTAAGGTAAGTGAATTCTAATGTGTAAGTATCCTGTCTCAGCCAAAAATTATCTCAGCTAAAATTAAACAAACCCAGTAATGTCTTGCACTAGTTTTAACAACACTTTCATTTCAATTAAAAAAAAAAGATAATGATTAGGTCAATAAACGAACAAGTTTCATTCTCTTTTCTTTATTGATATTGAATGAAATGTTACATGTAAATCTGTCTTTTGAGGATAAGAAACATCAATTAACTGTAAATGAAATTAACAGAATGGACATGCAAAAAGGGAAAGTAACTCCTTTTAATTAACTTTTCTGCAAAAACCCTCTACTCAAGAGTCAGGATCAATAAACTCTGGTGAAATAGAAGGCGACGTCAGAATTCTTTCAGCTCGATACTATTGAGACTGCATCTGCACTAATTGAGGAGCTGCACGCTGGTTGTACATATTTCCTTGTGTATGTAATGTTTGGAAATGTCCTGGGCTTACTGCATGCGTTGGTGCATGTTGCATAGGTTGCTGACACGCTGCATAACAGCCATGAAATGGTTGCGATTTTGCGTTTCGGATGTGCTGAAGTAGGCGTAAAACTTCCATACGGAATTCTAGTTTTTGATCTAAATCAAACTTCCGCAGCGTGGGCAACAAGGAATCAAAAAACGATTTGTCTTCGTCCTCAGCGGACGGAGAACGAATTGGAGGACTATCCAGAAATGCGCATAATTTAGCTTCAAGATCTGTTTTCACGCTTCTCACTTTCGTTTTCTTTTGTGGAACTGATGAGTCTACTAAAATCTGCTCAGGTCTTGAGGCTTCACCTGATGTTACTGGATTCCAAAGGATGTTCCAAGTGCTGAATTTCGTCTTCCTGTATACTTGAAACTGTATCTCTTGTTTCTAAAACAGGTGCCAAGAACCCCAGCTGGTCAGCGTACACGTATTTTAATATTCTTAATGCTTCTGAACCAGATTTCTTCACTTTCCTTACATATTTTCGTTAATAGTCCCTAATGTTACGCCACTTTTGTTGTGCCTTCTGGCCTACAAAGGAGAAAAAAAGAAACGAAAATTTAACGTAACTTTAAAATCTTTAACATCATTAAATAATGACTAAATATTGAACGTAATTTTTATACATTTATATCTTTGGTTTTAGGTATTTGGCTACTGGTTGTCACTTAGTTGATCTGCACTATACATACAGAATAGGCAAGTCAACAGCCAGTGACATAGTGAGAAAAGTGTGCTGTGCGATTTGGGGCTACCTGCGTGACAAGTGTCTGTCTCAGCCGACAGAGGAGGAGTGGAAGAGTATTGCCAATGGATTCCAAATCCGTGCAAATTTCCCAAATTGCATAGGGGCAATCGATGGTAAACACATTCGGTTGGTCAAACCTAAGACGAGTGGTTCACTGTTGTTCTTTTAGCAGTGGCAGGCTCAGATTATAGATTCGGTTTTGTTGACATTGGCTCGTTTGGAAAAGATTCAGACAGCACAATTTTTAAAAAATCTACCCTGTGGAAACGTCTGAACAGAAATACATCGTGTATAACAGAGCCCTCTGGCTTACCAAATGCCACTGGGATAGTTACACCGTATGTGTTTGTTGGTGACGAAGCATTTGGACTCTCAGAACACGTACTACGACCATATGGTGGTAAAATGTTGACACGCGAGAAGAGAATTTTCAACTACCGTTTGTCACGGGCTCGTAGGTACGTTGAATGTTCCTTCGGCATATTGTCGAACAAATGGCGCGTGTTCCAGCGAGCCATGAATGTGAAATTGGATTTTACTGTTGACATAACAAAAGCATGTTGTGTTCTGCATAATTATGTGCGCGAGAGAGATGGGCACCAAATTGAAGACACATTTATTGTGAATGGATTTGAGACTGCAACAAACTTGGATGAAAGAAGAAGAAGTGTGTCAGCAATAAGAAACAGAGATGTAATGGCAAATTATTTTGTAAGTGAGGCTGGTAAAGTGCCTTGGCAGGACAGCAGAATCTGAGGTGAAGAGCAGAAAATGAACTTTTTTATGCATTTTCCTTAATATTTACAGTTTTATTAATTTTATTGTTCTAGCTTGTTATTATCGGTAATTACACCTGTAATTTCACCTGAGACTTAATAAAACTAACTAATCAGCTATTGTTGACTCTTTAATACACTATCCAGAAATTCGTTTGAGAGCAGTGCTTACTGAACCTGGTTTGTTTAATGTTCTATTTTTAGTGATTTATCACTCTATCCAATATTGTAATTGTCCAAGGCGATCATGTGGCTTAGTTCACGCGATGCAAAAGAATCGATACCATTATTGCCAATTCTTACATATTATTGTCCAAATATGCTGTTCTTCTCTATTGTTATATTTGTGCATTGTTGTTACATTATCAATGTGTAACATGTCAGCAATAATAGAAATGCAGGACTTTCTCAACACTTATCATTGTTCAGCAATCTCTAAACAAAAATACTTAACGAGTTCCAGAAAACTAATCCTCTAACTATGTTGCAATTCAGAGTGATCTTTTAACCAATTGTATTATTCTAATAGTGGGCGAAAAACTTACCAACGGATTTTTTCTCTGTGCTTGAACGATTTGCTAAATCATCGAATAATGCACAGCAGATTTCATGCCGTGCTGCATCCTTCTTATTTCTGTCCTTGTATTCCTCGGTCCTTACATCACTTCCATTATCCACTTCCATTATTAGAATCTCCATATCTATTTTCTCACTGTCTAGTGGGTACATCGTGGAAGTCACTTTGTAGTCACACGGAACGGGGCACACGACTGCCTGCTGCAAATGGCCACTCTACTCCGCTCCCAGCACTGACTGCTGTCAGCTAGCCCTTCTCCGCACACCTATCGGACCGCCCGTGTGAAATGCCCAATTGATTCTCATGACCCATAGCGCTGCGTGTTCCGCAGCGGATTTCCCGCCTCGTTATGGACGATGCGGCTGGCAAGCGGCAAAATTCCGCAGCCGCAGACGTTTCGCCCCGTGTGGACTGCTGCATCTGCCCCATGCGCCATAGCGGTGAGGTCATTTACCGCGCGTCTGACGTTCCGCAGCTATTCCGCTCGTGTGGCCTCGGCCTCACGTCGATTAAATATTTGGGCGTCACATTGCAGAGCGATATGAAGTGGGACAGGCATGTAATGGCAGTTGTGGGGAAGGCGGATAGTCGTCTTCGGTTCATTGGTAGAATTTTGGGAAGATGTGGTTCATCTGTAAAGGAGACCGCTTATAAAACACAAATACGTCCTATTCTTGAGTACTGTTCGAGCGTTTGTGATATCTATCAGGTCGGATTGAGGGAGGACATAGAAGCAATTCAGAGGCGGGCTGCTAGATTTGTTACTGGTATGTTTGATCATCACACGAGTGTTACGGAAATGCTTCAGGAACTCGGGTGGGAGTGTCTGGAGGAAAGGAGGCGTTCATTTCATGAATCGCTACTGAGGAAATTTAGAGAACCAGCATTTGAGGCTGACTGCAGTACGATTTTACTGCCGCCAACTTACATTTCGCGGAAAGACCACAAAGATAAGATAAGGGAGATTAGGGCTCGTACAGGGGCATATAGGCAGTCATTTTTCCCTCGTACTGTTTGGGAGTGGAACAGGGAGAGAAGATACTAGCTGTGGTACGAGATACCCTCCGCCACGCACCGTATGGTGGATTGCGGAGTATGTATGTAGATGTAGATGTAGATGGTCAATAATGCACACAATGGAAAGCCAAAAGTAGCTAAAAAGCTCCGACAAACATGGATCCCCAAACCAACCGCTGCCGAGGTATCGCATTAATTCGAGATGGAAACCAATTTAAATGTCCCTGGGTACGGCGTATTTACGTTGGTATCTCAAGGTTTGGGATCGACTATCTGTTTTTTTACGCATGCGTAACTACTTCCCATTCCTCCTCCGTGTTCTGTGCCGTACCGGCCTCAAAATCAGTTACGAGCGTGAGGGCACCATGGACAGAGGTCATACCAATGAAGAGTACGCTGACATGCACTTCGTGTATGGCAAAGCGAATGGCAGTGCCCTTGAGACTGCACGATTGTATGAAGAATTTTTTCCTCTCCACAATCAGCCAGACAGACATACATCTAGCCGGTTACATCAGCTCCTTAGATAAATCGGGAGTTTCGCACACCATGTACGAGAAGGCCAACCCAGATTCATAAGACCCGATGTTGAGGAAAGGGCGTTATACTTTGTACATGAACGTCCGAGTATTTCAACAAGGAGGATTGCTACCCAAGAGTATGTGCTGACTCATAGCAGTATGTGGCAGATTTTATATCGGCAAGTCCTCCATCCATATCATCTCCAGCGAGTGCAAGCCCTCAACAATGTACACTTCCCTACTAGAAAGAATTTCTGCCGATGGGTGCAATAACAGTGAACCCTGAATCCCCTCTTTGTAAGCAGTATTCTGTTCATGGATGAGGCTGGATTTATCAGTGGCGGTATTTTCAGTACCACAACTGTCACATATGGGCCGATGTCTATCCTAATCCAACACACGTTTCACGATATCAGCAGCGTTATTCGTTGAACGTCTGGGCAGGACCGCTCGGAGACCGCGTAATTGAACCACACTTCCTACCACAGAGACCAACCGGACAACAGTACATGCTGTTTCCAAGGAATGTACCTCCAGATGTACACGATGATGTCCCACTAAACCAACGCCTGAACATGTGGTTCATGCATGACGGTCGGCCGGAGTGGCCGAGCGTTTCTAGGCGCTACATTCTGGAACCGCGAAACCGCTACGGTCGCAGGTTCGAATCCTGCCTCGGGCATGGATGTGTGTGATGTCCTTAGGTTAGTTAGGTTTCAGTAGTTCTACGTTCTAGGTGACTGATGACCTCAGCAGTTAAGTCCCATAGTGCTCAGAGCCATTTGAACCATGGATGACGATGCTCCAGCACATTTTCATTTTCGAGCGAGATGGCTTCTAACTCGGGCGTATGGCCAACTTTGGATGGGCAGAGGAGGGCCTGTACCATGGTGCCTAACGTTGCCAAATTTAAATCCCATGGATTTCTGTGTGTGGGGTCCAGTCAAAAGCCTGGTCTATGCTACCGAGGTCAACTCTCTTGAGGAATCAACCTTACAGATCGAAGTAGCCTTCCAGCGTTTAGAGAATGTCTCAGGACTGCATGAGAGGATTCGCTACTCATTTCAGAGATGAGTTCATTGTTGCATTCAGGCGCACTGATGAACGTAACAGAAAATATGTCGTATCTCTACAACGGTTGACATGTGTACCCATGATTATTGGAGCTTTTTAGCTACTTTTGGCCTGTACTTTCCATGTGCGAATTATTTATCATCACTTCTGACACTCCCTTTATATATTTAACCTTTTCATGAAATTTAAAAATTTTATTTTCAAAAAGCAATATACGTATCTACTTTTCAGAAACTATTCACGAGATTCCACAAAATTTTGTCCATTTAATCTCTTTGAATATTGTTGAGTGGTACTTAAGTAAATAATTTAGTGAAATCAAAGTGAACTAGAAATTAGAATATAAATGGAAAACTTGGTTTAGTTTAGAGAGTTACATACTGGCATTCAGCGTGCAGAACAGCAGAACAGAAGAGACAATGACCGTGAAGTCAGCAGTTCCACATAAGCGGGCGCTGTCGATTCAGCCGTCAGGGCATCGCCCGACCGGCTCACGTGTTTCTTAGTTGTCGCATGTGAGCAAAGGCCCTCGCCTACATTCCAAGAGCCAATGACCGACGTTAAGAAGATTCTTCGAGAAGCTTTCCAACGTGACGGAAGAGGCAATGACCGGCTCACGTGTTTCTCAGTCGTCACATGCGATCAGAGGCCCCCGCCTACATTCCAAGAGCCAATGACCCAGGTCAAGAAGATTCTTCGAGAAGCTTTTCAACGTGACAGAAGAGGCAATGGCCGTGAAGTCGTTCACCTCCAGTGAACTGAAGTGAATAAATACGCGAGACGCGGTGGGCCCGGGAGATGAAGACGGATGAAGACAGATGAAGACAGATGAAGACAGACGGAGACGAAGACGAGAGACGAAGGAAGAAAAGAAGAGTAGCAGTAGTTTTCAGTCAGTTTCGGTGCTGAAGACCGTCATGCAAGAAGAGACTGCATCATGCACAGACGCACCAAGTCCGCCGCTGTAATGGAATAGCAAGCAGCAGCCGCGGCGCCAGAAGACAGAAGTTAAAAGGTATTTGAAGTCTGATTTTTACATACCCGGGTGACTCGTGAGGACGGGAAGGAGACGGCCTCACATCAGTAGTCACCTGTGAGCTGGGATGAAGAGCTGACAGCCGAAGACTGGCAAGCGGGAGTCCGTGGTTCGAGTCCGCCACACTGGCCTTCTCCCGCCGCACCGCTCCGCTGGCCGACGCAGAACACACGCGGCCGCTTAGGGAAGAGAAACACTGGGACGCCGCACCCAAGGTATCATCCGATGCACGATTTCGCTCGCAATAATTAAACGGGCCACCTCGCGCTGCGCGTCTTCAGTCAACTGGGCGAGACGGCGACACGAGATACACACCGCTACGCGTAATCAGACGCCGCCGCCGCCGCCGCTGCCGCAGCAGAAGACTTCACAACGACACAGCTGCCGCTCTCCGAACCAGAACATCCAGTAAGATACAGTTGTATAAATCTTCAATAAAAGTTATCTTATGTAAAAATGATGTTTCATTCGACCTCATACCCGAGCCAAGGAAGAACCCACCCTGCCCACATGTTATTAAGAGAGAAAAGTTAATTTATTTAATATTTTCACCCTGACAGAATGCTTTAGAATGCTCATCCTGACAATTGACAGCATCCAAAGAGAAAACCCAGTTACATTGAGTGACAGAAGTGTCACATTTAGTAACACAACTGTTACATTTGATGTCAGAAGTCGGTTTAGCTGTTACATTTGGTGTCAGAGAAAAAACCCTTGGCTCAATATGAGGTGTGAATGACAGTCACTAAAGGCCGACAGTATTGTTTAATGTGTGAAAGGATAGAGGTTTGCATAGCAGTCGTAATATTTTCTTTATTTAGAAGTGTATTTTCTCTCATGATTTTAAGAGTTTGTCGAAAATATTGAAACATCCTTTTCATTCAGTGTGGTAAGATTGTGTAACTAACCGTTTGTAAAATGATGACACGAAATCGTACAAAGTCAGAGTCAGCACCACAAGCGGTTTCTACTGATGAAGCTATTCAGAGCTTAGTTAATCAGATAGCACAGCTTAAAAATGATAATAATGCATTATTTAAGCAGTTGTGTGAGGTTAGGCAAACCAGTTCAATCCCTCCCACCCTCGATTCCTCAGCAGCAGCCTTAGTAACTCCTTTTTCAGGTAAACCTGGCGAGGACATAACAGCCTTTTTTGATGATTTAGTAGCAGCTGCAAAGTTAGGATCATGGTCAGATGAACAGCTCTTACAAATGACAAAGTTAAGATTGACAGGAGAGGCTAAAGCACACGTCTTATACCATGAAGAATTACGGAATGCTCCAACATTTGAGGAATTGAAGAAAGGATTACTTAAACGTTTTCAAAAACAGAACAGCTGTAGATTTTATAGGAAACAGTTAAACACTATCACTCAGAGGCAAAACGAGTCGTTAGAAAGCTTTGTAGATAGGATTAGAAAAGTTAATATTAACACCTATCAGTTGACAACTAGTGATGAAGCAAATAAGGTTATTTTACAAGAGGCAGAAGATAGAGCTCTGGATACATTTTTACGTGGGTTACCTCCTGAAACGTCCCGTCGTGTCAGGGTAGAGTTTCCTAAAAATTTAGCAGAAGCTGTATCTGTGGCGACAGCTTTTGAAGAAATAGACATTGCCACCAGATGCAAGGAGAAGCGAAATATATTTTCAGCAGGAGTACGATGTTTTCGGTGCGATCGACAGGGACATACAGCAAAATACTGCAGACAACCTCAATGCACTAATTGTCAAAGAATAGGTCACACATTCAAGGAATGCAGGTCTAAGAAAGTTTTTGGAAATAGAAATCAGTTAAACTCAAACGGGAATGTCGGAACCGCCGCCAGGCGTTCCCAATAAAATTTCATGCCATTAAGGCGAATGTGAAGGCGGAATGCTGGTTATCTGCTACCATACAGGATAAACAGGCAAGGATACTGGTGGATACAGGCGCAAACGTATCAATAGTAAGTAATGAATGTATTGGAGAAAAGAAATATGACCCACCAAGGTATAGATTGAATGGAGTAGGAGGAGGTACAGTTAAGTCATTAGGATGTACATCATTGATTTTCTATATTCACGGTGTACAATTTCAGGAAGATGTAGAAGCGGTAACAAAGGTAACTGACGGGTACGACGCGATCCTAGGGTTGGATTTCCTGAATAAACATCACGCTAAAATCGACCTCAGACAGCAATCTGCAGAACTTATCGGAATAGTGTTTCAGCTAGGTGACACCGCTGCAAAGGGCCCTCTGCCGCAAGATTTCCCTAACCGGAAGGCGAAATCAACTATACTGCGTGCAACGTCCTTGAAGGTTGATTCGCGGGATCAGATACCATCTGGCTCAGGAAAACTTTTCTGGATGACCGTTGACCACGAAGTACCTACAGATACAGTGTGTCTAATAGAGCCTTTAGAGGAAAATGAGGAATTAGATGTATCACATTGTTTTGTACGTAGGAGTGTTGTACGGGTTCAAGACGTTGAGGGAGAAAGAAAAGTACCGGTACATATTGACAATTTCGGAGTGGAGGACAAAGAGTTGCATAAGGGAATATTAGTAGCTACAGTCAGTACTTTTGAAGAAGAAGATTTCATTTGGTCAGATATTAATGATGGTCAGAAACCAGACGCCTATAAAACCGCATTGCGCCAGAAGATTGAGCATTTGAAAGGAAAGGATAGAGACACGATAGAAGCAGTTTTAGTTGAGTTCCAAGATTTATTTAATGCAGAAGGTCCATTGCCAGCAACAGACATCACACAGCATAGGATCCCAACAGGAAATAGCCCCCCAGTTTATAGGAAGCCTTATAGAGTTCCGCATCACTTACAGCCAGTACTGGATGAATTTATAGAACAGCATCTAAATTATGGAATTATAGAATATTCTGATTCGCCTTATCATTCAAATATTGTAATTATTCCAAAGAAGTCTCCCGACGGTACGAAACGATATAGATTTTGTTGTGAGTACAGATACCTTAACAAACAAACTATCTCAGATGTTTATCCTCTTCCAAACATTACAGATATCATTGACAGTTTGGGTAACAGTAAATACTTTTGAACAATCGATCTACGTAGTGGATATCATCAATTGGAAGTTGCTCCTGAAGATAGGCATAAAACAGCATTTTCTACCCCTGGAGGCCACTGGCAATTTAAAAGAATGCCTTTCGGTTTGAAAAATGCACCAGCAACTTTTCAAAGACTACTCGATGGAGTATTGCGAGGACTCAAAACTCAGCAATGTTGTGTATATCTAGACGATATTATTGTATTCTCCAGAGACATTAATGAACATGCTGTGCGTCTGTGTAATGTTTTTCAGAGACTTAGAAAAGCTAAATTAACATTAAATATGGAAAAATGTAGTTTTGCATTGACAGAGGTTACATACCTAGGGCATGTCATTAGTGAAAAAGGAATTAAAACAGATCCTCGATTAATTTCGGCAGTTAAGGACTTCCCAACACCACAACGCGTTAAGGAAGTACAAAGTTTCATTGGTCTCGCATCGTATTACCGAAAATATGTTCAAAATTTTGCTGAAATTGCCCGACCCTTAACCCAATTATTGAAAAAGGGTGCAAAATTTCATTGGTCTGAAGATTGTGAATCTGCATTTCAAACCCTTAAAGATAAGTTAACACACAGTCCTATATTAGCGTACCCAGATTATAATAAAGAATTTATTTTATCCTGTGACGCAAGTGGTCATTCAGTAGGAGTTATTTTGAGTCAGAATATTAATGGCGCGGAACACCCCATAGCCTATGCTTCGAGACAACTAACAACGGCAGAAAGAAATTATTCCACAACGGAGAAAGAATTGTTAAGTGTTATTTATGGTATCAAATACTTTAAATGCTACTTGTATGGTAGAAAATTCAAGGTTATTACAGACCACGCAGCTTTAAAATGGTTGCTTGGATTAAAGGATCCATCTAGTCGTCTTACCCGTTGGGCCCTATGTCTTTCCGAAATGGATTTCGAAGTTATCCGTAAACCAGGCAAAAAACACACGAATGCAGATTGCCTAAGTCGGAAAATAGCACTTTTGGAAGCAACAGGCCGAGATACTGAGGACTGGAGAAAGGCACAAGATGAGGATACAGAATGTAAAAAATACGCAACTCAAAAACAATTTTGCTTTGAAGATGGTGTATTATGCCGTAAAACAAAACTTGGACCGCGAATTGTTGTTCCCCAACACCTTAGACAAGAAATAATGGTAGAGGCCCACGATCATATCCTTGCAGGACACGGTGGACAGCGGACAACCGAAAGACGAGTAGCAGAGCGATTTTGGTGGCAAACCAGAAAACAGGATGTTGCGCAGTACGTTCGTAATTGCATTGCGTGCGCACAACGAGCTGAACTTTCTCGTTCAAAAATACCCTTACAGAGGCTCCCCGAGGCTTCACGTCCATTTCAAATCTGCGGACTGGATCTCTACGGGCCATATCATAAAACACCTGCTGGTAATAAGTATGTCCTTACAATTATCGATCACTTTTCACGCTATCTAGCTATGGTGAGTCTCCCAGATCAGCAAGCAAATACAGTTGCCCAAGCTTTAGTTAACAACTGGATACTTAAATTTGGAGTACCTGAAGCTATTATCACAGATCAGGGATCTAATTTTATGTCTGAATTAATGAAACAGCTATGCCATTTATTAAAAATACACAAATTACGCACAACTCCGTTACACCCTCAGTGCAACGGGCGCACAGAAAGAGTTCATCGGACAATTGGCAAGATGCTTAGTTATTATATTAACGAACAACGTTCTAATTGGGATACGTATTTACCAATAATCGTGTCGGTATACAACGCCAAAACGCATGAAGCAACTGGCATGTCACCTTATGAAGTGGTCTATGGAAAAAAAATGCCGTCCCCTTTTGATGTAATCAGACAGAAAAACGGAAAAGTCGGAGAAACAGCAAGAGATTTCAGTCGAATGATGAAGGAGGTATGGAAAAAGGTTCAAAAATCTAATACAAAGGCTTTGGAACGACAGGAAAGGTTAGGAAATACCCAAGCTAAATATCCAAATTACAAAATCGGTCAGTGGGTTATGCTTTCGACTCCTTATATAGCGAAAGGAAAAACGAAGAAATTTGTAACAAACTACAGAGGTCCTTATCAAATTATTGAGATCACGTCACCAGTCAACGTTAAATTGCAACTGCCCACCCGAACTACCATTGTCCATGCAAGTCGTTTAAAACCTTTTAAGGGCGCTCCAGATGTAATTCCATCAACAATAGTGTCTGCTTTTCCGAAGGGTGGAGGAAGTTCCCCAAGAGGAAGAAGAGTGGCCACGCCGGCACAACATACAGACATGGCACCATACAATCTTCGACCAAGAGTGCGAATGTCCTAGTAGACTGTGGATAATATACAAATGTGAATAATTAATACATGATAATGGTCTTGAACGTAGAAACATGTAGATCTTGTAGTTAACAATGTATTCCTTCTGTTCTTTGTTTTTGTTTTTACTAGGTTTGTAGGTCTATAACAATGTTTGCTTTTTTCAGAAAACGCCATTCAAGCATTTCCTACAAAAAAAAACCTATCCTACCTCAATGACTCCCTTGACAGTTCCCTTCTGAAGTCATTAGATATGTTCATAAACTCACAGCAAGGCAAAATTGATGCCAATGTTATGATGCAACACGTCTTAAAATTAAAAGGTGAACACAAAACTAAAATTATAATGCTAGGAACGGGTATATCTGGAACCTTTGTGTTGGTGTTTCTGCTTTGTACAGTTTCCTTTTATTTAAGACGAAAAAATAAGCCAAATAATAATATACCACTTCATCAAATCCCTGTTAATTGGATACCACACTCCTAACTGGTGTACTTCAGTAGTTACTTTTGAGCATTAGTGTATTAATTTTTTTTATTGTACTTCATTCTTTATTAAACAGTCTCTTGTTAAAATAAACAATACTGTAGAATAGATATTCTTGCATTAGTATAGGGTAGATTAAACAGCTGTTGCCCTGTAATTTTCTAAGTGCAAAATCTATTTTTTGTGTATTCATTGTCATCAAGATTTGTTCCACTTACTACAACCATTTATGTAAGAACTATGTGATTCATGACCGTGCAGTGCTTTTGTAAAGTGATAAAGTATTTTCCACATACTTAATGTGAAGCGTGTGTAATCTTCTAAGTCGAGAGTTTTCAGTGCTTGTGCTTTTTCCGTGTGAAGAGTGGAGGAATGTTGAGTGGTAAATTCGAGGGCGAATTTCTCCGAAGGGTGGAGGAATGTTGAGTGGTACTTAAGTAAATAATTTAGTGAAATCAAAGTGAACTAGAAATTAGAATATAAATGGAAAACTTGGTTTAGTTTAGAGAGTTACATACTGGCATTCAGCGTGCAGAACAGCAGAACAGAAGAGACAATGACCGTGAAGTCAGCAGTTCCACATAAGCGGGCGCTGTCGATTCAGCCGTCAGGGCATCGCCCGACCGGCTCACGTGTTTCTCAGTTGTCGCATGTGAGCAAAGGCCCTCGCCTACATTCCAAGAGCCAATGACCGACGTTAAGAAGATTCTTCGAGAAGCTTTCCAACGTGACGGAAGAGGCAATGACCGGCTCACGTGTTTCTCAGTCGTCACATGCGATCAGAGGCCCCCGCTTACATTCCAAGAGCCAATGACCCAGGTCAAGAAGATTCTTCGAGAAGCTTTTCAACGTGACAGAAGAGGCAATGGCCGTGAAGTCGTTCACCTCCAGTGAACTGAAGTGAATAAATACGCGAGACGCGGTGGGCCCGGGAGATGAAGACAGATGAAGACAGATGAAGACAGATGAAGACAGACGGAGACGAAGACGAGAGACGAAGGAAGAAAAGAAGAGTAGCAGCAGTTTTCAGTCAGTTTCAGTGCTGAAGACCGTCATGCAAGAAGAGACTGCATCATGCACAGACGCACCAAGTCCGCCGCTGTAATGGAATAGCAAGCAGCAGCCGCGGCGCCAGAAGACAGAAGTTAAAAGGTATTTGAAGTCTGATTTTTACATACCCGGGTGACTCGTGAGGACGGGAAGGAGACGGCCTCACATCAGTAGTCACCTGTGAGCTGGGATGAAGAGCTGACAGCCGAAGACTGGCAAGCGGGAGTCCGTGGTTCGAGTCCGCCACACTGGCCTTCTCCCGCCGCACCGCTCCGCTGGCCGACGCAGAACACACGCGGCCGCTTAGGGAAGAGAAACACTGGGACGCCGCACCCAAGGTATCATCCGATGCACGATTTCGCTCGCAATAATTAAACGGGCCACCTCGCGCTGCGCGTCTTCAGTCAACTGGGCGAGACGGCGACACGAGATACACACCGCTACGCGTAATCAGACGCCGCCGCCGCCGCCGCTGCCGCAGCAGAAGACTTCACAACGACACAGCTGCCGCTCTCCGAACCAGAACATCCAGTAAGATACAGTTGTATAAATCTTCAATAAAAGTTATCTTATGTAAAAATGATGTTTCATTCGACCTCATACCCGAGCCAAGGAAGAACCCACCCTGCCCACATGTTATTAAGAGAGAAAAGTTAATTTATTTAATATTTTCACCCTGACAGAATGCTGTAGAATGCTCATCCTGACAATTGACAGCATCCAAAGAGAAATCCCAGTTACATTGAGTGACAGAAGTGTCACATTTAGTAACACAACTGTTACATTTGATGTCAGAAGCCGTTATAGTTGTTACAATATATACTAAGCTTCTTTCATGAGGTTTTATGAATAATTAGAGTAGGAGAATTTCAATAATTTTTTTACTGAAGCTATCTAAGTACAATATAAAATTCACGCAAAATTCCAAGCAATTTGACCTATATCTCGGCTTACACTCAGAATTTAAAAATTTGCTCTTGACATTTATTGGTTTTATAGAAAGAAATGTACAAAATTTCATAAGCCTAGCCCCAGGAAATGCGATTTTAAGTTGTAATGTGTGCATCTAGAACTGTAAACGGGTCCCAGCCAAGGCTCGACATACATTACATACGAAGAATAATGGAGATGTAACCCTTGTGCGCAATTTCTGGTTTAGCCACCTCACAAGGACAGTTATAAATTTAAAAATTACAGGGTCGCCACCAGCCCAAGCCCTTCCTAACAATGAAGAAGAGACCGAACTGGAAATTGTCAGTTTAATTAAATTAAGAATTTAATTATAAGATTGCAAATTTTTCAAAGAAACTAACAAGATGAAAAGCATTGTATGTCGTACATCTGTCAGCTTGTTTAATTAAATGTGAATTCCTTAATTTTAGACAGTACACCCGCTCACTTTGATTTTTCCTACCGTTTTGCTTCATCACAAGCAAGCAGATTAACTTTAAAAAAAATCAGGGAATAGAATACTACTTTGAAAAGTGGCATCAATGAGAAAGGTAAAGAAAGCAGAATTTATCTTTCTCGTAGGACATTTATTTCATGACCGAATCTGATTCACATGCTATGAATACACACGACTGGTGCCTGACGAAAAAAATTAACCAAATAATTCGCCAAAAAATGGTAGGATAGCGCAATTAAAAGGGGAAAAACACACAAAAGGAAAGTGGAACACAATAATTCAATCATTACATCTACACACCCACGACAGAAATAGTTCAGAGAGATACCTATCACCATTATGCTCATGCACTGGCTTGGAAAGAGGCCTATCCGATTACGCAAGATTTTGTAGATCAGATATACGACATGGAAACCGCGCCTGCCGCTTACGAATGGTCGAACTTCAGCAAGTGGTAAACTTGATTACGAGTTAACTGTTCAGAAATTAGACATTAAACCAAGCACAAATGCAAGAAATGTTAATGGTGCAATACCAGGATGACCGCGAAATAAAATTAACTCGCAAGGCACAACCCCTCCCCCCCCCCCTTACCGTTTCAACTTACACGTGGTCCGTTCAGAAACAAACCGTTACAAACATTTCCTCTATGCGCACGAAAAACTGATATTATACTGAAATTATAACACATGAAACTGGTAATATGAAAACCTATTGCAGTGCAGTAGTATACCAGAAGGATCATCGGTTACCAAACACGACTTACTAGAGGAGCACAAAGAGACAATAGCATCCTCTACGAAAACATAGAAAATAAGAACATCATAAATCACACTCGCTCGAAAACATTATTATTCTCACGTTCAGATTTTTATACTGTTTGGAAGTTATACTGACCAGCTTTTCCTAAACAGATTCACTGCTAGAAATTCCACATCATGATGTCCGAAAGGAACAAAGCAACTTCCGCACTTTTAATTTCAGCCACCACCTTCACCAATTTTTTAACAAAATAATTATGCCACATTCCGAAAATACTTAACTACACACGCTTCAGTTAAGCTGAAGTACTTAAATATTCCATGAGTTTAACATAGGGAAGTTCTAATTCGACCCACTTCTTATCAGCGGAACTGTACTGACCAACCGCTAGCTGCAGAGTGTCCTTTCTCCACCGGACTTCTCCTAACTACCGGTATAACGGCAGCTTCCAGAGGGGTAGGCTTCCGCCACCAACCTGACAGACAACCAACCTCAGACTAAAAGGGATAAACCTCTCTGTCCAGGTACTGGGATCCTAAGCTGGTCATCCTGTGCTACCTTCCAAACAAGAAGCAAACCTCATCTGTTCCTAGCAGACGACAACTAACTCAGCGTCCCCCACAAAAGAAACCCGAAATCACACGAAAAACACTCATTCAGTCACATTCACACACACACATAGGGTATGGTGAATGGAAAACGTAATAAGTACAGGTCATGATTTCCTATGGAACATAAAATAATCAAACATAATATCATGTAATAAGCTTTAGATTGATTGCTCAGTCTTTCTGGGAGAGTTAATAAATTAAAGCGCAACAGGCGTTGGACAGAATAGGATGCACAGAATCGAGTGAGACAAGCGTCTTATGATACGATTCCACAGAGACGTTTCAAAGTTCAATTTAACGATTTCTCATGTGTCATATATTCAGAAGGCCCCACATTTATAGTCATGGTTCTCTTTCCCTTCAAGGCATCTGGTTTCTTGTTTTCTGCCTTTTTTTCCGTTACCAGATCTTCAGCTGACTTTTCAAGTTCCGACAGCCGCTGTAAATCTATTTTTCTCAAGATGGTTCAAATGGTTCAAATGGCTCTGAGCACTATGGGACTTAACAGCTGTGGTCATCAGTCCCCTAGAACTTAGAACTACTTAAACCTAACTAACCTAAGGACATCACACTCATCCATGCCCGAGGGCGGATTCGAACCTGCGACCGTAGCAGTCGCGCGGTTCCGGACTGCGCGCCTAGAACCGCGAGACCACCGCGGCCGGCTTCGCAAGATGTCTTGAGTGAAATTTCCTATCTTAAACCTGATTATCTCTGATACTTTCATCCTCCCTACATCAAAACTAAACTAATCTCCATACGAACAGGCCTTGGAATGCCCAACGGTACCGACCGGCCTCCGTGTCACCCTTAGCCCACAGGCGTCACTGGATGCGGATACGGAGGGGCATGTGGTCAGCACACCGCTCTCCCGGCCGTATGTCAGTTTACGAGACCGGAGCCGCTACTTCTCAATCGAGTAGCTCCTCAGTTTGCCTCACGAGGGCTGAGTGCACCCCGCTAGCCAACAGCGCTCGGCAGACCGCATGGTCACCCATCCAAGTGCTAGCCCAGCCCGACAGCGCTTAACATCGGTGTTACCACTGCGGCAAGGCCGTTGATCAGCCCTCATTCCCATCATTAAACACAAGAACTCCATCGTAAGCTGCGCTTCTGACGACTGTAGTTTTGGACATCGTTTCCATGTGAGTGTATTTAGAGACTCATTTTTATTCTGCATTTTGCCATGAACACGCTTTTTTATAAGTTCAGGATTCACCAGAAACATGTCAGAGGGCCTGAAAACATCCAGCATACAATTTGTAAGCCTCTCCTTGTGAATGTAGGGGTTATTATCAATCCGAGACTGTAGATATTTATACCGTTTAATACGGTGAGATGATGAATGGAATCACCTGTTGATATCAGGTTGAAATATGTACCCCATACTACACTTTTGAGGTCACACTGGGTATGTTCTGTCTGACAGCCTTGGCATAGTACACTTGCGTAAATCTCCGTCATTAGCTCAACGCAAAACAAGAACTAGTTCATGATAAATCGGTGCTGACTCCCACAATAGCCGGCACCGCTTCAATACTAGCTCTGTGAACAAAGATTCCGTGGATTACTTTGAAGCAAACTTGCACGGAATACATGTATAAGGCTGTGATATATACTCTTTGGTTTTTATAGCTCATCTGTGAGTGTTTTCCCTTTCTTAGAAACAATAACAGTGATGGATGCTTCTCAAGATAAATGTTCCGGATTAATAGCCTCCCATTCGGATCTCCGGGGGAGGCGTTTTGCGAAGGATCCAAAGGTGTTCAAGATCAGAGAGGGAACTCTAAACGTGGGAACGATGACGGGAAAGGGAAGAGAGATAGTAGACATGATGCAGAGGAGGAAGATAAAGGCTTTGTGTGTGCAAGAGACAAGGTGGAAGGGCAATAAGGCAAAGATCTTAGCTGAAGGCTATAAGCTCTTTCTAGTAGTGCAAGCACGGAATCAAGAAATGGAGTTATTTTGCACAGAGAGCTACAAGAAGAGGTATGTGAAGTCAGCAGAGTAAATGATAGGATCATGTATGTTAAGATAATGTTTGGCGGAGCAGTGGTCATGTTGGCGGAAGGAAAGGTGGGGAAGAGAGGTGGCATGGAGGATGGGGGTATGGCGAGAGAAATGAGGAAGGAAAAAAGATAGTGGAGTTTGCAGTGGCTTTTGATGTAGTGATTACAAATACCTACTTCCAAAGAAAAAGAGAAAAACTAATAACATACAGGAGTGGCGAAAATAAAAGCCAAATCGATTACATATTATGTAGAAGGAAAAATAGTAGGGAGGTGCGAAATACTAAGGTCATATACGGTGATGGAATAGCAACACAACATAAGTTGATTGTAGCGGATTGTGAGCTGAAAGTATGAAAAAGACAGGGGCACATAAATCAACGTGAAAGGAAAATTAAGTTCTGGAGATTACAGGATAAAAATTTGAGGGAGGATTTTAGTGAAAAAGTACTGGGAAAGGTAAAATTGGCAGAGAGTGTGCAGGTGTGGTGGAAAATAAATAGTGCTGTTATAAGGAAGACAGGGGAGGAAGTGTTTCGGTTAACATCTGGGATAGGGGTGCCAAAAGATAAGGAAACATGGTGGTGGAACGAAGAGGTGCAGAAGTTTGTGAAAGAAAAGAAAGATGCTAAGAGGAAGTGGGATATGTCTGGAAGTGCTGAGGATGGGCAAGCATACAAAAGTGCAAAGAAGGAGGCAAAACGAGCCGTGGCTAAAGCTAAAGCTGAATCAGTTAGAGAGGCATACGAACAACCACAGAAAAGTCAGGATATGAGACAACTGATACGGATAGGCAAATCAAGAGATAAAGCTTCTAAGAATCTAACAGCAATAAAACGAAAGATGAAACAGGAATAATTCTGCATGACCATAGAAAAATAATCCAAAGGTGGTTGAATTATTTTGAGAAATTGCTGAATGAAAAAAAATGTAAGAGTGAAAACTGAGGAAGGAGGGGCAAACGAAGGATTAACGATGGATATAAGTGGAGATGAAGTCGAATGGGCAGTTGAAAAGATGAAAAATGGGAAGGCAGTTGGCCCAGACCAGATCCCCGTTGAGGTCTGGAAGTGTCTCGGTAAAAAGAGAATTGAGGTCCTTTGGGATTTAATGAAGAAGATTTGGCGACAGCAGAAGATGCCAGACGAGTGGAGAACTAGTGTACTGATCCCAGTATTTGAGGGGAAAGGTGATGTGCAGGACCGCAGTAACAATAGAGGTATTAAACAGATGGCACACACAATGAAAATTTGGGAAAGAGTTATAGAAGCAAGATTACGCAAGGAGACTGTGGTGTGTGAAGAACAATTTGGGTTCAGGCCTGGAAGAGGAACGATTGATGCAATACATGCTTTAAGGCGGATAGTGGAGAGACACGGGGAGCTACAAGCCGATCTACATATGGCTCTCATTGATTTGGAGAAAGCATATGATAGAGTCCCAAGGGACGAAATATGGAGAAGCATGAGAGAGCAGTGCGTGTCAGAGAAGTATGTGAGGTTAGTGAAGGAAATGTACAGAAAAGCAATGACACAGGTGAGAAGTGGTGTGGGCATGACAAAGGAGTTTCCGGTAAAAGTAGGGTTACATCAAGGGTCTGCGATTAGTCCCTACCTCTTTGACCTGATTATGGATGTGCTGGTGAAAGATGTGAAGAAGGAAGCGCCTTGGAATATGATGTTTGCGGATGATGTGATTCTTTGTGAGCAGAGCATCGACTGACTTGAGGAAAAGCTGGAGGATTGGAGGAAGGCACTAGAAGAAATAGGGATGAAAATTAGCAGGACAAAGTTAGAATATTTAGCACTGAAGGATGCGCAGAAGAGGTCTTGCAAGATCCGGGATGATGAGCTGAAATCGGTCTGCAAATTTAAATACCTGGGGTCGTACATACAGAGGGACGGAGGACTGGAGAGCAAGATACAACACCGAATAAATTGCGGTTGGAACAACTGAAGGAAGATGAGTAGAGTGTTGTGTGACAAGAAGGTGAGCGTTGGGTTGAAAGCGAAAGTGTACAAGTCGGTGATAAAGCCTGCTGTGATATACGGGGCAGGGACATGGCCAATCACAGTAGCCCAGGAAAGGAAGATGGAAGTGGCGGAAATGAGGATGCTGAGGGTGATGTGTGGGATAACAAAGAAGGACAAGATTAGAAATTAATTTGTTAGAGGAGCTGTGAAAGTGGGACCCATGGGGAAAAAGATACAAGAGAGCAGACTAAGGTGGTACAGACACTTACAGAGAAAAGGGGAAGAGTATATCGGAAACAGAGTTGAAGATATAAAGATTGAAGGAGCGAGAAGGAGAGGAAGGCCGAAGATGAGGTGGAAGGATAAGATATCCAGGGACCTAAGGGAGAAAGGACGGAAGAAGGAAGAGGCAATGGATAGAGTACTATGGAGGAGAAGGATCCAGAAGAGCAGCGCCTTCTCGTGACGTGACGTGGGACAAGGCGACGATAAAGAAGAAGAAGAAGAAGAAGAAGAAGAAGAAAGATTAAGCGGGGCCCCTCCACTCCCGCACACTTGCATGGTGACCATTCAAAAAGACCTCTGCTTTGGTTAGTCTCTAAAAAGAATTCCGCCGAAAATGCATCGATTTATTTTCGGATGGCTTGTTAATCATTTGTAACTTTCAGAGAAGTGTCACGAGTGGCGAATTTTGAGTAAGACCTACATATTTCTCTTGTTGCCATGTGAAAATTTGCTTCTTTTGCCAAAACACAGCGGAGTTAACAAAGACTCATTTCACTAATATGTTGTGCAGATGCAGTTGCGAGGAAATTCTCAGACACTAGTTTATTACGTTTATTAAGTTTATTAAGAGAGGAACTGAGGAAAAGTAAGTTCAGCATCTTATGAAAAGAGCACATCCTCAACAGAAAATAAGCGTGTAATGTCTTCACTTACGTTGTTCCAAAACCCAAAGCAATACTCGTTTCTAGAAATTATATTTTCTCATCAAAAAAGTCTATAGTTATTGGAATAACACGATAGATAATGAAGTTTTGTATAATAGCCCTACAGAAAAGTACTCTCCTATGCTATAATTTTCCGGAATTTCATTTAGATATCTAAAACCGTTTATGACATATGAGAAATGTTGTTTACTCTGGCCTTATCGCTGGCGTGGCGAGATCTCAAATGATTGTGCTACATCAGATCAGTTTTCTCGAGATTGGTGACAGGTAGAGACCCAAATCTAAAGATAAATTCAATATGTTAGCTAAATTTCATACACTGCAACATATTATGTAACATGCATCAAACGCAAAATTACAGCGGCCACTATTTTTCGTTGCAAACTTTTTCCAATTTCGCGTCATACTTGCACGTAAATATCGTAATAACTACGACTATTAACGAAAATATTATCTTAATGAACCTGACATATAAAGTTGAAAGCAAAGCAAAAATGAGATTTTTTGCCCAATAATCTCCCTAAAATCGTTTGAGAAAGACTGCAGGGCGTGCGCCTCGATTTGGTCATCGTGGAACGGCCGGAAGCTGTCAGACTGTGTCGGCCCCCCCCCTTCTAAACAAACGAATGAACTCGCCCAGTGCTTTCGACGGAAACTGCTCACTGCCCATCGGCCACCTTACCCTGCGCGGACTCTACCCTCAGACGCCATCCTGATAAGAATGCTTTTCGTCGCCTGGAGCAAAGCCTTCGCTAGACTGGCAGTCTTCGTTCACAAGTAACGGACAGAGGTCGTCCAAGGACTAGACGTACTCCACAAACAGAGGACGCGATTCTTGAAACCATTCGCCAGTCACCTCGGCGAAGTATCTGTGATGTTTCTAGGCAGTTCCAGATATATCAGAGACTGGTTCTTGAAGTATGCATGATGAAGAACGGCATCCATATCATTATACGTTAACCATACACACATTCGACGAGTACAGTTTTGTGAGCGACTTTGGCACCAAGTGGAAGATAACGAACATTTTATAAATAACGTGATATGGATGACGAACCTAGCTTCACACGTGAAGGTATTTTCAATCTCCACAGCAGCCATTGTTGTTCGGAACAAACCATATGTGACCCGTGAACGTGGCTTTCAGGCAGGCTTTGGCATAAACCTATGGGAGGAGTGCTTTTGGGGCCTTATCTTTTGCCAGAAAAGTTTATTGCGCCCCGTATCGTATGTTTCTTTGCAATACATTGCCTCATACATTACAAACGCTCCACTTGGTGTTCGGCGACAGCTATCGTGTCAACTTGATGGTGCACCGCCACACTTCGGAATAAATATGCGTAACTATTTATATGTAGCGCTTCCAGGGAAAAGGGGTTGGTCGCGGAAGTCCAATGTTGTGGCCCCCTCCCCCTCCGGGCCTTAGGACTATATTTTTATTTGTGGGGACACTTAAAGGACTAGTTTTATAAAATTCCACCAACGAATGTACACGATCTAACAGCTCGCGTGTATGACTCTTCAACGATGGTGGATGCAGGTGCGATGCGTAGGGTCCAGCAAAGCATGATCCAGCGAGAGGCGAAGTGTTTGCAAATGAAAGATAGTTACTTTGGACATTTTCTCTAAAATAATTAACTTTGCTCATACATGTATGTACCGGCTCTGTGAAGGTAAGCCGGGACTTCAAACGTACAGAATGGAATTATTGTGCGCAGCATAATGTGCAATCTATTGTAGCCTTCCTATAGTGTTTTTGTACCTCATGGATACAGACGATGTTACTGTATCCTCTATCATTTTCTGTTGGCTTAGTTTGTGTCACGAACGAAATGAAGTGGTCGTTTACGTCTGCAATAAGTTCATGTTATCTCTTAATGTTTAAATGAAGGTAACAGTAACAGAAAGTAATACACAAGGTACCAAACTTTGGAGGTATAAATTGGATATAACTTGATGCTTTAACTGAATAAAAATTGTAAGCGCGAAAGCTTCTCGAATATCGTCGAATCTGCATATCCATTTCCCCCGCTGAGCTGATGGGACAGCTGCGGCACAGTGCAGGGTTCATGCTACCTGTTCTTACGCAGTTACAGCGTAGCTAGAGCCTCGTGTTTTAAATCGCATTTCTGTTAAACCTATTGGCAGGACTATGTTCTCTTACAGGCACTTTTGCCTTGAATGGGGGTGAGGAATCGCATGCCGACCTCCAAGTGAGGAATTTTTCTTCACACCGTATCTTTTGGAACGGAAGACGCCTTCATCTGTCTTCGATGACTCACCTGAGGATGATTTTCAGGTATCCAGTCGAAATTACGTGAGGCGTAATTGACGACAACAAGCTGCAAGCCCAAAATTTCTTCGGACACTAAATTCTAGGGGAAAATTTTAAAATCCATAACCGAAAAGCGCTTTGTTAGCTTTTGCTAGACTGGCATATATTGCTATATTCGTTCTGTTGTTTTTACTGAAAACTCCTTTGATATTTGAACCGGTCAACTTTCTTAAAAGTGAATCCATCTACTCAAAGGTGCATCACTTCCGATTCTCTCACTTATTATCAGGTATTAATAACAAGTTTGCATCATCCTCATTAATTCTGTTTTGGAACAACTTATTGACTCTACAACATCTGCTAGGAAAATCTAGTAACATTCACCCCGTGCAGTTGGATCTCTTGTGGGTTAATTTTAGTAAATTCTCTGTCGATCTTCGCTTAGCAGAGGTTAAATAAAATAGGTGAAATGTCGTACTCTGTTTTCAGTTCAACCTTCATATTAAAACTTTCAGTTTCCTAGATATGCCTTTATACGACGCAGTTTTGTCCATACGCATTTTAACTAATCTGGTTAACTCTGAAGATATTTTAAGTTCCATCTTATTTAGGAGTGTCTGTCAGTGTAGGCTATCATGGGCCTTTTTAAAATTAGAAACAATGTGTGGACGTCTATGTCTTCTCAGTTATTTGTGTTAGATTGAATGAATGATCTAATGTGGATCTGTTTCTGCGGAAACCACATTGGTAGTCCCCAATTAGTTGCTCAGTTACGGGTATCAGCCTATTTAATAGGCAAATCGACATGATATGGTAAGCGCTATCCAGCAAAGCAATTCCTTTATTTTTATATCACACAAGGGAAACATTCTTTTTAAATATGTGACGTATAATTTCGTTTTTCCAGTCTGCAGATATTGTTTCTGTCTTCCAAACTGTTTCAGCCATTAAAATAGCAGCATCGAGAACGATAGCGAATAAAGAAATTTACTTGTTGTGGTTGTACCAGATAGAATTAGAATACGTTATTGAATTTGTAGGTCATTTGCAGGTTTACAGGGTGCTGTATGTAGCACAGAGAGCTGTCACTTCTGGCATCAACATTGGCTCTGCCCCAACTGGGCACCGAGTTCAACTGAGACCAATGGAAAAATGCTCAAAAAAGGCGAATATGCTCCTGTTAAATAGAATACCTTAAATGAAAATTGCTTCCTTCTGTCTTCCTCAGCACCTTAAAAGTTTGCCAAAATTCTTGGCATATAAACTAACATATCCGTGCTCTTTTTAACATGCAACTCACCTCTCACTCTCGCAAGCTCCCCTAACTGTAACTCGCTGACGCCCATTAGTCCGTCGCGCATACTCATTCACTCCCAGTTTTCTTCCAGTATTGTCACTATCTTTCTCTTCCTGGTTCTCATTGTCGTAGGCTGTCTCTCATTATCACTGGCTCACACCCACTTCCATTTTCTCCTTCCCGTCATTTCTCTCACTCGCACTGCCTCCTCCACTGTTTTTCTAGCACTGTTCTGTCACTGTCGCTTATGTTCAACTGCCTCTCTGTCCCTCTCTTCCTCTCACGCTGCCATTGTCTCCTTTGCTATTTGTATACCACAACCACTGTCTACTGTCTTCCAGTATTTATTACCTTTCCGTCTGTTTTCCAATGCCACTGTCTCCTTCTCCCTCAGCATAAGAAAGCGCAATTGTTTTTGTTGTGTCTAGACAAGACAGCCTAGACACAATGAGAGGAAGCCGAAAGGCACGCGCTAAGCTAAAGCAGATGGGCGTGAGATCTGAAACAGGATACGTAATGAATGCTATAAAGAAAAGTACGTAGCTTCTGGAATACTTAACTTTAATCCATCCTTTTGGTACATCTGGAGATTGTGGCGATACAAGTGAGACTCTTTAGATACATGCAATGTTACTAATGGCGCCTTGCTAGGTCGTAGCCATTGACTCAGCTGAAGGCTATTCTAACTATTGTCTCGGCTAATGAGCAATGTTTCGTCCATGTAGTCGCTAGCAAAGTCGTCCGTACAACTGGGGCGAGTGCTATTCCGTATCTCGAGACCTGCCTCGTGGTGGCGCTCGGTCTGCGATCACACAGTGGCGACACGCGGGTCCGACATGTACTAATGGACCGCGGCCGATTTAAAACTACCACCTAGCAAGTGTGGTGTCTGGCGGTGACACCACAGTTTTCGTATGCTAAAATTTTTGGGAAGGTTTTTAAAGGTACTGAGGAAGGTGGTATGAGGCAGCTGGTGCCCATTTTCAGTCAGAGTCTTTTAAACAGAAGCATATTCGCCTTTTTAGTGCTCCAGTTGGAGCACCTTTCCGCTGGTTCCTTTCTTTTCCCTGCCACAACAGGGCATTTCCTCATATGGGTCACTAATTTGACAATTTACTTACGTGAAATTGAAATAACCCATAACTAATTTTACACAGACAGTGTTTTATGTGCACAGAAATTTTGCATGTGCTTCAGTACTTCAGCACTGGGTTCCCAGAGCCGTATGATGATAACAGCGACACTTTGCAGCACATTTCTCCATGCTACGTCACTTTATAAATACGTTTTCCCCTCACACAGGATTTTGTGTGTGTATTGCCCGTGTACAAGTAGGGTAACTTTAAACCTCTGTAATTCGGAAACAGAGCAAAGTTTTGGATCTTATGAACATATTGTAGAGATTTCAGCTATTTGCTGCTCATAGCCATCATAGAAACCGCGGCTTGGTTTTCAAAAAAAATGGTAAATACAGCCTTTTGTGGGATTTCCTAAGAAACCGCCCGTAAAATAAGGCTGCTTGCATAAGCCCCTTGAGGCTCGCCGCAGATTACATCAAATGCAAAAAGAACCAAACCATTTGCTCCATTTGTCTAAGCAAGAGGAAGTGTGTAATATTCATACTTTGACCCCGTGCTGCAGGATAGTTACAGTAAGACGGTCCTTCTACTGGCCATACAAAAGGTCCCCAACCGAACGACTATCCAGACATTTCACCCCACCTTTCTGTCACTAACAGAACCCACTTACGAGCCCCAGAAGACTCCTGTTTTTATGCTCGGCGTTTTGAAACACGCGTACTGATATACGCAGTGAATGAGAGATCTGGCGAACCTTCTGGCCAGTGCAACAGCCGAACACCCTTTGTATGGAGGTAGGTGAGGACAGCACGGGTAACAAGTGGTCTTGTGTTGTCTTGTTGAAAGATAATTTCACACACACCTCGAAGACGGGGCACAGCTACGAGCCTTAACAAGTCGTAAATGTGCCGTCTGCTGTTCAGATCATCCCCCCCCCCCCCCCCCCCCAAGCGAACCAGAGGCGAACGTGTAGTGTTTTCAAAGGCATCCCGTACCGTCACTCACGGCATTGGGCCCATTTGATAATGACGAAGGCAGTCTATGGAAAGTTCGTTCCGCTCAGTGCCCCCCACGTGGGCTCGCTGAGAAGACGACGCGCTGCCACTCGCAGCTCCATTGTCGTCGATGAGCTCTCCACTGTCAACGCCCCTCTCCCAACTGCCACAGCAAATATCGCGGTGCTGAGATTACATGTAGCTCCGGACGTGATTGCACTCTCCGTGTTGTAGCGGCTGTGGCTGTCGGCACATCCTGAATCTTCCGCTCGGTCGATCGTTTGAAGAAAGTCCGTAACGTGCCCCCTGCTGGGAATGATCGGCACGATTAGCCCTACATTGGAGCAGCGTGTAAGCCCGTAGACAGCGGTGGCTGTTGTGTAAGAGCTGAAGAGCACGTGAACACCCTAATTTTTGACACCATTTTTTCTATGAATACTGTTAAACGTAATGTAGACGCAGTAATATGAAATATACGACGCTCAATCTACCGTGCTGTACTTCATTCCTACTCTTCTAGACTCTGTGAAACTTGGCATCTGGGTCGCGAGCACACCTTTGGTTGTGTACGTTTTAAGGAGCTTTTGCACATGCGCAGTTGGCATGACGTAATTGCCTTACGGGCCAAATACGTACGGATTTCATTACAACGTGTACAGTTCACGGCGTGCACTGCTGTCGCTTGCCGATCGAATACAAAATTACGTCAATGCCACCACGTGCAGCACACGGCAGCAGACTTTCATCCTCGTTCGCTTCGCATAAATCCCGCTATACAGTAGCACACTCCTCAGATATAACAATTCTCCATGTAGTAAAAGTAGATCTGAAGTCAATACATGTTGTAGTTTACTGAAAGAAAAATCTATTTTGCGATATTATGAATGAGATATAATACATTAAGTTTTGGATTTTATTATACAGTACAGTAATCCATTTGAGGCGCAGTGAATCATGAAGTTCATCATCATCGATTGTGAGACTGAGAGGATCACAGACTAAAGGCTGAAATTCTAAATGTCTTTTTCCAAAGCTGTTTCACAGAGGAAGACAGCACTGTAGTTCCTTCTCTAGATTGTCGCACAGATGACAAAATGGCAGATATCGAAATAGAGGACAGAGGGATAGAGAAACAATTAAAATCGCTCAAAAGAGGAAAGGCCGCTGGACCTGATGGGATGCCAGTTCGATTTTACACAGACTACGCGAAGAAACTTGCCCCCCCTTCTTGCAGCGGTGTACCGTAGGTCTCTAGAACAGCGTAGCATTTCAAAGGATTGGAAAAGGGCACAGGTCATCCCCGTTTTCAAGAAGGGACGTCGAACGGATGTGCAGAACTATAGACCTATATCTCTAACGTCGATCAGCTGTAGAATTTTGGAACACGCATTATGTTCGAGTATAATGAATTTTCTGGAGACCAGAAATCTACTCTGTAGGAAGCAGCGACGATTTCGAAAAAGACGATCGTGAGAAACCCAGCTAGCGCTGTTCTTCCACGAGACTCAGAGGGCCATAGACACGGGTTCCCAGATAGATGCCGTGTTTCTCGACTTCCGCAAGGCGTTCGATACAGTTCCCCACAGTCGTTTAATGAACAAAGTAAGAGCATATGGACTATCGAACCAATTGCGTGATTCGATGAAAGAGTTCCTAGATAACAGAACGCAGCATTTCATTCTCAATGGAGGGAAGTATTCCAAAGTAAGAGTGATTTCAGGTGTGCCGCAGGGGAGTGTCGTAGGACCGTTGCTATTCACTTTATATATAAATGACCTTGTGGGTAACATCGGAAGTTCACTGAGGCTTTTTGCGGATGATGCTGTAGTATATCGAGAGATTGTAACAATGGAAAATTGTACTGAAATGCAGGAGGATCTGCAACGAATTGACGCATAGTACAGGGAATGGCAATAGAATCTCAATGTAGACAAGTGTAATGTGCTGCGAATACATAGAAAGAAAGATCCCTTATCATTTAGCTACAATATAGCAGGTCAGCAACTTGAAGCCGTTAATTCCATAAATTGTCTGGGAGTAGGCATTAGGAGCGATTTAAAATGGAATGACCATAAAAAGTTGATCGTCGGTAAAGCAGATGCCAGACTGAGATTCATTGGAAGAATCCTAAGGAAATGCAGTCCGAAAACAAGGGAAGTAGGTTACAGTACGCTTGTTCGCCCATTGCTTGAATACTGCTCACTGGTGTGGGATCCATACCAGGTAGGGATGATAGAATACGTAGAGAAGATCCAACGGAGAGGAGCGTCCTTCGTTACAGGATCATTTAGTAATCGCGAAAGCGTTACGGAGATGATAGATAAACTCCAGTGGAAGACTGCAGGAGAGACGCTCAGTAGCTCTGTACGGGCTCCTGTTAAAGTTTCGAGAACATACCTTCACCGAAGAGTCAAGCAGTATATTGCTCCCTCCTACGTATATCTCGCGAAGAGACCATGAGGATAAAATCAGAGAGATTAGAGCCCACACAGAGGCATACCGACAATCTTTCTTTCCACGAACAATACGAGACTGGAATAGAAGGGAGAACCTATAGAGGAACTCAAGGTACCCTCCGCCACACACCGTCAGGTGGCTTGCGGAGTACGCATTCAGATGTAGATGTAGCATTTATTCATACTTCTGACATCTGTTGATCTTATGGCGGGTCAAGTTTATCTGTGTCAGAGGCCGACATTCTATATACGAACATTTACGATAAACCTATCTCACTGGTTCCTTTGATATTCAGTTAAACGTGTGATCGATGGCACTGTGCTTTTCGCCCTTACGGTTCTCAGCGCCTCATTTGTATACTAGTCAAGTGATCATGTTGGTAGACAGTACTACATCAATTTAATCATTTCCCCAAACGGCGGTTTGTGTTCGGAAGTGGCCGTTTACCGTTCTGGAATCGCTTTCGTAAATAGTGTCAACATGAACTGTGTTGAATCTGTTTTAAGTGCTAACAGAAAAGAAAATTAGCAGGAAACGTTATCCACAAAAGAGTTAGGGCCTCCCAGAACAGCTCGAGAAAGTGACGAAATCAAGTAAGCGTGACTGCAAACGCATAAAAGAGTGTATAATAAGCGTAAGTTGTTGTGTGGGTGCAACGTAAGAATGTCTGATTTTCAGTCCGCAAGTTAATTCTGTAACTAATTCAAGTGTTAGGGATCTTCTACATTTGTCCGAAAAAATAAAAAAGCACGAAAACACCCACTTACAGAAAACAGCGGGACGGAGAATAACGAAAGTTTACACGTTATTTCGTTTTTGCCCTAAACTGTACTTAATTATGTGCAAAATCACAAAATTACTCAAAAACAATTTTTATTTTTCAGACGGGTTATTCATATTATTATTACTATTATTATTATCTTCTTTCCTTTCTCAGACGTTATGTCTCGTTAAAAATGGGAAGTGACGCGGACCTTGATAAAGCATCACTTCCTTTTAATTGTACGGTATATGTTACATTGCATTTAGGGACTTTCGGGTAATTGAACATGTATCAATAATTACAGATTCCTATCGTTGTATATATACGTTTGGATGTAGCTGTATTGCGTTGATGTACTGGTGGATATTGTGTGGTATGACTCCTGTAGTTGATAGTATAATCGGTATAATGTCAACTTTATCCTGATGCCACATGTCCTTGACTTCCTCAGCCAGTTGGATGTATTTTTCAATTTTTTCTCCTGTTTTCTTTTGTATATTTGTTGTATTGGGTATGGATATTTCGATTAGTTGTGTTAATTTCTTCTTTTTATTGGTGAGTATGATATCAGGTTTGTTATGTGGTGTTGTTTTATCTGTTATAATGGTTCTGTTCCAGTATAATTTGTATTCATCATTCTCCAGTACATTTTGTGGTGCATACTTGTATGTGGGAACGTGTTGTTTTATTAGTTTATGTTTTATGGCAAGTTGTTGATGTATTATTTTTGCTACATTGTCATGTCTTCTAGGGTATTCTGCATTTGCTAGTATTGTACATCCACTTGTGATGTGATCTACTGTTTCTATTTGTTGTTTGCAAAGTCTCCATTTATCTGTTGTGGTATTGGGATCTTTAATAATATGCTTGCTGTAATATCTGGTGTTTATTGTTTGATCCTGTATCGCAATCATGAATCCTTCCGTCTCACTGTATATATTGCCTTTTCTTAGCCATGTGTTGGATGCGCCTTAACCGATGTGTGGCTGTGTTAGATGATACGGGTGCTTGCCATGTAGTGTTTTCTTTTTCCAATTTACTTTCTTCGTATCTGTTGATGTTATGTAATCTAAAGGGTTGTAGAAGTGGTTATGAAATGGCAGTGGTGTAGCCGATGTATTTATATGAGTGACTGCTTTGTGTATTTTGCTAGTTTCTGCTCGTTCAAGAAAGAATTTTCTTAAATTGTCTACCCGTCCATAATGTAGGTTTTTTATGTCGATGAATCCCCTTCCTCCTTCCTTTCTGCTTAATGTGAATCTTTCAGTTGCTGAATGTATGTGATGTATTCTATATTTGTGGCATTGTGATCGTGTAAGTGTATTGAGTGCTTCTAGGTCTGTGTTACCCCATTTCACTACTCCAAATGAGTAGGTCAATATTGGTATAGCATAAGTGTTTATAGCTTTTGTCTTGTTTCTTGCTGTCAATTCTGTTTTCAGTATTTTTGTTAGTCTTTGTCTATATTTTTCTTTTAGTTCCTCTTTAATATTTGTATTATCTATTCCTATTTTTTGTCTGTATCCTAGATATTTATAGGCATCTGTTTTTTCCATCGCTTCTATGGAGTCACTGTGGTTATCCAATATGTAATCTTCTTGTTTAGTGTGTTTTCCCTTGACTATGCTATTTTTCTTACATTTGTCTGTTCCAAAAGCCATATTTATATCATTGCTGAATACTTCTGTTATCTTTAGTAATTGGTTGAGTTGTTGATTGGTTGCTGACAGTAGTTTTAGATCATCCATGTATAGCAAATGTGTGATTTTGTGTGGGTATGTTCCAGTAATATTATATCCATAATTTGTATTATTTAGCATGTTGGATAGTGGGTTCAGATCAAGACAGAACCAGAAAGGACTTAATGAGTTTCCTTGGTATATTCCACACTTAATCTGTATTGGCTGTGGTGTGATATTATGTGAATTTGTTTGGATATTAAGTGTGGTTTTCCAATTTTTCATTACTATGTTTAGGAACTGTATCAATTTAGGATCTACTTTGTATATTTCCATTATTTTTAGTAACCATGAGTGGGGTACACTATCAAAAGCATTTTGGTAATCAATGTATGCGTAGTGTAGCGACCTTTGTGTAGTTTTAGCTTGATATGTCACCTCTGTATCTATTATCAGTTGCTCTTTTCATCCTTGTGATCATTTGCAGCAGCCTTTTTGTTCTTCATTTATAATTTTGTTCTGTGTTGTATGTGTCATTAATTTCTGTGTAATGACTGAAGTTAATATTTTGTACGAGGGCAGTTCAATAAGTAATGCAACACTTTTTTTTTCTCGGCCAATTTTGGTTGAAAAAACCGGAAATTTCTTGTGGAATATTTTCAAACATTCCCGCTTCGTCTCGTATAGTTTCATTGACTTCCGACAGGTGGCAACGCTGTACGGAGCTGTTAAAATGGCGTCTGTAACGGATGTGCGTTGCAAACAACGGGCGGTGATCGAGTTTCTTTTGGCGGAAAACCAGGGCATCTCAGATATTCATAGGCGCTTGCAGAATGCCTACGGTGATCTGGCAGTGGACAAAAGCATGGTGAGTCGTTGGGCAAAGCGTGTGTCATCATCGCCGCAAGGTCAAGCAAGACTGATCTCCCGCGTGCGGGCCGGCTGTGCACAGCTGTGACTCCTGCAATGGCGGAGCGTGCGAACACACTCATTCGAGATGATCGACGGATTACCATCAAACAACTCAGTGCTCAACTTGACATCTCTGTTGGTAGTGCTGTCACAATTGTTCACCAGTTGGGATATTCAAAGGTTTGTTCCCGCTGGGTCCCTCATTGTCTAACCGAACACCATAAAGAGCAAAGGAGAACCATCTGTGCGGAATTGCTTGCTCGTCATGTGGCTGAGGGTGACAATTTCTTGTCAAAGATTGTTACAGGCGATGAAACATGGGTTCATAACTTCGAACCTGAAACAAAACGGCAATCAATGGAGTGGCGCCACACCCACTCCCCTACCAATAAAAGGTTTAAAGCCATACCCTCAGCCGGTAAAGTCATGGTTACAGTCTTCTGGGACGCTGAAGGGGTTATTCTGTTCGATGTCCTTTCCCATGGTCAAACGATCAACTCTGAAGTGTATTGTGCTACTCTTCAGAAATTGAAGAAACGACTTCAGCGTGTTCGTAGGCACAAAAATCTGAACGAACTTCTCCTTCTTCATGACAACGCAAGACCTCACACAAGTCTTCGCACCCGAGAGGCGCTCACAAAACTTCAGTGGACTGTTCTTCCTCATGCACCCTACAGCCCCGATCTCGCACCGTCGGATTTCCATATGTTTGGCCCAATGAAGGACGCAATCCGTGGGAGGCACTACGCGGATGATGAAGAAGTTATTGATGCAGTACGACGTTGGCTCCGACATCGACCAGTGGAATGGTACCGTGCAGGCATACAGGCCCTCATTTCAAGGCGGCGTAAGGCCGTAGCATTGAATGGAGATTACGTTGAAAAATAGTGTTGTGTAGCTAAAAGATTGGGGAATAACCTGGTGTATTTCAATGCTGAATAAAACAACCCCTGTTTCAGAAAAAAAATGTGTTGCATTACTTATTGAACTGCCCTCGTATATTGTTGGTAGGCATGTTATGGGGCGATATTTTGCTGGGTTTGCTGTGTCAGCTTGATCTTTAGGTTTGAGATAAGTTATTCCTTGTGTAAGTGTATCAGGGACTATGTATGGGTCTGCAATGTAATTGTTAAATAATTTAGTTAGATGTGAATGTGTTGAAGTGTACTTCTTTAGCCAGAAATTTGCTATTTTATCGTTTCCAGGGGCTTTCCAATTGTGCGTAGAATTAATTGCTCGGATGACTTCATGTTGCAAGATTATCACTTCAGGCATTTGTGGTATCATCTTGTATGTGTATGTTTCTGCTTGTATCCACAGTGCATGTCTATTATGTTGTACTGTGTTTGACCATATGTTGCTCCAAAAGTGTTCCATGTCTGTTATGTTTGGTGGATTGTCTATTTTAATGTGTGTGTTATCTATTGTCTGGTAAAATTTCTTTTGGTTTGTGGTGAATGTTTGGTTTTGTTTCCTTCTATTTTCACTTTTTTTGTATCTTGTAAGTCGTTTGGCCAATGCTTGTAATTTCTGCTTCTTTTCATCTAATTACTCTATCGCTTCTTGTTGTGAGATTTTACCTAACCTGTTTCGTTTTTTGTCTGATATTTCATTTCTTATAAATTGTGTTAGCTGTCCGATATCTTTTCTCAGTTTTTCTATTCTGATCTGTAGCCTGTGTTGCCATGCTGGTTTTGTGGGTTTCTTCTGTGTGTTGGTTGGCTCTGATCTCTGCCTAGTGTGTATATTTAGTGTAGTGAGTGCTCCTACATAAACCAGTAGTTGTAGCTCTTCCATAGTTGTATTTTCACTTATTTTGTTGTGTATGATTGTGTTGATAGTTGTTATTGTTGTTTCAACTTGTGGGTTGTTTGGTGGTCTGTGCAAGAATGGTCTAATGTCTGTATTTGTGTCTTTGTATTCTATATACGACAGCTGAAATTTTTCTTCTATATGTAACGTGTGTGTCACTTCGTGTTCTATTTGTGCTTGTTCTGGTGGCTGTCTTAAGATTTTGTTTTCCTCTGATGCGTGTTGTTCTTTGTTTGTTTGCTCTGGGATGTTTGAATCCGTTACTGTATTTTCTTCTTCTTCTGACTGCACATTATTTTGTTCCAGTATCTGTTGTACTTGTTGTTTGATGCGTTCTAATTCTGACTGGGGTATCCTGTTATTTTTTATTATTACACGGATCTGATCAGCTAGTCGTTGTTCTGTTAAAAATTTTAAATCTGGGTATCTGGTAATAAATGTTGTGTATACTTGTGATCCGCATCCAGTTGTGTTTGTTCCTAGGTTTGTTCTTGGTAATAACAGAACATGAGGTGTCGGTTAACTTCATCTGACCATCTCATCCTCTGTCTTTGTTTTCCTTCTAGGGTGGTTGCAGGAAGCATATCCTGCAAAACACCTCTATTTGGATTGAAATCATTTTCCAGTTGGCTAGCAGTCGTTACCATTGTGGGCGGGCATAGGCTTCAAGCGTCGTCCCCGACGATGACGGCGCTTGTCCGAGGCTTCTTTAGTTCTGTCCTGAACCAACTAATCACACTAAAGGGGGGTTAGCCCTATTAGTGGTTTGTTCTTTTCGTCGCCTTTTACGACTGGCAGAACATACCGGAGGCCTATTCTTTTCCCGGGCCTATTATTATTATTATTATTATTATTATTATTACTGTTATTCTTATTATTATTGACAGTGCCTGGAGTTGTGTAAATACACTGAGAGCCAAAGGAACTCGTCATTCCTAATATCGTGTAGAGCCTCCGCGAGCAAGTGCCACAACACGGCGTGGCATGGACTCAACTAATGTCTGAACTAGTGCTGGAGGGAACTGACAACATGAATCCCGCTGGGTTGTTCACAAATCCGTAAGAGTACGAGGGGGTGGAGATTTCTTATGAGCAGCACGTTGCAAGACATCCCAGATATGCTCAATATTGTTCATGTCTGCGAAGTCTGGTGGCCAGCGGAAGTGTTTAAACTCAGAAGACTGTTCCTGGAGCCACTCTGTAGCAATTCTGGACGGGTGGGATGTCGAATTGTTCTGGTGGAATTGCCCAAGTCCGTCGGAATGGATGCAGGTGATCAGACAGGATCCTTACGTACGTGTCGCCCGTCGGAGTCGTATCTAGACGTATCATGGGTCCCATGTCACTCCAACTGCACACGCCCGACACCATTACAGAGCCTCCACCACTTGAACAATCCGCTGCTGACATGCAGAGTCCATCGATTCATGAGGTCGTCTCCATACCCGTAAACGTCCATCCGCTCGATACAGTCTGAGATTCGTCCGACGAGCCAAGATGTTTTCAATTATCAACTGTCCAATGTCTGTGCTGACGGGCCCAGGCGGGGCGTAAAACTTTGTGTCGTGGAGTCATCAAGAGCACACGAGTGGGCCTTCACCTCCGAAATCCCATACGGATGGTGTTTTGTTGAATGATTCGCACACTGACACTTGTTGATGGCCCAGCAATGAAAGCTGCAGCGGATTGCGGAAAGGTTGCAGTTACGTCACGTTCAACGATTCTCTTCAGTCGTCGTTACTTCCGTTCTGGCAGGCTCTTTATCCGGCCGCGGCGATGTCGGAGATTTGATGTTTTACCGGATTCCTGATGTTCACGGTACACTAGTGAAATGCTTGTACGGGAAAATCCCCACTTCATCACTATCTCGAAAATACTGTCCCCCATCGCTCATGCGCCGACTATATAGCACCACGTTCAGACTCGCTTAAATCTTGATAACCTGCCATTGTAGCAGCAGTAACCGATCTAACAACTGCGCCAGACACTTGTTGTCTTGTACAGGTATTGCCGATCGCAGTGCCGTGTTCTGCCTTTTTACATATCTCTGTATTTCAATACGCATGCCTGTGTCAGTTTCTTTGGCGCTTCAGTGTGTATTGACAAACATAAGTGTTACACAGGAGACGTTATTAATTTCACAGTCTCATATTTATGTATAAACACCCGTGAACACCCAACACCCAGAATGTATGCTCACGAGCAGCCACTGGCCAGTAGACATTGTGTCGAACGGGTCTCGGAAATGGCGCGCGCGGAGAGAGCGGTTGTGGCTGGTGGAGAAGAGACACTTGCCTTGCAAACCACTAGCCGATGCCGCTGGACGGTGCGGCTTGAAGCTCTCCTGTGACGAATTTTGTGCCGAAAGCATCAGAGTAGACAGTACGGAATTTGGCGGTTATCTGAGAAACGTGGGTAACACTGTGTGTTCAGCAGCAGTGAATTATAAGCTACTTTATTGTAACGTTAGCTGTGATCTTGTCTGTCTACCCTAACACCTGTAATTTGGAGTTTCCGTATCGCCGCTTTTGGAATATACAGTGGGTCGCAAGAGTGTTCTACTCGTTATGGTGAACTGCCGGCATGTTATTTGAATTCAGCTAGTGCAGTCTTCCTTTAAACGATTTGTGATATGAACATGTTATTCGGTGGATTGATTGGGTATGAGAGAGCTATTTATTTGACAAATAAAGGGAAGCCCCTGCAGCTAGTTCTAGCATACCTGCTGTATGTTTAATTTAGTAAGTTATTAGCTTAAGTTGGTTTTATTAATGAGTCAGTGTGTAAGTCACATCAGCTGCGCGCCTCACAAGGTGCTTCCAGCATGGGCAAAAATGATTATTGTCTGATATTAACATGAGTTTTTTTGCAGATCTCATCTCACGTTAATATGTCTTGCCTTGTTGAGAGACACAGTATTCACGCGAACGACCGTGACAGGAGAAATTGTTGGACGAAACCTAACAATTTGTCCTGTCACGGTCGCCATTTGTAACGCGTCCTCCTATATTATTAGGTTTTGCTATTGTTATAGTTAGAAAAATCTTTATTCAGTCGGTCGTCGAAATTTTGAAATAAAAGTTACTGTGGATGTCGCGTAATAAATATTTCACGTGAAGCGCTGTTGCGACACAGGCGAAGATCAATTGTGGAAACTACGCCACTGAATATTACGAACGTTATTAAAGAATGTGGCCGACTGACTTCATCAAATAAGAGGGCACGTACATTCGCGAATGAGTGGTCAAAAAAAAAAAAAAAAAAAAAAAAAAGATAATACTGTGTAGGAAATGAGTCTTATATATAGTTACGCTTGTACACACTCAAATGTATGCGAACATACGAACGAGACAGAGACACGTACATTTTGAGTGCAATCATCCTCCGTGGCCTGGATAAAAAGAATTACAGTTAAATGCATTTATTCATCTTAGAACGTAAATGCGTGGACTTCGAAATTAAATGAAAAGAAAGAATGCAGGTTCTGAATGTCGCGGCAAACATATTGAAATTGACGGTAGCGGCGACGAAAGGAAAAAGATGAACACATCCACGTATCTCTATTGTCGAGCAGCGTCGCCGTGAAGATCGTCGCCTCCATCTAAATTCTCTGCATAAAATTACGATAATAGTAATAATTTTCCAGAATTTCAGGAGCTGGGACCCATGGTATCACAAAAGACGAAATCGCTCTGCTTCAAAATCACTTTCATTATTTAACCCAATTTTATCAGTAAGAAATGGCACAACACCTATTAACACTAGGACAGGATAACAGCGAAAGGTAACTTATTCTAAAACTAATAAACGAAGAACGTAATGCTTCTTTTGTTCAGCAAATGATTTACGCATTAATCTCTGGTAGATGAACTACTGTCTATATATTCATAAAAAATAATTTTGTATAATTCCTTTACAGTTTCTTGGGCCTCGCCTCGGGCAATGTTTTGAATTTGTTCAAAGGGGTTAACGTTGAGCCCACTTTTGAGATACAGAGACATGTCAAAATTCAGACTTGTTCTGGGAGATTCTGGAACTGTTAAGATTTGGTAAATTATCATATTAATAAAAGTTTTAAACTTTTCTTAAAATGACTAAGATAACAATTTTAAGAGAATCGCTTTTTCATTTGGTTACGCTGTTGTCTCTTTATCTATAGGCTGTTCAAAAAACATGTAGGGTTTAGCAAAGAATTTTAACCCACCTACATTAAGATATTGTGACGTCCCTGAAAATAAATGTGTGTTATAACTGCAACCTTTGTGTGAACTGGGGCAGCTCGCCACGCAGTTCCTCACAGTGGTATTGTTATACCGTTTTGAGGCTGGCATAGTTTTGTGGTTGATTGTTTGGTTGATTTGGGGGAGGGGACCAAACAGCGAGATCATCGGTCCGATCGGATTACGGAAGGATGGGAAAGGAAGTCGGCTGTGCCCTTTCAAAGGAACCATCCCAGTTTTTGCTGAAACGATTTAGGGAAGTCACGGTAAAACGTAGATCAGAATGGTCGGACTCGTGTTTGATCCGTCTTCCTTTGGAATGTGAGTGCAGTGTGATAACCACTGCGCCACACCGCTCAGTTTAGTTTCGTGATGAAGTGACATTGTGGACATGTATCTTGCCCATTTCACGGCCCGGCGCTGTACGGTCGTGTACAGTCTGTCCAGGCGGGCGCCAGTCGCACTGGGCTACTGAAATCTTGCATGGCGTTGAGTGCGTCCGCCCTCAACCCGTCCATTTCATGCTCGAACCACAGCCGTGGGACCCGACCAACACGAGCGGCACTACCACGGAACCATAAACTGCTCTCTCGATAGGCCTTACTGATATACTCTTCTCTTTCTATTTATTTATTTCCACGACGCGTTTCAAAGGTTTAAAACTCCATCATACTTTGCGATTGTGTCTTCTCTTCTGCTATACGAACTTTGCACACAGCAGGTTCCTGAAGCCATATTTGTTTACAAATGTGACTGTATACATGTGATGTGTTACGACAGCGAAAGGAACCTGTGGCCACTGGAGGTACTCTATTTTACTTATTTTATGTTTACCGTTAGGTATCAGTTTAATTTTTTGTCAGAAGAAATCCTAAACCGTGTTCTGAAATAGGGTCTTGTTTCTCCACTAGGCAGTGTCACAAGTTCCTCCAAAAAAATCGTAACACAACACACACACACACAAATGTCATACTAACTAATGTAGATCCACCCTATGATGGAGGTTTAAACTTTTGAAACGCGTCGTGGAAATAAATAAAACGGTGACTGGTAACAGTAAACTTGTTATTCCATTTAATGTCAATAACAGTCACGGTAAAGCCTAACCTAAAATGTTCGCATGTAAAGTCTTCTCTTTCTTTTGCTACCTTGTCACAAACAACGAACATTCAAATGCAATTTCTGATTCAGAAACCCGCAGTGTAATCTTTCCTTGCCGCTACAGATTGCAGATGGCGCTACTCTCACCTGCTTTGAGCAGCGCCGCTCAAGTGCTAATGGTCTGCACACTCAGTCGTGTAGTACACTTCATGTCCGCCCCCGGTAGCTGGGTGTTGCCGGCACGGTAGCTCAGCGTGTTCGATCAGAGGGTTTAGCTACCCTCTGTAATAAAAAAACTGAGTGAACGGGTCAACGAACAACCTGAACGGGTGTCATCGGACGTCCGCCACGAACAAATTCACCGAACAGTGTAGAACACCAGAATGAGATTTTCACTCTGCAGCGGAGTGTGCGCTGATATGGAACTTCCTGGCAGATTAAAACTGTGTGCCCGACCGAGACTCGAACTCGGGACCTTTGCCTTTCGCGGGCAAGTGCTCTACCAACTTAGCTACCGAAGCACGACTCACGCCCGGTACTCACAGCTTTACTTCTGCCAGTATCTCGTCTCCTACCTTCCAAACTTTACAGAAGCTCTCCTGCCTTTCAAAGGTCCCGAGTTCGAGTCTCGGTCGGGCACACAGTTTTAATCTGCCAGGAAGTTTCGTATCAGCGCACACTCCGCTGCAGAGTGAAAATCTCATTCTGGAAACATCCCCCAGGCTGTGGCTAAGCCATGTCTCCGCAGTATCCTTTCTTTAAGGAGTGCTGGTTCTGCAAGGTTCGCAGGAGAGCTTCTGTAAAGTTTGGAAGGTAAGAGACGAGATACTGGCAGAAGTAAAGCTGTGAGTACCGGGCGTGAGTCGTGCTTCGGTAGCTCAGTTGGTAGAGCACTTGCCCGCGAAAAGCCAAAGGTCCCGAGTTCGAGTCTCGGTCGGGCACACAGTTTTAATCTGCCAAGAAGTTTCAGTGTAGAACACAATGATGAATCAAGCACACTTTAAATAAATAAATATGTATATATAAGTGGTCAGCGCGACAGAGTGTCAATCCTCAGGGCCCGGGTTTGATTCCCGGCTGGGTCGGAGATTTTCTCCGCTCAGGGACTTGGTGTTGTGTTGTTCTAATCATCATCATTTCATCCCCATCGACGCGCAAGTCGCCGAAGTGGTGTCAAATCGAAAGACTTGCACCCGGCGAACGGCCTACCCGACGGGAGGCCCTAGTCACAAGACATTTTTATTTAGTACACTTCATGCCAATTTGACGTTTGTTACATGAAGCCTTCATGCTTTTGTAATTTCAAAGGCCAGCACTGGATTAGGATGGAAACACCCGTGACTATAACAGTCCGCCTTCTGACACAAAATAGCTTCACTTACAAAATTCACTACCTCTTTGCAACCTTCACGAGCTTCTTGAATATCCTGTTAACTAAAAGTATTCCAATATTTTTTCTAACAGTTAATGGCTACATTTAAAGGTTATTTAGCACTTTTGCAGACATCAGGCTGTATTTTTAAGAACCGAAGGGTAGAAAGGGAAGTAGTAGTTGAGTAGGACGTGAGGCATTGGTGTAACCTATCATTGATGTTATTCTGTGTGTACACTAAGCAAGTAGCAAAGGAAACAAAGGGGAAATTTATAAACTAAGTTCAAGTTCAGGAAAAAGGAATACAAAATTTTCAGTTTTGTAATAACATTCCAGACGGTAAAGGACTTGAAATATTAGTTGAAAAGACGTTATAAGATGAACGTTAACAAAAGTAAAACAAGGGCAATGGAATGTAGCTGAATTAAATCAGGCAGTACTGCTAGAACTATATAAGGAAACGAAACACTAAAAGAAATATACAGGTTTCATTATTTCGGCAACAAAATAACTGACGATGTCTGAAGTAAAGAAGAAATAATATGCAGACTGGAATGAGGAAGGTAGGAGACGAGGTACTGGCAGAAGCAAAGCTGTGAGGACGGGGCGTGAGTCGTGCTTGGGTAGCTTAGATGGTAGAGCACTTGCCCGCGAAAGGTAAAGATCCCGAGTTCGAGTCTCGGTCCGGCACACAGTTTTAATCTGCTAGAAAGTTAAATATCAGCGCACACTCCGCTGCAGAGTGAAAATTTCATTCTGGAAACATCCCCAAGGGTGTGACTAAGCCATGTCTCCGCAATATCCTTTCTTTCTGTAGAGTTTGGAAAGTAGGAGACGAGGTACTGGCAGAAGTAAAGCTGTGAGGACGGGGCATGAGTCGTGCTTGGGTGGCTCAGATGGTAGAGCACTTGCCCGCGAAAGGCAAAGGTCTCGAGTTCGAGTCTCGGTCCGGCACACAGTTTTAATCTGCTAAGAAAGTTTAATATGCAGACTGATTATTGCAAGAAAAGCGTGTCTGAAAATGTAGGGACTAAATATAAATTTAAGTTCTAGGGAGCGTCTCTTGTAGTACAGGGTGATTCAAAAAGAATACCACAACTTTAAAAATGTGTATTTAATGAAAGAAACATAATATAACCTTCTGTTATATATCATTACAAAGTGTATTTAAAAAGGTTTTTTTCACTCAAAAACAAGTTCAGAGATGTTCAATATGGCCCCCTCCAGGCACACGAGCAATATCAACCCGATACTCCAACTCGTTCCACACTCTCTGTAGCATATCAGGCGTAACAGTTTGGATAGCTGCTGTTATTTCTCGTTTCAAATCATCAATGGTGGCTGGGAGAGGTGGCCGAAACACCATATCCTTAAGATACCCCCATAAGAAAAAATCGCAGGGGGTAAGATCAGGGCTTCTTGGAGGCCAGTGATGACGTGCTCTGTCACGGGCTGCCTGGCGGCCGATCCATCGCCTCGTGTAGTTGACGTTCAGGTAGTTACGGACAGATAAGTGCCAATGCGGTGGCGCTCCATCCTGCTGAAATATGAATTATTGTGCTTCTTGTTCGAGCTGAGGGAACAGCTAATTCTCTAACATCTCCAGATACTGTAGTCCTGTTACAGTAGCACCTTCGAAGAAAAAGGGACCAAAAACTTTATTGGCTGAAATGGCGAACAAATGTACAACTAAATGAAACTTTATAGCTCCCTTAATTCGCCGACAGATAGTGCTTAGCTCTGCCTTTTGTCGTTGCAGAGTTTTAAATTCCTAAAGTTGTGGTATTCTTCTTGAATACCCTGTATTTTCTTCGAGTGTATACTTCTTCGGCCAACAGCCGTGCCGCAGTGGTAACACCGGTTCCCGTCACATCAACGAAATTAAGCGCTGCCGGGCTGCCATAGAACTGGTATACGTGGCTATCCGGTCTAGCGAGCGCTGTTGGCAAGCGGGGTGCACTCAGCCCTTGTGAGGAGCTACTTGATTGAGAAGTAGCGGATCCGGTCTTGTTAACTGACCTACGGCCGGGAGAGCGGTGTGCTGACCACATGCTCCTCCTTATTTGCGTCCAGTGACGCCTGTGCGCTGAGGACGGCACAGCAACCAACCGGTTCCGTTGGGCCTTCGTGGCCTGTTCGGGCATAGTTTAGATTTTTAGTAGCCTTCTGTGGAAGTGAAACGTAGACGATAAACAGTTCAAACAACAAGGTAATAGGAGTTTTCGAAACATGGTGCTACAAAAGAGTGCGGTAGATGGGTAGATTGGATAATTCGTGGAAAGGCACGATTCGAATTCGGGAAAAAATAAATTTATGCCATTATTTGATTGAAATAATGGATCAGTCCACAGGACGCAATTTGAGGCATCGAAAAATAATTACTTTGGTAGTGGAGTTAGTATCAAGAGTGACAACTGTACAGGGAGAGCATGGCTTAACTAAAGTGAGAAGATTCAAATGAATGTAGGCTGTATTAATTATGCAGAGAACAGGAGACTCGCACGTGACGGCAAGCCAGGAGAGCTGCAGCATACCAGTTTTCGGAATGAAGACCATAGCAAAAACTTGTCACTGTCCTTATGTGTTGCGATGTTATCATGTTACATTGCAACGTTCTCTATGTTTCTCGAGATACATTGACGGAAAGAAATAGCAAAACCAAAAAATAATTAATGCAGTGTAATCAAATTTCGCGAATACGTTTGTCTAGGTAACATACACTACTAGCCAATAAAATTGCTACACCACGAAGTTGACGTGCTACAGACGCGAAATTTAACCGACAGGAAGAAGATGCTGTGACATGCAAATGATTAGCTTTTCAGAGCATTCACACAAGTTGGCGCCGGTGTCGACACCTACAACGTGCTGACATGAGGAAAGTTTCCAACCCATTTCTCATACACTAACAGCAGTTGACAGCCGTTGCCTGGTGAAACGTTGTTGTGATGCCTCGTGTAAGGAGGAGAAACGCGTACGATCACGTTTCCGACTTCGATAAAAGTCGGATTGTAGCCTATCGCGATTGCGGCTTATCGTATCGCGACATTGCTGCTCGCGTTGGTCTAGATCCAATGACTGTTAGCAGAATATGGAATCGGTGGGTTCAGGAGGATAATTCGGAACGCCGTGCTGGATCCCAACGGTCTCGTATCACTAGCAGTCGAGATGACAGGCATCTTATCCGCATGGCTGTAACGGATCGTGTAGCCACGTCTCGATCCCTGAGTCAACAGATGAGGACGTTTGCAAGACGACAACCATCTGCACGAACAGTTGGACGACGTTTGCAGCAGCATGGACTATCAGCTCGGGGACCATGGCTGCGGTTACCCTTGACACTGTATCACAGACAGGAGCGCCTGCGATGGTGTACTCAACGACGAACCTGGGTGCACGAATGGCAAAACGTCATTTTTTCGAATGGATCCAGCTTCTGTCTACAGCATAATGATGGTCGCATCCGTGTTTGGCGACATCGCGATGAACGCACATTAGAAGCGTGTATTCGTCATCGCCACACTGGCGTATCACCCGGCGTGATGGTATGGGGTGCCATTGGTTACACGTCTCGGTCACCTCTTGTTCGCATTGACGGCACTTTGAACAGTGGACGTTACATTTCAGGTGTGTTACGCCCCGTGGCTCTACCCTTCTTCGATCCCTACGAAACCCTACATTTCAGCAATGTAATGCACGACCGCATGTGCAGGTCCTGTACGGGCCTTTCTGGATACAGAAATTGTTGGACTGCTGCCCTGGCCAGCACATTCTACAGATCTCTCACCAACATCTGGTCAATGGTGGCCGAGCAACTGGCTCGTCACAAGACGCCAGTCACTACTCTTGATGAACTGTGGTATCGTGTTGAAGCTGCATGGGCAGATGTACCTGTACACGCCATCCAAGCTCTGTTTGTATCAATGCCCAGGCGTATCAAGGCCGTTATTACGGCCAGAGGTAGTTGTTCTGGATACTGATTTGTCGCCGGCCGCGGTGGTCTAGCGGTTCTAGGCGCTCAGTCCGGAACCGCGCGACTGCTACGGTCGCAGGTTCGAATCCTGCCTCGGGCATGGATGTGTGTGATGTCCTTAGGTTTGTTAGGTTTAATTAGTTCTAAGTTCTAGGGGACTGATGACCTCCGAAGTTAAGTCCCATAGTGCTCAGAGCCATTTGAACCATTTGAACTGATTTCTCAGGATCTATGCACCCAAATTGCGTGAAAATGTAATCACATGTCAGATATAGAATAATATATTTGTCCAATGAACACCTGTTTGCATTGCATATGTGAAATGCTGGTACATTAATAAATCCAGTTGCAGAATACTGAATGCAAGCATGAAAACGTACATGCATGTGTTGTACAGGGTCCGGATGTCGGTTTGTGGGATGGAGTCCCATGCCTGTTGCACTTAGTCGGTCACTACAGGGACGGTTAAAGCACTTTGTGGATGACGCTGGAGCTATCGTCCGATGATGTCATATAGGTGCTCGATTGGAGACAGATGTGGTCATCGAGCAGGCCAAAGCAACACGTCGACACTGTAGAGCATGTTGGATTACAACAGCGGTATGTGGACGAGCGTTATCCTGTTGGAAAACGCATCCTGGAATGCTTCTCATGAACGGCAGCACAGCAGGTCGAATCAGCAGGTTGATTTACAAAGTTTCATGGAATAACCACGGGACTGCTCCTTCTGTCATGCGAACTCTCGCTGCAGACCATAACTCCAGGTGTAGGTCCAGTGTGTCTAGGAGGCAGACAGGTTGGTTGCAGGCCCTCAAAAAATGGTTCGAATGGCTCTGAGCACTATGCGACTTATCTTCGGAGGTCATGAGTCCCCTAGAACTTAGAACTAATTAAACCTAACTAACCTAAGGACAAGACACACATCCATGCCCGATGCAGGATTCGAACCTGCGAGCGGCAGGCCCTCACATGGCATCCTTCTGACCAACTCGCGGCCATCACTAGCGCCGAAGGAGAGCCACCTTTCATCAGAAAACACAACAACCTCGACCCTGCTCTCCACTAAGCTCTCGCTTGACACCAATGAAGTCGCAAATGGCGGTGGTTTGGGGTCAGTGGAATGCATGCTATATGGCGTCTGACTCGGAGCTGTCCTTGAAGTAATCGAATTGTAACAGTTCGTTGTGTCACTGTGGTGCCAACTGCTGCTCAGATTGCTGCTGTAGATGCAGTACGATGCACCACAGCCATACACAGAAGACGATGAAGCCTCTTGGTAGTACCACGTGGCTGTCCGGAGCGCGGTCCTCTTGCGACCGTACGTTCTCGCGACCACTACTGCCAGCAATCATGTCCAGTGGCTACATTCCTCCCAGCCGCGCGGGATTAGCCGAGCGGTCTGAGGCGCTGCAGTTATGGACTGTGTGGCTAGTCCCGGCGGAGGTTCGAGTCCTCCCTCGGGCATGGGTGTGTGTGTTTGTCCTTAGGATAATTTAGGTTAAGTAGTGCGTAAGCTTAGGGACTGATGACCTTGGCAGTTACGTCCCATAAGATTTCACACATTTTTACATTCCTCCCAGTGTTTCTGCAGTATCGCAGTATCCCAGAATCTGAACAGACATCATCTTTCAAATGTAGAAACACACCACATGTCGCACATCTTTTTCTTAGTGTTGCGATCTTTTTTCTGCCAGAGTAGTTTATACTACTGCCCTGATAAGAAATGTATCTATCAGCAATAATAACCGGTTTTTCGTAATATTCTTTGTGCATACTAAACCATTTAAAATACACTGATTCTGTAAGAAGAGTAGCATGTGAAGATGGATCCATGGGATCGGAAATGACATGATGCACGATTGAAATAAAGCTATTTTGTAACTGAACTCTCTGTATACTCTCTGTATTTTTGCGTATATTGATTTGTAATGCAAACATTTGGGGAACGTTAGAAATCGCGAGTCGCACAGTTTGCACACAACTGCAAGCGTGTCCAACGAGCTTTCCCAGCACTACTTCTTTACCCCTGATACACAGCTGACGTCCTAAAACTCTCCCAGCTCACATGTTTACTCCAGTACATCGAAAAAAGTGTCTCCCCTACTGTCCAGTCCACCCTCCATTCGCCCCAGCTATCAGCGTAACTCCTCACTAATTGAACTTTGCGTTGTAACCAGTGGTACCTTCGTATCAACCCTAAAAAAAGCTCGGAATTATTATGAAAAACGCACACGTACATTCTGTCCTCGAGAAATTTACTTCACAGTTCAAAACAACTGTTTACCTGCTTTGAGCTGACTTCATCTGATTCGACGTGTTGGTAGTCTAAGAACTTTTAGCATTGCACTCGATAATGGCGCGAAAGTCGAAATCTTGATTGTACAGAAGAAAACTACAGTAATAGTCACTCAAATAGCGGTGCATTCTTTCAAAAATTCAGAGAAGGCGAGTCCACTTCACTCAGACTTGAACAGCGACGACTAGCTCAGACTTAAACAGTTAGGACTAACATTTGATCAGACACTAACTTGAAATTCATCGTCGTCATCTTCATGGTGGCCCATGCAGTTCGTTCCATCCCAGTAAGTGTTTCAAGATCATCCTCCCATTTCTTCTACGACTAGTCGATTTCTAGAGCAAATACTTTCTTCGAGCGCCTTTGGGTTTCAGTCGGAAAAAAAGTCTCGTGCCAGTTGCTTCTTTGGGCAGCCCTCAGCTCCTCTGAAGGGCTACAAAGTGACAATATAGTCTTCAAATGCAGCAGCTGATCATAGCCCACTTTGTCAGCTTTCTGCCCACACTTCAACGCGCCCCCAAAGGGACAGCCAGCAATGTAGGTCCCCAATGCATATTCCACAGCTGTCACGGTGCCTTCGATTACTACCATAGGCGCCACAGGCACCCAGCTGGAACTTCCTCCGTAGCATAGTAACGCTCCCACCAGCCTGCTCGTAGCAGCCGTTAGCCTAGATGACGCTGTGTCCGATCACGACCGTCGAACTGGTGTAACAAGAAAGGTGTTTCGTCCGATCACCTATTGATCCACCGTCCAATCTCGATTATGCATGAGCGCAATGACATTGTAACTCACGATACCTCTGGATCGGCATGGGAACACGTAGGTGTAGTCTCCTGTGGAGCCCCATGTTCGACAATTAGCGCTGAACGCTGTGCTCGGGAACACGCCTGCACCAGCACTCTGTCCTGTCGTCAAACCTGTCATACAACGTCGCCCATCCTGCCTCCGAGCTCCACGTTCTGTGATGAGACGTGGAGTCCTACACCTTATCGCCTACCCGCCTTTTCTTCGTCCTCCAAGCACTTTCCATAGGCACTCACGACAGTAGCATGCGAACAGCCGACCAGCTTCAACGTTCCGAGACGTTCGTTCCCAGAAGTCGGGCCACAACAATCAGTCCTTTGCCAAAGTCGCTTATGCCGATGTATTTCCCCTTATCGTGGCTAGAATGATTCCCAATTCGATTCTGCTTCGCGTATATACTTCCCTTATCACGTCCGTGTCAAGTGCCCACAAAGGTGGCGTTCAGTCTGGCAGTAGGCAGTGGTCTTATTGTTTTGGCCCAACAGTGCATGTCTGCCTCTATCACTACGTGTTTCCTCCATCGATAGCCCGTTTTGATGTCCTTTTGTAACAAAACTGCTACAAGTCGGGATCCTCATCGTGAGGTAATCTGTAGAACTTTGATCTCCCAGCCAGTGTTCCCGTAGACTGAGAGTAGGGTCACTCCAAAAGAAATCCACACTATTTTTGTAAAAATACCGTTTCCATTCTGCATATGTAGATACATCCTTCCCGCTTGTTTTAACTTAGTTCAACCTGTTCCCGTGAGTGGCGCCGTCACAGCACGTCTTCAAGATGGCTGCTACACTTGACGTTCGTCAGAAGCAACGTGCTGTCATAAAATACCTGTGCTGCGAAAACGAGACAGTGGGAAACATCCACAAGAGATTGAAAAAGGTGTATGGAGATGCTGCTGTCGATTGCAGTACTGTTAGTCGGTGGGCAAACAGGTTACGTGATGAAAGCGGGCACGGCAATATTGAGGATTGTCCTCGCAGCGGCAGGCCTCGTACTGCACATACTCCAGACAATGTGCAGAGAGTTAACGAATTGGTGACTGCTGACAGACGCATCACAGTGAACGAATTGCCACGCTACGTTGGGATACAGGAAAGAAGTCTTTGCAGAATACTGAAAGTGTTGGCGTTAAAAAACGTTTGTGCTAGATGGGTTCCCAGGATGTTGACAGTGGCTCACAAAGAAACAAGAAAAACGATATGCAGCGAACTTTTGGAACAGTACGAGAATGGTGGAGATGAATTTCTTGGAAAAATTGTGACAGATGATGAAACATGGCTCCATAATTTTTAATCCAGAGACGAAGAGGCAATCAATGGGGTTGCATCATGCAAATTCACCCAAGAAAAAAAATTCCAAACCACACCTTCTGCTGGAAAAGTTATGACTACGGTGTTTTTCGATTCCGAAGGACTCTTGCTTGTGGACATCATGCCAAGTGGAACCACCATAAATTCTGATGCATATGTGACGACACTGAAGAAACTTCAAGCTCGACTGAGTCGTGTTCGGCCACATCGGCAAAAGCAGGATGTTTTGCTGTTGTACGACAATGCACGGCCACATGTCACTCTAAAAACCATGGAAGCGATCACAAAACTCGGATGGACAACACTGAAACACCCGCCTTACAGTCCTGACCTTGCTCCATGTGACTATCATCTCTTTGGGAAACTGAAAGACTCTCTTTGTGGAGCAAGGTTAGAAGATGATGACTCCCTTGTGCACGCTGCCAAACAGTGGCTCTAACAGGTTGGTCCAGAATTTTACCGTGTGGGTATACAGGCGATGGTTCCAAGATGGCGTAAGGCAGTTGAGAGGGATGGAAATTATAAGGAGAAATGAAAATATTGTTCCTAAAGGATGTATCTACACACTGTAAAACTTTCAAACATGTAGAATAAAAGATGGATTTTAAAAAAATGGTGTGCATCTCTTTTGGAGTGACCCTCGTATTTCAGTCGAACGTTCACACATGGAAGTTTCCTGTTTTTCCACATTGTCTTTTATCCATTCCAGAATAGTCGAGTCGCTCCCCAGAGTAACATTACTGACATCAAAATTCGTTTCTTGGAAAAGAAATAAGTACGTTGCTGATCTAGCAGACTGCAAGTAATTGAAACATGAGCAATCTTACTCCATCTGAAGATAAATAATGATAAACTGTGGAGTTTAAAAAGCCACAAACGCTAAATACATGCTAAGTCAGTGGGCAGTGCTTCTTTTCGCTGCAGGCCTCTCATTCATGTTTCTTAAAAGATAAGCTTAGCAATGATTGAGACTCGTGTCAACAGTCCGCAAGGATCGTGAAACTAAGCTGTTGCTCTAAAAATACTGCTTATAGAGTATTTTCTTCGGAAATGCCAGATTTTTTTCTGCTCACCCTGGAAAATAAAATCTTCATCCGTCATCTAGTTTTAGATTCTGTATCGATACGATCTGCATCTCATAATGGCTTCAGAATATTTGAACTTGTCTCCCAATATCAGAGCCTCAAGCTTGTTTCCATAAAAAAACGACAAACGTTGTCGTGAATGGTTGTCATGTGGTAATAATCTTCCATGCTAATTGTGAAATCGACCACTGAATACTGACATATCTATTAGTAGTTACGGACCTGGATATTTATAGCAATTTAATGTTAGCTTACTTACAGATGTTGGTAAAAGTAATAAGATCTGTCCAGTTCAGAATGGAAAATGCTTGAATTGATAGGTAGCTACATCTGCATTAGTATAGGCATCCTACTTTATTTGACTGGGACGATACCATGCAAATCGTGCAACATTTCGATCTTTTGCAGCTAATAGATATTTACAGGAAGGCTTTGTTCACATCACAAATATCTGCTCTTGGAAACAAATTAGGTCCCATTTCTAGAAGATAGTTTACTGATAAGGGTTGGACTGGGTTGTTTGGGGGAGGAGACCAGCCAGTGAGGTCATGGGTCTCATCGGTTTAGGGAAGGATGGGGAAAGAAGTCGGACGTGCCCTTTCAAAGGAATCACTCTGGTATTTGCATGGAACGATTTAGGGAAATCACGGAAAACCTAAATCAGGATGGCCAGACGCGGGATTGAACCATCGTCCTCCCAAATGCGAGTCCAGTATCTAACCACTGCGCCACCTCGCTCGGTAATGATAAGGGATTTAGAACGTAAAAGATATATGGGAAATGATTCCATACCTAAGTTTCCTATGGTAGTATTTTTAAAAATATGTTGCGATAAGACGATGTTGTCATTAGCATCAATGATGTTCTGATCTCTCTTAATGCAGTCTTACTCTCCTGGAAATTGAAATAAGAACACCGTGAATTCATTGTCCCAGGAAGGGGAAACTTTATTGACACATTCCTGGGGTCAGATACATCACATGATCACACTGACAGAACCACAGGCACATAGACACAGGCAACAGAGCATGCACAATGTCGGCACTAGTACAGTGTATATCCACCTTTCGCAGCAATGCAGGCTGCTATTCTCCCATGGAGACGATCGTAGAGATGCTGGATGTAGTCCTGTGGAACGGCTTGCCATGCCATTTCCACCTGGCGCCTCAGTTGGACCAGCGTTCGTGCTGGACGTGCAGACCGCGTGAGACGACGCTTCATCCAGTCCCAAACATGCTCAATGGGGGACAGATCCGGAGATCTTGCTGGCCAGGGTAGTTGACTTACACCTTCTAGAGCACGTTGGGTGGCACGGGATACATGCGTACGTGCATTGTCCTGTTGGAACAGCAAGTTCCCTTGCCGGTCTAGGAATGGTAGAACGATGGGTTCGATGACGGTTTGAATGTACCGTGCACTATTCAGTGTCCCCTCGACGATCACCAGTGGTGTACGGCCATTGTAGGAGATCGCTCCCCACACCATGATGCCGGGTGTTGGCCCTGTGTGCCTCGGTCGTATGCAGTCCTGATTGTGGCGCTCACCTGCACGGCGCCAAACACGCATACGACCATCACTGGCACCAAGGCAGAAGCGACTCTCATCGCTGAAGACGACACGTCTCCATTCGTCCCTCCATTCACGCCTGTCGCGACACCACTGGAGGCGGGCTGCACGATGTTGGGGCGTGAGCGGAAGACGGCCTAACGGTGTGCGGGATCGTAGCGCAGCTTCATGGAGACGGTTGCGAATCGTCCTCGCCGATACCCCAGGAGCAACAGTGTCCCTAATTTGCTGGGATGTGGCGGTGCGGTCCCCTACGGCACTGCGTAGGATCCTACGGTCTTGGCGTGCATCCGTGCGTCGCTGCGGTCCGGTCCCAGGTCGACGGGCACGTGCACCTTCCGCCGACCACTGGCGACAACATCGATGTACTGTGGAGACCTCACGCCCCACGTGTTGAGCAATTCGGCGGTACGTCCACCCGGCCTCCCGCATGCCCACTATACGCCCTCGCTCAAAGTCCGTCAACTGCACATACGGTTCACGTCCACGCTGTCGCGGCATGCTACCAATGTTAAAGACTGCGATGGAGCTTCGTATGCCACGGCAAACTGGCTGACACTGACGGCGGCGGTGCACAAATGCTGCGCAGCTAGCGCCATTCGACGGCCAACACCGCGGTTCCTGGTGTGTCCGCTGTGCCGTGCGTGTGATCATTGCTTGTACAGCCCTCTCGCAGTGTCCGGAGCAAGTATGGTGGGTCTGACACACCGGTATCAATGTGTTCTTTTTTCCATTTCCAGGAGTGTATACTCGTGATAAATAACGCTTCATGCATTATTATTCACGAAGCTGTTATTTTTTTCTTTTTAAGTAATGTACGCGCGCTTTGGCAGTAGTGAGATTAGCGTCTTTCTTTCTAGACAGGCTTTCAACTTATCATCCATACTTGATACGATATAAACCCGGATAATTGTGATATACGGCTGTCGTGGGACAATTTAACCGTTCTTCAAGTTCGTTTGAACAAATTGTTATCACATTTTGTTATGGTCGCTTTGAATGTAGTGATCTATACCACATTCGGTAGTTGTATCTAATCTGCTACCACTTACTATGTGGCCGAAAACTGTTCATGGGTAACGAACGAAGATAAGATCCTGAATGGTCACTCAAAATTAGAATTTCCGAATAGTAACCGGCGTCAGTGCTCATTTTAATATTATATTCTTCTTTTGGATCTGCTTTTCTTGTTTCTGCCATTATTTAACAAACACATGTAGTCTAGATCGCAAATGGTGTTTTATTTTTCTGTTTCGCAAATAGTGTTTACTTTTCTGCGATCTAGACTGATGGTTTTTATTCAATTACGATAAAATATCGCTGTTCTTCCCGTTATGGCTTCAAAAATTATCTTCCATCATCACTTCAGTTGCTACGTCCTGTGACGTTGTCGATTGATGAACGCATTTTTGTTTTAAATTTCCGAGGCTGTTATCGGTTGAGTGGAAGGTCGATTTCCAGAGTTCTGTCAAGTCGAGCTCTAAGGTCATTATAAGCTAGTGACAGATCAGGCTTAATTGGCTTCTTGTATGCAACCTTGGCATGTGTCAATTTGTTTCTGACGGTTTGGAAATACTTAAATTTGAAATACGTAAATTTGAAAGGCCTTCTTTCAATTCTGTTAGTTGATGTGAAGTGTCTATCGTAAACTGGCATATGATGTTCGCCTTAAATTTTGCGAACGAAGCCGTTTTGCGTTTAAAACAGTACCCTTCAATACGGCCTCGCCAAGTCTGTTTTCTTTAGCTTGTGCACTGTAACAAGTAAGTACACAATTTATCGCCAGTATTGACCCTGGCGCGGTTTATTATCCTAATAATTGCAGAAAAGGTTTAACCCTGTCAGTTAGTCTCTCCACGTTTCGTTCCCTTAGTCTCTACATTTAGAGGAAATATCGTAAACATAGACATTCCTCTAGGAGAAACATCTCAACGCGCATTCATTAATAAAAAGATAAGTTAATGCAATGCAATGCATCACGAGGCTCTGGCATAAAATGGGGGTGATACGCGATTACAAGAACTCAGCAAGAGAGTTCTCATAGCCTCTGTCACCTCAATTCTCCAACTTCCTACCTACACGTGGTGCCCCTGTTAAGCCGAGCAACTCAGCGGAAGGTTGGGTAACCAACCCCAGCGGGAAACTGAGTCGGTGAGCAGATAGGAGTTGGAGGACAGTGGAAGGCAACGGGAAACCACCACTGAACTATCCCAAGAAAACCCCATGGCTTCGCTCAGCTCAAAATGTTCTGGAGTTTCAAGTTCCCCGATCGGATCTCCGGGGGGGAACCAGGTTGAGAGGAGCTTCACGAAGAGTAAGATGGCGCAAAGAGAAGCACTGCATAGGAACATGGAATGTAAGATCCATGTATCAAGGAAAACTAGACATAGTGAAAAGAGAAATGGAGAAAATTAACATCGACATATTGGGAATAAGTGAAATGAGGTGGACTGGCATGGGAGAATTTGCTTCGGATGGCCATATGGTGTATTATTCTGGGCACGATAACAACAGAAGTAATGGAGTAGCCTTCATAGTTAGTGATAAAGTGAGAAAAGCTGTGATGGGATGCAAATATAAAAATGATAGAATGATGTCCATCAGACTTCAAGGTCAGCCCCTTAACATCACAGTAATTCAAGTTTATGCACCAACAACCGATGCTGAAAAGGAAATTATTGACCAGTTCTATGGAGATTTACAAGAATTACTACTGTCAACACCAAAAAAGGATATCGTCTTCATAGTTGGAGATTTAAATGCAAAAGTGGGAAATGAAGCTGTAGAAGGTATAACAGGAAAATATGGTCTTGGTACAACAAATGAAGCTGGACAGAGACTCCTAGAATTCTGCCAAGAAAATTCATTGATAATTACTAATACACTGTTTCAACTACCAAAACGACGCCTATATACCTGGACTTCGCCAGATGGCCAACACCGGAACCAAATTGATTACATACTTTGTAATCAGAGGTGGAAGAGCGCGGTTCAGTCAGCTACAACAAGACCTGGGGCTGACTGCGGATCAGATCATGAGCTCCTGATTGCAAAATTTCGGCTGAAAGTTCAGAATGTACCAAAAAGTATCCCAACTTGCAGATACGACCTTAACTCTATACCCTCCGACTATGCTGCAGAGGTACAAAACAGATTTAATGTATTACAGCTGGAGGACAAATGCTCGCAAGAGATGTGGACAGAAGTAGCTAATACTGTCAAGGAGGCCGCAGAGAAACACATTCCCAAGAAAAGGAACAGTAAGAAGGCGAGATGGCTATCAGTTGAGGCACTGCAAGTTGCAGAAGAACGAAGGAAAGCAAAAATCAAGGGAGATAGATCAGCTATGTTTGAATTAAATAAAAATTTTCAGAAATTAGCTAGAAGAGATAAAAATATATTCTTTAATGAACAGTGCAAGGAAGCTGAAGATAGTAACGTAATGGGGAAGACAAGAGATCTTTATAAGAAAATTAGAGAAATTAAAGGTAAATTCCAGGCAAAAACTGGAATGATAAAAGATAGAAACGGGAAAGATCTGAGTGAAGCAGAGGATGTTAAGGAAATATGGGCAGAATATGTAGAAGACCTATACAAGAAAGAGCTGCATCATGACAGGGCTCCTACTGCTGATGTTAATGTTAATTTAGAACTAGAGCCAGATATTTTGGAGAGCGAAATCCAGTGGGCCCTTGAAAATATGGCTGATAACAAAACTAGTGGACATGATGAAATACCAGCAGAATTGTTTAAAGTCACTGGAAAGGATGCAGTAAAAGTGCTGCACTCAATATGTCAAAAAATATGGATCACGCAGCAGTGGCCAGAAGACTGGAAAAGATCAGTATTCATCCCCATTCCAAAGAAGAAAAGTTCTAAAGAATGCTCAGATTACCGAACAATCGCACTTATTTCACATGCTAGCAAAGTTATGTTGAAAATCTTACAAAATAGACTTCGCCAATATCTAGATCGAGAGCTGCCAGAAGAACAAGCTGGATTTAGGAAAGGAAGAGGAACTAGAGATCAAATTGCTAACATTCGGTGGATTATGGAAAAAGCGAGAGAATTCCAGAAAGATGTGTACCTCTGCTTTATTGACTACGCCAAAGCCTTTGATTGCGTCGATCACAACAAATTATGGAACGTACTGAAAAACATGGGTGTACCAGATCACCTCATTCATCTGATACGGAATTTATACCTTGACCAAGAAGCCACGGTGAGAACTATGTATGGAACAACGAAATGGATAAAGATTCAGAAAGGGGTCCGGCAAGGCTGCATACTGTCACCGTACTTATTCAATCTGTATGCAGAACATGTCATGAGGAATGCGAGGCTAGATGAAGGAGAAACAGGAATTAAAATAGCTGGAATAAATGTAAACAACCTCAGGTACGCGGATGATACGATCCTATTGGCAGAAAGTGAAGAAGATTTGAGAACACTCTTACTGAAGGTGAAAGACGAAAGTGGAAAGGCCGGTCTTATGCTGAATGTGAAGAAAACGAAAATTATGGCAACTACACCTACCAATTCGTGGGATATAGCAGGAGAAACCATGGAGGTAGTGACCACATTCAGTTATCTCGGTTCCCAGATCTCTGCTGACGGTGACTGCAGCCATGAAATCCGGAGACGCCTGTTGCTCGGTAGACAGGCGATGTCAAACCTTGGCAAGGTTATAAGGTCCAGAGATATAACACTAGCAACAAAGATCCGTATTGTGAGGGCTATGGTCTTTCCAGTTGTGATGTATGGATGTGAGACCTGGACCATTAGAAAGGCTGAACGGCGAAGAATTGACTCCTTCGAATTGTGGTGTTGGAGGAAACTTCTTAGAGTTCCATGGACTGCAAAGAGAACCAACAGATCAATATTGGAGCAAATTAAACCAGATTTCTCCCTGGAAGGTCTAATCTTAAAACAAAAGCTGACCTACTTTGGACACACAATGCGAAGGCATGCCTCGCTGGAAAAAACATTAATGCTGGGGAAGATTGAAGGAACTAGAAGAAGAGGACGTCAGAGGATGAGATGGATCGATGGCATCACAGAAGCAATGTGTTCCAACCTGGAAGGTCTACGGGAGAAAGTGCAAGACAGGAAAAAGTGGCGTGATTTGGTTCATGGGGTCACGAAGAGTCGGAACCGACTAAACGAATAGAGAGAGAGAGAGAGAATGCAATGCATAAAAGTTTTGACTCTGAGCAGTTTTATTCGTTTACGAGTACAAGAGTCTAAATATTCGACCAGTGCGCGATGTGTTTGAATTCGCTTGTAGCACTCGATACATATGACATTCAGCATCTCTGTGCTGTCGGAAACTATGGGTTTGAGTTTTTGGGAAAAGTAATTATGGCTTGGAGTGACTGTAATCTTAACACCATGTTTAGATTTCGTTGTTTGTTTCTTCTTCTTCTTTCGTTTCACGCTCTTTGGGGTACGCTGGATCAATCATTTCTTTGTGCGTTGTTCTTTTCTTAGGGCCCAATATTTCTTTATTCTTTCTGATCTTCTTCTCCTCTCTTCTTCCGAGATGAAGGATTTGGACTTTTGTGTGGATTTGTCTTGGAATCTTATGTTTTCATCTTTAGTAATTAATTTAGCAGTTCGATCAATAAGTGAATGCTCTGAAATATTTAATTCCACTAGGTCTTTCTCAGTTTCTTTAAACCAGTTGGGCTTCGTTTTTCGGTTACGGAAGAAGTCAAAGATTTGTTTAGTTAATCTGTTGGAATTCATTCTGAGAAGATGACCATAAAAATTTATTCTCCTTTTTCGCATAGAATCTGAAAGTTTTTCAATTTTTTTGTAGAGAGTTTCGTTTTTGATGTACATAATCTTATTGTTTTGAAATTTTGGCCCAATGATTTTCCTTAAAATTTTTCTTTCCTTTACCTCAAGTTTCTCCATTTGGCCTTTGAAATTCATGTTAAGTGTTTCTGCTGCATACAGTGCTTCTGGCTTAATCACTGTCTTGTAATGTGTAATTTTGGACCCCCATGAAAGGGATTTTTTGTTGTGTGTATTTTTTGTTAGTTGGAAGGCCAATTCAAGTTTATTTTTTCTGGATTCCATTGCTTTGCTTTCCCCAGCATTCCAACTAATCCATTCTCCGAGATATTTGAATTCTTTTTGTTGTGACTTGGCAAGACAGCCAAGTCACAATGAGAGGAAGCCGAAAGGCACGCACTTAAGCTCACGCAGGCTAGCGCGAGGTCTGGAACAGTTAAGGGAATTAATAGTAGCAAATAAAGTACGTAGTTGATATAATACTTAACTTTAATCCACACTTGTAGAACATCTCTCTTGACGGTACATGTTATAACCACAATAAAAAATAATATCCAATGCTATGGCGCCTTGCTAGGTCGTAGCAAATGACGTAGCTGAAGGGTATGCTAACTATCGTCTCGGCAAATGAGAGCGTAGTTGACAGTGATCCATCTCTGGCTAAGTCGGCTGTACAACTGGGGCGAGTGCCAGGACGTCTCTCTAGACCTGCCGTGTGGTGGCGCTCGGTCTGCAATTACTGACAGTGGCGACACGCGGGTCCGACGTATACTAATGGACCGCGGCCGATTTAAGTGCTACCACCTAGCAAGTGTGGTGTCTGGCAGTGACACCACACTTTTACTATTTCAATCTTCTGTTCTTGAACTTTGAGGTATTTACATGAGTGCTTGATGTTTGTCAATATCTTAGTTTTTTCAGAGGAGATGTGAAGACCAATTTTAGCTGCGTTTCTTTAATTCAAGGATTTGCTCCCGTGCTTCTTCCATTGTTTCAGCAAACAAGGCCATATCATCTGCAAAAGCAATGCAATTTACTTTAAGGTTCTTCTTTTTGCAACCCAGTCTTACACCACTCTTAATATTTGCGTTCCATTCTCTGACTATTTTCTCAAGCGCACAATTGAACAGCAACGGTGAGAGCCCATCGCCCTGTCGCACTCCCGATTTTATTTCAAAGGGTTCCGATAGTTGGCCCATAAATTTCACTTTCGAAAATGTATTTGTAAGGGTCGCTTTTATAATATTAGTTGTTTTCTTATCCAAACCCATTTCTTCCAGGACTGATAACAGAGATTCTCTATCAATCGAATCATATGCTTTTTTGAAATCAATGAAGGAGATTACGTATGTCTTTGCCCTTGATTTTTGGTATACCATAATGTTTTTGAGGTTTAGTATTTGTTCCGAACATTGTTTGTTTACTGTTCTCAAAAATGTTCAAATGTGTGTGAAATCTTATGGGACTTAACTGCTAAGGTCATCAGTGCCTAAGCTTACACACTACCTAACTTAAATCATCCTAAGGACAAACACGCACACCCATGCCAGAGGGAGGACTCGAACCTCCGCGGGGACCAGCTGCACAGTCCATGACTGTAGCGCCCCAGACCGCTCGGCTAATCCCGCGCGGCTATTGTTCTAGTAGGTTTCAGCAGCTACTACACCACAATCAACCATTTCTGCATGTTCTCCGTCCAACTACCCTCAAAGGAATTTGCCTTTAGTAACAGTTGGTACTGTTAGTTTACTGCTTCAGGAATCTGTCTTTCATACTTCCCACAAATGAATTTATTATGCCTGACAAAAAAAAATGAAGCACCCAAAAGATGTGGTTGGGTGTCATTGTAACTTCGTGCGCGTACACATCATCGGTGGGTATGTAAATGATCAGATCAGCAATTTTCTGCGACAGGTAGAACTGCCACCAGGATTCATTAGCGCTGTTCGTGTTTTCTGCTGTTACAGGCTTGGTAGAGTGTGTATAAGGGACGCGGACAGCGTCAGATGTTGAGTGATCACTGCGAAGGACGCGGAGGTGAAGCATACTCGTGTGAGACATCAGCAACTGACCGAAAGCGGCCTCTTTGTGCGCCACCATCTGGCCGGTCGGTCGAATCGCGCAGTATCCAGATTTGTGAGGCATTCGGCTGTGGGACTAGCCCGATGTAGCACTGCAATGAGAACGAGGGGGTAGGCCTACTCTTTGTGAAGCTTCTCATCGATCATATCTGCACCGCACGAGAGGACTGCCAATTCTGCACCGAGCACATCGTAACCCCTTCGCTTCTGCGCCTGCGAGTCGAGAACAAGTAGTGTAACTTCGTGCAACATTCTGTGTCATCCGGCACCGTTGGTTGGAGACAAGGAGCTGCGGACTGGTGAATTACAGTCCCGTGTGTAGGCTGCAATTGACACCAAAACACAAACGACTGCGTGACTGCGAGCACGGACTGCTGAACAGTAGCGTCTCATCGTGTTCAGCGATGAATCGTCGTTCTACGCTATCCTGGGTGACCGTCGTCGACGACTACGTCTGCGACCTCTGGAGAGGTTCCATTCTCCAGTGTTTTAGAGAGCCACAGCGCTGTCACGCTCTTGGGTGGGGGTCACACTGAGGGGCGGCATCGGGCGCGACTTCGGGCCGCGGCTGGTTGTGATTGAGGGTACCCTGACAGCACTACAGTACGAAACGGACACCCTAGGTTCTTATGTGTTACCTCTCATGCAACAGAATCGTGGGCCATTTATCAATAGAATAATGATCATACACACGTGGCATGTGTCGTTTTGAACCGCCTACGTCATTCTGCGGTACTCCTGTGGTCAACAAGATACCCAGATCTGTTTCCAATAGAAGTTGTGTAAGATCAGCTCGGACTTCATCTCTGTACCACTGGCAGTATCCAGGATATCGAGGACCAGTTATAACAGTTGTGGGCCAGCTTGGCTCCGGAGAGGATACTACGGTTTTATGGCATCTTTCTCAAACGAATCAGTGCGCGCAACCAGACCAGATGGGCCATCGTCAATAGGTGGAGCCCCTCAACACCCACATTGGCATGATGGCCAAAACACAAGTTCTACTGCCATCTCTGCATAAGAGTTAGTTTTCACTAAAATGAGGTCTCGCAGGATGTAGGTACTGCGATGTTTGCGTATGTGTGCTTAAGGGTAACCATTAATACACGCTCATCTGGAGATAAACTGAGTCGAAAGTTGAACCAAGGGTAGCGTTTGAAGGGCAGAGGGGGTAGAAAGTGCCAAGGCAAGAGCCAAGGGAAAAAAACTCTGCGATAATTGGGTCGGGTTGTAAGAACAGTAGCGAATGTCTTGCTGCCTGCGACAGGTCATGCAAGGGTAGGCTTTGTTAGTAGTGGGTATCGTGCAGGTCGATACCTTTGGCGTTGTGTGGTGGTGTTACTCGGCGGCTGCTGCTGGGTGCCGGTATTGGTTTCTCGGTCAGCCTCAGCATACCTGTAACAGTTAGGTTCATCATCGTTTTGTGTCCGATAGGTCATATATCGGATTCACAGTGTAGGGTAGTGTTGGCGGTTTGTTTGTGTGTGTTAGTGTGCGACCTTGTCGGTTTCCCTCCTGTAGCTTGTTGGTCGGCTTTAATAGCAGCTGGCATATCCAGTCAATGTTGTTGATTTGCAGGGGCTTGCCGATGTTGTCGCTTGTTGGCGTATGTTAGCTTGCCATAGGTGGTTATGCCCTAACTAGTAGAATCTTTGGCCGCTTATGCTGGGGTGACGGGGTGCAAACCCATGCTTATAAGTAGGCTCATACTGCCACGTTTACAAAGAACTTTTTGATTCAGTTTTGTAATCACTGAAATAACATCACATACGCTCTCAACCTGTAAAATTCCATTTCGTTTCTTCCTCTCCCATTGGGTGCTTCACTTTTTTTGTCAGGCTGTGTAAACTAATGGTGGATAGTTTAACGTCACCGCTCGTTAATTGCGATTTAATTATTTTGCTTGCCATTAATGTGAAAGACAATTTGTACAAAAATGGCTCTGAGCACTATGGAACTTAACATCTGAGATCATCAGTCCCCTAGATCTTAGAACTACTTAAACCGAACTAACCTAAGGACATCACACACATCCATGCCCAAGGCAGGATTCGAACCTGCGACCGTATCGGTCGCGAGGTTCCAGACTAAAGCGCCTAGAACCGCTCGGCCACTGCAGCCGGCGAAGGCAATTTGTGGTTGTGAATCATTTATAAATTAAAATAAAAAGTAATGGCGGCAACGTTAAAAGAAAGTTGGGCATTTTTCATTAAGTAACTGACTTAATTCTGGGAAAGTTAATGCAGTTTCATCTGAAAGCAGCAACAGCCCACAGTTTTGGCTTGGAGAGCAAATATTTTGTTAAAATTTGTTACTGACCGCGAAATCAGATATGTTTCGTTAAGCAAAATGTATTAAATTGATTATCTGACATCGTAATATTAAAATGATTGCAGGTTCTATCGCATTTCACAAACAAAAGATTACGGTGCAAGAAGTGGAGCACGTCAACTGTAATAGCAAAAGAAATGCCTCTGTGTATAAAAAAACACACAAAATTAAGAATCTGTAAATGAAGGACAGAAACGTAAATGAAATATGGTTAAACTTTAATAGCATATTTTAAAGAAACAAAAGTCAACTTACACTATTCTACAGAGCAGACATTTGATGCCAAATATTTAAAACAAAATATCATATACATGAAACAAGAATGAAGTTAAAAATATCTGTGTCCTATGAAAACTACGTAAAGATTCTGAAATGCGCATGGTATAGATCTGTCTCTGTAGTGTCCTCTCCATGCCCCTCTTTCGACTACTTTCATCAGAAGTGGTAAGGCACATGAAAGTAACCGTTACACGAATGTGCTCCTGCAGCTGCTCAATGAGATATCTCAGGCACGGTGCTTTGTGCAGGGGAAGTGGCAGTGCAGGAGATAGTACCAGCACAGCTCCCGTTGGTGTATGGTTGGTGGGAGTAGTGCATCCCAGTAGCCCTAACGCGGGAAGATTAAGGAAACACATGTAGACACAAATTTCTTTAAAGTAGTGGCAGGGAGATGCTATTTTCCTTGACTTCCGGAAGGCAATCGATACAGTTCCGCACTGTTGCCTGATAAACAAAGTAAGAAAAAAATGGCTCAAATGGCTCTGAGCACTATGGGACTTAACATCTATGGTCATCAGTCCCCTACAACTTAAAACTACTTAAACCTAACTAACCTAAGGACAGCACACAACACCCAGCCATCGCGACGCAGAGAAAATCCCTGACCCCGCCGGGAATCGAACCCGGGAACCCGGGCGTGGGAAGCGAGAACGCTACCGCACGACCACGAGATGCGGGCAAGCAAAGTAAAAGCATACGGAATATCAGACCAGCTGTGTGGCTGGATTAAAGAGTTTTTAGCAAACAGAACACAGCATGTTGTTGTCAATGGAGAGACGTCTACAGGCGTTAAGGTAACCTCTTGCGTGCCACAGGGGAGTGTTATGGGACCATTGCTTTTCATAATATATATAAATGACCTCGTAGATAGTGTCGGAAGTTCCATGCGGCTTTTCGCGGATGATGCTGTAGTATACAGAGAAGTTGCAGCAATAGAAAATTGTAGCGAAATGCAGGAAGATCTGCAGCGGATAGGCACTTGGTGCAGGGAGTGGCAACTGACCCTTAACATAGACAAATGTAATGTATTGTGAATACATAGAAGAAGGATCCTTTATTGTATGATTATATGTTAGCGGAACAAACACTGGTAGCAGTTACTTCTGTAAAATATCTGGGACTATGCGTGCAGAACGATTTGAAGTGGAATGATCATATAAAATTAATTGTTGGTAAGGCGGATATCAGGTTGAGATTCATTGGGAGAGTCCTTAGAAAATGTAGTCCATCAACAAAGGAGGTGGCTTACAAAACACTCGTTCGACCTATACTTGAGTATTGCTCATCAGTGTGGGATCCGTATCAGATCGGGTTGACGGAGGAGATAGAGAAGATCCAAAGAAGAGCGGCGCGTTCCATCATAGGGTTATTTGGTAACCGTGATAGCGTTACGGAGATGTTTAGCAAACTCAAGTGGCAGACTCTGCAAGAGAGGTGCTCTTCATCGCGGTGTAGCTTGCTCGCCAGGTTTCGAGAGGGTGCGTTTCTGGATGAGGTATCGAATATATTGCTTCCCCCTACTTATACCTCCTGGGGAGATCACGAATGTAAAATGAGAGAGATTCGAGCGCGCACGGAGACTTTTAGACAGTCGTTCTTCCCGCGAAACATACACGACTGGAACAGAAAAGAGAGGTAATGACAGTGGCACGTAAAGTGCCCTCCGCCACACACCGTTGGGTGGCTTGCGGAGTATAAATGTAGATGTAGATGTAGAGTGTCATAAATAACATACTAAAAATCCGACACACGGAATGTGAGTGTAGGGGTTCAGGGTAGGGGAAAGGGGCGTTTGAAGGTCACTGTTCTATGTTTTTTTTAGTATAATTCGAAAACCACGACTTCTGACTAAACTTTTTCCCTGTGCAAAATTAAAATCCGTTAAATTTCCTACAAAAAAGATCCTATACATTTTTTCTCTGGGTCTAATAGTATCCATCTCCCAGGAGATAGAAAAATCGCAGTTATTAAATAATGTTTTAAGAGTATAAAATTAATATTTGTTGTTAAATGAAGTGGTTTAAGAGCAAGCATTAAATGTGTTCATCACATACAAATACAGTAGGACCGTATTAAGGTATAAATTGGGTTCTGCTATTGTAACAGGTGGAGAGGATGACGTGGAAGGGGTGGAAATTGGAGGGGAGGGTAGAGCTGCGAGGAAAGGCAAGTCACCAGATCGTGGTGGTGCCCTTACCTCCTACGTAGTTCTGCAAACTGGAGAGTGAGCAGATGATTCCCTAGTCTATCTACCCCACTGCATCACATGAGGCAACTAGGTGGGGTTTTGTGAAGCTATATAGACTCTCCACAGCATTTTATGAAACACTGGTTACACAGTGCACAGACATGTATGTTGGGAGGAATACAGGTATGAGTTACTGATACTACTAATGCAAGAGGCACTCATGGGCAGAATCTACGTATATCTACGTACACTGTTCCCCAGCATTTCCTGTCAAGTTCTCTTATGTGAGTAGACAAAATGACATCACCACAATATGTGTTTATATAGTAAAGTTATTGTTAATTTATTAAATGATAACTTATTTACAGTTATTAAGTGAACTTTTATGTAAAATATGTTCCTATAATCAGTGACTTAAAAATGTTTAGTTGGTAAGTATAATGTTGTCAGTGACCTATGTAGTGTTGGCGGGAGTGTTCGATTAATAAATGTGGCACATTAAAAGTGAGCTTCGTCTTTTATAACAAAGTTCACTTTGCCTTGTAATAAGGACTTTGGATAACGGAGCGCGAACTGTAAAGGATACAGCATACAGAACACTAATGCGACCTATTCTTTTATAACAAAGTTCACTTTGCCTTGTAATAAGGACTTTGGGTAACGGAGCGCGAACTGTAAAGGAGACAGCATACAGAACACTAATGCGACCTATTCTTGAGTACTGCGCAAGTGTTTGGGATCCCCACCAGATCAGATTAAAGGAAGACATTAAAGCAATTTAGAGGGGGGCTGCTAGATTTCTAACTGGTAGGTTCGATCAACTTTTATAGCATTACTTCAGGAACTCAAATGGGGATGCCTGGAAAGAAAGCGACATTCTTTTTGAGGAACACTGTAGAGAAAATTCACAGAATTGGCATTCGAAGCTGACTGCAGAACAATTGGACTGCCAGCAATGTACATTTCATATTAGAATCACAAATAAGAGAAATTAGGGCTCTTACAGCAGCATCTAGACAGGCACTTTTCCCTCGCTCTATTTGTGCACTCACAGAGAGAGGGAAAAGTGCCTGTCTAGATGCTGCTGTAAGAGCCCTAATTTCAGGAAAGGAAACGACTAGCAGTGGTGCAACATACCCTCCGCCACGCGCCGTAAGATGGCTTGCTGAGAATGTATGTATCAGTAGATATAACTGTGCACAAACACCATGGTTAACGTTTTTTATTCGACTCTGACTGCCAAACAGTCTGACGTTCCATGAGCTTTAATTAATTATTAACCCTAGTCTCTATCCTAAAGAGAAAACTGCACAACAGAATTTTAATTAGTGAACCCCAGAAAGGAATCAAGGATTAGGATCATAGTTTGTTAAACGTGTTACGTAACCTTCTCTCACAGGATACAGGATATTAAAGATTACAGGACATGGGAAAATGTGCTGGCATGTGTTATGTGGCAGTTTATCCCCAAACTGTCATGCAACATATTTCATAATGTAAAATGCACGTCCTGTTAGTCAATGTCCTTTAACGCTGCATCATAACTACAGGCAATATTCTATACTGCCAATGATTGCACAGTAAGTTATTTCTTCTCTTCCTTTACATTTGTTATAGGGAGGGAGGATTTGTTATTTTCTGCAGCCTTGATGGACTCTTTCCAACTGGCTCATTCAACATGCAAGTTTACTTAAAAGGACCAGGAGAGGTCATAAACATGTTTGAAGGTGAAAGCTGTCCACCCAGATAGGAAGGAAAATCTGAATTCGTCATGTCCCATTTGAGCACAGCGGGCGACTTGGGGTGGCCTATCTGCTATAAAACTCTGTTTTGTGAGATGCCTAAGGGAATGCTTCTAGAAAGATAACATGTAGCTGCCAGAACAGTTAAGCGAGAGACCAGCGGTTTCTCTATAGTCAGGCCAAAAAAAACGGTTTTTTTGGAATCCTAGTAACAAGCACCCTAATTTTAAAAAAATAAACTCCACCCAAACAGGCCATGAAGGTCTACCAGGACTCTGATTGGCTCACAATAATTATGACTGTAGAAGGCACACTTTCCCACGTGTATCAACATATAAGCCCTTCAGTTAGTTGGGGTTAGAAATATGTATGGAGTGGGAGAGATTTTCTGCCTCACCTCTCCCCCACCAAATCCAGACCATCACTGGACCGTTAACATTTGCCTTCCCAAGCTACTAATACAAGGAGCTAATACAAAAGCTTCCTTCTGAATTTGCCTAGTTGCGTGCATTTGTCATTACAGTCACATTCAATCAAAATTACCGATCATCCATGTTTGGGACAGGTGGTAATAGGTACATGTTGTACTGACTGCGAGTTGCAATTAAAGTGCAAATAAAGGCTCACAAATTCAAGTTCCCAGCATGTTGTTCCTACCTAGCATGGAAAATATGAGGATGGAAAATATAAGAATTCACACTGGGAAAGAATACTCTGCCAAACTTGATAACAGGAGACCATTGAAATTATATGAGAGGCAGACTGACTGATGCCTTTCAACGTTGCTGCTGTCTGCCGTTAACAGCGTATTTTAAAGGCGTGTAACTGAATTAAATTAATTAATGACCAGAAAGTTACTGCATTTCTCTCTCCATTAATTGAGGCACTGGTAGACCGCATAAATCTCTTCCATTCAGGAATTACTGCCACTTGTAGAGTGGGCAGAACTGAGTGGAGTCATTTGTCACACATCCACAGTACATCATGCAAGATTGATGTGAATGTATCTGATAGAATGGGACTGATCATGTTCAAGTCTAGAACAGTAATCTACTGTAATGCATTGCTTGACTTGTCTTGAAGCATCTGACATTACATGACGTCTAGGCAGGGCTGGAACTAGGACTTTTGCCAAAGGGACCAAGCTTAAATTATTTGCTACCCCACCTTTCACTCCGTCCTCCGCCCCCCCCCCCCACTCCCCATCGACGCTTTTACAACTGGAAAGGTTTTAACAAGTCTTTAAGATGTAGATTTTTCGAAATTTAACTTGGCTAGACATGTAGTTCAACCAAAAATTCCATATTTATTAGATTCCAATGCAGAACCGATTAAAACTGTTAACTAAATTATTAGCAAAGATATAGAAATTATAAAACAAAAATTAAGAATCATGTTGCTAGTCATCATAAGATAGAATTAATTGATGTTCAATTAGAAACTAACTAGAAGTTAACAAAATATTTTAAGTTTTGTAGGCAACAACAGTATAAGAAGAATGTACTTTAATAGTTAACAACAAAAACACTGTTGGAAGAGACTGTCCAATATGGATGAATTCTAGTTCTAGAGTAGAGCTCTATGATAAATTTGGTCATTAGCAAGTCCAGGAGTTAACAAATAAGTTGGTAACAATATTATAGGCTTTTTCAATTGTTTAGACAAAAGAGTAAAGGCAACATCTGATTCTAAATTAGCTAAAGAAAGTGGACTTACAAGACTGGAAATAACAATTTATAATTAAATAAGCCCAGATTTCCAAAAAAGAACAAGAAGTTGATCCATTAACAGATTGTTTCAGATTAATAAAATTTCGAGAAAGCTCAATTTTATTCTTTTCCGTTATCAAAAATGCAGCTACAATTACCAGATACTCTACAGAATAGTTCTCCTATTTATAGCAATCAATTTTAACATATTTATTGTGGCAACAGAAACATAAAAAAAACTGGAACACAAATAAAAATTAAAACAAATAATAAAGAAGAAAGAGCAAAATTAGTTAAATATGTTTTATCTCCACTGAGTTTTAATTGCTTGCCTATTAATTGCATAGAAATCTTCGAAGAGACAGAGAAAGTAATTTCTGTAAGACAAACATGCATTATAAAATCTGGTGAGAAATATTTTTTAAATCAAATAGTATGGTTTCTGCAGTACTGAAAGATATAAATATTGAAGAATTAGGATTGATGAAAACAAATAAAATTATTCTATTTGTGCCAATAAAACGAATAAATCTATCCCTTAAGCTTTCTCCATATCCTGTTAACGAAATTAAACCAATTACTATGGCATATTTAGAATCAATTAAAACTCAAGAACAAGAATTAGTAAACTTAAACATACAAGAAAGAAAGCTTGAATATCAGGATAAAACACAATCTTTAAGGAAGAACACTAAATATTTTGGAGGAGGAACAAAAAATAAGAGAAAAGGAAGAAGAAGAAAAATATTTTAAAAGACAGTGGATAGATTTTGCAATGAGTGGAGTTTATAAAAGTTATACTTTTGTGGTAAATGATAAAAACAAGTTTACCTGTGTTGGCATTTTGGGAGAAAATACAGGCAAAAATCTGTATATATTGTTAAAACTCCCAATAAAAATAAATTTATGGAACTGAAGAAAAATAAAAATTTTCTTAAAAATGAAAGATTTATTTGTATTTCATAAATCAGTCTTCAACAGGAATTAGAAATTTTTTATTATCCTACAGAAGAACCATTTTCAGAAAAAAAGATGGTTTTTCTTCTTTTAATAGACACACGTATTCCAGAATAATTTATTTAAAAACACAAGCAATTTTAGGAAACTAAGAGAGTTTAGGGTATAAAGAAGAAGAGCAGAATAAAGGGTTGTAGTTAACTATAACATTTGGGTTGCATTCAAAAGTATTGATATAATCAATCAACCTTAAATAGAATAAGAAGCGAAATATTGCAGTCAGTTTCGACCTGGAAGATTGGTAAATAAAATACCCTTATTCTTATTAATTGAAGCCAAAAAGAGGCGTATTACTGTTAATAATATAATTGAACTATAAAGTTCCAATTAAGGAAATGTAAAGCCAATATGAAAGCTGCTAACTTTTTATATTAGCGGTTAAACTCCGTTAACATTTCTAAAATTTATATAGTTTAAATAAAACATTACATTTTCACTGTAAAAATAATATATGTATATTTATAAATACCTAAAAGTAAAAATACTTCCTTAACATCTTCAGTGTCACGCTCTAATTATAAGCTATTTAAGTAAACGAAAAATAATACCACCAAAATAAATATTCAAAAAATAAAAGTTAAAAGATAAATCTTAAAATTAGAATCATATCAACCTTGTATATAACTAATTAAATAAATAAATAGTCTATATAAACCTTGACCACCAAATAATTCACCTCAACCATAATCAAATGACTTTGATGAATAATAACCCAATTTTAAAGGAAAATATCTAATAAACTTAGTTGAAATGAAAGGTATAAACCACATAGAACCAGCAAATCTAACAAAAGAAAGCATACTTAAAGAAAATAAATTTTGAGAAAAATCAAAATTAGAAATAAGATAACCCAAATAAGCACCTAAAACAACTACAGTAATAGTTAAAAACTTCAAATAATAAGGCAAGGCAATCACATGAGGAACAGGAAAAATTAACCAAGACAAAAGACTACCGCCAAAAACAGCAACAAACAATAAACCAATTATACCAAAAGAAATATAATAACCCTTATCGTCAAAAGAAAATCTAGAATAAAAATTATTGTCACCAGATATTGAATAATAAAAAAGACGAAAAGAATAAGAAGCAGTTAAACCGGTAGAAAAGAAATAAAGAAAAAAAATCAAACAATTAATTCATCTTAAACAAACCATCTCAAGAATTAAATCCTTTGAATAAAACCCTGCTAAAAATGGTATACCACACAAAGATAAACTAGAAACATTAAAACAAACTGAAGTTAAAGGCATAAAATTAACAATTGAACCTATAAAACGAATATCCTGAGAATCCTTTAAATTATGAATTATTGAACCTGCACACATAAACAATAAAGCCTTAAATAAAGCATGAGCTAATAAATGAAAAAATGCAAGTTTTGGATAACCCATAGCCAAAATACTTATTATTAAACCAAGTTGTCTTAAAGTAGAAAGAGCAATAATTTTCTTCAAATCAAATTCAAAATTTGCACCCAAACCGGCCATAAACATAGTTATACAACCAATTAAAAGTAAGAATCAACCACAATTATAAGTATCTAATATTGGTCTAAAACGAATTAATAAATAAACCCCAGCAGTAACAAGAGTAGAAGAATGAACCAAAGCAGAAACAGGGGTAGGGGCAGCCATAGCAGCAGGAAGTCAAGAAGAAAATGGAATTTGAGCTCTTTTAGTTATAGCTGCTAAAACAATTAATATAGTAATAAGCTTTATTTCAAAAGAATTAGAAATAAAATCATATAATAAATATAATTTCAACCGCCAAAATTCAATATTCAAGCAATAGAAATTAAAATAGCAACATCACCAATACGATTAGAAAGTGCAGTTAACATACCAGCACTATAAGATTTTACATTTTGATAATAAATAACTAAACAATAAGAAACTAAACCTAAACCATCCCATCCTAATAAAATTCTAATCAAATTAGGACTAATAATTAAAAACCCTATAGAAAGAATAAATATTAAAACAATAATAATAAAACGATTTATATTCTTTTCTCCCGATATATAATCCTCTCTATAATAAATAACCAAAGAAGAAATATACATAACAAAAGATATAAAAATAAGAGACATTCAATCCAAAATTAAAGTCATAACAATCATAGAACCATTTAAATTAAAAAGCTCTCATTCAACAAAAACTCTATAATCAATTATTAAATAATAAATACCCAAAATAAAAATTATAGTTCTAGAAAAAAATAGAGGAAAAAAACTCAAAGAACAAATAGAAAACAAATTCACGGCCTAAGATGAAAAAATTCATATCATTGATTCCACAAAACAACATTTTTAATTAAAATACTTAAGCAACCTAAACAAAAAAATACTCCCCCTTTAAACAAAGAATATTTAAAGGCAATCAATGTAAAAGTAAAAGATGATATTCACGAAAATAACCAAGAGAACACCAGAATAATAATTACCATGCTGAGAATAAGAATACATATATAAAGTATAAACAGCTCTAAAAAAAGACAAAAAAATTAAAGCAAGAAATCTAAAAGAAGATCAAGACATAATTCTATTTAATAATCTAAGTTCACCTACCAAATTTAAAGAAGGAGGAGCGGCTATATTAGAAGATCTCAAAAGAAATCATCATAAAGCCATTCTTGGTATTAAATTAATTATACCCTTGTTAATTAATAATCTTCGTCTACCTAAACGCTCATAAATAATATTAGATAGACAAAATAAACCAGAAGAACACAAACCATGACCAACCATTAAAGAAAGAGAACCTATACAACCTCATCAATTCATAGTTATCAATCCTCCAATAACTATTCTTATATGAGCAACAGAAGAATAAGCAATTAAAGATTTTAAATCAACCTGACGAAAACAAATAAATCTAACAATAACTCCACCGGATAAACCTAAAGACAATCAAAAATAATTAAACTTTAAACCCAAATAAGAAATAATCTTTATAACACGAAAAATACCATAACCACCTAGCTTTAATAAAACACCAGCAAGAATTATTCTACCTGAAATAGGGGCCTCAACATGGGCCTTAGGAAGCCACAAATGAACCAAAAATATTGGCATCTTAACTAAAAAAGCAAGAATTATAAAAACATAAAACATAAAATAATAAGAACCAAAATCAACCAATAAAGGAAAATATAAAGTATTAGAAAAATCATAAACCCTAAATAACACTAATAATAAAGGCAATCTAGCAACCAAAGTATAAAAAATTAAATAAACACCAGCCTGCAACTGTTCAGGTTGATAGCCCCAACCCAAAATCAAAAGTAAAGTAGGAACCAATCTAGCCTCAAAAAAAATATAAAAAGAAAGAAGGCTCAATCTAGCAAATGAACAATAAAGCATAATCATTAAAATTAAAACTATAAAAACAAAAAAATCAGAATGATAAGAACTTAAATAAACTGAACCTCTAGCAGTAATTATTAAAGAACAAATTCAAAAACTAAGTAGAATCAAACTAAAAGAAAAATAATCAATACCAAAATAATATCTAATCATATTTAAATCTGCATATGAATAAACACAAATCATAAAAACAAAACTAGACAGAAACATTAAAGAATGAACCAACCATCAACAATTATTAACTAAACAAAGAGGGATCAAAAAAATAGTTATAAATAAATACTTTAACATAAAGATAAACCAAAAGAATTAAAAAAATCATTACCATGAGAACGAATTATTGAAACTAAAATAGAAAGACCTAAAGCACCTTCACAAACAGAAAAAACCAAAAAAATAACAGGAAAAAAATAATCATAATCAAACTCAATAAGAAAAACAATAACCAACATAAATAAAGAAAGAACAATATATTCTAATCTCAAAAGAACCATTAATAAATGCTTACGTTTAGAAGAAAAAACATAAACACCAGCAAAATAAATCAATAAAGAAGTAAAGACAGAGAATATAAACATTAGTTTTAATAGTTTAAAAAAAACGCCGGTCTTGTAAACCGGAGATAAGTCTGGCCCCCGCTTTTAAAACTTCAGAGGTGGAAAGCTTTCCATCATCGGTCCCCAAAACCGATATTTTTAATAAACTAACCCCTGAAATGATTAAAATAATAATTATATCACTATCAAACGTAATAAATATTAATTTTATTAAATTAAGACACCCAATATCAATAATGCTTTTCATTATCCTACAAACTTTTTTAGTTGGACTAATAACAGGAACAATAATGGAAAGATATTGGTTATCATATATTTTATTTTTAACATTTCTTGGTGGTATATTAGTTCTATTTATCTATATTACGAGAATTGCATCAAACGAAATATTTCAACCTAAATCAATTACAATAATTATTACCTTAACAATATGAATATTTATCATATCAACATCAATTATTTTAGATATAACAATATTTATAGACTTTTTCAAAAATACTGAAACTATAAATATTGATAATTCAATCAATTATCAAGAAATAACAATATCTTTAGAAAAACTATATAATAGACCAACATTCATTATTACAATAATAATAATAATTTATTTATTTTTAGCACTATTAGCAGTTGTTAAAATCACCAACATTAACCAGGGGCCTATTCGTAAAATAAGATAATTTACTAATGAATAAACCCTTACGATTGAGACATCCTTTAATTAAAATCATTAATAACTCTTTAGTTGATTTACCCGCACCAACAAATATTTCATTTTGATGGAATTTTGGGTCCCTACTAGGGCTATGTTTGGTAATTCAAATTGTAACTGGACTATTTTTAGCTATACATTATACATCAAATATTGAAATAGCATTTAGTAGTGTAGTTCACATCTGCCGAGATGTAAATAATGGCTGAATTATTCGAACCTTACATGCAAATGGAGCTTCTATATTTTTTATTTGTATTTATTTACATGTAGGACGAGGAATTTACTACGGATCTTATATATACATACACACCTGAATAATTGGTACAGTAATCCTATTTTTAGTTATAGCAACTGCATTTATAGGATACGTTTTACCTTGAGGTCAAATATCATTCTGAGGTGCAACAGTAATTACTAATTTATTATCAGCAATCCCGTACTTAGGAACAGATTTAGTTCAATGAGTGTGGGGAGGATTTGCTGTTGATAATGCAACATTAAATCGATTCTTTACATTTCATTTTGTATTACCATTTATTATTGCTGCAATAGCAGCAATTCATTTATTTTTCCTTCACCAGACAGGATCTAATAACCCTTTAGGACTAAATGGAGATATTGAAAAAATTCCATTTCACCCATACTTTACTTTCAAGGACTCTATTACATTTGTATTAATAACATCATTATTAATTATATTGTGCTTGATTAATCCTTACCTCCTAGGGGATCCGGATAATTTTGTACCTGCCAACCCATTAGTAACTCCTGTCCATATTCAACCAGAATGATACTTCTTATTTGCATATGCAATTCTTTGGTCAATCCCTAATAAACTCGGAGGTGTTATTGCATTATTCCTATCAATTAGAATCTTAATAATTTTACCATTTTATAATAAAACACCATTCCGAGGTATTCAATTCTATCCTATCAACCAGATTTTATTCTGAATTATAGTAGTTGTTGTATGCTTATTAACATGAATTGGAAAACGGCCTGTTGAAGAACCTTATATTATAACAGGACAAATCTTAACAATTATTTACTTTACATACTTCTTAATTAATGTGCATGTTGCAAACGCATGAGATAAGCTAATTAAGGAATAATAAGTTAATTAGCTTAGGAAAAGCATATGTTTTGAAAACATAAAACTAGAAGTTTAACTCTTCTATTAACTTTTCTTAAAAAATTTCACTAAATAAATGAAATAAATAAAATCTTTAAACCAACAAAGAAAATAAAAAAATTTAAAGATAATGGCAAAAAACTTTTTCAAGCTAAGTACATTAACTTATCGTAACGAAAACGTGGTAATGTACCACGAACTCAAATAAAACCAAAGGACATAACAGCAAGCTTAATAAAAAATATAAAAGAATAAAAATCACCACCTAAAAAAATTAAAGCTAATAACATTCTTATAAAAACAATTCTAGTATACTCAGCTAAAAAAATTAAAGTAAAACCTCCTGCACCATATTCAATATTAAAACCTGAAACTAACTCAGATTCACCCTCGGCAAAGTCAAAAGGAGTACGGTTAGTTTCAGCTAAACAAGAAGCAAAACAAGCTAAAGCTAAAGGAAAAGAAATAATAATAAATCAACAATAAAGCTAATAGTTTATAAAATCAAACATGTTAAAACTACCAATTAAAATAATTAAAGATAATAAAATTAAAGCCAAACTAACTTCATATGAAATTGTTTGAGCAACAGAACGAAGAGAACCTAGTAAACAATAATTTGAATCAGAAGACCAACCAGCAATTATAACAGTATAAACACCTAATCTAGTACAACATAAAAAAAACAAAAATCCATAAGAAAAAGAACACATATAAGTTAAGTAGGGAAAAATCACTCAAACAGCCAAGGAAATTATTAAATTAAAAACAGGAGAAAAATAATAAAGTAAATAATTAGATATAATAGGAATTGGCTGCTCCTTGCAAATTAACTTGATAGCATCACTAAAAGGTTGAGGAATTCCAACAAAACCTACTTTATTTGGACCCTTTCGAATTTGAATATAACCTAAAACCTTACGCTCTAATAAAGTTAAAAAAGCAACACTAATTAAAACACAAATAACTAATAAAAGAAAATTCAAAATAAACATAAATAAATCATAAAGTATCAATACTATTTGTAGAAAAAATCTACATAAATGAATTCTAAATTCAACACATTAATCTGTCAAAATAGTAATTTAATTAGTATTAATCAATAAAATAAAAAATATTTCAACCATATGGTCCTTTCGTACTAATATGAATTAATAATCTTAGGATAGAAACCGACCTGGCTCACGCCGGTCTGAACTCAGATCATGTAAGAATTTAAAGGTCGAACAGACCTAATTACTGGGCTACTGCACCCAAAATTTTTCTTAATCCAACATCGAGGTCGCAATCTGCTTTGTCGATATGAGCTCTCAAAAACAATTACGCTGTTATCCCTAAGGTAACTTAATCTTATGATCATAAATTATGGATCAAAACAACAAACATAAATAAATGATATAATAATGAAGAGTTTATTTATTCTTCATGTCACCCCAACAAAACATCATCATTAAATATAGAAAGACAAACAAAAAACTATATAAAAATAAAATGTTAAGCTCTATAGGGTCTTCTCGTCCTGAAGAATAATTTAAGCCTTTTGACTCAAAAGTTAAATTCAAAAATTTATTAAGAGACAGTTGATTTCTCGTCAAGCCATTCATTCCAGCCACTAATTAAGAGACTAATGATTATGCTACCTTTGCACGGTCAAAATACCGCGGCTCTTTAAAAATTTGCTCAGTGAGCAGGCCAGACCTCAAAGTATTTTCTAGAGGACATGTTTTTGATAAACAGGCGGAAATCAATTTTGCCTAGTTCCTTATAATAAATTAACAAGGTAAAAATTATATATAAATAAATATACTAATTCTATCATTATTACAAAAATTTCAAAATTAAATTTATAATCTTAATAAAAAACCTAAAATAATTATAAAATCAAAAATAAAAATAATGAGCTAAAACGTAATCTTAAAGATAGCTGGTTTAAAGCTTACTATTATATTTTATTAAAACAAATTATAGGTTATTAACTTCAAAGCTTATCCCTTAAAGAATAAATAAGTTAATATTTATACCTAAAAAATTAAATAAAAACAATTAACTTCAAAAAATTAAATTTTTTCTTAAGAAACTAGATATCTTGGGAAACGATTAACATCTCATTTCTATAAATAATTTAATAATAATTATGATACATTAACTATAAATTATTTATAAATCAACCCAAATTGAGACAAGTAAAGTAAATACTAAAATTTTGATAAACCCTGATACAAAATGTACAATAAATAAAATCTACTTTTAAAAATTTAAAATAATATTTCATAAAACAATTACATTACCATTAAACTATAATATAAAAAATCAATTCTACAAAATATACTAAGACAAAATTCGACAAAATTATTTCTATTAAATAATTAAATAAACAAAAAATAAATATAATAAAATAAATAATCAAGATATCCTGATTTGCACAGAAAAATTTTCAGTGTAAATGAAACACTTTACTAATAAGTTATATCTTGAAACTCTTCCTAGATACACTTTCCAGTACATCTACTATGTTACGACTTATCTCATCTAAATTGAAGCTAAATTAAAGTAATAAAATAGAATAATCAATAATGAGAGCGACGGGCGATGTGTACACACCTCAGAGCCAATATCAGTTAAATTAAATAAATTAAATTACTATCAAATCCACCTTCATTAATAGTATTTCACCATCAAATCCGTTATAAACAAAAATCTATTGTAACCCACCTCCTCTTAATTATAAGCTGCACCTTGACCTGAAATACTTTATAATTATAAATCTTGAGAATTATAACTCTAAAAAGATTCTCTGATAACGGAGATATACAAACAAATAAATTAAGTAGAGTAAATCATGTATTATCAATCATGGGGTAGGTTCCTCTGAATGGAATGAGATACCGCCAAATTCTTTGGGTTTAAAGACCTTAACTAATAGTACCCAGGTAAATATAATTAACATTTAAAATAATAGGGTATCTAATCCTAGTTTATTATTCAAATTTCACAGATTCATAAAAAGAGCTATAAATAAATTTTAACATTTCACCTTACAAATTTATATTTTAACCCTAAAAATATAAATAACTGTTTTAACCAATAATATTCACTTGTATCAATCGTATAACCGCGGCTGCTGGCACGAATTATGCCGATACTAAATCAATTGCTAAATCCAAAATCACTTGATAATTAAATCAAATTACTGCAAAATAGAACATTTAGTTTAACAAAACTTACATATAATACAAAGAAAAAGTGAATAAATAAGCAAGAATAAAACTTTTGGAAACAAAATAAGAAATTTAAAAATTTATAAAAATATGAAAAAATAAACGATTCAAATATTTAAAGAAAAACAAAATAAAATAAACACAAAAATAACAAAAAAAAAAAGAAACGCACCCTAGAATGACCACAACAACTTCTCTATTATATATAAATAAAGATTAATATGGAACATGTATACCGATAAATGTATTATATTCTTTCTTATTTAATCTTTCTTTTCACTAATAATAAAGAAAGATTAAATAATATAATAAATATATTTAATATAATTATGTAAATTAATGTAATATGTTATTAATATAAAATTAACTTTATATTAAGTTAACTTAAATATTAATTAGTTAAATAATCTAATTATAGATAATATATTAAATTATATTATTATAATTAATATAATTAATTATATTAATATAAAATTTTATATTTAATAATATTAATTATATTTATTATATCCAATTATAATAATATTTAATATTAATTTACATATTATTATATAATTTATAATATAATAACCTATTTTAAACTAAAAACATAAGTAGCTATAATCCTAGGTAAATAAATGTATTAAAATAATCATTTAATAATTATAAAATAACATTATAAGTATTTAAATTTAATTAAATGTAATATATTAATATAAATTATTTATTATATATAATATATATTTAGATTATCCTAACCGAGATAAATTAATTAGAAATAACTAAAATAATACATAAACAAATTTCTAAAAAAAATTTTTAATTTATATATTAAATATAAATGAAGTGCCTGATTAAAGGGTTACCTTGATAGTGTAAATCAAGTAAATAAAATTATCTTCATTAAAATTACATAAGACAGATTTAAACTACCTCCTTTAGTATCAAAAACTAATGTGCATCATACACCTTAATGTAAAAAGGTAAGCTAAACAAGCTAATGGGTTCATACCCCATTTATAGAGGTATCAATCCTCTCCTTTTTAATGACCAACAACTCTACAAAACTTCTCTTCCTATCAACATTAATGATAGGAACGATCCTGTCCATTTCATCAAACTCCTGATTCGGAGTTTGAATAGGACTTGAGATCAACTTACTTTCATTTATTCCGCTCCTAACAAGAAATAAAAATATAATAATAAATGAATCATCAATTAAATATTTTATTGTCCAAGCAATAGCATCGACAATACTATTATTTTCAATTTTGCTGATTCAAATAAAGTATCCAATAGGATGAGAAACAGAATTTATTCCATCAATAATAATTAGATCTAGATTATTATTAAAGATTGGGGCTGCACCCTTTCGTTTCTGATTTCCAGAAGTAATAGGAGCTTCAAGATGAAATAACTGTTTAACACTAATAACATGACAAAAAATTGCCCCAATAATAGTATTATCTTATTGTATTCAACTAAGAACTTTCATTTGAACAATTATTATTCTAAGAATTATTATTGGGGCAATAGGTGGTTTAAATCAAACATCGCTACGACAACTTCTAGCATATTCCTCAATTAGACATTTAGGGTGAATAATTAGATCCCTAACAGTTAGAGAAAACATTTGAGAACTATACTTAATTATTTATTCACTATTAAGATTAATTATGGTCCTATTATTTAAGCAAATAAATCTATTTTTTATAAATCAGATTTATTCAGCTAGAAATATAAAAACTGAAATTAAATTCATAATATTCTTATCCCTTTTATCATTAGGTGGTTTACCACCATTTCTTGGATTTCTACCAAAATGAATTGTAATACAATCATTGATGGAAAATAACATAACAACTATTATAACAATTATGATTGTATTAACTACAATCACACTTTATTATTATATATGTATTAGATTCTCAGCCCTAATTATATCATACACAGAAAATTCGTGATCTATAAAAATAAAGTCTCAAAAATCAAGAATTATTCTTCCTATAACAGTAATAATTTCAACAATAGGATTAGTCTCAACATCAACCTTAATCTCATTATACTAAGGACTTAAGTTAAACAAACTAATAACCTTCAAAGTTATAATTAAAAGAATAATCTTTTAGGCCTTAGTAAAATTTTACACCTCTAGAATTGCAGTCTAGAATCATAATTGAATATAAGACCTAAAGTATGGTAAGAGAGAAACATCTCATAAGTAGATTTACAGTCTACCACCTTAAATTCAGCCATCTTACCACAAAAATGATTATTCTCAACAAACCATAAGGACATTGGTACTTTATACTTCTTATTTGGAGCGTGGGCAGGAATAGTAGGAACATCAATAAGAATACTTATTCGTGCTGAACTTGGTCAACCAGGATCTCTAATTGGAGATGACCAAATTTATAATGTCATTATTACAGCTCACGCATTTGTAATAATTTTTTTTATAGTAATACCTATTATAATTGGTGGATTTGGTAATTGACTTGTACCATTAATAATTGGTGCACCAGATATAGCATTCCCACGAATAAATAATATAAGTTTTTGATTACTACCGCCCTCACTTACCCTTCTTCTTACATCTTCTATAGTAGGTAACGGTGCTGGTACAGGATGAACAGTTTACCCTCCTCTTGCAGGAGCTATCGCACATGGGGGGGCATCTGTAGACCTAGCTATTTTTTCACTTCACCTAGCAGGTGTATCATCTATTCTTGGTGCAGTAAACTTCATTACAACAGCAATTAATACACGATCAGAAAGTATAACTCTAGATCAAACACCTTTATTTGTCTGATCTGTAGCTATTACAGCCCTTCTCCTCCTTTTATCACTTCCAGTATTAGCAGGGGCTATTACTATACTATTAACAGATCGAAATTTAAATACATCATTCTTTGACCCTGCGGGAGGAGGTGACCCAATTTTATATCAACACCTATTCTGATTCTTTGGACACCCAGAAGTTTACATTTTAATTCTACCGGGGTTTGGGATTATTTCTCACATTGTATGTCAAGAAAGAGGAAAAATTGAATCATTTGGAACACTAGGTATAATTTATGCTATATTATCAATTGGACTAATAGGATTTATTGTATGAGCACATCATATATTCACAGTAGGAATAGACGTTGACACACGAGCATACTTTACATCAGCAACAATAATTATTGCTGTACCTACAGGAATCAAGGTATTCAGATGATTAGCTACACTATATGGAACTAAATTCAAATTCAATCCACCGTTATTATGAGCTTTAGGATTTATTTTTCTATTTACAATTGGTGGGCTAACAGGATTAGTATTAGCAAATTCATCACTTGACATCGTATTACATGATACATATTATGTAGTTGCCCACTTCCATTATGTGTTATCCATAGGAGCAGTATTTGCAATCATAGGAGGTGTTATTCAATGATACCCATTATTTACAGGATTAACTATAAATAATACATGATTAAAAATCCAATTTACAATTATATTTATTGGAGTAAACTTAACATTTTTTCCTCAGCACTTCCTAGGACTAGCAGGAATACCACGACGATATTCAGATTATCCAGACGCATATAAATCATGAAATGTAGTATCAAGAATTGGGTCCACAATTTCTATTGTAGGAATCATTATATTCATTGTAATTATATGAGAAAGAATGGTTACAAACCGGGCAATCATATTTAGAGCTAATATAAGAAGATCAACAGAATGACTGCAAAATAACCCACCTGCGGAACACAGTTACTCAGAACTACCATTAATTTCTAGATTCTAATATGGCAGATTAGTGCAGTAGATTTAAGCTCTACAAATAAAGGTTTGACCTTTTATTAGAAAAATTAATGGCAACATGATCAAATTTATCCCTTCAAGATGGAGCTTCACCATTAATGGAGCAACTATCATTCTTCCATGATCATACCATGGTCGTATTATTATTAATTACAGTAATTGTAGGCTATGCCCTAAGTTACATATTATTCATTGCTTATACAAACCGAAACATACTTCACGGGCATTTAATTGAAACAATCTGAACAGCACTACCAGCAATTACACTAATTTTTATTGCACTACCATCATTACGACTTCTATATTTACTTGATGATTCAGTAGACGCAATAATTACGATTAAAACAATTGGACGACAATGATATTGAAGATATGAATATTCAGACTTTATAGATGTAGAATTTGACACTTACATAACACCAGAACAAGACCTAGAAAACGACGGATTTCGACTTCTAGATGTAGATAACCGAACAATTTTACCAATAAATACAGAAGTACGAGTATTAACAAGAGCATCAGACGTTCTACATTCATGAGCAGTGCCTGCATTAGGTGTTAAAATTGACGCAACGCCAGGTCGACTAAACCAAGGAACATTTACAATAAACCGGCCTGGACTATTCTTTGGACAATGCTCAGAAATCTGTGGAGCAAACCACAGATTTATACCAATTGTAATTGAAAGAACTTCAGTAAACTTATTTATCAAGTGATTATCTAAGATAATCTAAGGAGTTAGTTAAAATATATAACATTAGAGTGTCAATCTAAAATAACTAAATAATTAGTACACCTTGAAATACATCAGATGACTGAAAGTAAGTAATGGTCTCTTAAACCAAAAAATAGTAAATTAACGACTACTTCTGATGGGGAATTCTAATCCAAATCCCTCAAATATCCCCTCTCATATGATTCTCCCTATTTATTATATTTTCGACTACATTAATTTTATTTAATCAAATAAACTTTTTCTCATTTAAACCAAATCTTATTAAAAGAGCAGAAAAAAGAACAATTGACATAAAGAACTTGAACTGAAGATGATAACAAACTTATTTTCAACATTTGATCCATCAACTAATATCTTCAATTTATCATTAAATTGAACTAGAACATTCCTAGGATTATTATTAATCCCATCAATATTTTGACTTACACCATCACGAATTAATATTATCTGAAATAAACTAAACTTAACCCTACACAATGAATTTAAAACATTGCTAGGACCAAAATCATTTAATGGGACAACATTCATCTTCATTTCAATCTTTATTATAATACTATTTAATAATTTCATAGGATTATTCCCTTACATCTTTACTAGAACAAGACATATAGCATTAACATTTGCAATTGCTCTATCTATATGATTAAGATTTATATTATTTGGATGAATTAATCATACAAATCACATATTTGCACACCTTGTTCCACAAGGAACACCACCTGCATTAATATCGTTTATAGTATTAATTGAAACAATTAGAAATGTCATTCGACCAGGCACACTAGCAGTACGACTAGCAGCAAATATAATTGCAGGGCACTTACTATTAACGTTGCTAGGAAATACAGGACCATCTATAGCAATAAACTTAATTTCACTATTAATTATTGGACAAATACTTCTATTAATTCTAGAATCAGCAGTAGCAATAATTCAGGCCTATGTTTTCTCAATTTTAAGAACTTTATATTCTAGAGAAGTATACTAAACTTATGTTAACAACTCACTCAAACCACCCATTCCACTTAGTAGATTACAGACCTTGACCATTAACAGGAGCAATTGGAGCAATAGTTCTAGTATCAGGATTAGCAAAATGATTTCACCTATTTAACATTAACTTATTTATAATTGGATTTGGAATTACACTTCTAACTATAATCCAATGATGACGAGATGTAGTCCGAGAAGGAACATACCAAGGACTACATACGGGATTTGTATCAATTGGATTACGATGAGGAATAATTTTATTTATTGCATCAGAAGTACTATTCTTTGTTTCATTTTTCTGAGCATTTTTTAGAAGAAGACTAGCACCTACTATTGAACTAGGAATATTATGACCCCCAATAGGAATTCAACCTTTTAATCCTATACAAATTCCATTACTTAATACAGCTATTCTTTTAGCATCAGGAGTAACAGTAACATGAGCACATCATAGTCTAATAGAATCTAATCATACTCAAGCATTACAAGGATTATTCTTCACAGTACTACTAGGACTATACTTCACTATACTTCAAGCATATGAATATTGAGAAGCACCCTTCACCATTGCAGATGCAGTTTATGGATCAACATTCTTTGTTGCAACAGGATTTCACGGTCTACATGTAATTATCGGAACAATTTTCTTATCAACATGTCTACTTCGACATTCAATAAATCAATTCTCACCAAGACACCACTTTGGGTTTGAAGCAGCAGCATGATACTGACACTTTGTAGACGTAGTACGATTATTCTTATATATTTCTATTTATTGATGAGGTAGATAATTGTTTTTCTAGTATAAATAGTACATTTGACTTCCAATCAAAAAGCTTGATATAAATCAAGAAAAACAATCCTAATCTTATCTACAAGAATTTTTATTAGATTTATTATTCCAATAATTGTTATAATCCTTGCAACAACATTATCAAAAAAATTAATTAATGACCGAGAAAAAAGATCACCATTTGAGTGTGGATTTGACCCAAAAAGATCAGCACGAATACCATTCTCACTTCGATTCTTCTTAATTGCAGTAATTTTCTTAATTTTTGATGTAGAAATCGCATTAATCCTTCCAATTGTAATTATTTTTAAAACTTCAGACATTATAATCTGAACAGTATAAAATACAAAAATTTGAGAAATACTGGGAAATACAAATATAAAAACTGTAAATGACTAAAACATATACAAGAACGATTAGATCTTATTATTTCCAATACAGCCATTGAAAATTATCAGGGATGAGACAGACACATTTCTTAAATTCGAAAATATACAGGATTTTTCTGTTCCAATTATTAGCTCAAGGAATATCTGAGGGTCTTCGGTTCGAGTTCCCATACACAATTTTTTTCCTTTTTACTGCAAATATATGTAAATGGCGCTCAATATATTGCATTCATTGAGATTTTCACGAAAGGCATGAAAAAGATAACATAAAGTAAAATTTGGGATTGCAAACAAATTTCTAAGATTCAATTCCCCTTAAATGCAGTCTGCTAGTGCAGCTCTGCAATGTCTGTTTTTGTTCGTTAGGTAAAGAATTTTATTAAAAAGCTTCAAAACTGCTGTTATCTTATCGAGATGGGAAAAGAAATTGCATATCAAGAACACTGCACCAAAATATATCCAGCTATCCTCCTGAATATTTGGCAGAATGGTGTGTTAAGCATAATTTGCTGCGAAGCTATGCAGTGACAGAGAGCCTTTTGAGAATGTAAACTAATGTGCTTTTCTATAGAAAGATTAAAGCAATACCACTCAACCTTGATAAGAAGATTGCAGTGCTTCAGTGATACCAATGATTATCACTTCAAACACCTTCTGTAAATGGATGTTCATGCCACCTTTTTGACGTTTGTAGACCTTACAAAACATTGGATTCGTCTTGATAGCCGCTATCAGAAAATAAGTACCAAACTATACCATCCCATTTTAAAAAAATTGACCTTCATACCTCTGAGTGACCCCACCTAGCAACGAAAAACCAATGTCACATTGTGGCCCCTGTTGTACCATGCAACATTTGTCCCACAAACTTTTCAGCTGCTATCATACTTTCTGAGTTATTCTAGGTGGCAATAGTGACTCAACCCTGTATCTGACTATGAATTGATTTCATCTCTAGTGGCGGAAAATAATGTGCAGAGGTTTTCATGGATGCTACCCATATGAGTTTTTTTACTGTAGTATTATTAGTAACTCACATCTGTGTCTCATTTAGCGTTAACACACTTTGTGGAAACTAACCACCCCCCCTCCCCCAGTGAGCCACACCTGTGCACTGTGTCACCAGTGATTTATACAGTATACAGTGCTTGTGGTGTAGTATGGTAGATAGAGTGAGGGGTCACTTGCTTGCTCTTCAGTTGCAGAGCTGTAAGTGCGTCACTACAATACAGTAAACTACCTTCCCTCGCAGTTCTACCCTGCTTTCCAACTCTGACCCCTCACCTCTCTGTTACACCCCCAGAACACAATTTATTCCTTGATATGGCTCTACTGCACTTACATGTAGTACACATGTGTAATACTTGTTTTTAACCCTCTTCATTTAACAAAAATTTTTTATTTTGTGTCATTACAACACTATCTTTAATAGTCTGTGATTTTTCCATCCCATACAATGCGGATACTATTAGACCTAGAGAAAAAAATGAATAGGTTCTTTTTGTAGTAAATGTAACGTTTTTAAGTTTGTACTAGCAACCATAATTCTAGGTGCCATGGTTTTCGAGTTATTCAATAAAACAACTAAAGGAACCATTAAACATCTGCCCACATCCACTGTCCACTCACACCCCAAAGATATGGATTATTAGCATATTGTTTGTGGCACTCTATCCCGCCATTGTACAAAAATCTGCAGCTGCACAAATTTTTCCCCTATTCGAAACTTTTTGGTCTTTGTATGCTGGGTTCAATTGCCAACAAGTTTATATCCAACTATACGCAAACGTACTGTTATTGCTGAGAAACAGCACTGCATACAGAGACCTACTGAATGTGTAGGCCAAGGAGACAATAGTCGGCATTCAAGAGCAATGAACTAAATGTTGGTATTCGCCTGATAACAGAGTGTAGTCTGATGTGTTAGTAACTTTTCAAGCTTGAAATATCTCGAAAAATCATGTCCTCGATTTATAAGCTGCCCCTTTTCTGCCTGGACTTCGACATCAAATTTTGATACTGCGGATTATTGCAATCATCAGAATTAACCACACGAAGAGAGAGGATTATTACATCTTTTATCTCAGAACATGTTTCATTAAAGACAGAAGTTTCCATATACAAGACGTCTTCTCTCTGATGATGCAGTTCTTCCTCTCAGTCCAAGTTCTCTTCATTTCCCAACATTAATTTTCGTGGGTAATATTCTCCAGTGCCTTCCTCTTCCAAATTCCTTACCCACGTATTATACACTTATCTCTTTTACTGATTGTGGCAAACACTTTGTTTGTGCTGCCCACCTAGTTTCTGAGATAACTTGCCATCGTCAGTGCCGTTTTTCTACATTCTATGAACGTGAAATGTAGAATGTTACTTAATGGAACAAGCCAATTTTTAAACGGTATGTTGAATTGGTTTTTGCTGTCCGTAGCTTGTGATTTAGTGTTTACTGTCGCAGCTTCTTGATTGCAGGGTTCTCGGCTCGATTCCTGACCAGGTGAGAAATTTGCTAAGGGACTGGATGTTTATGTTGTTCTAATCATTACATTTGATCCTCATCACAAAGACGCCAAGGTCGTTGAAGCGGCGTCAAACAGAAAGACTTGCAAAAAAACAGCCAAACAACCACAGATGGAGTCTCCCATCCCATAATGCCATACAGTCATTTCATTTTTAGTTTTGCTTATATTTCATACAGTAGCTTTTAGATTTTATATATCTCACATGTCACTACTTTTGTAATATATTGTGCGACTACTTTTAAAACATTTTTGTGCATACAAACTGGAATCGAACACAGACCATGCACGTTGGGACTAAACATGGTATCCTTAACAATCACCGCTGAGAGAAAATGATGGAGAGAAAAAGAGGGGCAGGAATTAATTTAACATTTTAAATATGAGATTTCATTAGTTTCATGACTTTATATAAACGGAATTTTATGGACTCTTTTAAACCAATCATGTGATAGATGCTCACTTCTTGGACCACATTGATACTTGCTTTTGGCTATATGTGCCTCCTGGCTGTAGGTTGCATACCCCTGCTTTAGTATATTAAACATGCTCGAAAAACTTCAAACTCGATTTTTCTCGAGAATTTTGGAGAACTGCATCGAACTACCTTGCTAAATTGATAATTGAATACTAGACTTTACGTACCTCAAATACAAAAATCCAATTGCCATGTGATCTCCTTGTAAATGCTCAAAAACATCGAAAAATTTTTTTCTCGTTAAGTAAATCCAACTCCTTCACTTTTAAAACAATTTTCATTAAAAATCGTTTACCTGTATGTGTTCTGATTTATGCACTGTGTAGGGATTTCATTTGTCCAGGCAGTGTAGAACGTTAATAGCATCTTGCTTTCAGATAATTCGCATGTCTTGTGGAAGAACACTAGTAGGGAACAATCTATCATTCCCTCGTCCAACCTTTGCAATGTATCAGGAAAAGAAAGCAAACAACAACATGAAAATTAAGAAGACACAAAAGCACAAAATAAATTACTGTAATAGAAGTGTGCTTAGCGAGTATCGGTTAACTTCCATTGTAAGCAGACGGCACCACAGTCTCCTACTTACGCTCATGCACAGTCTGCATCATATTCCAGAAGCCAGAAGTTCATACCCACTCGTTCAAGTAGCCCCACTTGTTAATGCAACCACTTCTGGGGTGAGGAGGTCCACCGACAACAGATCGAATTAACAATGAGAGATCGGTGTGCTGGCCAACCAGGATGTAGTTTTTAGCAGGTTTTCCGTAGCCCAGTAGCTGAATACCAGGCTGGTTCCCATGTTTCACCTCAGATACACAATACTCAAAGATTATGAACATTTTTTCACACATCTGCACAGAATTAACTCCATATGCAGACAGAATGGGTATACTGCTTCCATCCTGGAGGGGGGGGGGGGGGGGCGGGGCAGGTTTCAGGGTGAATAGGGGACTGATGACCTCCGCTGTTTGGCCTCCTTAAACACTCGATCAGCTCAGCACAGTAATCCCCACTCAGCACACTCGATCAATAATTGACACCCCTGTGCCACTCGCGACTTGGTTGGTGGACCACTTACATATAAACAAGGGACATGTCCTCACAGATGAGTAGTCGGTTTTGAGCTGAAAATGGCTTGTGTAAAATGAGCTTAAGGATATTTACTTTGCGGATGACCATGGTACGTTTCTTAAGCAGTTGTACACTATTAAGGTAACTCCTGAAAATTGTAGGAAAATATGAGTGTTTCTTGCTGAACATATTGATATACGAGGTGCATTCAAGTTCTAAGGACTCTGATTTTTTTCTCCGGACCGGAAAGAGATAGAAACTTGTGCATTGTTTTAAAATGAGGCCGCATTCATTGTCAATACGTCCCAGAGATGGCAGCACCGTACGGCAGATGGAATTTTACCGCCAGCGGCGAGAATGAGAACTGTTTTAAATACTTAAAATGGCGACGTTTTCCTTACTTGAACAGCGTGCAATCATTCGTTTTCTGAATTTGCGTGGTGTGAAACCAATTGAAATTCATAGACAGTTGAAGGAGACATGTGGTGATGGAGTTATGGATGTGTCGAAAGTGCGTTCATGGGTGCGACAGTTTAATGAAGGCAGAACATCGTGTGACAACAAACCGAATCAACCTCGGGCTCGCACAAGCCGGTCTGACGACGTGATCGAGAAAGTGGAGAGAATTGTTTTGGGCGATCGCCAAATGACTGTTGAACAGATCGCCTCCAGCGTTGGCATTTCTGTGGGTTCTGTGCACACAATCCTGCATGACGACCTCAAAATGCGAAAAGTGTCATCCAGGTGGGTGCCACGAATGCTGACGGACGACCACATGGTTGCCCGTGTTGCATGTTGCCAATCAATGTTGACGTGCAACGACAGCATGAATGGGACTTTCTTTTCTTCGGTTGTGACAATGGATGAGACGTGGATGCCATTTTTCAATCCTGAAACAAAGCGCAAGTCAGCTCAATGGAAGCACACAGATTCACCACCACCAAAAAAATTTCAGGTAACCGCCAGTGCTGAAAAAATGATGGTGTCCATGTTCTGGGACAGCGAAGGCGTAATCTTACCCATTTCGTTCCAAAGGGCACTATGGTAACAGGTGCATCCTACGAAAATATTTTGAAGAACAAATTCCTTCCTGCACTGCAACAAAAACGTCCGGGAAGGGCTGCGTGTGTGCTGTTTCACCAAGACAACGCGCCCGCACATCGAGCTAACGTTACGTAACTGTTTCTTCGTGATAACAACTTTGAAGTGATTGCTCATGCTCCCTACTCACCTGACCTGGCTCCTAGTGACTTATGGCTTTTTCCAACAATGAAAGACACTCTCTGCGGCCGCACATTCACCAGCCGTGCTGCTATTGCCTCAGTGATTTTCCAGTGGTCAAAACAGACTTCTAAAGAAGCCTTCGCCGCTGCCATGGAATCATGGCGTCAGCGTTGTGAAAAATTTGTACGTCTGCAGGGCGATTACGTCGAGAAGTAACGCCAGTTTCATCGATTTCGGGTGGGTAGTTAATTAGAAAAAAAATCGGAGGCCTTAGAACTTGAATGCACTTCGTACAATTAATCACATTAGTTCTCATTTTGAGTTTCTCCAGTTTTTCTTTTTTTTGTGAAGATCAGTAAATTGTTTTTCGAGATGGTGGTCCATACTTAGAATGTATGCATTGTCTGACTATCTTGCTTAAATCTTTGAAACTTAAACTACACATTAACAACACGTCTCTTTAAGAAGTAGGCTACAATTATGTCATTTTAGCCACAAGTTTTTATTCTGGGAATGTTTACACCTGATAATCAAAATTGAGGTTACTTTCTTGTAATTAATCAGTATGTATTTTTCTTCTTGTTAATATATTTTCTTCCTCTTAGTGTCTGTAGTGTACTTTCCAGCAAATAGTATCTTGAAACAACCCCAAAAAATTTCGGACCTCTACCTCAAATACATTTTTTGTGTGTAAAACAAAAATGTCAGAAAAGCCAGTTCTCAGGAAATTCAATTGAAGGTTATGTTTGATCTGTGACTCATCTCTGTTGTTCCTAATACACTCTAGTTGCATAATCGTCTAGTTTTACATGTTTATCATCTTCTCTCTTCCTTTTCTTGCTTCTTTAGTTGCACCAAGAACCGAATATTCAGCATCTGCCATTCTCATGGGATCCGTTGCCAATGGTGATTGTCTCATATTAAACCCAGAATATATTGCCAGAATACTAGAACTTCACGCCTGTTAATGCCCCAAATTAAAGCAACTTACAGGCATAATACCTTTCGAGGATGGCAAAATTGCAGCAACTCAGACTACAGAAAAGTTTACAATCGAAACAACGATCGAGAACCAAAGATACACAAGGGAAACATAGTGCATCATAAAGTGTATCTGTAAGAGGCCAGTGAATTCGACAGACAGTTGTATAGTATATGTTTCTCGAAACGTAACGTTGGCGAAAACCCCGGACAGTGCACAAGCCCCGTCCAATCACCGCGCTCCTCACCAATCCATATCCTAAGCTCCGCCTATGGTCTGCCGCATGTTCCAACATCAAAGTTGTTTGTATCAGAGATATGCCAGTCATAACAAGGAAGAAAATCAGTAGTTAGTACGAAATACAGTTTTTCCGGTACTATTGTGAAAGGAATTAGAAATATAAGAAAGGAAAATAAAAATGGTATCCATGCTGTCATTTTTATTTCATGAAGTTTCATCTGCTCTATATCAAAAAATCTAATATTTGTTAACTGCAGTGAGTGCAAATTCCCGTCACGTCCCGTAGTGTAAGAAATTCTGTTGGGAAATATTAATTGGTAGTATCGCCAAGGATGTTGTCCATTATCTCGATTGTCTGAAGTCAATGTTGTGCATAAACAAGGCAAAGTCGATGTCTTGTTTTGTTTCTGATTACCTCATTGAGACAAAAGAATATAAGAGTGGGATAATGTAGAAATGCGTAATGCAAGCAGTCAGATATTTATACAGTGACATTCTTCATTAATATTTGCCTGTGTAATGGGTGAATTTTTACTTATGAACTCTTATGACTGGTTGCTCATAGCAGACACGAGATTACTTTGAGTTCTTCTTCAGTGTTTGAGAGTTTTAGAGCTGCCTATTGTTAAACATATGTACATAATTTCGTCAGTGTCATTCCAACATATCTTATCGTACTTTAATGTCTGTTAGATATCAGTTTTGACGGCAGCTGGCCGCAACAGTCAAGATTAGGTACCTTGTGTATGATAACTTTATTGAGAGTGCATATCTATGTTTCATTTTTACAGTATTACATAAACTGCTAAGAAGTACTAACAGCACAACACTGATAGTATGAACAACAGCAGTAAAACAAAAAACGACAAACAAAAACACGACAGCGACGAGGACTACCAAAGATCATATTGATGCGCTCTTGGTTGGTGTGGCGGGGGGTAAATGGGCGGGGTTTGTGCAAATGTCCGGGACTGTCGCTAACGTTTCCTTTCTCGAACAGGAGTCTAATAATCATATTGGCATGTGAATGTGTTGAGAACCGAGACATCTTCTTAGATTTTCGAACAACTTCCCTATGTCCAGTTCAGTTCTTTTAATCAAAATTTTGTTCAAGAAATTCTAAATATCGATTTAAAATAAAAACAAAGAAATAGATTTTTAGAAGCGGATTACAGGCAAAGTACCTCAAGTGCGTGACCCTGTTGCAGCGAGATGCCGCCGCGGCCGCTGGTGGTGATACCGCAGTGGGGCCGGGACGGCGGCGACGCGGCGCTGTGCTTCCGGTACGCGCTACGCGCGGCGCCACTGGCGCTTCCCTACCCGGGCGTGGCGCGCGCGCACCCCGCGTGGTCGGACCACGTGTACATCACGTGCGAGGGCGGCGACGCGGCCGCGCTGCTAGCCGTGCCGCCGCCGCTCAAGCACCTCAGCCGCTGCGCCATCCGGCTCGCGCTGTGGCGCCACCACCGGCTGCCAGACGGCGTCTTCCAGCTGCCGCTGCCCGGCTGCCTGCTCAAGTACGTCGACCTCGCCGAGGACTAGCCAGGTGGCACGTCGCGAGTCCTCACCGTGGCACGAGTGCATCTACACATTTGATACCAAATACGTAAAGTCAAGTGAAACAATCTTCACTCTTCACTACGGCCCCTGTCGTGAATTCATTGTCACTCATCAGCCGATATAACAGCGCGATGTCATCATACCCTTTCCTAACCTACTGATTATTCAACAGCGAATATGTTAAACAAATTGGCGGTATTGCCATGTGTAGTCCTCTCTTCCCTCTGGTAGCAAATTCTTTTGTGGAAGACTTTGAGGAGAGGGCACTTGATCTAGCAGAATTTAAGCCACAGGTTCTGGCGATGTTGTTATTGTTGTGGTCTTCAGTCCTGAGACTGGTTTGATGCAGCTCTCCATGCTACTCTATCCTGTGCAAGCTTCTTCATCTCCCAGTACCTACTGCAACCTACATCCTTCTCAATCTGCTTGGTGTATTCATTTTGGTCTCCCTCTACTATTTTTAGCCTCCACGCTGCCCTCCAATACTAAATTGGTGATCCCTTGATGCCTCAGAACATGTCCTACCAACCGATCCCTTCTTCTAGTCAAGTTGTGCCACAAACTTCTCTTCTTCCCAATCCTATTCAACACCTTCTCATTAGTTATGTGATCTACCCATCTAATCTTCAGCATTCTTCTGTAGCACCACATTTCGAAAGCTTCTATTCTCTTCTTATCTAAACTATTTATCGTCCATGTTTCACTTCCATACATGGCTACACTCCATACAAATACTTTCAGAAACGAATTCCTGACACTTAAATCTATACTCGATGTTAACAAATTTCTCTTGTTCAGAAACGCTTTCCTTGGGTTGTATTAACTACAATTACACTTTATTATTATATACGTATTAGATTCTCAGCCCTAATTATGTCATACACAGAAAATTCATGATCTATAAAAATAAAGTCTCAAAAATCAAGAATTATTCTTCCTATAACAGTAATAATTTCAACAATAGGATTAATCTCAACATTTTATATCCTCTCTACTTCGACCATCATCAGTTATTTTGCTCCCCAAATAGCAAAACTCCTTTACTACTTTAAGTGTCTCATGTCCTAATCCAATTCCCTCAACATCACCCGACTTAATTCGACTACATTCCATTATCCTCGTTTTGCTTTTGTTGATTTTCATCTTATATCCTCCCTTCAAGACACTATCTATTCCGTTCAACTGCTCTTCCAAGTCCATCCTCCCTTCAAGACACTATCCATTCCGTTCAACTGCTCTTCCAAGTCCTTTGCATTCTCTGACAGTATTACAATGTCATCGGCGAATCTCAAAGTTTTTATTTCTTCTCCATGGATTTTAATACCTACTCCGAACTTTTCTTTTGTTTCCTTCACTGCATGCTCAATATACAGATTGAATAACATCGGGGAGAGGCTACAACCCTTCTCAACCACTGCTTCCCTTTTATGCCCCTCAACTCTTATAACTGCCATTTGGTTTCTATACAAATTGTAAATAACCTTTCGCTTCCTATATTTTACCCCTGCCACCTTCTCGCGATATGTGGATGATAGTATTGTAGTGTGGCCCCACGGTGAAGAACTGCCTTGCTCTTTACAACATCTGAATTTAGTCAACGAGAATATCATATTCTTGGATGGAGCTGGAGGAGTGCCGTTGTAAGCCGTTTTTGGACGTCTTGGCCAGTTGGCAAGTGGGCGGATCATTGGGGCATTCCGTTTACCGTGAGCCCACACATACATACCTGTATTTGCACGCGTTTAGCTGTTACCACTCATCACAACTATGGGCGTCCTTCGAACGTTGCTACGCTGTGCCAACGCCGTGTCTGATGTAGACATCCTTGCAAAGGAGCCGGAATGCCAACAATCTGTGTTCAAAGATAACAGACATTCTCCATATATCACCACAGCTTTGAGGAAGAAGAAACGTGACCACCCACAAGAGCAGGAGGAGGAGCGGCTCAAGTCCAATACGTTTGTCCCATATGTTGGCAATATTTTGTCGAAATTAGGCAGAATCTTAAGTAAGCATTATGTCAAAGTAATGTTTCGCCCAGCCACGAACGCTTTTGCTCAGCTCGGTTCGGCAAAGGGCGATTTGGGATTACAGAGGGCTGGAATCCTCAGAATACCTCGTCACCGTGGCAAAGCCTACGCTATTTATACAGCACGCAACAGTGGATGAAAGGAGGGTTAAACAAAAGCGCCCAGTAATTCAGCCATACCTGAGCATTATGTCTCCACAGGGATTATTCTCCCACGGAAATCTCGGCCTCGACGAGATCGTTCTGCAATTCACTTATTAAGGAATCGTGGAAATACGTTTGGCTGAAGATTTTATTACTCATTGTGGCGGGTTTCAACTGTATCAGGCGGGGGACTCGGGGCTTTCTGCAATTTCCACAAAAAGAAAAAAATTATGTTACTAATGATACGCCTAGCGATAGTTAGTTTTATCAATTTGACTTCTTAACTTTAACTCGGTGAGTGCACATTCCGACAGAGAACGTGCGTGTAGTATCACCATTACACATACGCCTGCACATAAATGAAGCAATAGTCGAAGAGGGAGATAAACTTGACATACGTCGCTCATGAAGCGTCTGCCTTGACGCATGCGTAGCCACGTAAATTGTTGGTACAAAGTTAGCGATGTGAACTAGCAGTCTCCAGTGCAAAACACTCACGTGAAGATGGCTGAATGGTTGTCAGCCGAAGTATCGTGGCAAGAAATCGACGTCATCCGCCCGCAGTTTCAAACGTTCGTGGGAAACTCTTTATCATGGGAAATTTAAAGCATCAAAACATCTGCTGAGTTGGTTGGCTCCACTGACGGTAATACACTAAGCTCCCGACTACTCGACTTGCGGACTGTCCGTGCGTAGTTCGGCGATTTTAGAAGAATTAAAAAACGGCACCTGAGGTATCATGTTATAATTAGAACGAATATATTCGTTCAGAATGCAAACTTTACTTTATGAAGAAATAGACAGCGGACACATCCGCGAGTGGATAAGTAGCAATGCCTACGCACTGGGATTTGAACAGCCGAGTGACGCAGATGCAGTGATGTATGTTCATAGAGGAAGACGGCAAATACGATGCGAAATAGGATCACGTTATCATGAACTCCGAGGCACTGCAACGCCTTGGTCTGTTATTAAAGTTCATTGAGCATTCCGATATTGTGACTCTCCGGGAAATGAGGACCACTATCAAGAAAAAATAGAAATTGTTTCCCGAAAATGTACTGTGCGTTTCAAATGTAATCTTGATAACAGGTTGTCATTTTCCGGCTAGCAAGTCGCAAGTGAAGCAGTGGGCTTTCATATGCTATATATAGCAAGTTTTGTAAATATAATAAAGAGTAGTGTCCCTTTTAGACAAGTCTATTTTGAATTATACTCGTCTTTCTGTTATCCGTGCCGTTTCGGGTGCTCGTTAATTCGGATGATCGAAATCTTACTGTATATTAACGAATCGTTTTTTTTATGTTCACATTTTTTGCCGCCCAGCCGTATGAGACAATATAAGATGACACATGGGAAAAATAAATACTAATTCGTTTTATTTTATAAATGTAATGCAAAGCACATTTGCATTGTAAAGTGTTTAAGGCTGTTGAATTAAGTCTGTTAACTGTTTTCATTGATTTAAAACATATAAACATTCTAAAATGTAACTATTACATTAAAATAAAATCAAACAACAAAATGCATTTATTTTATGAAGTATGAAGTTTTTTAAAATAATTTGTTACTGATGTAACTCAAATGATCATCTTACAGTCACACCAACCTTCATCTGTCAGGCTTGGACAACCCACTTCCCTGCAAATTGGCCTTTTCTTTCTGTCAATAGCCACTTCTGACATCTGTAAAGCACATTCGTACGTTTTAGCCAGTGGTAATAATGGCAGAACTGCTTTTCTCTTTATTTTGTTTTCCTTTTCTCCTTCATCACATCACTTTTTCGCAGATTCTCGATTCCTTCTGACAGTGTTTCATTTTATTTATTTGTTTTCTACATTAGATTTTCGGCAGTATCGATCTTCAATAAAGAACATCAGTTGTTCACCATGCCATTTTTCTTCAAGTGCGGCTTCGTTATACTCAGCACATCATTAGGAAAGATATATGCCTATTCCCTATTGTGACTTACGAAGTCGGGATGAGGGGTACACATAGCATGGAAGATCAAGGCCCCTACTATGTCACTCCTTAACACAACAACTAGCAGATCAGTTATTAATAATTTATTCAAAATAAGCTTCTATAAAACAAATCAGAGACAATCAACACATGGCTGTTCTTAAGGCAATATCAAAATGTACAATTACAACTACTTACTGGAGATTTAAATACTTAAGGTACAAATTACAATCTGAAGGTGGTTTTGAAAGGTGTCACATATAATGTTCCCCTTTTTTTAAATGCCATAATCAATAATATGAAAGTGGTTTACAAGGCACACCAGTTCGTTACGAACCCAAATGTCACAAGGATCACAACAAGTTAACTAATGCAATTGATTCCCAAGCAATTAAAAACCCCAATTTTTACGTATATATAAAATAGTTTCAATAACTACCAAAAGGGCAGTGACGCCAGGCTGCCCCGGGCAAAAGGTGACGTAACTTAAAATACAGGAAGCAGCAGACTAGCCGTCCAAAACAACACCTAAACTCCGGGGCCCAACCGGGAGTCACTTCCCATTAGACGTCACGTCACAGCTTCTGTGCACCGAAGCGTGACGTGACGCCGCACCCACATACCCCAACTCGCAGAAAACTGGAACACAAACAGACCTCAGAAAACACGGCAAACACCAAGCAAACATCAATTAATATAAGTTAAGAAACAATAATATAATTTAAAGAAAAGGCAATAAGTGCTTTCAATAAGACGACTTAAATTTTGCAGCAATATCAATGCTGTAAAACATTTAAACTAAGACTTGTACACAAATGCAGTGTTATAAAATACCGTCAGACTTTAGACCGACAATGTGTACAAAGATGAAATGGAAATAATTTCAGGATAATATTAAGTTATTCAAACGCACAACATCATCACAAACTAGGTTTTGTGCACTTTAATTTCCTTGCATAGGTCTGCAATGCAACTGCCAATTGTGTAAGCTTAGTATGCAGAAAATTACAACCAGACTATGACCTAATATCTTCAGTACCTTACAGTTACTACATCTTTTGGGGACGCTGATTTCCTTAAAGAAAATTGCTGGTCTCCATGCGATCACACCTCTTGCCGGCTGCTCTTACTTCAACAACACATACATTAGGGCAACCAGCCAACCAACAAGTGACAGTCGATACAACGCAAATGGTTCCACGAAACGAAGGTACCAAAATCACTTGTAGCTCCGATGGAGAGCGTTGTTCGAGGTGGTCTCGAGGAAATGGTTTGTCCGAGAAAACAGGCACCAAAGCACGGAGTTGACATCAGGCAGGCGCACCACAAACTCGCGGCCGTCTTGCGAGGTAGACCGGCCGCGCCGCTGCTGGCCGAACCCGCGTGTTTTGCTCCTTCGTCCCCGCAAGCACGTCCTAGCACCTCGTAGCGAGTCCCACGACCAACTCCCCGACCACAAGTACCCGCCGCCAGATCACAACAGGGGCAAAGATCGTAGTACAGCCGGGTAATCGATAGTCTTCCAAAGAGCTGGTGTGCCAGAAAAGGCGCACCGCAGCTCACCTATACATCATAAGCTTGGGACAACCGAGAAATGATATAACAATTCTGAAAGACATACACATTCTAAGAACAATAAAATGTTGAAGAAACTACCAACAAGGAGAGTGAAACGATGTCAACCGAAAGTTGCTAATAGGTGGATGAAATGCAGCATCAGAAATCCAGAGTATTGAATACGACACATCTAAAAAAAATTCAGGAAGAAATACACTGAAGAGCCATAGAAAGTAGTACACCTGCCTAATATCGTGTAGGGCCCCCGGAAGCACGCAGAAGTGCCGGCACACAACGTGGCATGGACTCGACTGATGTCTGAAGTAGTGCTGGAGGGAACTGACACCATGAACTCTGCAGGGCTGTTCATAAATCCGTAAGAGTACGAGGGGGTGAAGATCTCTTCTGAACAGCACGTTGCAAGGCATCCTAGATATGCTCAGTAATGAATGGTGGGCTCCGTGTGGTTCACAAGTCGTGCAGCGACTGTAAACCATAAAATTTCCAAATATGCAGCAACCAGTCGCAAAATCATGTTTCATTCATTCACTTTTGCAAATCGATTTCAACTGATTAACAGCTATCATCGGTGCTTTCAACCAATATGTTCCCTGAGTAGTAATACTGTCTTAAGCAGAGGTCAAACATAAACTTTATGTTTGACCTCTGGTTAAGACAGTATTCGATTTGCAAAAGTGAATAAATAAAACATGATTTTGCGACTGGTTGCTGCATATTTGGTAATATTATGCTCAATAATGTTCATGTCTGCGGAGTCTGGTGGCCAGCGGAAGTATTTAACCTCAGAAGACAGTTCCTGGAGCTACTCTGTAGCAATTCTGGACGTGTGGGGTGCCGCATTGTCCTGTTGGAATTGCCCATGCACAATGGACATGAATGTATGCAGGTTATCAGAAAGGATGCTTACGAACGTGTCACCTGTCAGAGTCGTATGTAGACGTATCAGGGGTGCCGTATTAGTCCAACTGCACGTGCCCCAAACAATTACAGAGTTCCCACCAGCTTCGACAGTCCTCTGCTGACATGCATGGTCCATGGATCCATGGATTCATGAGGTTGTCTCCATACCCGTACACGTCCATCCGCTCGATACAACTGGAAACGAGACTCGTCCGAACATGCAACATGTTTCCAGTCATCTACAGTCCAATGTCGGTGTTGACGGGCCCAGGCGAGGCATAAAGCTTTGTGTCGTGCATTCATCGAAGGTACACGAGTGGGCCTTCGGCTCCGAAAGCCCATGTCGATGATGTTTCATTGACACTTGTTGATGGCCCAGCATTGAAATCTGCAGCCATTTGTGGAAGGGTTGCATTTCTGTCACGTTGAACGATTCTCTTCAGTCGCCGTTGGTCCCGTTCTTGCAGGATCTTTTTTCCGGTAGCAGCAATGTCGGATATTTGATATTTTACCGGATTCCTGATATTCACGGTACACTTGTGAAATGGTCGCACGGGAAACTCCCCACTTCATCGTTACGTCGCGGAGATGCTGTGTCTCATCGCTCGAGCGCCGACTATAACACCATGTTCGAATTCGCTTAATCTAGATAATCTGCCATTGTAGCAACAGTAACCGATCTAACAACTGCGCCAGACACTTGTTCTCTTATATAGGCGTTGCCGACCGCAGCGCCGTATTCTGCGTGTTTACGTATCTGTGTATTTGAATACGCATGCCTATACGAGTTTCTTTGGCGCTCCAGTGTAAAAATATTTTCCTTTGGTGGAATTGGAATTAGCTCACCGTTAACAACTTTTTAGCATTCTTATAGAAGGAAATAAAGCTAAACGAACATCCTAGGATTCACTTCGTGAAGCCACCCTTCTCTGGTCGGCAACGATTTATTAATAGCTGCTCCTGATGCACAGCTGTTATTCTGAGAACGAAAAATAGCGGATGTGATCGTTCTGCAGAGTGTACCGACTAGGATGAAGTAACGGTCACACGAAATGCAGAGCACTTTATAAACAAACATAATCTGGACAGATGCACCATGTATGAAATAAGGATTACCGAGAAGTTAATATAGTTGGCTCTGTGATGCGAATGTCTTCTGCAGTTGAGATCCTGATAGTTCAGACAATTGCCCTGGTCTCACAGAAGGCTGATATTCACAGCCGATATACACTCCTGGAAATTGAAATAAGAACACCGTGAATTCATTGTCCCAGGAAGGGGAAACTTTATTGACACATTCCTGGGGTCAGATACATCACATGATCACACTGACAGAACCACAGGCACATAGACACAGGCAACAGAGCATGCACAATGTCGGCACTAGTACAGTGTATATGCACCTTTCGCAGCAATGCAGGCTGCTATTCTCCCATGGAGACGATCGTAGAGATGCTGGATGTAGTCCTGTGGAACGGCTTGCCATGCCATTTCCACCTGGCGCCTCAGTGGACCAGCGTTCGTGCTGGACGTGCAGACCGCGTGAGACGACGCTTCATCCAGTCCCAAACATGCTCAATGGGGGACAGATCCGGAGATCTTGCTGGCCAGGGTAGTTGACTTACACCTTCTAGAGCACGTTGGGTAGCACGGGATACATGCGGACGTGCGTTGTCCTGTTGGAACAGCAAGTTCCCTTGCCGGTCTAGGAATGGTAGAACGATGGGTTCGATGACCGTTTGGATGTACCGTGCACTATTCAGTGTCCCCTCGACGATCACCAGTGGTGTACGGCCAGTGTAGGAGATCGCTCCCCACACCATGATGCCGGGTGTTGGCCCTGTGTGCCTCGGTCGTATGCAGTCCTGATTGTGGCGCTCACCTGCACGGCGCCAAACACGCATACGACCATCATTGGCACCAAGGCAGAAGCGACTCTCATCGCTGAAGACGACACGTCTCCATTCGTCCCTCCATTCACGCCTGTCGCGACACCACTGGAGGCGGGCTGCACGATGTTGGGGCGTGAGCGGAAGACGGCCTAACGGTGTGCGGGATCGTAGCCCAGCTTCATGGAGACGGTTGCGAATCGTCCTCGCCGATACCCCAGGAGCAACAGTGTCCCTAATTTGCTGGGAAGTGGCGGTGCGGTCCCCTACGGCACTGCGTAGGATCCTACGGTCTTGGCGTGCATCCGTGCGTCGCTGCGGTCCGGTCCCAGGTCGACGGGCACGTGCACCTTCCGCCGACCACTGGCGACAACATCGATGTACTGTGGAGACCACACGCCCCACGTGTTGAGCAATTCGGCGGTACGTCCACCCGGCCTCCCGCATGCCCCCTATACGCCCTCGCTCAAAGTCCGTCAACTGCACATACGGTTCACGTCCACGCTGTCGCGGCATGCTACCAGTGTTAAAGACTGCGATGGAGCTCCGTATGCCACGGCAAACTGGCTCACACTGACGGCGGCGGTGCACAAATGCTGCGCAGCTAGCGCCATTCGACGGCCAACACCGCGGTTCCTGGTGTGTCCGCTGTGCCGTGCGTGTGATCATTGCTTGTACAGCCCTCTCGCAGTGTCCGGAGCAAGTATGGTGGGTCTGACACACCGGTGTCAATGTGTTCTTTTTTCCATTTCCAGGAGTGTATGTGACTTCGTGGCCCCTCGTATATGTGTTCCCAGCATCTCGTGTACTTATCATATGGAATTTCATCGCTATGGTTGACACAGTAGATTCATTGAATTTTTTTCATCTACATAACGGAATCGCAGGATGCAGTGTGTGTGTGTGTGTGTGTGTGTGTGTGTGTGTGTGTGTGTGTGTGTTGTGGGCTGGTGGACCAGCGGAAACAATGTTGACAGGTAATAATTACTTTTACTAAATTCAATACATTACGCAGTGAAGCAACTCCGACTATCTTTGTTATCCCTGGCCGATGCAGGATTCCACCCAGGTTTCTGAGCCAGCACCCTGCGTTGCTGATCAGGTGCTTGGTAGGCCAGCAACCTTTAGAGGCATGGCCGTTGATGCCAGCAGCGAAGTATTTTCCTCAACACTGTGGAGCACGCGCGGCTCCTCGCTCCGCTCACACCACCACGGCGGTACACGAACATGACTGTGCATGGGGTACGACTGGTTGCCCTGTGGCAAGAGTCGGACGACAGCTGGTGCGGCGGCGCCTAATCCCACTAGGAATTCATCGTTGGTGGCAGGAATCACGGACGGCAAATTGACAATCCCTGAAGGGCTTAGTGCCGGTAGCAGGCGTAGCCCGGGTCTCGAACCCGTGGCTCCCGCTGGCAATGCCTAGTCGTCCCGCTGTCTGGCATAGCCCTGGTGTCGTAGTGGTGCTTCTGCTCTCTGGCGAAGAGGATTGATTAAAAGCTGAACTCCTCCCGAACAGGCCATGAAGGCCCAACGCTACCGACCGGCCGCCGAGTCATCCTCAGCTCATAGGGGTCACTGGATGCGGATATGGAGGGGCATGTGGTCAGCACACCGCTCTCCCGGCCCCATGTCACTTTCCGAGACCAGAGGCACTACTTCTCAATCAAGTAGCTCCTCAGTTTGCCTCAAAGTGCTGAGTGCACCCCGCTGGCCAACAGCGCTTGGCAGATCGGATGGTCGCCCATCTAAGTGCTAGCCCAGCCCGATAGCGCTTAACTTCGGTGATATGACGGGAACCGGTGTTACCACTGTGGCAAGGCCGTTGGAAAGAGAACTGATTCCCTGCCTCAAATTTCAGGCATATTTATATTCCTCTGGCATACAATTGTTTCACTAAAACCCAGCACCTAGTCACATCGCTCGCAATGAAAGACTTGCCCTGGAGTGGTGACATCGCCCCGTTGGCAGTCTGTGCGGTACAATTTACTGCTGCGCTCGGCTATCCTGCCTTCGCAATAACCTTGTGTGTCTATTTTGTGACTCTGTCACCAGACTGGTGGCTACCGACTCACGGCTGTTAACACATTGTTACACGGTGCCATCCACACTACTTCTCATTGCTTTTGCTAAATACTTGTAATTTTTGCTCAAAGAATGGTTAGCGGTACTACACTGCCCCTCCAAGGAGAATACCTTGTGTGCTGAGTATTGCTCCAGCTCAATTCTGTATTCTAACTGTAAAACAATTGCATGGTACTAAATTGGTTTCTCCTAATCACTATATAAATTACTTTATTAATTTCTAACTTGGTAAATCTATCTTTAACAATTTGCGACATGGTTCCGAATTGAACAGTGATCCAGGAAGTGTAGAATAGATTTCTTTATTTCCGTATGTGATCACAAAATGTAATGTCCTTGGAGTACCGGTTTCGGTCAATAATGACCATCTTCAGACTTGTAGCAAAACATGGAAAAAATACAGATACAACTAGTGGATTGTCTACAGCTTAAATCAATAAAATAGGCCACAATCACAAGTATTACTGACATAAATGTGAAAATTATATCACCAGCTGCGACATAGTCACGTATATGAACAGTGATCCAATTCTGTCAAATGTTTTTTTATTCCAATCTTTGATCACAATAGCAATTCTTTTGACGATGACCGGTTTCAGTCCGTAATGACAATCCTCAGATCTTTTTTACACCATGTCCTAAAGTGATAAGGCCATTATGTCATCGTCAAAGCATATAAATATAGTCAGCACAGCATCGTCACATGCTGAGCCAGTTACAATAATGTCTGTGTGAACGACGTGGCCTATTCTACACATTACTTTAGATCTGTGTGACGATGCTGTGCTGACTATATTTATATGCTTTGACGATGCCATTATGGCCTTATCACTTTAGGACATGGTGTAAAAAAGATCTGAGGATGGTCATTACGGACTGAAACCGGTCATCGTCAAAAGAATTGATATGCTTTAGATACGACGAGGCATACCTGTCTTAAAAAGATGTCCTCATATAATGGAGCCATAGTGGAATCGTCGCAAGATAAACACAAAATCAGCTCAGCATCGTCACACACAAATGAAGTATCGTATCTATCAGAGTTATTTTGTTAACAGCACTACTGTTCAATACCAAGTGCCGCACAGCAGCCAGAAAATGCTTGTGTCGCAAGCTCGCCAGATATCGCTACTGTAGCCTACACATATTCTACAATCATATAATTGTGCAATATACTGAAAAAAGTATACACTCGGTAAATTCTTCAGTGGGCTTGCCAGGTGTTTAAATCATTACAGTAATAAAACTCAATAAATTAAAACACTGCCAAAGTTAATTTGTTAAAATAAAATAGTTGAGCCACAATAATTTTGATACGCTATTATGGCGAATTGTAGATAAAGATGTAACGACATACAGACATAGAGAACAATATAAAAATGATAAGTACGGAAAGAAGCCAGTGAGTGAAAACAAACTGCAGCAAGTAATGAACGCTCTCTCTTGGCGTAACTGCCAGAATGCAGCATAGGGGAGAAGTGGTCAGATAAATTCAACCTCCTGAAGGCCCCTGGTACCAAAACACGGTACCAGTCAAGCAACAAGATTATCTAGTAATTAAATAAATTAATAAACACAGAAACCCCCCCATGAACCATGGACCTTACCGTTGGTGGGGAGGCTTGCGTGCCTCAACAATACAGATAGCCGTACCGTAGGTGCAACCACAACGGATGGGTATCTGTTGAGAGGCCAGACAAACGTGTGGTTCCTGAAGAGGGGCAGCAGTCTTTTCAGTAGCTGCAGGGGTAACAGTCTGGATGATTGATTGATTTGGCCTTGTAACATTAACCATAATGGCCTTGCTGTTCTGGTACTGCGAACGGCTGAAAGCAACGGGGAAACTACAGCCGTAATTTTTCCGGACGTCATGCAGCTATACTGTATGATTAAATGATGATGGCGTCCTCTTGGGTAAAATATTCCGGAGGTAAAATAGTCCCCCATTCGGATCTCCGGGTGGGGACTACTCAAGAGGACGTCGTTATCAGGAGAAAGAAAACTGGCGTTCTACGGATCGGAGCGTGGAATGTCAGATCCCTTAATCGGGCAGGTAGGTTAGAAAATTTAAAAAGGGAAATGGATAGGTTAAAGTTAGATATAGTGGGAATTAGTGAAGTTCGGTGGCAGGAGGAACAAGACTTCTGGACAGGTGAATACAGGGTTATAAATACAAAATCAAATAGGCGTAATGCAGGAGTGGGTTTAATAATGAATAAAAAAATAGGTGTACAGCTAAGCAACAACAAACAGCATAGTGAACGCATTATTGTGACCAAGATAGACACGAAGCCCACACCTACTACAGTAGTACAAGTTTATATGCCAACTAGCTCTGCAGATGACGAAGAAATTGAGGAAATGTATGATGAGATAAAAGAAATTATTCAGGTAGTGAAGGGAGACGTAAATTTAATAGTCATGGGTGACTGGAATTCATCAGTAGGAAAAGAGAGAGAAGGAAACATAGAAGGTGAATATGGATTGGGGCTAAGAAATGAGAGGAAGCCGCCTGGTAGAATTTTACACAGAGCATAACTTAATCATACCTAATACTTGGTTTAAGAATCATAAAAGAAGGTTGTATACATGGAAGAACCCTGGAGATACTAGAAGGTTTCAGATAGATTATATAATGGTAAGACAGAGATTAAGGAAACAGGTTTTAAATTGTAAGACATTTCCAGGGGCAGATGTGGACTCTGACCACAATCTATTGGTTATGAACTGTAGATTAAAACTGAAGAAACTGCAAAAAGGTGGGAATTTAAGGAGATGGGACCTGGATAAACTGAAAGAACCAGAGATTGTACAGAGTTTCAGGGAGAGCATAAGGGAACAATTGACAGGAACGGGGGAAAGAAATACAGTAGAAGAAGAATGGGTAGCTTTGAGGGATGAAATAGTGAAGGCAGCAGAGGATCAAATAGGTAAAAGGACGAGGGCTAGTAGAAACCCTTGGGTAACAGAAGAAATATTGAATTTAATTGATGAAAGGAGAAAATATAAAAATGCAGTAAATGAAGCAGGCAAAAAGGAATACAAGCGTCTCAAAAATGAGATCGACAGGAAGTGCAAAATGGCCTAAGCAGGGATGGCTAGAGGACAAATGTAAGGATGTAGAGCCTTGTCTCACTAGGGGTAAGATAGATACTGCCTACAGGAAAATTAAAGAGACCTTTGGAGAGAAGAGAACCACTTGTATGAATATCAAGAGCTTAGATGGCAACCCAGTTCTAAGCAAAGAAGGGAAGGCAGAAAGGTGGAAGGAGTATATAGAGGGTTTATACAAGGGCGATGTATTTGAGGACAATATTATGGAAATGGAAGAGGATGTAGATGAAGATGAAATGGGAGATAAGATACTGCATGAAGAGTTTGACAGAGCACTGAAAGACCTGAGTCGAAACAAGGCCCCGGGAGTAGACAACATTCCATTGGAACTACTGACAACCTTGGGAGAGCCAGTCCTGACAAAACTCTACCATCTGGTGAGCAAGATGCATGAGATAGGCGAAATACCCTCAGACTTCAAGAAGAATATAATAATCCCAATCCCAAAGAAAGCAGGTGTAGAGGGATGTGAAAATTGCCGAACTATCAGTTTATCTTATCTTAGACTTATCTTAGAAGAAAGATTTAGGAAAGGCAAACCTACATTTCTAGCATTTGTAGACTTAGAGAAAGCTTTTGACAATGTTGATTGGAATACTCTCTTTCAAATTCTGAAGGTGGTAGGGGTAAAATACAGGGAGCGAAAGGCTATTTACAATTTGTACGGAAAGCAGATGGCAGTTATAAGAGTCGAGGGGTATGAAAGGGAAGCAGTGGTTGGGAAGGGAGTGAGACAGGGTTGTAGCCTATCCCCGACGTTATTCAATCTGTATATTGAGCAAGCAATAAAGGAAACAAAAGAAAAGTTCAGAGTAGGTATTAAAATCCATGGAGAAGAAATAAAAACTTTGACGTTCGCCGATGACATTGTAATTCTGTCAGAGACAGCAAAGGATTTGGAAGAGCAGTTGAACGGAATGGACAGTGTCTTGAAAGGAGGGTATAAGATGAACATCAATAAAAGCGAAACGAATATAATGGAATGTAGTCGAATTAAGTCGGGTGATGCTGATGGAATTAGATTAGGCAATGACACACTTAAAGTACTAAAGGAGTTTTGATATTTGGGGAGCAAAATAACTGATTATGATCGAAGTAGAGAGGATATAAAATGTGGACTGGCAATGGCAAGGAAAGCGTTTCTTAAGAAGAGAAATTTGTTAATATCGAGTATTGATTTAAGTGTCAGGAAGTCGTTTCTCAAAGTATTTGTATGGATTGTAGCCATGTATGGAAGTGAAACGTGGGCGATAAATAGCTTAGACAAGATGAGAATAGACGCTTTCGAAATGTGCTGCTACAGAAGAATGCTGAAGATTAGATGGGTTGATCACATAATTAATGATGAGGTATTGAATTGAATTGGGGAGAAGAGGAGCTTGTGGTACAACTTGACTAGAAGAAGGGATCGGTTGGTAGGACATGTTCTGAGACATCGAGGGATCACCAATTTAGTATTTGAGGGCAGCGTGGAGGGTAAAAATCGTAGAGGGAGACCAACAGATGAATACACTAAACAGATTCAGAAGGATATAGGTTGCAGTAGGTACTGGGAGATGAAGAAGCTTGCACAGGATAGAGTAGCATGGAGAGCTGCATCAAACCAGTCTCAGGACTGAAGACCACAACAACAACAACAAACACAGAAAGGACAAGAAAACACGAAAGTAATTCCTTCAGCGTTAGTAAACGAAGTAAATATGTATACTAAGTAAAGACAAAGGCTATATATATAGCGGCTACATCTGGCTGAAGAGACAGATATTTTGTGGCTACTACAGGGCAGCTTGTTTTGGACAGTAGCGCTACTAACAAAATTACTCTAGTATATGGGATACTCCATTCATGTGTGACGATGCTGAGCTGATTCTGTGTTTATCTTTTGGCGATGCCACTATGGCTCCATTGTATTAGGACATCATTTTAAAACAGGTATGCCTCGTCATATCTAAAGCGCATAATTCTCACATGTATGTCAGTAATACTTGTCACTGTGGTCTGTTTTATTGTTTTAAGCTATACACAAACCACCAGTTGTACTTCCGCTCTTTTCCATGTTTTGCTGGAGATCTGAAAATGGTCATTGCTTACCGAAACCGGTAGTCTGAAGACATAACATTTTGTGATTATACACGGAAGTAAAAAAACTGATCTGTCTTTCATTCCTAGCTCAGGGGATCCAGACTATGGGAAATTGAATTTCCCTTGGATGGGGTTCTTACGTGGCTGATCGTTTCAAACACATAACAGCTAGGCAGAGCAAAATCAGTCGTCAAGGCGCGAAGAACAGCGGCACTCAAAGCCACGGTCACCTGACGCCTACCACTTCAGTACTGTTCCAAACGCTGCAATAATTGCTCTGCAGTGATTCGCCGCTCCTATGTTGCTATCACCTGACTTAATGAACGATCCAGGTTCGGTTCCCAGTCGTCGTTAAGGAAAGTAAGGTTTTGTTTTGGCATCATCTCTACAGCTTCTCTGGCCATTACAGATGAGGCTGTGTTGTACTGAACAAAAAACTCCTGTCATACTAGCTGGGAAGAGAAACGTGGTTCCCATAATGTCACACATAGTCCCATAGATTAACAGTCCACTACCCCACAATTCTAAATGGCTTGATCCCATGAATTTCCCTTGGTGCAAGGATGTAGTCAGAATATTGTCAAAGGGTCAAAAGCGGGGGGGAGGGGGGGGGGGGGTTGCTCCAATTTCTCAAAGAGGACCTTAAAAAGGCTTACATGTTTCACTTATTCTTTTTAATTTTATGTACATAATTTGCTTTGTAGGCCTTTATATCAATAGTATTTGGCCTATAAAAGTCAGCATGAGAAGCTTTTCTTTAAAAAAAGTGTAGCATATATTCTCAACTATAATTAACTAAATGCTCAATTAAATATCTCTTTATTTGACAGTTTAATAACTTCACTTTATCGCCAAACGAATTAAAATTCTAATATAAGGTTCACTATCGGAGAGCACAAGATTTTTAATGTTGGACTGTATAACATAAATTTAAAATATTTCAACCCTCTTTTGGCAATAACTATCTTTCCCCTACTACAATCTTGTATTTATTATTTTCTGCTTATCTGAAATCATGTCAGAATTCCTTCAGCACATGAAAACTTTCCAGGTTTCTTAATTTGGTGTTAAACATCACATGAAAATTCTTCAATTTCCTTAAGCAATCAAGAACTTCTTTCTGAATTATTATTTCAACAGTCAACTTGAAACTATAACAACCAGTTTTATTTATAAAACAATATGAGATACACAAATATTATGAGCTACAGTTTTGGAATTCAATTTATTATCATCCATTTTATCATACGTATGATATAGGAATTGTCGTATAGAAAGAGAGGGAGACCAATTTATATTTCTAGGAATTAAATGAAATAACATTTTTTTTTTAAATTACACTTTACAGATTTGGAGAAATTTGTTTATAAGGTTAAACAATAATAGTTCATAGGAACACATCAAATGATAAGACCTATCTGCTTTGATGACAAAGAAAGTCATCAACATTATAATAACTTAACAATAGTTTATTACATCTTTTTTAAATTTTTGTGTAAGTTTTGTAGCTTTTTATTTATTAGGCAATGCACTGAATATTATTCTTGGAAGGTACCTCACACTATTTTGATACAGGGCTTTTGAATCAATGTCTCTATGAAAATCCTGCCTGTTTCTGGTTTTACAGTTATGTACATCACCGTTTAGAGGAGAGAATTCTTGATGTGAGTTAAGAAAATATATAGATTCATAACTGAATAAACCAGGGAGGGTCAAAATTTTTCATTCCTTGAAGTGTTTTTTACATGACTCTCTACAGAGAACACCCTGTTCTGTAGCATCTCAAATGTGTCTTTAGTGTTGCATTTCGGTTTGTAAGCCTGCAGAGATCAATAACAAAGCCACTTTATAAAAAATACTATACCCATAACGTACAAAATTGCAGAGCGTTGTCACGACTATCGGGTTTTGCTAAAGTTATTGAGAGGATAATGTGTGAGAGACTCTTGAGTTTCCTGAACAAATGTAAAATTCTTGCCATTGCACAGAATGGTTTCAGGAAGAACAGGTCTACTGACACAGTTGTGTATCACTTCCTAGAACAGGTTTTAACTGCAGTAGATAATGATGAATTAAACTGTGGAATATTTTTAGATTTATCCAACGCATTTGACCTCATTAACTGTACAGTTGGTTTAAATCATATCTGTGTGACATGTATCAAAGTGTTGAAATAAACCATAATGGTAGAAAATATTGCTCAACATGTAAGAAAATTAACTGTGGTGTACCACAAAGTTCTGTTTTAGGCCCCTGCTCTCTTGGTTTTATTAATGACTTTCCAAACCGTCTAACAAGAGCTGGATCAGTACTTTCTGTAGATGATATAATTCTCTTTATCAAAGGACAAGGTGCAGCTGACATACAAGAAAAAATAATTGCAACAACAAATGACGCAGCATAACGATTCAGGAATAACAATTTTAAAGGAGATATTAATAATATCTGTCAGTTCAGTTATTATTTTGACTGAACCTATGTTTTATGACCTATTGGGAATGCCACCACATCCATAACACATCTTATTTTTCAGCTTATTAGCTGTGTTTCTTATCAATGAATGTGTAACAAAAAGATTGTTCTTTCATTTATGGGAACTTTTATGTTTGTTATTTTTAAGTTTCTCAAGTTCTTGGTAAGATTTTGAGCAATGTTTATATAGTAGTCCTTAAATATATTAGCAATGTTTTGAGGAGCTCACCAACTTTTCATTTCTTTTTTATAGTGGGAGTTTTGTTTGTCACTTTGGATTTACCTATGGTATAACTGATGTCCTTCCTTGTGGATTTGGTTTTATTGCTGTCTTTTCTGATAATTAAGTCATCGTTCAGCTTTTTTGCTGCATATGTAAGCTTTCTATATATATTTCTGTAGCACCTAAAATGTGGCTTTAGTGCAGCATTTCGGTTTGTAAGCCTGCTGAGATTTCTGTGTTTTCAGAATAAATGAAAAACATGAGTGCCTGTATTTTCTTAATTCCTGCAGTTGTCTGTTTCTTAGATTTGGAGTAATTTTTATTTTTCTAGGGGGAAGGCAGCACCAAAGCAGTATTTATATTCTGTGAAAAATGAATCAAATATAGTATCTACAGTTTAGTTTGGTTCTATGTTCCATTTAACCCTCTGTAAGAGGTTATTTAAAATCATAAGGTTATTGTCTTTAACAGATCTTGTTTCTATATATTCTACACTGGTGAGTTTATTTCTAATCGTGTTTTTTATTTGAAGCTTAATTGCCATGTGGTCTGAGAAGCCAGTATCTGTTACTTCAACATTATAACTACAGGTATGTTTGTTAATAAACATCTGATAAACTGTTGTACCACACTCATCTCCATACCTGGCGATATCTGCTACTATAGCTTCCAGATTACATGACAGCAAGTGAGAATGGAACTGATTAACAAACCAACAACTGAGCTCAAACAAGGCCAAAAATGTACAGTAGTTGGTCTTGAATAGTTTAAATCTATCGAAGGCCTTGATAACTTTCGCTAGTGTATAACCCTTTTCCGTCGCCTGACTGTAAATCAAAATATTTTTCAGTCTCACTGAATGGCGATTAGGTTGTGTGTAATTTCATTTAAGTGATAACAGGTAGCCCAGACAACCCCCTCCCCCCGATCCTCCCCCACCCCCTTTTGGCTGTGTCCTTGCTTGCTTATAGTACCTAACAACCACCACCTCGTCGTTGTACACTGAGTATATCCCATGTACACCCACTCCCTGAAAGTATGGTTCTGTTTCATTACTTCCTTCTGGCAATGCCGTCTCTCCATTTTATCCTTGAAGAGTTTTATGAGGCATGTGCTTCTACTCGCTGTAATCATGCAAGTCAGGCTTATGGTGACTATCCCACTCTGATATTGCTGGAGCTCATCCTCGATCATCACCACATGCCAATCTGCGTCTTCCACTAAGAGTAGCACCCCGTCTTCCTCTCACAGCTTCACAAACTTCCCAACTGTTGCTACTTCCAGATGTCCAGATGTGAGTTCAGAGTGCTAGCTGAGGCCCTGACGTGATCATGACTCTTCAGTCAATTGCTGACGCATGTGAATGTTATTTAACATGCTCTTCTCCAGGTTCGCAGTCTGTGTAGAATGCCGCCCCATAGTTACTTTATTTGCCTCCGCTAACCATCTTGTGACTTCTGCCATTTCATTCATTTGGTTACATTGCTTGCACCTGCTGTCCAGAATATGGTTTTCAAGGTCCTACCATCAGCGTCTGCCCACACCCTCTTCACTCATCTGGATTCGTCCGATACCAACCCGATCATTTCCTGTATCTACTCCCTTAGTCGTGAATATTCACCAAGCAATTTGCTGTGCTCCTTTGAGACCTCTCCCAGCCTCCCACTACTAACTGCTAACTGTTTTATCCCTGGAACCACATCCTCCAGCCGCCTAATATCGTTCTGCAACTCCCGCACATTAAGCACTAAACCCAGTGACCACCTGTGACTGGATAACACCAAGTGATGATCTTCCAGCACCCCCACTCCACCCCCGGTGAAGAGGTACAGCTCAGCAGAAACCATCATTCTTCTTTTCCAAGCCTTCTCCTGTACAGCAACCTTGGGACAGGGATCAGGGTCACCTACCTCCCCCTCAAAAGCTTCCTCTCCCCTAACAGCTCATCTCAAAACACTAATGATAAAACCTACAGCAATACAAACATATTACTTTATCTACATAATAATCTGTCATGCATGCTAAAACCCCTTTCCTTGCTATTCTGTCTACACTCTTCTTCGGCGCTCTGTGCTCCTTTCCATTTCTCAAGGTCCTGACCCAGCGCTTGTACTACTGCTACCTTCCTATTCAACCCGACCACATTACTGTGTCTTTCCACTGGTATGTAGATTACTTAACATTCAAATTCACTGAGTTTCAGTGCCCACCTCGTCAATGTATGGGGTGTGTCCTTGAAACTGAGTAACCACTTCACAGTAACATGGTCTGCCACTACTTTGAATTTTCTGCCATACAGGTAACACTAGGAGTATGTTAATCTGTATATGAAGTTAAAAATCTCTTTCTCCTTTGTGGAGTAATTCTTCTCTGCTCTGTTCACATGTCTTGACGTAAAGGCAGCAGCTGTTCCTGACCACCTACTTCCTGACTTAAAACATGTGCAATGGCACGATTTGCCGCATCACATGATAATATGAACTCCTTTTGAAACACTGACACCCAACTTGACATTAACACCTTTTTTAATTCAACACCTGTTCACCGATATTCCTCCGACCATTCAGACTTAACTCCCTTTTGCAACATTTGCGCAAGTGGCTTTGCACTAACTGCAGACCCCTTCACCAACTTCTTATAATTTGTGAGGCCCAGAAAAGATTGCCATTCCTTGGTTGTGCCTGGTACCAAAAAACCTTGCACTGCTTGAACTAACCTAGTATCAGTTCCTACACCATCTTAACTACTGATGTGGCACAAATAGTTAACTTCCTCCAGTACAACGCGTCATTTCCTGCGTTGAATGTTAAATGGGATGCTCCCTCGGACGTTGAAAAGACGATTATGTCATCAAGATATACTAGAGCCACTTCTAACTAATGGTACCCACTCCTTAAATCCATTGTTGAGAAGTACTGCTTTTGCCCTACATGATTTTCTGTCGTCTGTGTGGTGTTCAGAACTGGGTAGGCATCTATTGCAGTCTTATTATTCAAGTGGCGATAATCACAATACAAGTGATATTTCTCTGAGCCATCTATGGACTTCTTCGGCATGGTTACAATACCCTTCTCCCCCCCCGCATCCCCCCCCCCCCCCCCCCGCCGGGGGGCTATTCCCTCTTCTGTTATTCCATCATCTAAATGTTGATTTATAGTCTGCCAGAACAGGTAGCAGCGCCTGTGGTGTTCTGTGCAGGCTCTGATTCACACTGCGTTACTGGTGGAGCAGGCAATGGCTCTTGTAGAAAACATTGGTCCTAAAATTCTAGAAACAGATCCTCCACCTGTGTCTTTTCCACCCTGCAATTTCTCATGAAATGCAGTCCTAGCAGCATCCTATGCCCCATTACAGCCTACACTGTCTGTGTGGCAATCTTTCTCATCTGGACTCTCCAGTGTAGTCAATAATGTTCCATTCAATAACTTAACCCCCTCAGCGCCAAAATAGTCCACGTTGGTAGGTACTACTTTATTTGTATCTCTCTCGTGTATGTATACAATACTGTATTTCATACAGCAACACTCTGCATCCCATACTTCACTACCTTCCAGTGGTTCTACTACCCATGACATATCGACAGGTAAGCCATGCTCAATATCCATCCATAGCAACTTCCCTGTGCCTCCCAACACAAAATCTTGCGAATCAAACTTTAATGTCATTGCTCGTAGTTTAAGTGGATCATATCGTATACTAGACACTCCTCATAGCAGATCAACACTGACAACAGTTTCCCCTAGCTGGAATGTCTTCCCACTAAGTTTCAGTATACCTCATCAAAGTTCAAACCAACAACTGATCTCAAATAAGGCCAAGAATGTACAGTAGTTGGTCTTGAAGAGTTTAAATCTATCGAAGGCCTTGATAACTGTCGCTAATGTGTAACCCTTTTTCGACGTCTGATTGTAAATCAAAATACTTTTCAATCTCACTAAACAGCGACCGACTAGGTTGTGTGTAATTTCATTTAGCTGATAGCAGGTAGTCCAGACACCCCTTCCCCCAGTCCCCCCCCCCCCCTTTTTGACTGTGTCTTTGCTTGCTTATAGCAACTAGCAACGATTACCTCGTCCTTGTATACTGAGTGTATCCCGTGCACACTCACTCGCTGAAATTATGGTTCTGTTTCATCACCTCCTTCTGGCAAGGTCTTCCCTCCATTTTATCCTTGAAGAGTTTCCTGATGCATGGGCCTCTACTCGCCTAATCTTAAGAGTCAGGGTTATGTTGTGCCGAAAGTCTTGCCCTAAGATCATGCTATAGCAGTCGCTTACAAGAGACAATATCTCCATAAGCTGGTTCTCTCAAACGAAAAATTCATTCTAATTTTATCCATATTTTACCGTTTCAAACGTGACTGTGCTCAATATACTCGAGGTATGAATAAAACGAAACGTCTTCAGTCACAATTATTTAGTACACGATGCATTTTGGACCCTGTGGGTCCATCTTCAGGTGTAATTCGTCTTAATACATGATTTATTTGTTCTGTTGAATGAGATGAAATGCATATTCCTGTCACGAAAAGGTCTGATGTTAGGTTACGAACTTCGCAAGTCAGACGCGGAAAATATGTGTGAAACAGTGGAAAAGACAAATAGTGTAAACTTACCAAATAATCCCAGAAAAGCGTTTTTAACGTTTTAGTAATAGTATAAGTTTTTTTCCTCCATCGTTTTCAAGCATATCACTTCATTCAAGAGGCACATTCGTAAGCACATGTTTGTAAAAACTTCACAGATGTTTTTGTATATTGTGTGGTCAAAGATGAATTTTTCATGGTGTTAAAGATATAATTATTAAACAATTGACATATGCAGGAAACAACTGATATATGCAGGAAATATCTTTAGAACAGATCTTTAAAATTACTGAAATAGCTATGGTTTGCAAAATCTGACATATGCAGGAAACAATTGGCATACACAGACAACTGTTTTGGTTGTGTAGTCATTGCTTACCACAATGCTCTTTATTGTATCTATCTCATTTTTGAGGGTGTTTCCTTCTAGATCAAGAGAGTGTACTCTGTGTAGCATGGACCTCAATGCAGCATGTTTCTTTGTGGTGGGATGGCATCATGAGTTGTCCAGTGTTATGTCTGCGTATGTGTGTTTTCTGAGTATGTCATTACCACTGACCCTAGTGATTATATATCACTACCCCTACTCCACACAAATTGTGGCTCTCTTGAGCCCACTGACACATGTGCCACTCTGCCTACCAAAAGTTTATGTTCCCTACCATCTACCACACCCACTAGAGCACATTCCGTCTATGCATTCGCTTTTACTGCATTCATCTTTACTACAAACTCCCAATGGAAGCTTTGGGATTCCCTCTTGAGTTTAGCGGATACCGCTTATCACCTCTCGCATTTCCCCTATATCACTGCCATTCGTCCACACCATCCGTACTATTCTTCTTCTTCTTACCGCACCTGTCCCCTTCGGACGTTGGCGATCAACATGGCTACTCTGTCTTTATCAGTTTCAATGCGAAACTGTTCTTCAGAGCTAATATTAAACCAAGACCTAAGGTTGTCGAGCCAGGAAATTCTTCCTCGTCCCGGAGGTCTCTTTCCCTTGATTTTTTCTTGTAGGATACTTTGAAGCAGCTCATATCTTTTTTCATTCCTCATTAGGTGGGCAAGGTATTGTAGTTTGCGACACTTGATGATGGTGATCACCTCTGGGCTTTTGTTAACTCTACGTAGAACCTCGGCGTTTGTCACTTTTTGAGTCCATGATATTCTCAACATTCTTCTGTATAGCCAGAGTTCAAAGGCTTGGAGTCTGGCAGTGATTACCTTTGTAAGGGTCCATGTTTCCACACTGTATAAGAGAAGTGAGAACACACAGCACCTGAGCAGCCGCAGTTTTGTGTTCATGGCAAGATCGAGACTCTTGAAGGCTGAGCCCATCGAGTTGAAAACACTCCTCGCCTTTCCGATGCCACACTTTATCTCCTGCGAGTTGTACCAGGCTTCGTTAATTATGGTGCCCAGCTACAGGGACTGTGAAACTCGCTCTATGCTTGTGCCATTGATGTACAGATTCACACCTCGAATGTTCTTCCTGCTGATGATCATAAATTATGTTTCCTTTATGTTGATCTCCAAGTCGTACTTCTTGCTTGTCTCAGAAAATTTGTTATCAGCTTCTGCAGCCCTCCCATTATATCCGCAAACACCATAACGAAAATGGTTGAGTGTGACACCATTCACTGAGATTCCTTCTTTCGCGTCAAGTGAAGCTTCTTTGAATATGTGTTCTGAAAACAGGTTAAAGAGCGTCTGTGATATTATACAGCCTTGCCTGACGCCACGTCGTATTCTCACTTGTTTTGATTGATCTTAATCTATTCTCATGACTGCAGATTGGTTCCAGTATAAATTGCCTATTATTCTTACATCTTTCCCATCAATTCCTGTTTCCTTTAGTACTTCTGTCATTTGTTCATGCTTCACACGATCAAATACCTTCTGATAATGAACGAGCAAGAAAATACACCACAATTGCTGTCCCTAAATCTTTGGAACAATATTTGTACACTAAATACTGCTTCTCTTGTGCCAACTGCATGTAGAAACCCGAACTGGTTGGGCGCTACTTTGTCTTCACAAATATTGTATATCCGCTTATGGGTCACTTTAAGAACAGTTTTAGCAGTTGGCTCATTAAACTGATGGTACGGTAGTCTCCACATGTTTTGGCATTCGGTTTCTTAGGTAGAGTAATGAATTCTGATGTAAGCCGTTTTGGAAGGATTTTGCCCGATGAGTAAATGTGGTTGAATATTTCTGTGATCATTTTTATTTTTTCTTTATTGAGTCGCTTGAGGATTTCGGCCTGTATGCCATCTGGCCCAGCTGTTTTCCCTTCCTTCATTTTATGTATGGCCGCTTCCACTTCACTTACTAGGATATCTGATCCCTCTGTGTCTAATATCTCTGGCTCTTGCATTCTCTGGTCATCTTTGAATAATTGCTCTAGATATTCCTCCCACTCTCTCTCTTTTTCTTCCTTATTGATTATGAGGTTGCCACTGTCATCTACTACCTTCCCACTGTTTGATTTGCGATATATTCCTGTTGCCTCTCCGACACACCAATGCACACAAAATCATCATACCTACCCTGATAAAGCTCAATTCCTGCGCATAACTCAGTTTTTTCCTTCTCTGTGGCTTATCTGAATTTCTTTCTGATAGTATTCTGTATCGCTTTGTATTCCACAAAATTACTTTTTTTCTTCCTCCGTTCTTCCATGAAGTCCAGAATTTCACCCAAGTTTTCTTCTTTCTAAGGGCCGGTCTCAAATACTCTTCTTTGACTTCTTGTACTGCTTCTTGTAAGTGTGTGAGTTTTTCATTGATGCCATCCCCACTGTCTCTCCATTTCTTGTTTAGGGCTGTCTTCACTGTCTGCTGTAAGGTAGCATCTTTCAGCTTTCTCAGGTCATATTTTCGTGATATTTTGGAGACGTTTCATTTTGATTTTGAAATTTCCTATTAGTTACATTAAACCATCTGTAGTCGACACTGTCTCTTTTACCCCTCTGTAGCTGGTAGCATTGTCCTTGCATGTGACCTGTGCGACGGTTCTGCTGGTTCTGCTTAAGAGCCCATGGAATTCGAAGTCAGCCCATGGCTACCATCTTCCCCCAAGGTTGACCCTCCCCCCATTGTGGGCTCCCCACCCCAGCAGAAAGACAAAGTGAAGATGTAACCCCTACGGTAAACGGCTCCCGTGCTATGGTGGAACATGAATGTGTTCAGGACTGTGTTTACAGGAATACATTTAAAAGCCACTGATGCCCCTGTGCTACCAGGGTGTATCTTTCACCATAAGGATGACCTGATGGGGAAAAAGCCAAGGGAGGTGTTCCTGTGTGTGTCAATAACACACACCACTCCTCTGGCCTCCCCTTGTTTACTGACCTTCAAGCAGTAGCCATAGTAGTTCACACAAGTCAGAAGATCAGTATCTGCTCCCTGTACTTTGCTCCACAGATGCAATAGACACTGAGACTCTTGCAGGCCTTATTGAATGACTTCCTGGCTGTTTCTCTTACTAACTGATTTCAGTGCTCATAATGTTCTATGGGGTGCAGACTATACTTGCCCCAGGGATCGAGTGTTGGAAAACTTTATTATGTCTCAGGAGCTGTGTCTTCTCAATACAGGCAGTACCACTCATTTCTTGGCTTCTACTGGGTTACCCTTGACCTCTCTTTCTTCTCTCCAGCCCTTGAAGACTCAGCACACTGGGAAGCAGCTGATGACCTTCATCCCTGAGACCACTTTCCACTGTGGATCCACTTGCTGTATGGAGGATTGCTTGAACAGAAGCGGCCGAAATAGGTGATCGGTAGGGCTATCTGGGCGCTGTTCAGCCAGGTGGCTGTGTTTGAACACCATGACAGTGTCCAGCCACGTGTGGACCACATCACATATGTGATCTGTCATGCCAGTGACGCATCCATCCCAACATCTTCAGATCGTCTTAGGAGGCGATCTGTACCTTGGTGAACAGTTGAGTGCCGTTCAGCAATGAAGGACAGGCGTGCGGCTCTTCGACAGTTTAAATGCCACCAGACAGCATACATCCTCACAGCCTTTCGAGTCGGTGCGCTGAACCGGCGATCCTGTCGCAGCAACTCAGCAACGATGTCTGCAGCAGGGGAAAGAAAGGCAATCTGCAAACCAACAGGCTTCACTACAGCCTAACCGTGTACCCAATATCGACGGTTCGCCGCAGATCAAATTATAAGTTCTTCTCCCAGTTACTTCCATGAAGAAAAACATTAAGCTGTAGCAGATTCAACCAAGAAGATAAGGATACACGCAGCAAAATTCGCCAGTCCCTGTTGTAGAAAAGTTTTATCGTAAAAATTTTTTGACAGTTCGACAAAGTCACAGAGTTTCTATATGTTCGTTGTGCGGTCTGACACTCCTTGATATCTTTGCCAGAATAAATTAAAATGTTCCTAATTTTTCCTTAAATAATTAATTAATGTCACTAAGGAATCAATCTTGTTCTCACTTAACGAAATATTCCACTTTCAAACCGATCTTCTTGACCACAATCGCAGATAAAGTTTTAAAACAGAATTTTAATACACTTCACAGTATCTATTATTTTCAAAATGTCAATACGTGTCGACTTCTCATTAATAAAACTTTAAACTAGTTAATTATTGAAGGTCGTCGACACTCCTGATAAAATTCTGCCAGAATCTCTTCAATAAGTCAGAATTTTAATAAAATTTGCAAATTTCACACATAAGTAATATTTACGATGTATGTCGAAACAACAGAGTCAACTGACTAACTTCCAACTCGAAGGTTATTTAGCAGTTGATAATCAGTTGACATCCAATTACAAACTTTATCACTCCCCATTCAACACTGAACACAAAACATATTTTAATAATGGTCAGCATGGTGTTTCAACGGTTGTTCCAGCCGCCGGCCGTCGACTACGCTGCAATGTGGTTAGCTCTCGTCGTCCGCCGCGTCTGGAGTCCCCACTGGATCATCTTGCTGCCAGCTCGACATGAAAGAAAAGAAACAAAATCTTTTTAAATAACAAGTCTCCATTTAACATACTACAAATAAATAAATATATATATTAACATTTCTTACCTGGCGTCGCTCAAGAGGTAAAGAAACGCGATGTTTCCTGATTAGACTTGTGAAACACCACATCGGGATGGATAATTAAGGAGAACAAGAAAAGGTCATGGGAAACATTCAAACGTTCCGGCACTCCATCAACCATTCCACTTGTTCTACAAAAGTGTGGAAAGCCATCCGGAGGATTTCTGGTAAACAGAGTCGTATAGCAGCAGTGGCAGAAGCAGGGCTGGATTTTTCACAAGACTCTGCCTCTGGAGGTACTAGGGGCCCAGCAATGGTGGTAGCTGCGGCTTTCTCTAATGTTCTCGGAGAGGCTGTGGGCTCTGAAAAAACTGCAGCTTTACAAGTTCACTGGCAGTCGAAGGTGCTAGTGCTGACGCTAGCAATCTCAATTTGTGTAGAAGCAGTGGCTGTCGGACTACGCTTGTTAAGGGCCGAAGCAAAAGATGTAGTGAATGTGGAAGGCTGCCTCACCATACAGGATGCGTTTTGATGTTTTAATTTCCCATATCTTTCTTTCTTCAAGAAAGACACTGCAGTCCCTACTTCAGACAACGCGATCCCCAGGTCAGTCTACACACTTCAGAGGCGAGGAGCAACCAATTCCGTCATGGCTAGCCTTGCCACATTTGTCACAAGTAGCTTCACCATTACGTCCTAAGGTGGTGTCCCAAAGCGCTGGCATTTAAAACAGCGCATTGAGCTAGTGACGTAGTACTGTACACTTAGGCGCAGGAAAGCTGCCTTGATATGCTCCAGGTGTTTTGTGCTACTGAAGGAGTCAGATTTTACCACATCCCCATCGATCCTTTTCAATATAATCTGCACATCAACGATCCCTTCTTGAGCCCACTCATCTTTACCACTTGGAAATGTCTGCCAGATCTCTACAACACACAATACCTTTGCTGTAGTTCAAGGTGTTGTGGAGCTCCACTTCGATGGCGTATTCTCCAAGGAATTTAAATTTCCAGAGGTTTGTCACTTGTTTTGAAATAGTATTTTCAACCAACAGTATGTCAGTACGCAACCGCTTGATGGGTTTCAATGCACTTATGATGCCCTCCAAACCTTTCTGAATATAAAAAAGCGCTTTTCATACCTGCCCTCATTTCGTTTCACAATCATAAACACATTCTGATCAGCAGCAAATTCTGTGTAACCCTTGAGTCTGGGGGACTGGCTTAGGGTTTTTTTTATGGAGGTTTTTACCATCCTCGCTATCCGGCAGTCAAGCCAAAATCCCCATTCGCTGTGACCCACAACGTCCAGTCCACTACCGTGCCGCACAGTGGTCGCTGAAGCGTGCCCAGAGCTTACGGTGACAGGGGTCTGGCGGCAGTCGCCAGTCCCCAGCTCAGGAACCCTGGGGTCACCACACCAGTACTCAGCAAACGAATGCTGAGCCCATGAGGGCGTGCGCCATTCTAGACGTCTCTAATGCCAGAAAAGTATCAAACCCACGTTGCTCAGCCTCTTGTAATAATACTTTCTTCACCTTCTTGCTCTGCATTAAGTCATAAGTCTGTACATATAGTTTTCTAAACCTATCTGTGAAATACTCAACAGCACATTATGCCTCTTTGAAACAATGCTCAACTGCTCACAGAAAAACTGTGTACTGTTCTACTTCCTATACCTTTGTTCTAGCCCTTGTCTACGCCGGTCAAATGTCTGACAATGAGAATAACTCCTCTGTGCAGCTCACAAACGACTTTGCTTTCCCTGTTAACTATAGTCTTGCTATCTGTAACAATGTACATCAGACTAACCCCTTACGTTTCCCAGTGACCTGATAGCCTTCGTAAATGCCAAAACATCGCCAGACGCCCTGCCAGAGAAGGGAGAAACAGAGTTAGCAACCGCTGAATCCACTCGTAGAGTCTGTGACCTTAACACCACTATTTCCTGATCCTGTATTTTACGAACTATAAGATGCTACGGACTACAAAACGCACCTTAATATTTAAGCATCTTTTTAAAAAGAAACGTTTTCACCATTTTTATTATTAGATTGCAAAGCCAGAGTAAAAGCAATTTTTAGTTTATAAAACCGAACTGACCCTTAAAATCCCTGAAAATCGTCATCTGAGCTTTCTTCTACTTTTTCTTCTTCTTCAACTTCGTCGTCATCATTGTGCTCTTCATATATACGATGGGCTTCACTGTAATCGAGAGCGTTGCTTATGCCACACTTCTTGAAACATTTAACTATAATATCTTCTTCCATTCTAGACCACGACTGTTTTATCCGCTGACGCACTTGTTTGATTGTAGGTCGTTTTAAATCTCCCTTCTGTGTGAATTCATGTTGGGTTTCATCCATCATCCATTTGTTCCATTCCTCTCCCATACACACTTTAAATGGTTTATTTGCCGAGGCATCAAGAAGTTAGAATTGTGAAGTAACTGATCTAGCACAAGAAGCAACTCTTGATCAATAAAGCACCTTTTCTTCTCTTGTACGCTCTGTAGTCCATAATTTCATACGGGCCTCGTCCATCTAACCCTTATCATGTACGTGCACAACAACATCTGGCGGTATTTCAGAAGGTTTCGGCATTGTTTAGCGCTTGCAAATGATCATTGGATTAAGTTTAGTACCCCCAGGACAACGTTAAAGAACAAAAATGTAGTGCATTTTTTTCTTGTCCACCTGTTTTTTTGTGGTTACTGTTTTATCACCTTTCCTGGCAACGGTTCTGTTACCGGCACATCAAATGTCAGAGGAATTTCGTCTATATTCGCTTTTTGGCTTAGTTCCACACTTGTTTTCTTTCGATGGCGAATTATAAAGCGATGGAAGGATAATATTTTCTCTTCATACTCTTGTGGCATTTTCTGAGATATTTTAGTTTTGGTTCGCATGCTAAATCAATGACGCTTCATAAACATGTAGCACCGACCAACTCCGCCCTCAAACTCCACAGTAGCGCTTGCTTCTGAGTATGTATTTCAATCATTAATTTTGTACTAATTCCAGTGTCATTTTCACGGTGCCCTTCAATCCATTTCAAAGCGTCATTTTCTACCTTTGGCCATTTTGCAGTCAATATTCTATTTGTACATTTAGCCTTCCTCATTTTTCTCATTTCTTCTTTACTAGCCCGCTAATCACGATTTTTTTTTTTTTTTTTTTTTTTTTTTTTTTTGTGTGTGTGTGTGTGTGTGTGTGTGTGTGTGTGTGTGTGTGTGTGTGTGTGTGGAGGACTGAAATGCCGCTCAGATGCTCTGTTTCCATGTTCTTTTGCAAATGCTATTACTTTCAATTTATAGCGCGGACCATATGAATACCTTTTATTTTTTCCTATTACGAAACTAGCTACTAACAAAAGTACCATATTGTTACCGACAACATATATCACTTTCAATTCAACCTCATTAGCAGCGTAGACTGCAGTGACGCATCATAATCTAGACAGTGTTCTGGAATTGTAATGCAGGGGCGGGAGCGATACAGTGTGAATCCCCATAGCTCGAGTTCGTCGCATCGGTGCACTGCTGCTGCCGGTTAACTCCAATGTTGCGAAATAGAGACAGGTTTCCCGCAGCATCGAATATGGCAATTTTTCAGACTTGTGGAAATTTTACATCAAACAGTGGACCTTTCTCTATTATGTTCAATTATAAGACGCAACTGAATTTTGGAGGCAGTTTTTCGAATGAAAAAGAGCGTCGTACAGCCCGTTAAGTACGGTAGTTCACCGACAGTTTATTGTCTGCGGCCATTTTATCCACCCTTAATTGAGTCACCTCATTGGCCAACTGCGACAGTACTGGCCATTAAAATTGTTACACCAAGAAGAAATGCAGATGATAAACGGGTATTCATTGGACAAATATATTATACTAGAACTGACATGTGATCATATTTTCACGCAATTTGGGTGCATAGGTCCTGAGAAAACAGTACCCAGAACAACCACCTCTGGCCGTAATAGCGACCTTGATACGCCTGGGAATTGAGTCAGAGCTTGGATGGCGTGTACAGGGACAGCTGCCCACGCAGCTTCAACACGGTACCACAGTTCGTCAAGAGTAGTCACTGGCGTATTGTGACGAGCCAGTTGCTCGGCCGCCATTGAGCAGACGTTGTCAATTGGTGACAGATCTGGAGAATGTGCTGGCCAGGGCAGCAGTCGAACATTTTCTCTATCCAGAAAGGCCCGTACAGGACCTGCAACATTCGGTCGTGCATTATCCTGCTGAAATGTAGGGTTTCGCAGGGATCGAATGAAGGGTAGAGCCACGGGTCGTAACACATCTGAAATGTAACGTCCACTGTTCAAAGTGCCGTCAATACGAAGAAGAGGTGACCGAGACGTGTAACCAATGGCACCCCACACAATCACGCCGGATGATACGCCAGTATGGCGATGATGAATACACGCTTCCAACGTGCGTTCACCGCGATGTCGCCAAACATGGATACGACCATCGTGATGCTGTAAACAGAACCTGTATTCATCCGAAAATATGACGCTTTGGCATTCGTGCACCCAGGTTCGTCGTTGAGTACACCATCGCAGGCGCTCCTGTCTGTGATGCAGCGGCAAGGGTAACCGCAGCTATGGTCTCCGAGCTGATAGTCCATGCTGCTGCAAACATCGTCGAACTGTTCGTGCAGATGGTTTTGGTCCTGCAAACGTCCCCATCTGTTGACTCGGGATCGAGACGTGGCTGCACGATCCGTTACAGCCATGTGGATAAGATGCCTGTCATCTCGACTGCTAGTGATACAAGGCCGTTGGGATCCTGCACGGCGTTCCGTATTACCCTCCTGAACCCACCGATTCCATATTCTGCTAACGGTGATTGGATCTCGACCAACGCGAGCAGCAATGTCGCGATACGATAAACTGCAATCGCGATAGGCTACAATCCGACGTTTATCAAAATCGGAAACGTGATGGTACGGATTTCTCCTCCTTACACGAGGCATCACAACAACGTTTCACCAGGCAACGCCGGTCAACTGCTGTTTGTGTATGAGAAATGGGTTGGAAACTTTCCTCATGTCAGGTGTTGTAGGTGTCGCCACCGGCGCCAACCTTGTGTGAATGCCCTGAAAAACTAATCATTTGTATATCACAGCCTCTTCTTCCTGTCGGTTAAATTTAGCGTCTGAAGCACGTCATCTTCGTGGTGTAGCAATTTTAATGGCCAATAGTGTATATAACATCCTCACTGGTGACACTATGTATCTCTGATTTTGCCACTGCCTCCTCCTTACTTATTTTTACGACTGAGAGTCAATAGTTCAAAACAGAGTACTAATAACCCAGATAGAACAGGTAGTCACGGAGCGCTCTACCAACCTACTTCTTCTGCCTTAATCTTGAGCCATCTGGATTCTCTACATTGCTTGGCCATGTGCCAAGAACCATTACACGTTAAGTAAACAACTGCTACAGACTCAGCGCAAGGGGCAGAATGCCGAAGGGAATTGCCTCTGTACGACGCACAGGTGCTAACCACTCCCCTTAGTATGAGATAAGCCCACAGTTTCCTCAGGTTTTATAAACGTAACCCTCATGCAATCACGCCCTCTAAATGTCGACACACTGACTACCACCGTGCAACAACAAAAATGATAATAGCGGTCTTTTAAAATTGAATCGCACTGTAGTTTTATCAACTCAACTCCAAATGATGGCACCGTAGTCTGCGACTGAGACGTCGGAGGTAGCACACCCTCCCCTGCTGATCGTGGCGATGCTGGCACGGCTGCGGTGGTGAGTGGTGTGGGCTGGTGGCCCCGGTGAAGACATGGTTGACGGTTGAGGATGACTTTCATTGACTTCGATACATGAAGTAGTGAGAGAACCACACCTCTCTCTGTTGTCAATTATTCAAATACAGTCTTAATCGCATTTATTATTATTATACCGCCAACCGGTTTCAACCCGACTTAGGAGTCATCTTCTGGGCGTTTACACCATTGGTCGACTGCTGGTGGTGTCATTCCTGTCTACTATAGTTTCCTGCAGTTATGTAGACACCATTGGTCGACTGCTGGTGGTGTCACTCCTGTCTACATAACGGCAGGAAACTATAGTAGAAATGACACCACCAGCAGTCGACCAATGGTGTAAACGCCCAGAAGATGACCCCTACGTTGGGTTGATACCGGCTGGCGCTGTAATAATAATAAATGCGATGAAGACTGTTTTTGAATAATTGATTAATCCTACTAATCGCTGCTTCATCTCCACAACCATGTTGTCCACAAATCTCTCTGTTGTTCCTGGCCGCCGCTGACGTATGGGCGGCAGCTTCCGCCCTGGCTGGTGAGATGGTGTCCTGCAATGCCGACAGCAGGCCCGTGGTAGGCCGGCAGCCGTCAGAGGTCTCAGCCATTGATGTCAGCAGCGCTCTACTTTCCTCGGCGACATGGAGTCCGCACAGCCCCTCGTTCCACCCGCATCACTGCGGCGGCACGTGAAAGTGGATGCGAGCGGGGTATGACACGCTGCCCTGTGGCGGGAGTCAGACGGCGGAGTGTGCAGTGGCGCCAAGTCCCACCACCAATTCAGCGTTGGCGGTAGAAGGCTCGGACGGCGCGTCGACAGGGCTGGGCTGTGGCACAAAGTCCTGTCAAGGCCCCGAGTGCTACCAGCAGGCACAGTCCGCTCTTGAGCTCACGACTGCTTCCACACAGATTCTCACTGCTTTTCCTAAAGACATACACTTTGCTCAAAGCCTGGGTACCAGCAGTGCAGAAGCTGTGTGTGTCACATTCACATAACTGCAGACACTTTGAATGTAAAGCAGTCAGACAAAGTGTGTCACAAGGTTCTACGTCCCGTCCTTTGTTGTTTCCAATATACGTTAAAGGCCTCCATTTTGCAGTGTCGCCATTGTGCAGGTGATTCAGTGATAGGAATAACTAATACTAAGAAATCATTCAGTTTTCGGGCCACGAGTGGCCTACTGGGACCATCCGACCGCCGCGTCATCCTCAGCTGAGGATGCGGATAGGAGGGGCGTGTGGTCAGTACACCGCTCTCCCGGTCCCGGTCGTTATGATGGTATTCTTGGCCGAAGCCGCTACTAATCGGTCGAGTAGCTCCTCAATTGGCATCACGAGGCTGAGTGTACCCCGAAAAATGACAACAGCGCATGGCGGCCTGATTGGTCACCCATCCATGTGCCGATCACGCCCGACAGCGCTTAACTTCGGCGATCTCACGGGAACCCGTGTATCCACTGCGGCAAGGCCGTTGCCTTACTGATATAAAACGACGACAACTCAGGCGCTTCTCGAGCACCCGCCGCCACCAGCAGAAGCACCGGTGCTCTGCCTTAACGCCGGTGGGGTGGAGGAAAGCGAGGGAGGCAGAGGTAGCACTGTTGTGGCAGTGCTAGGAGAGGAACGTGCTGTGGCAGCTCTTAGGGAGGCGAGAGTCGTCTCGTTGTTTGGTGAATGGGACATCGCAAATCAGTGCACGTCTGGCAGAGTACAGGTATTAAAACGAATAATAATAATAACAATAATAATAATGGCAAGTGTTTGTACAGACAGAATAATTTTATTGCGCTCCTTATTTTGCACTAATTTACAACATTATTTGTTTATCTTTGGCATTGCGCTGAAGCCACTAATTTTCCGATATTTGGAACGAGCGTGTTGGCAGTTGCAATTCCAAGTGTAACTTTCAACGAAGCATCAAACTTGACCCTGTTTCTTATTCGTAGCTGAAAACATTTGTTCGCAAACGAATGTTGTTCCAAACATATTTCAGGACAAGGGCATGAATCCTCGCGATTTCTTGTTGATCAACACCTTTACAAAATGAAATCAAATCACCCATTGTAATGGTAATAGCGGTCTGTTAAAATTGAATGGCACTGTAGTTTTATCAACTCAACTTGCAGACTTGATGGGCCATCCTCTGGGTGCACTGAAAGAGGCGTCATAAAAACTTTGAGTGCAGGTTTTACTCGTTTTATTTCTTCAAATCTATCTTCAAACTCTTTGTGCAATGGCCGTAACGCATTTGTGTACTCACTGATGTGTTCATAAGTAACTGATTTCAACGACTTCAAAGAGGAAAAATTGTCTAAATTTCCTCCGTGAAACTGACTTCTAAAAAGCAAAAGCTGCTATTTGAAACTTTCAATGCAGTCACACAGAGTTTTTTTTCTTACGCCCTACATTACCGACCTCTTCCGACAACATTGCAGGGGCCCCATCAGTTTGCAATGCTGTACAGGCGCTCGAGTAACAATTGTACATGTTTCAAACCCTCCTCTATAGACAGGAAAATACACTATGTGGTCAAAAGTATCCGAACACCCCCAAAAACATATGTTTTTCATTTTAGGTGCACCGTGCTGTCACCTACTACCAGGTATTCCATATCAGTGACGTCAGTAGTCATTAGACGTTGTGAGAGAGCAAAATGGGACGCTGCGAGGAACTCACGGACTTCGAACGTGATCAAGTGATTGGGTGTCACTTGTGTCATACGTCTGTACACGACATTTCCACACTCCTAAACATCCCTAGGCCCACTGTTTCCGATGTTGTAGTGAAGTGGAAACGTGAAGGGACACGTACAACACAAAAGCGTACAGGCCGACCTCGTCTGTTGACTGACAGAGACCACCCACATTTTAAGAGGGTCATAATGTGTAATAGGCAGACATCTATCCAGACCATCACACAGGAATTCCAAACTGCTTCAGGATCCACTGCAAGTACTATGACAGTTAGGCAGAAGGCGAGAAAACTTGGATTTCATGGTCAAGCAGCTGCCCATAATCCACACATCACGCCATTAAATGCCAAACGACGCCTTGCTTGGTGTATGGAACGTAAACGCTGGACGATTGAATAGGGAAAAACCGTTGTGTGGCGAATCAGGTACCCAATGTGGCGATCCGATGCCCAGTGAACGTCATATACGAGCGTGTGTCGTGCCAACAGTAAAATTCGGAGACGGTGGTATTATGGTGTGGTCGAGTTTTTCATGGAGGGGGTTTGCACCCCGTGTTGTTTTGCGTGGCACTATTGTAGCACAGGCCTGCATTGATGTTTCAGGCACCTTCTAGCCGACATCGATATCTCTCCTCAGTACAGCACTCTGTGAAGAATGGGCTGCCATTCCCCAAGAAACATTCCAGCACCTGATTCAACGTATGCCTGCGAGAATGGAAGCTGTCATCAAGGCTAAGGGTGGGCCAACACCATATTGAATTCCAGCATTACCGATGGAAGGCGCCACGAACTTGTAAGTCATTTTCAGCCAGGTCTCCGGATACTTTTGATAACGTAGTGTATCTTCCCCAGTTGTCGTACTTTTGAAAGAAATAACATCCAACAGTTCCTCGGTAACATTGAAATCTTTTTCGACACCCCTTACCAAATTGCAAGTTGAGCTATGCTGCGATTCTCATTGCTCTCATCGAGGGCAATCGAGTACTGTACCAATTTATGTCATTTATTGCGGATCTCCTCCTTCAATTCCGCACCAATTTCATGCACTCTTCGAGAAATTGTATGTTCAGACAAGCTTAACGCCTGAAACTGGGCCACTACAGACGGGCATGTTACCTCCGAACACTCCACAAAGCACTCTTTTACAAACTGTCCCTCTGTAAAAGGTCTTCCAATTTTTGTGGTTTTCAGTGCAACAATGTAGCTTGCTGGAACTGCGCTTTCCGATGTGCAGTTGAGCTCAGATGTCTATGGGACAACAACAACAGCAACAATTAACTTTAATATCTCACCACACAGTCTCATAATTTAGTTTAACAACGATACCTAAAGAGAAATTAGCCCAGGATTCTACAGATATGAGTTCAATTACAAAAGGATATATTTTTGTTCTTCTTTTAGAGTGAACAGTACAAACAAGGTTTATCTGTTCAGAATGTGGCAATTCTGAGTTTAATTTAGTAATCAGTTCGATTCTGCCCGATTCATTAATACCCTTGTGTGTTGGCGAATGTTTATTTTCGTAGTGACGGCGCACTGTCGATGCTTTGATACTTACAGTAGAGTGGCGTATTAAGCACAGTGCTTTCCCATCACGCTTTACCAACAAATACCAATCTTCCCATTGAGCCATTTCTGCTCATGCTGAAAACTCGCAAGACAGATTAACAGTGTCCCATTTCATAAAATTCTGAACGGATACTTCAGCGTCACACACGTGCTGCTACAGCCACTACAATGGCGGAAAGGTGGGAGGGGGGAGGGGGAAAAGCAGCGGTACTGCTCGGAGCCGCAAGCACTACTACATGCTCCAATTGACCGTGGCCTGATCTATGGAGTGAACATTCAGATGTACAGAACAATTACTGTGCCGAAAATTCATTGCCTCTGAAGTTTCTTAACTTCGTGGTACTTCCATATGAGAAGCAGCTTTTCCTCCTTTCGCGAATTTCTATTTATATCCGTAGTTGCAGGGCCAAGCCGAGGTGGTGGCGAGATACACTCGGTCGCAAAAGTATTCGGACAGTGGTAAGTTTCACAGTGAGTACTCGAGAAACACTGACTATGAAACCCAAACATATTTATCAGCAATATATATGCGTAACAACATTAATTACAAAAGAATTATTGTATTATTTCGTTTCCAAAATGTAAATAACAGAAAAATTAACAACAAAAATGAAACATCCTGCACACCCTGCTGCTACAAAAGTATTCGGACACTGCCCAATAAATGTTCATAAGTTGTACGACGAAAATGTCAATACCTTGTGGGTCCACCTTTCATTTTCAATACCTCCTCCAATCTACTAGGCACACTTTCCACGAGTTTGTTCGTGAAATATGGGCCTATATTTGCCCATTCTTGGCGCAGTTTCTCTTTCATGGTCTCCTTCGTGTATATGTTGTCCGCGCGGAGGGTCCGTTACAATTTATCCCACAAATGTTCGATTGGGTTAAGGTCTGGTGATTGGGGAGGGGGGTGCAATACTTTAGAGCAATTGAACAGCAACCACACTTGTACAATATGCGCGGTATGGTTGGGATCATTATCCTGATAAAAATGAAAGTTCTTCGCAATACCTAGACGTCGTGCACTCTGCTTCAAATGTCCTCGCAGTATATTCAAATACGCTTCCTTGTTCATCGTATCCTCAATGAACACTAAATCACCCACACCATTGCCGGACATGCATCCCCACACCATGACGCTCCCACCTCGTCGCAAAATATCACCCGATTCCACCAAGCCTGATCGTATTCAGCGTATTCCCTCGCAAACTGCATACGTTTCTTCTGGTTCACTGGATTTATGAATGGCTTTTGCCGTGCCACTCGACCATGGTACTGCGATCGTCGTAGTACTCTCCGCACGGTTTCTGGATGAACTTTTATACCAAGGTCTCCCTCCACCTCACTTGCAATTCGTGTGGCAGATATTTTCGGATTCTGTTGTACCTTTCGCACAATCACACGTTCATCTCTCTGTGAAAATGTCCGTTGCCGTCCTGTACTGCAACGGAATTCCAATAGGTCTTCTTTCTCGAACCATTTAATAATGTCGTGAACTTGTACTTTTCCTCATGTTCACTATTGCGGCAATTTCCTTGCAGGTTTTCCCATTCGCGTGATGATAAACGACAAGTTGCCTTTGCTCGAACGTAGAACACTTCCCTCTGCGTCCCATCGTCGACCTGCACAGGCTCGCGATACGTGTTTACTAATCATCGCTATCGTCTCGGGGAAATGTCGGACACACTGCAGTCGCTTCACCCTCTGTGCGTCTCGGAATGAACTATTCTCTCACGTTGTCCGCCTTTGTCCGAATACTTTTGTTGCACCTTCCCATGCCGTTTTCAGGAAATATTACGTAACAGACACATGTCCAACAACAATTCTTCGTATTTGACGCGTGTTTCATGTTGCGACATCGTACCCAGAGTCCCAAATACATTAAAAAGTGCAAAATCTGTATTTGTTGATCGACAAACTGCAAAATTATGCGCCGTTACGTGATGTCCGAATACTTTTGCGACTGAGTGTAGGCCTCTGCCGAGAGAGCAGGCACAGGTGGGGCACTGAAACAGACCGGAAAAAATCTAGGTTGTAGACGCTTAAACAGCTACCTCATCTTACTCAGTGGAGTTGTTGCTGTTCCTTCGCTATTGCTGGAACTTTAGGCTGTCTACGATCACGGAGAGGGTTCCCAAGCAAGTATGGTTCTGATTTTTACCGGTATCTGCCACCTGAGAACTCTATCGAGAAGCAACGGTGGAGATATCAAGCCAAAAAAGGTGGTAAGTTTGGAGGGGAGAGTAACTTAAGTTCTACCTGTCCCTTCAGCTACTTCTTTTGCTGCTCCCAAGTTCTGTTAGAACGAATTCTGTGTAAACTAAAAAGAATTCAAGAAGAAATGTCCTATTGCTGATTAATAATATATGGTTAGCGTGAAGTCCTTCCCTGATTGCAATAATTTGTGTCTAATGAACTATCATACCTACAGCTATGAGGTTTGATGCAAATGGTAGCTTAACTGATAAAACTTTTTATAGATACATTTCCACATGTGTGCCGTTAGTTGCCGATAGAACGTCCTTACCGACATGTCTTCCATCACCACATCTACAGCATCTCGTATTCGTGCCATAAGTGTTTGTACGTCATGAATTGGTGAACTGAACACCTTATCCTTAGCGTAACTCCACAAAAATGTCAAGCAGAATTACGTGTGGTGAATGTTTGAATGTCTCTGTCGGAACCATGAAACGAAATAAATTCCGCTTTCTACTGCGTAGACGCCATCGTGATTTCAGTACTCTTAATTACTCTGTAACAAGGAAGAGAGAGAAGAGTCAGATGCTGTCAGAGAGCAAGTAGAAGTGCATCCGTAAAACTTCAGAAGTTAAGGTACCATTTGCAGAAAACAGTATTGACGTGTGAAAGTGTTTCCATAAAAAATTCATGAGTAAAGCTACCATTTGCAAATAAAACCGCATAGCTGAATCCACACCGCGGAACACAATTAAAGTTCACTTATTCGAAACGCCGTAATTATCTCCCAGCCTCATGAAGAAGTTTAAAATTTGCCAAAAAGGTGATTACAGACATACATTGTAACTGTGCAAAGGCGTGGATCCCTACCAGGTCAGTTTCAGACTTGGTGATGCTTCAAACAGGAAGGTGTCGACACACGTGAAAAAAAGGCCAGATCTCAAAATTTCATGTGAGGTGTAATGTAGGTTAATGACGTCACATGGGCACTAAATTTCACCGCCATTCTGCCCAACGCCTCCGTGGATACGTCACACGATGTGAAGGTCGGCACACCCCCTGTTACCCACAATTAACCCCTTCTTTTGACTTCTCTGCTATGGATTTCATAACCACGATGCCTAGCATAAAAATCACTCAGTTTTGTTGTGGGTGGCCGAGGAAAACATTTCAGACCCACAGCCGCTACAGTCGACGTGGAAAGGCCTCGGTGAATGGCATAATGGGCGTCAGTGGAACCACTTCTTTAATTGGGGCATCTATTCCCACTCATTTCGCGGTCAAACACGGCAGTCCGCAGTGTGATGAGCGTCAGGACGACGTCCTAGACAGCCTATGGCACTGACGACTCCCCACGGACGATTCAATGATTCTCTAAGGACGTCGTGGGCCAGCCAACCCTTTGGAGTGCTGTGGGACCACAGTTTTTTTTCCGTGATAAGCACGGTGCATCCAATAGGGACAGTTCAAAACGGTTCTACGAAATCTGAACGTGATCTGAAGCAGTGAAGTGTGCTTATGCTTATTCAGCGCTCCTGTTTCACACACTCCTGTGACGTGATCAGAGAGGGGCGCCATATTCACACATCCGTGAGTATAACAACAAAGGGCCCCTCTAAGACCCCCCCAGTTGGCAACGCCCGCGATGCCATCCACTCACTTTGGTTGAGTACTTTGAAAATGTGCCTGTACAGAGGCAAACTGTAACAAGAGTCCTGCTGGTCTGGCGCCCACTAGTAGGCACGCAGAATCGGAGGGGTGTCAAAGAGTTGCCTGTCTGAAAGCACCTACGACTCCATTGCAGTCTCTCTCTGTGTAGGTACTTTTTAAGGTGCTTGAACCGTGAATTTACTTTCAAAATCTTTTCTTAACCCTTTCGTGGGCAAAATTATTGAGCAGTTTTTTTAATGAATGGAGAGCAGATAGTAGTTAACAGATAGGTATATTTGTCATACAGAATATCAAATTTGCTCCAGCTGTGAAAGTGAGGTCACACAACAAGGTGGGAAGTATTCTTCCCACTGCCCTTCCTTGGAGTTAAATGACAAAAATAACTTTTTCAATATATGTCATATTTATTTGATAAATTTACTTCTCTTGTTACAATGATTGTTCACAATTACTTGCCATGAAATTTTCTGAAACATGCAGAGTGGTATTTGACAATATGTACAAACACAGCGAGTGCTCTTTTCCGCAGCATTGGTACTACAATGACGGCACGTCCAGTAGGGTTCTCCTAAAATGGGTTGATGCTCCCCTACAGCCACATGACGAAAATCTTCAGGTACTTTACCCCTTTTTGCCAGAAGGACAGGTTTTTGTCCATTCCTTTTTTGGGATGAGAAGCCAGCGATCAATTGTCTGGCTATAGTGATCCTGTATGTGAGCTGATCGTGATGTCCACTTTCTCTTTTACTTATTTTCCACAGGATAAAACTGTTCACTGCAGCAACGTCCATCAGGAAACCAAATATTCTGTGCCCCCATTTTACAGAATGTCTGCCAATAGCGTACCTTTCTCGTAATTGATCAAACTTTACGACACCACCCATTATTTTGTTGTATTCTGCCACAACTTCAGGACAAGACGTCTCTGTACTAGTACCATCCTTATTTTTCCTTTTCACTGTTTCTCATGGGTCATGAATTGAGGATAGGAAAGTGACTGGACGGTTATCCATCCATTTTACTGCAGAAATGGCTCCTTTTGTTTCAAACTGGAATTCTCCTCGTTCCAATTTTACTTTTTCCTTCATAAATTTGGGTAAATCAAAAGTATTTACCTTATACTATAGCTTTGAGGAAAAAATCACAAAATGTCACGCAAACAGCACTGAAAGGCTCCTCTACAGAGCAACACTCACAAGTCAGCTATACAATGCCTCTGCGCGAAGTTACAGCAAAAACGGCGGGAACTTCCAATTGGAAGTAGTACCCTATACTGTTCACTAGGTGGTAGCACCGTACAGAAGTGGGAACTGTGAATCCCACGGGGCTAGGAGCGAGTTCATTGTAGTGGGAAGCACGTTTCCCACGGCTCACGGAAGGGTTAAAGAATTTACTTTCTTTACTAGCGATTCATCAAGAACAATGACACAATTAATCACACTATGTGAGCGTGGAACAAGTTGCCGAGGAGTAACTGATGGAAACAAATTAAATTTCAACAAATGGATATTTTATTAATAAAAAGCCTTTCTATTTTTGTAAACAGATTTAAAAATTGTAATCAGAAAGCATCCTTTAAATATCAAGTTACAATTATTTATTCAGAGGCAGAAATAACAATTTTCCTTTTTTGACAATATGAGCTTTCGGGCTGAGAACCTTGCCGCTCCCTTTTAACAAGGCCGTAGTCACGACCGCTCACAACGACCTCTGAAAGAGTACACTGGTGCAAATCTGCAACACACCAGATTACTTTAAACCAAACATTTTAACAACTCACACAAACACATAAACTATGCACCCCGTAGGAGGGATGGAAATGGTACAAAACATCACATTAAAAATTATTTGCCTCCGAAAGGGCAACTTGTTCTTAAAAGAAAACTCTTACGCTGGAAGGGTGGCAACTTTATATACTAAAATGACCATTTAAATAAAAACCCATGAAATGCAGTCCTACATAAAATGTACAAACATGCTCTACATTACACGTATGCCACCTCTCAAGATGATAGGCGAGATAAAAACATATTTTAGGAATTTGACCTGTACACCTTAAGCAATAAATTCGTTAACACCGAATCCGACGGACTATTAACGTACGGCAGACCCACAGACAGACAGACAGACACTAACTGCCTAACAAATGCGGATGGGAGACAGACGAGCAAGCTGGGAACGAGAGACTGACCAAGAAAACAAGTAGAATTTAACAAGTAAATAAAACAACATATCACGAATCACTTAACTTCTAATAAACTGCGATGCCTGGCGAAGACCTGGCGCAGCACCCCCAGAATGCTCTCCCGAACCGTCCGTTGCCAGCCACTTCAACGGACGCAGGAAGGCGCGCCGATCTCCCGTCTCACGGCGTCGCAGCTCGCTCCGGCCAGACCGATGTCGTGGGTTGACTCCTGCTGCTCTCGTGTCGGCCGCGAAGCCACTACCCCTCCCTATACGGCGCGGGCCACTGGACTGACGTGGCGACCTCACATGCGCCGACGCTCAAGACGGACAAGTCATCTTGTGTCCCAGTGTGCGACCGACCAACCGATCGATCCAACCGACAATGACCATTGCCTGAACAACTCGAGCAGCCTGGCGGCTTAACACATACTAGCACTCCGGACGACAGACATACACTCTGCCCCACACTGACCCGGCTGACTAGCTGACCAGACTCGCCGCTTGACAGACTGACCCCCTGCCGAGCCCATAACGCCCCTTAAATGCACGTGAACAGGCAACCTTCCCCCTTTCCCACCAGAGGGAGACACCAAAGCTGCGATTGCCACAGCGGGGCCACCGCCAAATACTGAGGGCGACTGCTCCACACTACGCGCTGCGGCGCGCTCTTCAAAACAGCAAATTTTACCACGGCTCAGTGTTCAACAAACGCGGGTGGGTGGCATCAAGGGTGTTGCCGAACTGTGGGGGTGGGGCGAGGGGGAGGGGGGGGGGGACGGGAATCTTAGCGGGACCCTTTGTCGTTTTATTCTACCATGTATCAATTCGCAGCCCTCCGTGATCACGACACAGGAGGGCGCGAACTAGGAGGGCATAAAAACACGGGCACCCTTCGCTGTCTCAGACCGCGTCCAATACCGCGCCGAATACTTTTGAACGGTCCCTATTGGTTCCACCCTGAACACCAGAGCAAAAATCTGCAGCTACACTGCGTTCAGTGGGGTTTCTGGTCCACAATGTCCTTAGAGGACTGAATCCTACGGGCGTTAGCAGCGCCAAATGTTGTCAAGAACGTCGTCCTGTTGCTCATGTTGCTGTCGTGTTCCACAGCGAAATATGTGGGAATCAACGTCCCAAGGAAAGGGGTCGTACCCCAATGTCCTTCATGCCGCGCCTAAGACCTTTTGCTGTCGACTGTGAGCGGCGTTGAGTGTGAAATGTTTTACTCGACGACCCATAAGAAAACCGTGTGATTTCCACGCTGGTCATCGTGATTCTGACCTCCACCGCAAAGGCGTCAAAAGAAGGAGTGATGTATGGGAAAGACGGGATGTGATGGCCTGTCCATAATGCGAAACGTCCATGATGGAGTTGGGCAGAATTCTGGTGGATTTAGTTTCAAAGTGATATTTATTTATTGCCAAATTATAGACCTGGTGTTTTAAAACGGGTCGTAAATCTTACAATTTTCGTTTTTCATCTTTTCGCGGTTTTCTTCTCTTCTGTTTTATCTACAACACTTACAAAGAATAATACTTTTCAAAATATGAATAACTTAAGGTTGAAATATAAATATACTTCCTTCTCTTTTAAGAAGCATATAAAAAGATGATAGGATAGAGGAGACAGTTGTTGGTACCTTCAACGAATGTGACTGAGGGCGAATACCTCGGAATGGTTTCTTCGAGCCGTTGACCGCCAGTCACACACACACACACACACATAAATGGTTGTTAGTAGAGAAACAATATTGCTAATCCTATTTATTACTAATCCTATGTATTAACTTTAGGTGCCCATCTGTGTACAGCATTTGGTGTTTTCTTGGTTTGATCTCCAGCACCTTATGCTTATTTACTGTCACATCTCGTCTTCCTCCTCCTGTTCCTCCTCATTGTCACCGTTTTCGCTTTCACTGTGTGTATCGCTATCCACCCTCTTCAGATTATTGTAACGTTGCACATAGGCATCTCTGTTATATCGTGTCCGCATGCACTCTTCATGTGTTGTTTTTCAAATACTGTTTGTCAATCGTTTAATTGTGGCCATTGTCTCTTATTGCTGTGTATACATCTATGTCTGTTTCTGTCTAGTCTAAGTGTAGTGTATGTCTGTTGTTGGCGTACTGCCTGCAGAAAAAGACAGTGTGTTCTGGGGAACCTTCTTCCCCCTATGCGCATGTAGATGTCTGCCTCAGACTTACGCGGTTTAAGTGCGCGGGATAAGGTCCATGTCCGGTTAAGAAATGTACCTTACCGCGGCTGGGATCGATATCTTTCATTCTCAGCCGCTCCCTTATGTCAGGGAGGAAGTCGTGCAGTCTACGTCCCTTATCACTTACATCACTTACCTTGCCATGTATCCAAACGCCAACTTCTAACGTGACGTGTCGTCTCTATCGGCACACCAGTTATTGTGTGTACCTTATCTAGTCTGCCCACCTTCAACCAGTGCCTTGAAGCTCAGTATTTCATCGTGATATCTATGGGGCATACTCCGAGCACCACACACAGTGCATCCACTGAGATGGTGCCGCAGGCTCCAGATAGCCTGAGTAGGACACTTCTCTGCCCTCGTCTGACCGATGCTTTGTTGATGACCAGGTTCAGGCTTTTTGCCCACGTGCTAGCTGCGAAGCTCAGTACCGATTCGAAGAGCGCACAGTGGTATGTCCGTATGACTGGTAGAAGTCATCTGTACTCTTTCGAATTTAGCCTCAGCAGTTTGTGTAGTATTTCTTCTGCTTTGTCTGTTGTTAGCCTTATGTGTTCGTGGAAATTCAATTTTTCATCTTTGTGTACCCGAAGATAGCGCGTAACATGTGCCTGTTTGATATTTGTGTCCCCAATTTTAACAGAAGGATTCCTATGGAGTAATCCTTTCAGCAATGTGTATGTTGTTTTGTTTTCGGCTATCCTGAGTTTATTGTGTAATTGTTTGTAGTATTCCACTGGCTTTCTCTGTTAACTGGTCTCTGTTGTTTGCAGTGACTACAACTAATAGGTCATCTGCATAGGTGTCAATTCCGTCTGACCTGCCATCCTCATCCACAAGTTGTAGGAGGGGCTCGATTGTTATGTCCCAGAAGATGGGGCCGCAGATCGACCATTGAGGACAGCCTCTGGTAATTCTTTTAATTACATTCCGGCTGTCCATCTGCCAATCGACTACTCGGTCTTCACAGTAGTCTAGGAAACTGTAGTACAGTACCTGCGGTACCTCCAGATGTCTTAACCTCTGAAACATTGCGGGCCACCAGAGATTATCGAATGTCCCGGCGATGTCAAATCATTATTGCCATGGGGTATTTCTGTGTTGTAGTATTAACTATGTATAGGGCCTGGTTGATGGCATCATCTATCGATCATACAGTTCTGAAGCCGAATTGATGTTGGCTCATACCACTCATTAACTTACCTTATACCTCACACGAGCCGGTGAAATCTTACTCTTTTTTGCATGTGACGACGCGAAGGCTGTAGTCATCTTTGAGCGAAATTTCAAACTTCTACATAATAATGGGAGACAATTATGACGTTTCGAAAAAATTATCCTTTGTGTTTTTCACTGAAGCATAGTTTCTTAGAAATAAATATTTGCAATCGGGGAAAGTTCTTATGCTCAAGTCTTTGGAAGAATATCTTTATACAGAACGGTTGCGGGACCTCGGCTGTTCACTAAAAAATGTCAAATCCCTTCAGCCATTTAAAATTCCAGTTGTATTTTATATTGCTACCGGTTTCAACGTTACACTACGCCATCTTCTGGCTTCTTGATTGACGTGTCATTTGAGATGACCGCATAGCAACGTTTTAAACTGAGGTGGCCGGCCGAAGTGGCCGTGCGGTTAAAGGCGCTACAGTCTGGAACCGCAAGACCGCTACGGTCGCAGGTTCGAATCCTGCCTCGGGCATGGATGTTTGTGATGTCCTTAGGTTAGTTAGGTTTAACTAGTTCTAAGTTCTAGGGGACTAATGACCTCAGCAGTTGAGTCCCATAGTGCTCAGAGCCATTTTTTAAACTGAGGTGGTCTGCATTGAGTCAGTCGTAGGTTGTGAAGAGTTTGCAACTGATGTTGGAAGGGTTAGTTTTGTTAAAACAAGTCTACGATACAAGTGACTGTATGCCAGTCCGTATTTCGATTGCACAAGAGGTGGGATCTTCCCATACGTCGGTCAAGGGACCTGGAGATGGCGCAGTGTAATGCTGAAATTGGTAGCAAAATAAAACTGGAACTTACACGGTTGATGGTGTTTTGATTTGACATTTTTCTTTATGCTCAGTCTGTATACCTATCATTATTGAGCTTCTGCACTAATAGTTATTTTTAGCCCAGTGTGCTTTATGTTCAACCTGTATTACGGGAGTTGTTAGTTGTTGTGCCTAATAAGTTCATCTCACTTGAATCTACGTGTAAAAAAACGTATGTCTGACAGTTCATATGATGTGTCATATGAACTATCAGCATTCCGTACTTGTAAACGGGCTACGTCCACGCCTATGTCGCCTCAGCAAAGCGTGTGTACTCACCTCTCATTGTCCGTTACGTCTGTGCGTACACGGAGACATTCGTTATAGGCTTGCGGACAGCACCTAGAGACGAGGTTGTAGTTCTTCCGCTCTCCAAGCTGCGGTAAATGCTCTGATATTTCGAGTGTTAAGTTGGCTGATTGCTGAAAATGATCGCTGACTCCCGATCCCTTGAAACCACTTTTAAACACTTCCAGCGAACAGCTGACGGCAGCTATTGCTGCGACTCACACATTACGAGTCCCGAATTCGTTTCACTAGGGGAGCAAGAGGGGGCACTTACCCCCTCCTGGAATACAGACTCTTTATTTGTTGTTGAAGTTCCATCTTTTTCTAGAAATGGTTGTCTCTGAACCCTAGATTTAGCAATACCGAGTGAAACGAAAGCATTGTTTTAGCAAGCACTACGTAACTTGGGTTTCCTGAGTTGTCAGCGCGTCTCCTAGGCGCGGCGTCGATTTCGGCGCTGTTTTTCAGTCACGGCGGAAGCGGACCTTTAGAGGACGTTGCCGAGATACTGTATAGTCCCCAATCTCTTCAACACAGACCAACATGTAGTCACCGTGTTATCAACTGTGCAGTCCATCTGAGATGACTGCACGATAACGTTTGTATTAAACTGGGTAGTCGAAGATTGCATTGCTTCAGGCCTCGGTTGTTAAGTTGGCTCTACTAGTCAATTTGAGAGTTATTTTCGAAGATTTGTCATGTCCGTCTTCTCGAATTCTGGCTCTGGGTTACATTTCACCCAAATAACCCAAAAATATGTAGCTTTCAAAACACATCCTGTTGAACTTTTATTGTGGCAAACGAAATAAAAAATACAAGTCATGGAACAAACGAAATAAATTCATCTGCTTGATCAGATGAAAGTTTTGTCAGGAAGAAATTATGATATCCAAGTTCAGTCATTCAATCAGTGTTCTTTTGTGTTTATTTCCTGTCCTTCCACTTACAAGGGAAAGGCCTCACACACGGCCAACCGATTCGATTCATATTTTGGGAAGTCGCTTGACCACAACTTACAATAAAAGACTTTAAGATATTTTGGCTCAAAACCCCCTGTTTTTGAGAAAACTACCACTAAAGTTCAAGACGCGCAGTCGATAGATAATTGAAAATGGAGCATTTCCCATCAACATAAATGGAGTCCGCAAACGCATATTTTCCGGGAAATCGAGGAAAGAAACTTTTTCAACTTCTAAGGCATGCGTTGTTCAACAAAAGCGTCACTGGCGTAGCGACCAAGGCATGTGGCTGTGAAGCAGAGAAACTGACTTAAATACCCTGCTGCATTCTGCAGTTGTTTCTATTTTCAATAGTATTTTTTTCCGCATCGAAGCTGGTAGGACTACGAGGGTTAATAAGGTAATTAAATCGATAAGGGATTATAACAAAATAGGCAAGTAAATTTCGCACACGACTTGGATTAGCAAAGAATTTAAATTTTAAGCCCCATGTTATGAAGACAACTACGAATAAGATTATTGTGAAGACGAGCATTCGGCAAACGTTATCTTACAGGGCAGCAGAACTAATCCTTGTCACAGTTGGTAGAGTACATAAAATAACATCATTAGCACACGGCGCAATGTTACACCACAGCGTCTGGAAAATTTTTGCTTGAATATTTCTGTGCTTATAAGAAACTAATGATTAATTTGAGAAACTTTTAAAACTAAACGTTGCCGGTAACAAGTTTTGTCTGATATTGGATTCCTGGGATGGACAAACTGAGACCTTCACTTATGGTATCGTGATTATCGATGACGACGAGGGTAAACCGACTTGCACAGAAGAAGAAATACCACTAAACTGTGCATCTTTATGCCAGGCAATTATTAGTTTTGTCGCCAAGTTAAAAACTTTATTTCCAGGCTTCAAAATCACGGTCTATTTCTGGAAACGAAGCCAGAATTGCCCAACTGAGCGGAATCAATAACGATTCACAGGACTGTTCGTGATTAACTTACAGCAGCGATTTTTCAGACAATGTTGACGTATGCGTGATATGCATCAAAAGTAATCTCCGAAAGGAATTGTAGTGGTACAGGGTACCCTCCGCCACGCATCGTACGGTGGCTTGCAAAGTATCTGTGCTGATGTAGATGTAGTTTTAAACGTAAACAAAGAACAATGTAATTGCGCGAGGACAGCCTTCTTTAAATGTTACTGATACCGCGAGTATACATATTTACTTCAATTGTTTATATGACAAGTATCATCCAATTAGCTGTTCGAAGGAAACTCAGGACATGTAACAAGAGTGAGTGAAAGAGTCACTGTAAAGCAACAAGGACAGTCGTTTGAGAAATTTATCGGCATACCTAGTTATTACTGTGTTGCTTTACTTACTTTATTAACCCTCCCATGCCCATCAATTTCGAAACGAGAGAAAACAGAATTTTTTAAAAAATCTGCAGAACGCAGTTGGAAGTCGAGCGCAATTTCTCCGCTTCGCAGCCGGATGCCTAGGTCGCTACACCAGCGGCGCTTTCGTTGAACAACTCATGTTACGGGCGCATTAGCTTAGCGCCAGCTGCTTCGCTCGCCTAGACTGTATGGTCTGCACAGTGTGTTTCTGGTTTTCTTTAATCAAAAATTTTATGTTGTTCTTTCTAAATTTTTCACTCTAATTAAGGCCACAGAGTCATGATCTTTTCCGGATGTACTTCCAACCAAAAGACGATTCTGGTAGCTGAAGTCCAAGGTGTTTGTTAATCATGACTTTGTGTTCTTGTGGTGATATGTCCATAGAAACTTTCATTCCCTAACACATATTTCTTTGTATCTAACCGAGAAGTAAAATGCTAATTTTCATAGATTTAGTTCTGTAAATTTTTTTAATATAACGAAATTTCTTTCTTGAAAGTTCTCACCCTCTGTTTCACCCTCATAGGTGCTGAATTTCCAAAAACAGTGAAACACATTTTTTATTTCTGACAGAGAAACCAAAAAAAAATTTTCATTGATTTAGATTTGAAAATGCTTTCTTAATTAAATAATTTCATACAACTTTTTATCGCCTATTTGACTCCCTAAGGGGGTTGAATTTCCAAAAACATTGAAAAACGTATTTTTTTTCTAAACGAGAAGTCATATACCAATTTTCATGGATGTAACTTTAAAAATGCTTCAGCAGTTCCTTTTCAAGAAACCTTTCATTTCCTGTTCATCACCTTACGAATGGAATTTCGAACAATTCTTTTTTTAAACGATATCTACAGTATAAGATCTACGTCTCAATTTCAAGTTTGTATCCTTGGCAATTTGGGATAGGCCATGATGAGTCAGTGAATGAGTCTGGCCCTATTTCAGGTGTAGAATTTCTAAGAACAGTCAAACAGATATTTTTTCATCTCCAACCGAGAAGCCGAAGACCAATTTTCAACGATTTAGCTTTAAAAATGCTTTCATAGTGAGAAATTTTCACGAAACATTTCACCCCCTATTTCTCCGACTTAGGGGTTGAATTCCCGAAAACAGTGAAACGTATTTTTTTTATTTCTTGCAGAGAAGCCCAATACAAATTTTCATAGATTTAGTTTCAAAAATGCTTACACAATGAAATATTTCCATTAAAAAAATCATCCACTGTTTCACCCCCACAGGAATTCAATTATCAAAAATAGTGGAAAAACCGAGAACTCAAACGCCAGTTTTCATAGATGTAGCTTTAAAAATACTTTAGTAGTCCTTCAATAATGATTTATTTTCAAAAAGACTTTCACCCATTATTTCAGCCCATTGGGCTTAAATTTCTTAAAAATGCTGAAACAAGTATTCCTTTATTTCTGACCGAAAAACCAAATACCAATTTTCGTAGGTCTAGCTTCAAAATTGCCTAAGTAGCGACATATTTTCAAAAAACCTTTCATCCTCTGTTTCCAAAAATCTCTTCTTAAACGACACCTACAGTATAAGGTCAACATCTCTCCAAATTTCAAGTTTCTATCCTTAGCGGTTTCGGCTGTGATGATGAGTTAGTCAGGACATGGCCTGTTAAACACAAATATATACATGTGCGGCAGTAGACAAAATTTGTTTCCTGATTTCTAGAAAAATATGCGTTTGCGGGCCCTCTATAAGCTGATGATAAATACTCAATGAAAAATGCTATCGGTCCCGTCAATTCTTGGTTGAAGGCGGTAGTTTTCTCAAAGAAGCGGGGTTCTTGAGCAAAAATATCTTAGAATCAACGGTTTTAGGTTGTACACAACAAGTCTGCCACATATGAACCAAATCGCTTGGTCGCGCCTGAAACCCTCCCCTTGTCAAAGAAGTATCAAAAGGTGCTATTTCTGTTGCTTATTTTTGTTAATGTCCAATGAGATTTCTTCAATGGATCTCACGTTGTTATATAATTCTGATTTTTAATTTTCAGTATCAGTCTGCCACTACTCACGAATGAATACAAATATTTTGCAAATATTTTCGAGCTTTATTTTGTAACTCGTAGGCTTCAATCACATTTTAAAACATGTGATTACTAGTATGCTTGCCTTTTAGGTATAAAAGTAATCTTCAAAAACATATTGAGTCAGCTGCCAGGCGCTTGAGATACAATACGTTTCATGTACATCCTGTCAAATTAAGCTCTTAGAACTCAATACAGTCTCAAATTACCCGAATCAGTTACTTAAAAAGTGTAATTTTAGGATTCTGTCGGCTTTTGGATAAATTTCTGCGGGCGCCAATGTGAGCTGCCCTTTCGCAAGGTCATTGCTATGCATTTCTCCATGCACGAGGTGCATGCCTAACAACTGTGCACAATTTTGCTGGTATTGTTCCATCGTTCTGCACGACCCTGTGAATCAAAGCAACAAAATACTCCTGTCGCTCGTTATACGAGCGTAGCCTGGCGCCGTAGGAATGCAAAGGCCGACATGCAAAATACACATTCAAATCACCGATCACCTTCATGTTTATAACCGTGTCTCCTTTCACTGGCCTCGTACAGTACATGTCCCGTTTCTCGAATTTTTGATTTTGCACGCTTTCATTGCATCGTATCGTACAATGCTATCCATTTGATGTCCCTATCACACTGCTCATCAAACCAAATCGGTCCTTCATTGTGCTTTTACGACAGTATATTTCTAGAAATTATTAAGTAGTCTTGCTTATGTAGTGTCGATAACTCTTTAGCGTGAACACTGAAATAAGTCATGTCCGATTATCACGATGAGCGAAATGTTGCTGGCTGTCACTCTTTATTGGCACCGTGCTGAAACTGTTGGCTCTGAACCCGATTTAATGCACGTCGCAGTCTGTCAGTTTCAGAATAAATGGTAAGCTGGTTAGCTTCCCCACCGGGTCCTCCGCGCCGGCACACAGCCTCCTCGCGTTTCTGGCCAGAGCGGTAGAGCATTCCCTTGTTCTTCCCAGCCCCTGCAAACTGGGCGCTGGACATCTGATCCGTGGAGGCTGCAGCCAGCTTTCTCCGTGCGTTCCATGAAATCCGAGCCGACGTGTTTACGTCAGTGTGTCCAGCCTCCTTATGTCCTTCTCCGTGGATGACATGGACATTACGTACAAAAATCTGGCATTTTCATTCATCTTTCGGTTAGTTACTGGTCATCTGTACGTTTTATGGCTCATTTTGTATTGTTTATCTCATAATACAGGTTTTAGTTTCATTTTCGCATAAATGTGCTGAATCAAAAATCATGTCACTTCAAAGTTGTCTCTGTTCTCACGGTACCATTAATTCAAGCAGGCCTCATCTCTTATTAAAAAAAATGATTTACTGTTCACGAAAAATTGTACAAAGTTTTTGATTGATGATATTGTTGCTGTTTATAATGACATATCAGCCATGACGGCAGAGCCACATCTGTACGCTTTACGGTTCATTCTGTATTTTTTATCTGATGATACAGGTTTTAGTCTGACGTTTTACATAAACATGAGTAATGAAAAAGCATGTCACGTTAAAGTTTTCTATGCTCTCGTGCTGTCATTAATTCACGTGGCCATAAATCTAAAAAATAAAACAAAAATAAATTATATATTATTTCACAAAAAAATGTATAAATTTTGTAACTGATAATATTATTGCTATTTGTAATGACGTAGCATCCATGATGGCAGCGACACAGTTGTACGCTTTATGGTTCATTCCGCACTTTTTATCTCAAGACACGGTTTTTGTTTTCTTTTTTGGCAGTTTACTATTACACAGCGTCACCGGTTCAGATCCGGTCCAACTGTCTCGGTGGACAAGTGAGGGGAGACCCGAAGCAACGGCTGAATAACATCCGAGCATTTTTAAGGTGTGGCCGTGGAACTTTAAGTTCCGTGCCACCCTCCGACGGTCGAAGAACAGAGCAGGGGTGAAGTAATGCGCCAACTCGAAGGTGGAGGAAAAAAGTGGCTAGACGAGAACAGGCCACTGCTAGTGAGTGTACGAAACGGACAGAAAAACCTGGTCGCATTGGGCCTATCGTCAGTCATAGCCGTGGTTAGCACACTGGACTCGCATTCGGGAGGACGACGGTTCAATCCCGTCTCCGGCCATCCTGATTTAGGTTTTCCGTGATTTCCCTAAATCGCTTCTGGCAAATGCCGGGATGGTTCCTTTGAAAGGGCACGGCCGATTTCCTTCCCCATCCTTCCCTCACCCGAGCTTGCGCTCCGTCTCTAATGACCTCGTTGTCGACGGGACGTTAAACACTAATATTCTCCTCCAGTCATAGCCCGAACCCGAGTCCTCCAGGATGGTGAGCGAGACGGGGTGTCGGTGCCAGCGCCCAGGTGCCGATTTTTGTAGTCCAGCGACCGTCTCACGGAGGGCGTCCACTTTGCTGTATAGTTGGCAAGCCTTACGGCGAATGGTCGCCTTGAGAAGGGCCGTATGTGTCTCCTCATGCCGAGTGACTATCCTGGTGAGCGGAGGGGAAGACTCCACCCAAGAACTATATTCTGTAGGCGCTGGAGCGTCAGCATCCGGGATTTACTGATCGTGGCCCACGCAGGGGAACCATATGTTACTGAGGGTAGGACAACAGAGTGATACAGCCAGAGCTTGGTACCTAAATTCAGCTCTCGGTTGGAGAAGAATCATGACACAGGTCTTAGTCTCACGTTTTAAATAAAAATGATTAATGAAAAAGCATGTTACCTCAAAGTTGTCTCTGTTCTCATTGTGCCTTCTATTCAAGCGGCCTTGAGTCTTCAACAAAATTTACTGTTTTCAAAAAAAGGTATAAATTCTGCAATTGATCATATTATTGCTATTTGCAATGACATATCAGCCATGACGGCAGCGCCACAAAGCGTACACTACCTAGCGCCAACTAGTTCTCTTAAGTGAGAACGGCCACCAGCCACTTCACTCAGCTGTTAGTAGCACACATGTTTAGGTGAAAGCTTATTTTGCTGTGCGGTATTATAAAACCTATGTCCTTTTGACGTTACTTGACAACCTTGTCAAAATTGTATGTTCGTCTTGTATCAAGGGGTATCTATTACGTCTTAAAGGTTTTGTTGTCATATGGTGGTTCAGTATAGGGGCTTCATTTATACACTGTGTAATTTTGCAAAATATCCCACCCTCTCCCCATCTCCACATCCTCCATCTCCTTTCACAACGCAACTTCCAGCACCCACCCCTCCTGGATGATGAACTTCACCCTCCTCCTCAGGGCTCCCTCTCCTCCCCCTCCCACCTCCTGAGCGGCTTCCCCCCTCCTACACTCCCTCCCTCTCCTGTGCTCCCCTTCAGGGTCTCTGCACTCCCCCCTGCCTTGTCTTCCTTCTTCATCTCCCACCCTGCCCATCTCCTGCCTCTTGGTGTGCCTCCTACCCCCATTTTTTCCTCTTCCCCCCCCCCCCCCAGCCCCCCACTGCACCTTTCTCCCCTCTTTTTCCCTCCTCTCCAGCCTCCAGTCCCTCCGCAGGTCCCTACCAGCGGTTTTAATTCTTCATGAGTGCTCCATCGTTTCCAGTGGTTTTTTTTAAGCGCCGTGCTCTGTGTGATTTTTATCCTGTGACCGACTTATAACTCGTGTTTGCCTCCAGTTTTTTTAAAGTGCACTTTGATTTGCCAGCTGTTTCTTTTAACTTTATGTCGACTTTTTAACTATCCCCTAGTGCATGATCCCATCTTAGTGTAAATTTTAACTCCCATCATCTCCACTTACCATGTTTTTTTGTGTGCCTCTTTTTATCCCCCTTTTTATGTAATCACCCTTCTGTATTTTTATAAAGCAAATTGGCTGAAGAGCAGTGGACTGCGCCTTAGGCGAATGAAATTACAATAAAGAAAAATAAATTGCAAGATACCCCCCCCCCCAGATGACGCCCTCTCTCCCTCCATTTATCCCTCTTATCAACTCTGATACTCACCTTCCCCTCCCTCCCCTTGTCCTTTTCCCTGGCTCCCTCCCTCCCCCCTTCTATCCTGTTTTTCCCCACCTACCTTCTCTTTGACTCCATTCTCTCCCCCGAGTCCTTTTGCTTTCCCCTCCTCTTGCCTTCCCCACACCTTCCTGTGTCTGGCCTGCCCCCCCCCCCTTTTATGTGTCCTCTCCCTGCATCGACTTCCCCCTCTTTTATTTTGCTCTCCTCCCCCCTTTCTCCCCCTCATCAGTCCAGGTCCTCTCCCCCCCCCCCCCTCCCCATCTGCCGTCGTGTCTCCTCTTTAGCGCAGTTTTAAGTGAGTATTCAGTGTTGTGCATCCCCTTTCAGTGTTGCAAACAGACATCTTACTGTCACTAGGTGTGTTTTCTAACTCTTGCGAACAGAGACTAGACTGTCGCTATGATTTTTAATTGTGCTTGTCTACTTACTGTGTGTCTTCATTCACATCATCAACCCCGTGTTTTTATATTTTAACTCCCACAACTTTCCGCCATTTTACAGTTTTTTTAAGTTACTGTTTTATCGCCTGTTTTTATTGTATGTTATATTTTCATTCTGTTTTTTAACTATTCTGTAGGAGTAGAGCGGCCTATTACGCTGCTGCCAGCCTTTTTAAAGCCATTTTTATTCTTGTAATTATATTGCTCCACGCTGGGTGTCAAACTCGTACTTAATCCATTCTAAATCCTGTGATATGACACAGTACGCAAATTCCTAATGAGATTGCGCCACGTTGGGAGCCAATAATTTACATCAATAACGAAGTGAAATCAAGCAGCAGGAGGTTATGAGATTAAGGAATTGATAGGCGAATGGAACAGATTGCTTAGATGATTAAAATATGAAATATAAGCTTTTATTACAGTATTTTTTCCACATAAAATTACAAATCTCAAGGCCGATTTGACTGGGCGTGGATACGACTCAGTTGTTAATGGGAAGGGGGAATCAATCACCTCACCATTCTCCGAGTCGTTCGTCTTGTGCTGATGTCGACGACAGGCGCCGGGTCTGTACGGTGCGGCACCCACCGTGTAGCGAGGGCCTGCACCGCTCTCCACGTTGACAGGTCGCCTGGGGTTTCGTGGTCGCAGCAGCTTTATCGCGGTCTCGGGAGGCGGATGTCGGGCAAGGAAATTCTGTTTCGTCCACTTAACATGGAACTCGAGAAGAGTCTCAAAGTAACGATGAACATTAGGGTGGCAGTAAGAATCAGATTCAAAGTAGCTGATGGATGCAAGAGTCTCCATGTCTTGCTTCTGCACTGCCTCAACAACTGTCACCTCATTTCCATTACTCTGCTAAAGAATTTTTTCGCTTCACGGCCATGTCATTGGTGGACTAAACTCGCAATGCCGCCCAATGGCTTGTCGTCTTTTTACGACTGCGCCACCTAGTGCAGGGTGGAACCTTTGTTTCTTGCTTGGGTTGGTGTGTCATTGGAGAATTTGCGTCTTTCTCACGTTTCTACTGTCACGAGGTTCCAGCACTGGTCGCACATTGTTCCGATGATTTTTCTGCATTTCTTAGTGGCTGTGAAAAGCAGCCACACAACACTACTTTGTAACGGCTATCTCTGTGTGAGGCCTGGACAGTCTCATATTTGTGCTTCGTCTAAAAATATGCTGACTTTCGGGACTTACGAGGGTAATCCCAAAAGTAAGGTCTCCCATTTTTTATTAGTACATAGACCTGTTTATTTCTACAATGGTTTACATCAGTTTACAGTTTGAACATTTGGCTATTTTTCGACATAATCACCATTTCTGTCGATGCATTTTTGTATGCCCATGTCATACCAACTCGCCACCATGCTGTTCAGAAAGTTATGAACCTCTTCTTTCACATCGTCTTCGGAGCTGAATCGCTTTCCGGCCAAATGTTCTTTTAACCTAGGGGACAGGTGATAGTCACTGGGCGCCAAGTCAGGGCTATAAGGTGTGTGGGTGATTATGTTCCACTGAAACTGTTTGCAGGAGAGCAACGGTTTGCCGAGCGATGTGTGGGCGAGCATTGTAATGAAGAATGTGTACGCCCTTGCTCGACATTCCTCTTCTCCGGTTCTGAATTGCCCATTTGAGTTTTTTCAAGAGCCTCACAGTACCTGTCAGCGTTAATTGTGGTCCCAGTGATTCAGCTCTGACGACGAGGTGAAAGAAGAGGTTTATATCTTTCGAAACAGCATGGCGGCGAGCTGGTATGACATGGGCATACAAAAACTGCCACAGCGTCTACAAAAATGCATCTACAGAAATGCTGATTATGTCGAAAAATAGCTAAATGTTCAAGCAATAAAATGATGTAAACCATTGTAGAAATAAACACGTCTATGTAGTTATAAAAAATAGGAGACCTTACTTTTGGGATTACCCTCGTATAACCAGCCCCCTTAATGTCCACAATACTTTTTTTTAAAAAAAAGCAGTCTGACCTCTTCCACATTTCTTTAGTTTCACGCGCATCCCTGTGCAATTCTTGGAGCTTTGTGTCTGCTCTCCATCGCAGAGACTGTAGGGAGTGCATGCTTTTTTGACACGTTCTCAGTTTTTGAAAGCGTCTCTCCCGGCCGCTGAGTGAGGTGCGACTGTTCCCTCGTCCTCGGCTGCAGGTGTTGGAAGTTGGCGAAAGTGGCCACCGGCGAAAGTATCACTATGGATATGGCTCCAGAAATGCTTTATTCCCATGTTGTAGCTAAGTTTATACAACACTCGAACACATTAACCATCGGAAACACACAGGGAAAAAAACGTATCAGCACAGTGTGAAATGTTCAAAACGCACTCCGTTAGCAAATATACCGGGTGATCAAAAAGTCAGTATAAATTTGAAAACTCAATAAATCACGCAAAAATGTAGGTAGAGAGGTACAAATTGAAACACATGCTTGAAATGACATGGGGTTCTATTAGAACCAAAAACATACAAGCGTTCAAAAAATGTCCGACAGATGGCGCTTCATCTGATCAGAATAGCAATAATTAGCGTAACAAAGTAAGACAAAGCAAAGATGATGTTCTTTACAGGAAATGCTCAATATGTCCAACATCATTCCTCAACAATAGCTGTAGTCGAGGAATAATGTTGTGAACAGCACTGTAAAGCATGTCCGGAGGTATGGTGAGGCATTGACGTCGGATGTTGTCTTTCAGCATCCCTAGAGATGTCGGTCGATCACGATACACTTGCGACTTCAGGTAACCCCAAAGCCAATAATCGCACGGACTGAGGTCTGGGGACCTGGGAGGCCAAGCATGACGAAAGTGGTGGCTGAGCACACGATCATCACCAAACGACGCGCGCAAGAGATCTTTCACGCGTCTAGCAATACTTTTTTTTTGTTCTAATAAAACCTCATGTCATTCTAAGCATGTGTGTCAATTTTTACCTCTCTACCTACATTATTCCGTGGTTTATTAAGTTTTCAAATTTATACTGACTTTTTGATCACCCGGTACATGCATCAACCCGACGTCGCATTTAATACCTGATGTGCTGATGTTTTCTTAGAGAATTGTATATTGTTTCACAGTCTTCCACAATCACCACACAGGCTCTGTACGTCTCGTACTGGTGTTCTGTATACAAGAGCTTAAAAATTACCCCACAAAAGAAGTCTAGGTCGTTTTTGTGGGTTTTTGGTCCACTGCTACCTATACATGTGTCACGGAATCCATTATTTAGATGCCTACGAACATTAACACTGAAATGAGGAGGAACTCCTACGTGTATAAAGCCATCATGGTATACAGGGTGATTCTAAATTCCTATTGCTAGTTTCTATGGCTTGTAAAAGGACTTGGAAGTTTAAGTTCTGATAAGAAACCCATGTCCGGAAATGTACCGTTAGGGTACAAAATAAGCTTGAAGATCGAGTCACTTTCAAATCTCTCATTTCATGAGATGCTAAAAAAAAGAAAAAAAGAAAAAGAAAGAAAAAAAGAACAGCAACTCCTCCCGAGCAGGCCATGAAGGCCCAAAGGTACCGACCGGCCACCTTGCGCCTTGTTATCCTCAGCCCACAGGCGTTGCAGGATGCCGATAGGAAGGGGTACGTGGTCAGCACACCGCTCTCCCGGCCGTATGTCAGTTTACGAGATCGGAGCCGCTACTTCTCAGTCAAGTAGATTCTCAGTTTGCCTCACAAGGGGGGCTGAGTGCACCCCACTTGCCAACAGCGCTCGGCAGACCGGATTGTCACCCATCCAAGTGCTAGACCATGGCGACAGCGCTTAACTTCGGTGATCTGACATGATATGCACACAAGCTCAAAAGGGTGGGAGGGGGGGGGGGGGGGATCGTCAGTCCCTGTCGTAATTATGAGCTCACAAAACCCTTTCATCCAGCTACAACAACTGCTGCTACAAATTGATACATTCGAAACTAGGAGGGTTGCTGTGGTGCTCCACGGACTTGCTGCAATCTCTACATTGAAGAGGACAGCCTTCATCGCTTAAAAAAGAACCCAAGGACAAGCACTCGAAATATTGCCCATGCCATCTACTCCTCTAGCAGACAGGTCACAGCTCCTTGTATCCGCTGTATGAGTATCGTGAAGCGCGCTGTATGAAAGCGATCCGATCCTCAAACTGATTTTACATTTCGAGACATCGGTTCCTTAGCAAAACTTCATGTGCTAAGTCCCCTGCCCCCCTCCCCACAACTCCTAGAAGCATGTGACAGGAGTTTTCAATCATTCTGTATTAACGGCGATCAAAAGGTTTCCATTCGAAGACCGATCAGTCCTTAATCGGTATGCCAATCAGACATCAGGTTGAAGATACCCGTTTCGTATAATACCGTCTCCAGCCGTATGAAGAAGTCCTTTAACTGCCTGCTGCAAATTCTCGTCAGACAGGAATTGTCGACATTTCAAGGCCTTCTATAAGGGAGGAGGAGTGATAATAAAGGGAGAAGGAGTGATAATTGAAACATATCAGTATATGATCGTTAGGATAAGTATGACATGAAGCGTTGACCTCACGTATCAGGCTGCCACAGTTATAGGCTTATATAAATTTTGTAACAATCTTATTTCGTGTATCTGGTCTATAACAACCCAATTTATTATACTGAATCATATTCTGTCATTGACTTCGTTCCGACTTCAGCAAGCAGAGCTGTGAAAGTAACGAAGAAAAGTCTATCCGTATTGATCCGCTACTAAAAGCAACAGTACTCGTTACTTACGTTACCGATAATACCGTGAAACTCCTGTGGAACCAATCGCATTCATACGATTATATCGTAGTACTTTAATGTATTTTTTATACATGAATCAGTTTGAAGTGGGTTTAGTAATGAAATAAAAACAAAAAAACAGTCAGTTTTAATCATTTAATGCGGAAGTTAAACACAAATTATTACAAATGCAAAATGCTACATGTGTATTTTAAATAACAGATAAGCGAAATGAGATTAATGTTCTCAGTTCTTCAATCAACTATGTAAGCTAAAAACAAAAAAATAGTTGAAGGTTTCTGGAGTCTCCAGCCAGGTGGTAGCGTTAATATATCAACTCTACCACCCGGCTGGAGACCCGAGAAACCTTCATCAGCAGTATACGCCGGGAAAGCCTACAGTCACAAAGACAAATGTGCTTCATTTCAAAGCAGGATCACTATTATATCAAAAATATTTTAATTATATCTATGAACATATTTTAAACCAGACTTCAGTAACTTGGAAGAAGGTGCTCAAAGCGGTACATATCGATTCCGGTCTGGCAAGTTACGTGTACACGAATTTTTCTTCTGTTGGGAAGTGTTTTTGCAAATAATCAACATAATAAACAAATGATAAATGTGGCAATGGTTTTGTTGTTGTTGAGGCTGAGGTTTTAATGAAGAAACTTGAGATTTTTATGTAGACGAAATTGGCATTTCAGAAGAAAATTCGCGAAAATCTTGGAATCTGGTGGGCCCTAGTGGATCTGGTGAAATTGTAAGTACAGTCTCGTATGATGATCGATATTTTTTATAAGATATTTTTTCACATTTGATATAGAATCACCTTTCACTTAATATAAGGCATGGCAACGATCAAACTTTGCCAAGCCATCGGTAACCTCGGTAAAAAAAAAAGTTCCACTTTTTGCACTTCAAAACAGCAATACAGAACTATTAAACAATCGTCATGATTGACACAATGGTCATAGGTCGACAAAAGGGTCAAGAATGCTAAGTATTGCTTCTGCACTCTGTCTTGGAAGCTTGGCCCGAAGTTCACTCCTGGAACAAATGGAATTTTGTGACGACTGTCGCCTATTTTCCATTGCCGCCAGTGTGATCGATCATAGCAGGACTATTGAGCGGTGTTTTGTGGCATTAGCAATTAAAATAATATCGACATGAGCGAAAAAGTATAGCATTTGAAGACCACAACTTTTTTATACTAGACGAGATCAAAACACAAATAATAACCACTAAACTGAAACATCTGCAGGTAAAAAATTTAAGAACGCTGTGTTTGCGTTTAAAGCCGCCTGGAGAGCATCGGAGATTAATCTGCAAACACGGATGAAGTAAGATCTAAAATATGTTATAACTAATGACAACCATCTCAATCATAGATCTACACTTCACCATAAATAATGACACAGAATATTGAAATTCCAAAAAGAATATTTTAAATGAAACTAAATATACACGACAGCAAAGCTTGTACAACTCAAATCATATTCTCTAAACTGCCAATGCGCGTGCATCGTTAAATCTTCCGAAAACGGCAGACTACAACCAAGCAAGCCGACACGGACGCAAATTATGGTAACGAGTTCCATCCCGCATGCTGAATATAGTGGCAACGCCGTACGTTTCGTATCGCATTCGTGTTGTCGCATTCCAATATACGCATGTTCTTTGTTGGTTTCCGCTACAGAGATCGTATCGATAGCTGCGAGTAACGAAGCAAATTTATGAGTAACGATTCGGAACTTCGAGTCAGCCAAAACATTCGTTACTGAGTACCGAATGCAGACGTTTTTCTACAGGTCTTTTAGCAAGTATACATACATCTCTGCTGCATGACTAATCGATTCATCAACGTAAAACATACATAATTCTGATTTTGTAAATACAGAATATTTTCTTGGAGAAGTGAAGTTACGTTTTCATTTGCAAATTTAGGAACATTTTCCAATTAATGACCTCGATGACCATGATGACCTGAAAAAGCATTGTTATCGAACATATTTTATGAATTTCAATTCTAAAAGCCAAAAGCAGTGTAAAACTGTATGTTACTATGTGAGAAGAACAAATTAATGGCCGGCCGCTGTGACCGAGCGGTTCTCGGCGCCTCAGTCCGGAACCACGCTGGTGCTATGGTCGCAGGTTGGAATCCTGCCTCGGGCATGGATGTGTGTGATGTCCTTAGGTTAGTCAGGTTTAACTAGTTCTAAGTCTAGGGGACTGATGACCACAGATGTGAAGTCCCATATTGCTTAGAGCCATTTTGAACAAATTAATGTGCAGCTGGATGAGGCCAGTCGGTATATACCATCAAGTTCTTTCTTGTAATCCATAAATTTTCTGTTTCTATTAATACATGACGTAAGCAGTGATTTTTGGATGTATATATATGAACAGTGGCGAATGAGCTGGCAGGGTCTCAGCTTTCTGACAGATTTTTCTGAACCAGTTTTGTCAGTTTCACGTAATAAATACGTAATTATGAAAGAAAGACATCGTATCGACCAGAACGTCTTGAAATTTCTCTTGGCGCTACCAAATCATTAGTTACACTGCCAAGACCTTAGGAAGTTGCAGCACGTTTTGGTTGAGCAGATACTCGCAAATTCTTTTGTAGTTACTGCAGCACTGGAGATCGCGGACAAGCGAAGATGAGTACTTGGTGATGAACTGTTACGCCCTGCCACTAGTATGTTACCATTGAGATGGAGGTGGGGCTGGGAGCTGCGCTGCTAATGAGGTTTGCTAACAGAATTTTGAGTTCCAGGTTGATTCTTGCAATAATGAACGCTGATGCAATGGACAATTTAAAAGAAAGCCCTGGGGTGGAGATCTGAAATGGGCCATATATATTAATTTAGAATAAATCAGATTATAGAGGCGACAGTTAAAAAGTGGACACAATGAAGGAAATGACGTTTGTAGTATGGAACTACATCGTCGCGGATAATTGCGATAAGTACTTTGGCTGTTCAGTATTTTTCTGTCTGCTAAAAATTACGTGTAAAGACTAGAATTTTAGTGTGAGGACTGAAATTTTCATTCCAAGTGCTTAGAACTGTGTTTGTTTAAAGATATGGCGAACAATACTAACCAAGACAGTGTGCCAGTAGAAAATCAGGAACAGCAACAATGTTGCGAATTTAAACAACATCGGCGATAATGAAAGTGAAATCGACGTAAACAGTGAGGCAACACAGAATCAGATTCGTGACACCGAGGCAGTAGGAAGTGTTAATGTAAGTGCTTGTTCAACTTTCCTTGGTTTTAACGAAACTGAAGTTACAGATTCAAACAGGATAGTTGTAGAATTTCTGTTGCTTTATTTACCCTGTAGATAATATGTTGTGTGTAGAGAAGCACTTGATGATGCTGGGCAAGTCAAAAATGGAGATGAGATGATACATTGCTAAAATGATTGTTGTGGTCTTGTTTGTCCATGCTGCTCCATCCTCTGCAAGCCTCTTCATCTCCGAGTAACTACCACAACCTACATCATTCAAAATTTTGATACTGTATTCATCTCTTGGTCTCCCTCTACGATATTTACCCTCCACACTTCCCTCAGTACTAAACTGATGATCCCTTGATGCCTCAAAACATGTCCCACCAGCAACCGATCCCTTCTTCTGGTCAAGTTGTGCCACAAATTCCTCTTCTTCCTAATTCTATTCAGTACCTCCTTATTAGTCACATGATCTATCCATCTAATCTTCAGCATTCTTCTGTAGTACCACATTTCGAAAGCCTCTATTCTCTTCTTGTCTGAACTATTTATCGGCCTCGTTTCACTTCCATACATGGCTGCACTCCATACATATACTTTCAGAAAGGACTTCCTGACACTTAAATCGATGCTCGATGTTAACAAATTGCTCTTCTTCAGAAACTCTTTTCTTGCCTTTGCCAGTCTACATTTTATATCCTCCTACTTTTGCACAAATGGCAAAACTCATCAAATACTTTAAGCATCTCATTTCCTAATCCACGAGGGTCGTTTGAAAGTTCTCGGAATCACCACGACAGGTCAGCGCTAGCGCAACGAGGTGTTCACGTGATATTCATTCGACTATTGCAGGTAAACAAATGACACGTCAGTGCTGTTGGAAGAGAGCTGTGGCGGTGATTCGGTTCTGTTGTTGTTCCCATGTAGTGATTTGCGAAGATAGGAAAAATCGAGATTCGAACAGTGATTAAGTGTTTCGTAAAGAAAAGTGTAAAAGCAAAGGACATTCATGCCAATTTCCAGAATACACTGTTGCCAAGAGGACAAATGAGTTTACGTTTGGTCGGGAGAGTGTAGATGATGATCCACACAGTGGTCAGCCAAGATGTGTCACTACTCCAGAAATCGTTGCAAAAGTGCACAAAATGGTCATGGAGGATCGCCAATTGGAAGTGCGTGAAATTGCTCACACTTGCCAGATATCATCTGAAAGGGTATATCACATTTTAACTGAAGAATTAGAAATGAAAAAATTATCAGGAAGATGAGTGCCGCGACTCTTGACGCTGGATCAAGAACATGTGCTGTCGCCAAGGCAAAATTACACGAATGAGGTATGAATTGTTGCCACACCTGCCTTATTCACCTGATATGGCTCCGTCAGACTTCCATATCTTCCCAAAACTGGAAATTTTTCTTGGTGGACGAAGATTCATTTCAAACGAAGAACTATTATTTTGCAGGCCCAGAGAAAACTCATTGTCGAGATGGGATCAAGGCACTGGAACATCGTTGTATCAAGTGCATTAATATACAAGGAGACTACAATGAAAAATAAAATAAGTTTCAGTGATGTATGTACTTTTTCTATTACGTTTCGAGAACTTTTCAAACCACCCTCGTAATTCACTCAGCATCACCTGATTTAATTCGAGTACATTCCGTTACCCTTGTTTTGCTTTTGTCGACGCTCATCTTATATCCTCCTTTCAAAACACTGTCCATTCCGTACAATGGAAATACGGAAGCGTCCGATCCCACCCGTCTGCTTTGACCCATGAAGTCACAAATATGGCGGAAACAAAAACAAACACACACACTTTCCACACTAACGGGACAAGCGCGGGAAATGGGGTGTTTTGGGTGGGGGGCAAACTAAATATAAACAAATTTAGACGCCTTGCGTAGCTACAACGTGTAAGTGAAGACAGCCATGCATGAATACCCACCCACCTCCCCAGGGGTCGTAACCCCTGCAACCCATAGAAGATAAAGATGCTTCAGTAGCTGATCAGTGTTTTTTGTCTTGTTAAAAAAAAAAAAAAAAAAAAAAAAAAAAAAAAATCTCACGGGATAGAACGAACAGATCTGAAAGATAAATATAATAAACTAAAACAGAAATTCGGGGAAACAGACAATTAAAATAAGTAATAAGTGTTTTTAAATTTTTAAAAAATCTCACGAGATAGAACGAACAGATCAGAAAAGTAAATAAAATAAGATAAAACAGAACTGGAGACAGCCACACTCAGCCCAAAACTCCGCGCCGTCATGACGTCACACACGACAACACCCATACGTCACGGGTCGAAGCCGACGCGTTGGATCGGACGCTTCTGTCGACCCCTCTTCCAAGGCCTTTTGCAGTCTCTGGCAGAATTACAATGTCATCAGCAATCGTCAAGGTTTTTATTTTTTCTCGCTGGACTTTAATCCCACTCTAAATATTTATTTTGTTTCCTTTACTGCTTGCTCAATATACAGATTGAATAAAATTGAGGATAGGCTGCAATCCTGTCTCACTCCTTTCTCAACGACTGCTTCCATTTCACATCCCTCAACCTTACTATTGTCATCTGGTTTCTGTGCAGTTGTAAATAGCCTTTCACTCCCTGTAATTTACACCTGCCACCTTTAGAATTAGAACGAGAGTATTCCAGTCAACATCGTCAACAGCTCTCTCTAAATCTACAAATGCTATAAACATAGGTTTGCCTTTCCTTAACCCCTCTTCTATGAGAAGTCGTAGGCTCAGTACTGCCTCACACATTCCTACATTTCTCCAGAAGCCAAACTGATCTTCTCTGAGGTCGGCTTCTACCAGTTTTTCCATTCTTCTCTCTCTAAACGATTTGCAACCATGACTTATTAAACCGAGAGTTTGGTAATTTTCACACCTGTCAGCGCCTTCTTTCTTTGGAATTGGAATTACTATGTGCTTCTTGAAGTCTGCAGGTATTTCGCCTGTCTCATACATCTTGCTCACCAAATGGAAGAGTTTTGTCATGTCTGGTTTACAGAAGGCTTTCAGTACCTGTAGTGGAATGTTGTCTACTACTGGGGCCTTGTTTCGAAGTAAGTCTTTCAATGCTTTGTCAAATTCTTCACTCAGTATCATATCTCCCTCCTCATCTTTCTCTATGTCCTCTTCCATTTCCATAATCTTGCCCTCAAGTACATGTCCCTTGTATAGACGCTCTGTATACTCCTTCCAACTTTGCTTAGGACTGGTTTTCTGTCCGAGCTCTTGATTTTCATACATATGGTTCTCTATTCTCCAAAGGTCTCTTTAATTTTCCTATATATAGCATCTATCGTATCATTAGTGATTTATACTTCCACATCCTTACATTTGCCCTCTGGCCTTTCCTGCTTAGCCATTTTGTACTTCCTGTCGATCTCATTTTGTAGACGTTTATATTCCCTTTTGCCTGACTCATTTACTGCATTTTAATATTTTCTGCTTTCATTGATTAAATTCAATATCTCTTGTGTTACCTAACTGATCCTCTGTTACCTTCACTCATTTATCTCACAAAGCTACCCATTCTTCTTCTACTGTATTCCATTCCGTTTGTCAGTCATTCCCTAACACTCCCTCTAAAACTCTCTACAACCTCTGGTTCTTTCAGTTTATCTAGGTCCCATCTCCTTAAACTCCTTTCATTTCGTAATTACTTCAGCTTTAATCTGCAGATCATAAGCATTAAATTGTGGTCAGAATCCACATCTGCCCCTGAAAATGTTGCACAGTTTAAAACCTGGTTCCAAAATCTGTCTTACCATTATTGAATTAATCTGAAACCTTCCGGTATCTCCATGTCTCTTCCACGTTTACAACCTTCTTTCATGATTCTTAAACAAAGTGTTAGCTGTGATTAAATTATGCTCTGTGCAAAATTCTACAATACAGCTTCCTCTTTCATTCCTTTCCCCCAGTCCACATTCACCTACTACTTTTTCCTCTCTTCCTTTTCTGACTGTCGAATTCCAGTCCTCCATGACGATTAAATTTTCACCTTCCTTAACTATCTGAATAATTTCTATTATCTCATCATACATTTCCTCAATCTCCTCCTCATCTGCAGAGATAGTTGGCATATAAACTTGTACTGCTGTGGTTGGTGTGGACTTCATGTCTATCTTGGCTACAATAATACATTCAGTATGCTGTTTATAGTAGCTTACCTGTATTCTTATTTTGTTATTCACTATTAAACCTATCTCTGCATTACCCCTATTTGATTTTGTATTTATAACCCTGTATTCACCTAATCAGAAGTTATGTTCCTCTTGTCACCTTTAATGTCTTTCTTTACTAATGAATTTAAATGTAATGATACTTTTGTATTATTTCTGTGTTGTTTTTTTTTTATGTGTACTTTTGAATTTCCACATTACTTCTCCTATCCATGTTTCTATACTTTTTATGTAAACCTGAGCATTTTAGTACAGAAGTGTCTCACCTTTACTGTTTTACTTTAGTAATGAGTGTGTAGTTCTCTGGTATTGTTACATTAGTAATACATTTTTAAATGTGTATGTTATTTGCTTATATGTTTCGTTCCATCAGTAATGTGAACTTATTTAGAAATATTGTGCATTTCTGAATTTTTCCAATATATCCAACCGTATACTTTACTGCCTCCCCCCCCCCCCCCCCCCCCCCCCCAACCATGGACCTTGCCGTGGTGAGGTGGCTTGTGTGCCTCAGTGATACAGATAGCTGTACCATGGGTGCAACCACAATGGGGGCGTATCTGTTGACAGGTCAGACAGAAGTGCTGTTCCTGAAGAGGGGCAGCAGCCTTTTCGGTAGTTGTAGGGACAACAATATGGATGACTGACTGATTTGACCTTGCAACATCCACCAAAACAGCCTTGCTGTGCTGGTAGTGCGATGGCTGGCATCAAGGGGAAACTGTAGCCGTAATTTTTTCCAAGGGCATGCAGCTCTACTGTGTAGTTAAATCCTGCTGAGTAAAATATTCTGAAGGTAAAATAGTCCCCCATTTGGATCTCCGGGTGGGGACTACTCAGGAGGACGTTGTTATTAGGAGAAAGAAAACTGGCATTCTGTGGATTGGAGCATGGGATGTCACATCGCTTAATCGGGTAGGCAGGTTAGAAAATTTAAAACGGGAAATGGATAGGTTAAACTTTGATATAGTGTATTAATGTAGTTGGGTGTTTGGGTGTACATACAAATAAGAGTGTGTGTGTGTGTGTGTGTGTGTGAGAGAGAGAGAGAGAGAGAGAGAGAGAGAGAGAGAGAGAGAGAGAATACAAGAATCACAAACAAGAGGAGATTGCAAAGCTTAAAAATGGGGTGGAAACAGATTAATGCTAAAGTTGAGACTGTGGAAACTACTCTTGAAACAGAACTCAATGCAGAAATTGCTCATGTCAAACACAGTCTCATAGTTGTACAGTAAAGCATAATAAATAATTGTGATGTACAAAAAAAATGCAGTAAATAACAGGAAGTCAGACCTAGACTTTAAATTTGAAAGGTTAGAAGACCATTGTGAGAACAGAGCAATAGTGTTACACTCCAAAATCACCAATGGGGGAAAAAAAATCCCTGTAACTATCAATATAGATGCATGTAGTTAGAAACGTGAATGAGAAATTTATTCAGCTGCAGGAAAATTCTTGAGGTAAAAGCTTTAGCAGTAATTGCGCTGGCTTGTGAGGTAACTTCTCACTTAGGCAATTTCCAGGTGACAGTAAAATTCAACATGTTGATTTTTTACACCAGTGTAGAGAGAACATTGTAAGTAGTATGACTGCTGATCTAAAAATCAAATTTCTAAAGAAGTTTTAGGATGGGGAATGGTAGCAAGAGTAAAGAGTGAATTTTTGATTGGGCCAATTTATAGAGATGGGGAGAAATGCATGGAAGCATTTTTTGAAAAAACAATTTAAGAGATTTATTTAATTAAACAAACCATTTGCTGAACTTACTCAGATTGATTGAAAAAGAGACTTCCGGCTAGAGTGCAGTGGGGACTTGCAGATGGAAATAACTTCAGAAATGTTTATCATGGGAGATGAAATCAGTGGAGTGATAGAGATAGGAATAGAAACAGAGAAATAGATAAGGGCATTATACCATGGGAGAGAGAGAATAGGAAATGTCATAACTTGGGACAAAACAGCAGAGGCAATGGTCAGGGTGACTGAAGATAGTCTCAACAAATGCGTGACAGTTTGGGGCAAGGGAATATCATTGGATCAGCAAAACACAAGAGGACCAGAGAAAGCGATATGAGGCCCCACAGATTCAATAGTAGGGGGACTCGGCAGGTGGGCAGATTATGTTTCGATAGAAAATTCTGGAGGCATTGAAGTTTGATGAATACAATAGAAGAAATTTAGAAACTAGGCAAAGATATCAATGTAAACTGGGTGACTTTTAATAATTTATATAGTCAAGAGAATAGTAAAAATGTGAGGGGTGAAAGTGTTAATGATCATGGCAACTTTGATCTTCATGGTATAAAGAACCTTATAAGTAATGAAACTATGGAAGTGTGAGTGAATGTATTCATTCTGATGTTGAAACTAGTGAGTCTGGTAATCTCGTGCCAAAAGGGGAAGCAGAGAGGGTTAATTGTAGTGGTGAGGCTGAGGACATTGGTAATGATTCTATGATATTTGAGACTGAGGAGATTGGTGATGTTTCTGTGATTTGTAAGAATAATACTGAGAGAGATTTTGATGTTGTAAGTGAATATTATGTAGATGGCACTGATGATGAAGTGAGATTACTTCTAATTGTGAGTTAGATGGGATGATTTATGTGGAAATTAAAAATTATATTTTAAAGGGAATGGATGATGCAAATATGGATGATGATTCATTGGGGGGGGGGGGGGGGGGGTGAATATAATAGATATGGTGGAACAAGATGATCAGATAATACAGGTGGATGTTAGTAAAGCAGAGACCACGGAGAGTAAAGGTGAGGAAAGGTTGACTTTCTTTGATGATGAGTTTTTAAAAGTTGTTTGCAATCATTACAGAAATATGGATAATAATGTTAATGTTGTTGAGAAAGTAGAGGAGATTTGCAATAAACTACATCAATGTGGTGGAAAGAGACATAAGGGTAATTTAGAGAAACCCAATATGCCTGTAGGAGCTTTGCAACCAGTTTCTGATAATGAATGTTAGCAAAATATGAATTATCTTTGTTTTATGGTACACATACAGAATTGATACAAATTCAGATTCTTTATAAGTTATTTAGCATTTGTAAATGCAGTAGACTTCTTCAGTACATTTACTTATTAATATTAAAAATTACATGTTTATATTGTTGTATTTGGCATTTCAAAAAATTCTTCTAAAGAATAAAACATGTTTGTTAGTAAGAAGCTGTGCAGTTTTTCCTTAAATGATTTGACTGCCATGTTTGTGACATGTTTACACAGCTTGTTATATATTTTGATTGTCATGTAGGTGTAACTATTGTTTGTTTTTGCTTGTCTGTTTTGTGGTAAAAGCAGAGTAGTACTCGTTCTTGAATTATAATCATGGCTTTTGATTTGTTACATTTAAATCTGGTAGTTGGTTGAGTATGTAATCAACAGTTTCTCGAATAAATAAATCAATTACATTTAAAATATTAGACTTAGTGAACTAAGGCTTGCAATGAGTCTGCTATCTGCTATTACCATTATTGCAAGAATTTCACTTATTTTTTAGCTATCTCCCCAGAGCATTAATCTGTATTTTAAAATAGATTAAAAAAGGCAAAATACACTGTATTTACATATTTAAAAGTAACACATGGCATCAATCTCTTCAGAAAGTAAATTCTTCCTGGCAACGTAACTGTTACTTGTTCTGCATGAGTGCTCCATGTTAGTTTATTGTCAAGTGAAGTGCTGAAAAATTTTGCACTTTGTTTTTCTATTTTTGCAGTATTTGATAGACTGAACCACATATTCTGTGTCTTATTTATATTTAATAGTAAACCGTTGGCATTGAACCAGGATGCTACCCTTTCTTTCACCAAATTCATTCTTTTGACAAGGTCTTCAAATACATAGTATTATCTGCATACATATGTCTTTACATTTGTATCATCCGGTAAGGCATTTAATTGTACCAGGAATAGAAGAGGTCCTAATTTTGATCCCTCTGGCACACCATGTTGATACTAAAGTGTGTTTGCTTTCTTTTATTGAGGTATGAATTCATTACTTTTGCCACAAATTGTGCAGTATTCTAGGTTGAAGAGCCAATCATGACATATTGAGTAATAATGGATGGCTATAATTAAACTTTTCCTATTTAACACATTATAACACAGAAAGTTAATTACTGTACAAGTACCAAACTTGGTAGCACATTGGGTTGCACAATTTCCATGCGTCACAGCACCACCATCCAGTTCCAACTATGGCCACCAGGTACCCTGATCAGTCATCATGATTCATAGTTTCACACAGCTGACCAGTCGCAGTGCACTTATTGACGTGTCAACATGAGCTTGGACAAAAGGAGCAGGGCATTATTGGTGAAGCTCTATTATGAAAACAACAGTAGTGCTGCAGCTGCACTTCGAGAATATGACCAGCTGAAAGGATTATGGAATGGTCCTCTTTCTCCATCTGAAGAAGTGCAAATCAACTGGAGAACTGGGCGTCACTTCGGGAAGAACTGATGACCAGTTGCACCATACTTGGTTGATGAAATCACTGTTGCTATGGCAGACAACACTGTGCACAATTCCCGATCGTCAGGCATTGTGCTCGCTGTGCCACGACAGCTGGAAGATCCTGTGGTCCACTTTACGGAATGTCCTTCAAACCATTCTCAAATGATATCCATACAAGATCCATATAGCACAGCAGCTTCCATCACAGGACACACAATGACATGTTGACTTCGCTCTCCACTTTCTCGCAAGGATTGAAGTTGATGAGGGCTGGCCCTGGGCCATCATATGGACAGACAAAGCTCATTTTTCTCTGATGGGTGAGGTGATCTTCTCATCCAGTCACTGTGCATGAGGTTCCTCTGTATGGTGAACGTGTCACCATATGGTGTGGCTTCACAGCAACATTCAACATTGGCCCATTCTTTGTTGAATAGGTTGACGCTCAAGGACCAGAAAAATGCAGTATGATTGGCCAGCGTTACTGTGATATGCTTCACCAGCATGTCATACCACCCTACAGGAAAGAGATGCATTGAACTCAACAGTGTTCATGCAAGATGAGATCCTACCACACACCACTCATGAAGTTCACCAGCTTCTCTGAAACACATTTCGAAATGATCGAATTATCAGCTGATTGTGCGATCTAAAGTGCAGCATATCTAGAGAGGTAGCCATCATACCTACGGACAAGCTTTGTTCTGCTGTGCAGAATTCAATTCTGTGCTTTCAGACTATTCCGGGCACTGATGGGCACCATGTTGAGCCCATTTTGTAGCATTAATCGTACCAGTATGTAATGGTATGATGTACTGTAGCGGCACATTTAAAGTGTTTCAACTGAACTGATTCTACATTATTTCTCATCCCCATGTCCTCAAGGACATTAATGCTACCAAGTTTGGACCTCACATGGTAATTAGTTTCTGTGTTATAATGTGTGAAATAGGGAAAGTTTAATTATAACCACCTGGCACACAGGACAGATTGTCTGAGTGATGTGAGTCACTGCAGTTTGTGAAGTCATTTTGTCAATGTTCTTGTCAGATATGTTCATTCCTACTTTCTTGTTGTATAAATGTGTTGTTCACATATTGTAAGATTAATGGTCAGGGACCAGGATGATTGGAGAGTTTTGTTGTGTTTTATGGTACTTTACTACACCGGTATTTCACATTTTGCTGTTGTAAAGACACATAGCCTCAGTGTAAACTTATACTTGTCGAGAAATGCATTTGCACACAAACGTTTCACTTTTGTTGCGTTTTGAGAGGTTTTTAATTGCAAACCTTATGTGAATAATTTATGGGAGATCACAGAGCTGTTGAAATGCAAGTCTGCTAATGAGACATGATGAGTACATTTTATGCATGTTATGTCGAAGGACTATTTGTACTGAAGACACTATGAATGCTATTTACACAGTACATTTATGGAATTTGAGAGGAGCATTAGTTTGGTAAATGATAGTTGTTGAGCTACTGTAACATAACATTCTTAGATCGGAAAAGGAGTTGACTGAAAAGAATTTGCATATAAGCTATCACTTCTAGAGACACATCTGAATGGATTAATAACTGTCATTTACATAATTTGCACACAGAACATATTGATTTTTCATTATATGAAGTTTTATCACATATCAGTGTAGGGAATACTTGCACGAAGGCATGTGTCTATGCAGTATTCCGTACCTTAGGTGATCAGTACTGAGAAGCTGAAGGAAGGAATTTATTAATTGTTAATTCATTACTTTATGAAAACACACTTCCTGACATACGGGGGACACTAGCCCAAAAGCATATGCTTGCACTGCATTTCCTCCTTCTGAACAAAAAATTTTATTACTTAATATTTTGATGTTTTGTGAGTTACGGACAGCTTAGCAGAGATAGTAAGTGTTATGTCAAAATGAATATGCAAACATGAAAAGAAACTGAAAATTACTTATGTCAATGAAAGCACAAACTATTGTGCTGTCTACAAACTATTCTAACTTTCATTCTGTCTTGGAGATGATATTTAAGAATTGTCATGTTACCACACAGGCACCTGTATTGATAAAATTGACCAAAACTTATCTAGCTAGAAAGCTACCATCTACAAAACCACATTTGTGTAATAATAATCAAATTTGAGACTATTGAATGTAATCGCTATAGACTATGTGATCAAAAGTATCTGGACACCCCCAAAAACATACGTTTTTCATATTAGGTGTATTGTGCTGCCACCTACTTCCAGGTACTCCATATCAGCAACCACAGTAGTCATTAGACATTGTGAGAGAGCAGATGGGCCTTCCGCAGAACTCAGACTTCGAACGTGGTCAGGTGGTTGGGTGTCACTTGTGTCATACTTCTGTATGCAAGATTTCCACACTCCTAAACATCCCTAGGTCCACTGTTTCTGATGTGACAGTGAAGTGGAAACATGGAAGGACATGTACAGCATGAAAGTGTACTGGCCGACCTCATCTGTTGACTGACAGAGACCACCGACAGTTGAAGAGGGTCATAATGTGTAATAGGCAGACATCTATCCAGACCATCACACAGGAATTCCAAACTGCTTCAGGATCCACTGCAAGTACTATGACAATTAGGCAGGAGGTGAGAAAACTTGGATTCCATGGTCGAGCAGCTGCTCATAAGCCACACACCACATCGGTAAATGCCAAACGTCTCACATGGTGTAAGGAGTGTAAACATTGCACAATTGAACAGTGGAAAAAAGTTTTGTGGAGTGACAAATCACAATACACAATGTCGCGATCCGATGACAGGGTGTGGGTATGGCTAATGCCTGGTGAACATTATCTGCCAACAGTAAAATTTGGAGGCGGTGGTGTCATGGTGTGGTCGTGTTTTCATGGAGGGGTTTGTACCCCTTGTTCTTTTGCATGGCACTCTCACAGCACAGGCCTACAATGAAGTTTTAAGTACATTCTTGCTTCCCACTGTTGAAGAGCAATTAAGGTATCTTTCAGCACGAACGAGCGCCTGTTCATAATGCACGGCCTGTGGCAGAGTGGTCACACGACAATAACATCCCTGTAATGGACTGGCCTGCACAGAGTCCTGACCTGAATCCTATAGAACACCTTTAGGTTTTTTTTCGAATGCCAACTTCATACCAGGCCTCATCGACCGACATCGATACCTCTCCTCAGTACAGCACTCCATGAAGAATGGGCTGCTGTTTCTCAAGAAACCTTCCAGCACCTGATTGAATGTATGCCTATGAGAGTGGAAGCTGTTATCAACACCATAATGAATTCCAGCATTACCGATGGAGGGCACCACAAACTTGTAAGTCATTTTCAGCCAGGTGTCTGGATATTTTTGATCACATTGTGTATCTGGGTATTCGAGCATCAACTGTATGTAACTGTTTCCTGTTCTGGTTCCTAGTACACTATGTTGTGTATGTCAGGTGGTAAATAGTGACTAAAAGTCAACCATATGTTTTTGCAGAGATAACTGAACACACAGACTGTGTGCTGGGTGCAACAGAGTAATATAAAGAATCTGGAAGGTAGTAGTACTACAAGTGGACTGGTATCTTCTCAAGCATTGAACAAGTATATAACACAGAGGAGTGTATTTTTTTATAATTTTGTGTAATTGATTTATTTACTTCATTTTCAAATTATGTGGAAATGGACAAGGTTTAAATTTGAATCTTTGTGTAAGCTATGCTTGAGCATGTGTTCATAGTTTCTGCATATCTGATCAGGTACGCTCACTGTAACATTTGATGATCGCTGAAGTCAACTTCATGTTTTGCTGATTGGTAGTTTTTGGAGACTTTTGTACTTTGTGTCTGGCAGTTGATTGAAGTGTAATTTTTGACAGAGTATCATATCTGATACTCATCTACAATAGTCTGGGGAGGGGGAGTAGTGTTGGAACATAGCAATATATCATCATTATGGTAAGTATAACATGAAGTGTTGGCCTCAGGTATCAGGCTGCCATTTATAGTCTTATATAAGTTTTGTAACTATCTTATTTCATTTATCTGGTCTTTTAGAACTCAATTTTGCTATACTAAACCACATAGTATCATTAACTTCATTTGAACTTTAGCAAGCATACATATCTCTCTGCTCAAGTTTGATTTTTTAGTCAGTACTCGAATATAAAACATAAACAATTCTGATTTTGTAATTCTAGAATACCTTTTAGGAGAAGTGAAACTAGCTTTTCATTAGTATTAATGGAATAAACTGACGCAAATGTTAGGAACATTTTCCAACTTATAATCTTCATGATATAAACAACTTAATAAAAAGCATTGTTATTGAACATATTTTATGAATTTCAAACCAAAAAGTAAAAACCCATGCAAAACTTTGTTGCTGTGTGAGAGGAACAAATTATTGCATAACTGGATGTGGTCAGTTGGTATACACCAGCAAGTTTTTGACTGTAATCGACAAATTTTCTGTTTCGAATAATGGATGGTGTAAGCAGTGGTTGTTGGAAATATATATACAAGTAGTGGCAAATGAGTTGTCAGGGTCTCAGTTTTCCAACGGATTTTTGTGAACCAGTTTTGTTAGTTTTACTCAACGAAAGTGTAATTCTGAAAGAGAGGCATCATATCAACCTGAATTTCTTGGAATTTCTTTTGGCACTACCAAATCATTAGCTACACTGCCAAGACCTCAGCAACTTTTGGTGGAGCAAATACTCATAAATTATTTTATAGCTACTGCAGCACCAGAGATCACTGAGAATCGTAAACGAGTAGTTGCTAATTAACTGTTATGCTATATTTCATAACTGCATGGGGAGAAGTCAAGCCTATAGGGCAGGTGCTTGACTGTCTCACACCTGAGTTGGTGTAACCTCTGTGTTATGACATTTATGATATGGGGACGTGCATGTTGAATCACAACCAGTGCGGAACTTAGTACACCATACCAAAACGATGGTTTTTGACAGCCCTGCTGTCCCCCACACATTCTTCATCCTCTGATTGATGTGATGAGGAATTATGACAAGAACTCACACATCCACACCAACACCATGGCCATGAGTACTCACTAATATTGCCCTTCCAAATCTGCTTAGTAACACATGAATGGCTGAAACTTAAAACACCCAGAGACTTACCATTTCATGAAACATTGAACAACTTGCCAAATACTTGATTGTAATCTAGAAAACCAATCTGGGTAAACACTGGCCAATTTGCCCCAGAAAGATATAATCTAAGAGATGAATGGAGAACTCAGTGACAGCCATCCAAGGTCATAAGAAGTTAGATACTATAGATCCAATGACCCAACTCCAGGGTGTGAACCAAACAAGAAAAGTATGGCGCTCCCTCATCCATATGAGAACTGGTCATGCCATGACCAAAGCAATGCTACACAGATGGGGAATTACCAATGATGAACGCTGCAGCTGTGGAACCTTGAAACAAACACTGGAGCACATTTTCAACAACTGTCAAATAGAGAATTTATGGGTATCTGGAAAGGCTTCATAGATGCAACACTTGCAGCAATTAATTGGTTGGAGCCTTTGGGTATCCAACTAGGGAGGAAAAGGAATATCATAACTTCTTTTATCTTCTGGCAGTTTTCCAGCTGTAGACAGAGAGAGCTCTTCTTGTATTGATTCATATCATTTTATCCAACTATGTAAGAGGAGTTCAATATTCTTATCAATGGACAGTGAACATCAAGGCTCACTGAAGTTTCATTCGTGTGATGCCCCTGTGACCATTATACAAAAGTGACAAAACTTTCTTGCAGAGGCTATGTAGTGGGTATATTGTTCTGTAGCTATCACTAGAACTACACCTCTGAGAGTGTATCTAGCAGTAAAGACCATAGTGATTTACAGTGTAACTTAGTGAGTATGGTTTGCCACAAATTAGTAAGCACTGTATCTCCAGTGAATGCTATTTCTTTCAGTGATGCAACTCTGGAAGGAAGTTGATCAGAAATGCATAAAATTATTTCAGTTGGAAATAATACCTAGCCAAGACAGGAGCTGGTGTTTTGTGCAGTAATGGTTCAGTGTAGTAGCAGTTCTTCTTCTGATGTCTGCCATTTTCTGCATTTCAGATCAGGTTCGAACAACCTATGGCATAAGTTGAAAAGAGATGCCAGCTTTCACAAAAAAGTTGTGAGAAAAACTGTTTTTTGATTTCTTAGATCATCAATAAAGTCTTCTGTCTACAAGCCACATCACTTCAAATAAAACACTTGAGCTTTCAATAACAGTCTTCACCACCACTACGACCACCGCCACCACCACCACCACCACCACCACCACCACCATCATGAGTTAAAATCACTGACTGCCAGGGCTGGCACAGTGTTCTGCTTATGAAATAGCATCATATGGAATCTCCTAGAGAGGGCCAAAGTGATACATGTGTGAAAGGAAAGTTAGGCAGTTCATAGCAGCCCCATCCTGCTGTGGGACCAAGTGACATCAGGTGGCATGAGGTGCCTGCACCACATTTGAAACTGCTGCTCCCACTGCCCTTTGCTTTTTCTCAATGTCCAAAGCCCACCCCTATAACCTGCTAAGTGTGTTCCCCTGTCTCTGTTAAAGTTATTGCTGTTTATTCTACTTTCAGCTGCTTCTTTTGTAACAGAATCCCAATATGATGATTTTTGAGTCAGAACTCCCCTATTTTCAAATTGTAGTTTACATCCATGGCAATGTTCAGCAATGGTCAACTTCTCAAGTTCCCTTTATTTAATATCACATGGCTGCTCTGCACACTGCTGAGCAACAGTGTGAATAGTTTGTCTTCGTAAATGCTACCATACTCATATAGGACACCATACATACCATGATCTCAAACACCTTGTTGTCATTAATGGGGCATAACATATCTTATGTCTTGGAGGCAGACCAGCACACTGGTCTAAGTCCATGTCCCTTCAGCATGCATCCCATATTGCCAACCATTGCCCCACAGCATGGAAGGAGTGCAGCCAGCTCTGCCTCTCCTGCTGAATCGCTGGGCAACTTTTGTGGCGCCCGATAGCTTTTGCAGTTTCTCCCTTGCTGTGACCATTTTCGCTGACCACATGCTTCAGATACTGAAATTCAGACTCTAAGTGGTCATCATAAGAAATAATCTTTGCCTTGGATACTAAAGTGTTCAGGACCACTTAATGCATACAGAGTGGTAAAAATATTGGCATTAATGTACCGATCAGTGTGCTTAGATTTCATGTACACTGAAAGACCAAACCATCCTCAATTTAACATCCAAGAATGGATGTTTGCCATCCCTCCCCATCTCAGCAGTAAATTTAATGTTGATGAACTGCTGTAGTTCATTTTCACCATGAGGACATATCAATAAGATTTGTAACATGCCATAGGAAGCAAAGTGGACACAGCTTTACAGAGTTGAGAGCTTGCTCTTCAAAGCACTCTATGAAGACATTCATGACAGCTGGAGACAGTGCGGATCTCATGGTTGTGCCATCTGTCATCTCATACCATTTGTTGTAGTACAGAAAACTGAGCAAAAATGAAGATGTAGGGATGTGGGAGCAGCTTTTCAGATATAACGCCGGCCCTTTGTGCTACCTGATGTCACTGGGTCCACAGCTTGCCTTCTGTACATGCATTACTTCTGCCCTCTCTCGAAGGTTCAAGACACTACTATTTCATCTATGTAAGCAGAACAACATGTGAGCCCCAGCAGTTTGTGATTTTAACTCCCAGCATTTGGCATACTGCAGGGGCTGTTAAACGATGCCTGTACTTAAGACTGCAGTTTCTTACCTTCAATCCCTTTGGAGTCTGCAGACTTTGTGTTTCACCAAGGCAGTTAGTACCCTATCTGAGTCTTCGACCAATCATATGACAGCCTTGGACAACTATCCCAATCCCAAAGTTCCTACCTCTGTAATCGTTCCCACAGTAAAACCTGCACTCACCTGCTCTTGGCTTACCTTGGTAAATCCTACTATCTCAAATGCAGATGAGCATGTGAAAAAGCAGACATTCTTTACCAATTAAAATGTATTCACTGCACTGTGTATTATGCAGGAAAAGTCACCACTAAACTGTTTGAGCACATGAATGAATACAGAAGAAATGTTCACGCTGGGGACAGCCAGTACCAGTTGCTGAGGATGTTCTACGGCATTAATCAAGGTATCTGACTGCCTGCTACACCATATGGGCTATTTGATCTTCCACGCAACACTATTTTCCCTGAACTCCAGAGGTGAGAACCTTCTCTCCAACACTTCCTTGCATCTTGCCAACCTCAATTGACATGCGATACTCTCTTCTCTTTCTTTCATGTTTATTATTATTTTTTATAAATTTTTATTTTCTTCTTATTTACTTGGTTTCCCCTCATTACTTTTTTATCTTAGTGCTACCCTTCTCTCCCCCTGCCCCTGACTATGTTTGAGTTTCACCAACCACATTTTCAATTTCCTTACAGTTTTCAAATTCACTATTCGTTTCACTTCTCATTTCCCTTCTTCTTAATACAACTTTACTTCTCACTCCATCTTTTTGTCAGCTTTGCACTGCAGCTACCTTAGGGTTTATTCATGTACTTTAACTTCTTTTTGCTCTCTGCTGCCTTTCCCTTCATCTTTACTTTCCCTCGTCATCACAACAGATCTGTCCCTTTCATTCTAGGGTATAGACAATCTACTGCTTATTTGTAACCTCTCCCAGGGAAGAAACTAATAGTTCAGAATGCTACAAGTTTCTTTCACTTTATAGAAGACTATCAGTGGTACTTGGAATGTTAACTCATGAAGGTAAGGACTTGGGAGTCATTCTGTCTCTTTGAAATTTAGTTTTAAATTTCATGTATAGACATAGTTAATCATGAATTATACATAATGAACCTATATACACCTTATCAACTGTAACATTCATTTATTGTTGTCACCATCATCATAACCTTTACACCAATTAGCCATTGTGACATTCATAACTAGGTGAAGGCTCTCCCAGCTTTATCAGGGATTATTGTTTTCAGCTAAATGGAACTATGTAGCTTCTGATTTTTTTTCTAGCCACTTACTATTAATCTTTGTCTCTTTTTTTTCTTATCCAGCAAAGGACTACCTTAGTCTGTGAACCATTGATTTACATTTTCATTACAAATTATGTCTTCCATTTCAGTCTGTTACATGATCTGTTTTTTTCCCTACTTCTCATTGTACCAGTAATCCCTGACATACATCTCTGCATATCATGCTGTGTTTTTTGTTTTTTTTTGTTTTTTTTTTTTTAATGGGATTCACATCATATGTTCAGATGTCACTGCTGTAGATCAAAACTGATTGTAAATTTTCATTTTCAAATACACTGAAAGCTTAGATTTTGAAACCATATTTAGTTTGTCAAAGCACTTCCAACAGTTCTTACTCTTTTTTTCCAGCCATTGCCTTAAATTACTCTAACCAAAAAGTACATCACCTGGTTCTATGACTTCATTCTTAATTTGTAAATTTTCTTTTTATGCATTGATACACATTATTTTAGTTTTATTATAATTGACTTTCAAGGCTATTTGCAAACTTTCTCTCTTAAGGTCTCTCATTGTTAAAGCCATAGAGAGTGAGGTACAGGACAAAAATTTTACGAGAAGATAAAGATTGGAATAAATACAACAAATAATCGAGGATGATTTGTGTAAGTGCTGCTTGAGAAGAAGTGATTGATACAAGAGAGGAAATCATGACAAGCTCAACAAAACATTCAGAAGGCCTATAAGAGGAAAAGAAGGGCCAATCATAGCAAGAATGGAATACACTGAGTCTGTGTAATGACTAGAAGTTATTTTGTTAATATATACTACAAAATGTTCCCTGTTCTCTCAAAGTGCAGTTGCAGTCCTCAACATTGTTAACAGATCTTTAAAGCAAATTCTGTTATTATATTTCTTCATCATTAATAGTATTTTATCATATTTCTATAAGTGTATTCATATTTTGTACATTTATGTTCACAAAATGATTATTAAGTTCATTCTTTCTTTTATCCATTTATTCATTGTGCTGCGTCGATCCCATCATGAAGGTGAGGCCTGAAGGATATAGAACAAGCTAAAGTACACATTAACAAAGTGTAGCAGTTACACAAAAGAAATTTTCAGGCACCTACTACCCTTCTTCACACAATTAGAATGTACTGTTATCCATAAGAATACAGTACCATGCTGCATACAACAGCTTATTTTTGATGCTCACTACTAATGCAATGATCCTAACATTATGAAGAAGTGCTCTAGGTGTCTGAGACTGCTAAAGTCATAAAATTTCTTCTGTGCAGGTGGTTGCTGATTGTTTGAACAAATATACTTACAGTTGGTGAAGATAGATTAAGCACTAAATTGAAGCAGTTATTATAACCTATGTTAATCACTAACTCTTTCTTTTACATTTTCTCATTCGTTTATTAATTTCTTCACTCATTGCATTCTGCAAATATCACCAAGAATGAGAACATTCAAGGTCATGGAACAGATAGTCATATATTTACAACACACAAGCAAATCAGAGAATCTTAATGTGTACATTGCATTAATAATAAACTGTCACAACAGTGATTAATGTTATTTTATGTGTGACAGCTGCATATAATCTAATCAACTAAAATGAAAGCTCCTACTTTGAAAAAATTCTGCTGCTTCCTCAGTTATATTAAATAAAATAGTTGCTGTTTATCTCCTATTTGTACATTCATATATGCTTCACTTTTCTGGTATTACTCAAACAAAATAATTGCCTTAACGGACAAGCCAAAACGTTATGACTGCTGCCCACCACAAGACTGAATGAAGCGTGATGTCACTACAGACACATGAGGTGGTAAGGTAAGTATTTTAGCGGAGCGGGGGCAAATTGGGAATTGTGCAAGTGATGATACATGATGTGAGTGGGTAAAGCCACAGATAAAGATACTCTGACAAAGAGTAGATTGTTGTTGTGTTGGCTGAAGAGCCAACACCGTGTTACGAGAGGAGGCCAAAATGCACGCGTCTTAGCTCACGCAGGCTGGCGTGAGGAGGGAAGAACTGTACTGACGTGAGGTCTGGAACATGACAAGGAATGAGAGTTCAGAAATTGGACATAATTAGTTTGATACTTAACTTTAATCCATTAATGAGGAACGTCGCTTTTGATGGTACATGATTCACAATCTTATCTGTTCAGAAGACATATAGTAACTGAATATGGCGCCTTGCTAGGTCGTAGCAAATGACGTAGCTGAAGACTATGCTAAAGTGTTGTCTCGGCAAATGAGAGTGTATGTAGTCAGTGAACCATCGCTAGCAAAGTCGGCTGTACAACTGGGGCGAGTGCTAGGAAGTCTCTCTAGACTAGACCTGCCGTGTGGCGGCGCTCGGTCTGCAATCACTGATAGTGGCGACACGCTGGTCCGACGTTTACTAACGGACCATAGCCGATTTAAAGGCTACCACCTGGCAAGTGTGGTGTCTGGCGGTGACACCACAATTGTTATGGCCTGGCACCTGGGAGTGAACATCTTGGATGAGGTGAATCTGGTCAGCTATTCTCATGCTACTTTCATGAGCATTTATGGAAAGGGGTTAAAGGACAGTGTGAGTGAGTCCATAACTGTCAAACACTTCTGTATTTAGTAAAAGTTGTCAGACTACCAAAAGATACTTCTTAGTTATTTGTTAATTTGCAACTCTACTAAAGGAGTGGCCCAATAACTTGTAGAAAAATGCATAATTTATTTTTCTCTTAACGCACAGTGACTCTGACTTGGACTGAGTCCAACATTTAATTGATAGAATGAATTCCATTGCAAACAACATCAGCATTTTTCTTTTCTTTTGTTTTTTTTTAGTTGTCGGTCTTCTGACTGGTTTGATGCAGCCTGCCATGAATTCCTCTCTTACACTAAGCTCTTCACCTCAGAGTAGCACTTGCATCCTGCAATTATTTGCTGGATGTATTCCAATCTGTCTCTTCCCTACAGTTTTTGCACTCTACAGCTTCCTCTAGTGTCATGGAAGTTATTCCGTGATGTTTCATTCTTCTGTATACTATTGTTGTCACCAGCCTAGATGCATGCGCCATTACACTGATTGTGCAGTAGTTTTTGCCCTTATCTGCCCTTGCTATCTTTGGATTTATGTGAATGACATTTGTCCAAAACTAATGATATGTTGCCAGTCTCATAGATTCTACATACCAGTCTGTATAGTCATTTGGTTGCCATCTCCCTCAATGTTTATACTAATTCTGATGGAATGTTGTCTACCCCCTCCACTTTATTTGATTTCAAGTCTTCCAGAGCTCTTTTAAATTCTGTCTCTTAATACTGGATTCTCTACGTCATCCCTAATGGCTTCAGTTTCTTCTTCTAACTGTCCCTTGGACATTTGGGTCATCAATGTTCCTTGGAGCAGTGTATGGCATAGAGGTCTCTTTGCCATGCTTGTGCCAATGACAAGTGCAGATCAACTGCTCTTGTCCCACACGAGGCCCAAAAGAAATACCTCAGATGGAGAAACATAACAGCAACAAAACATGATCTATAGTAACATTCATACCAAATAAAAATGATTTTAGTTCTCGAGAAGGTGATCGTATGTAACTTCCAACCAACTTTCCAGTGATATGAAACTCATAACACTTGTTAATTTGTTGACACGTACTACAGTATGGGAGTTTCCTAGCAACCAACTAACTCTGACTAGATATGTTATATTACTGACAAAACTAAGGAAAATTGCCTATCCTCTCAGGTGAACCCATGAGTAGGCAGCAAGATGATGTGTTATAATGCAACAGATTTAGTTTTACTACTGGAGTATGCAATGACACCTTCTAATACACTTCTCAATAAATTATATTGAATATTGTGTTATATTCACCTATGACTGCATTTATTCCTCTCACATTTTTTATTCAGTATTTAACATTCTTTTGAATGCTTGAATGTTGTCTGAGTATCAAAGCTGAATGTACTATTTTAGTAACAAAACCATAAATTTGGATAAACTGAAATAGTGTATTTATGCATCTCCATTCATTTAAAACAATAAAGTTGAGTTCAAAAAAAATAGTAATTCAATTGTGTAACACAGTTTCTGCATAAAATATAGAATATTATCATATAGCAAGTTCAGAAAAACACTATCAAAAAACAAAACTTATTACTAAAATTGTAAACATACCTACAGTTATTAATGTATAACATAATGTACAAAGCAACTAATTGTATTGGAAGATATATAAATGTAATAATTATGTAATTTAATAGAAATTTGTATAGTATAATAGTAACTGTTATACATTAATATTTTGAACAATTTTGTATAAAAAAGAAATTGTCTAAGGAAACAAATAACTTCATATGTTTATATCTTTAATGTAAAACTTACTGACACCGTCAAGTTTTTGTGAACATATAATTTCTCATAATAACATTGATAAAGCATGAGGTCTAATAATGAATTTAATATTATGCATTTTAAATTTTTATATAAGAATGGTGTAAGGTCAAGTTAATCAGTCATCATTAAGTTATTCATGACAGTTGTTAGCCATTCACAATTACATAAAGTTATGAGAGTGTTTGCCATGGAATATTAGTTGAGCAAATATGCAATTGAAACGAAACAAATTATATTCATGAATGTAAACATGACTTCGAAAATTTTTGATAATACAAGTCTACTAGTGCATCAAGTCATTGTCTCATTCTGTAGTTTTAAAAATATGATCTGTAACTCTTGAAAAACCCCTTGACAATAATCATATTCAGTCAGATAAGTAGGTTAATTTTTGTAATGAAATGCCATACATATATCACTTATTGAAATATTACATGCTTAATATGTTTACTTTAGATAAACTACAGCATCATTGCAGTCATGTACATGGCAGCATACTTTGATTAAAATAAATTTATGGTCGACATTTTGATATGTCAAGTGATGGGTGCCAGCCACTAGCCAATCAGTTCTTTCTTGAATGCCACATGATCACTGTGTTGCCTGATTTATAGGTACGTGCAGAGCTTTCCCAAGCATGTCTGGCTGCAAGCCTACAATGCTATGCTTGTCACTGCAATCTGTCAATTACAAATTAATTTTATTTGAGGAATTGCATTATTTGATTTGCATTCATGGTGAAAGTGGTTGCCAATACATTATCTGATCAGAAGGCAATCTTCCTAGCAAAATACTAAGACAGAAAGGCACTATACATTGTTCTTGTTGTGGTATTCAGCCCTGAGACTGGTTTGATGCAGCTCTCCATGCTACTCTATCCTGTGCAAGCTTCTTCATCTCCCAGTACCTACTGCAGCCGAAATCCTTCTCAATCTGCTCAGTGTATTCATCTCTTGGTCTCCCTCTACGATTTTTACGCTCCACACTGCCCTCCAATAGTAAATTGGTGATCCCTTCATGCCTCAGAACATGTCCTACCAACCGATCCCTTCTTGTAGTCAAGTTGTGCCACAAACTTCTCTTCTCCCCAATCCTATTCAATACCTCCTCATCAGTTATATGATCTACCCATCTAATCTTCAGCATTCTTCTGTAACACCACATTTCAAAAGCTTCTATTCTCTTCTTGTCCAAACTAGTTATTGTCCATGTTTCACTTCCATACATGGCTACACTCCATACAAATACTTTGAGAAACGACTTCCTAACACTTCAATCTATACTCGATGTTAACAAATTTCTCTTCTTCAGAAATGCTTTCCTTGCCATTGCCAGTCTATATTTTATATCCTCTCTACTTTGACCATCATCAGTTATTTTGCTCCCCAAATAGCAAAACTCCTTTACTATTTTAAGTGTCTTATTTCCTAATCTAATTCCCTCAGCATCACCCGACTTAATTCGACTACATTCCATTATCCTCATTTTGCTTTTGTTGATGTTCATCTTATATCCTCCTTTCAAGACACTGTCCATTCCATTCAGCTGCTCTTCCAAGTCCTTTGCTGTCTCTGACAGAATTACAATGTCATCGGCGAACCTCAAAGTTTTTATTTCTTCTCCATGGATTTTAATACCTACTCCGAACTTTTCTTTTGTTTCCTTTACTGCTTGCTCAATATACAGATTGAATAACATAGGGGAGAGGCTACAACCCTGTCTCACTCCCTTCCCAACCACTGCTTCCCTTTCATACCCCTCAACTCTTATAACTGCCATCTGCTTTCTGTACAAATTGTAAATAGCCTTTTGCTCCCTGTATTTTACCCCTGCCACCTTCAGAATTTGAAAGAGAGTTTTCCAATCAACATTGTCAAAAGCTTCCTCTAAGTCTTCAAATGCTAGAAATGTAGGTTTGCCTTTCCTTAATCTTTCTACTAAGATAAGTAGTAGGGTCAGTATTGCCTCACGTGTTCCAACATTTCTACGGAATCCAGACCGATCTTCCCTGAGGTCGGCTTCTATCAGTTTTTCCATTTGTCTGTAAAGAATTCGCATTAGTATTTTGCAGCTGTGACTTATTAAACTGATAGTTCGGTAATTTTCACATCTGTCAACACCTGATTTCTTTGGGATTGGAATTATTATATTCTTCTTGAAGTCTGAGGGTATTTTGCCTGTCTCATACACCTTCCTCACCAGATGGTAGAGTTTTGTCAGGACTGGCTCTCCCAAGGCTGTCAGTAGTTCTAATGGAATGTTGTCTACTCCCAGGGCCTTGTTTCAACTCAGGTCTTTCAGTGCTCTGTCAAACTCTTCATGCAGTATCATATCTCCCAATTCATCTTCATCAACATCCTCTTCCATTTCCATAATATTGTCCTCAAGTACATCGCCCTTGTATAAACCCTCTATATATTCCTTCCACCTTTCTGCTTTCCCTTCTTTGCTTAGAACTGGGTTTCCATCAAAGCTCTTGATATTTATGCAAGTGGTTCTCCGTTCTCCAAAAGTCTCTTTAATTTTCCTGTAGGCAGTATCTATCTTACCCCTAGTGAGATAAGCCTCTCCATCCTTACATTTGTCCTCTAGCCATCCCAGCTTAGCCATTTAGCACTTACTGTCGATCTCATTTTTGAGACGTTTGTTTTCCTTTTTGCCTGCTTCATTTACTGCATTTTTGTATTTTCTCCTTTCATCAATTAAATTCAATATTTCTTCTGTTACCCAAGGATTTCTACTAGCCCTCGTCTTTTTACCTACTTGATCCTCTGCTGCCTTCACTACTTCATCCCTCAGAGCTGCCCATTCTTCTTGTACTGTATTTCTTTCCCCCATTCCTGTCAATTGTTCCCTTATGCTCTCCCTGAAACTCTGTACAACCTCTGGTTTAGTCAGTTTATCCAGGTCCCATCTCCTTAAATTCCCACCTTTTTGCAGTTTCTTCAGTTTTAATCTACAGTTCATAACCAATAGATTGTGGTCAGAGTCCACATCTGCCCCTGGAAATGTCTTACAATTTAAAACCTGGTTCCTAAATCTCTGTCTTATCATATAATCTATCTGATACCTTTTAGTATCTCCAGGGTTCTTCCATGTATACAACCTTCTTTCATGATTCTTAAACCAAGTGTTGGCTATGATTAAGTTATGCTCTGCGCAAAATTCTACCAGGCGGCTTCCTCTTTCATTTCTTAGCCCCAATCCCTATTCACCTACTATGTTTCCCTCTCTCCCTTTTCCTACTCTTGAATCCCAGTCACCCATGACTATTAAATTTTCATCTCCCTTCACTACCTGAATAATTTCTTTTATCTCATATACATTTCATCAATTTCTTCATCATCTGCAGAGCTAGTTGGCATATAAACTTGTTCTACTGTAGTAGCCGTGGGCTTTGTGTCTATCTTGGCCACAATAATGCATTCACTATGCTGTTTGTAGCAGCTTACCCGTACTCCAATTTTTTTATTCATTATTAAACCTACTCCTGCATTACCCCTATTTGATTTTGTATTTATAACCCTGTATTCACCTGACCATAAGTCTTGTTCCTCCTGCCACTGAACTTCGCTAATTCCCACTATATCTGCCTTCAACCTATCCATTTCCCTTTTTAAATTTTCCAACCTACCTGCCCGATTAAGGTATCTGACATTCCACGCTCCGATCTGTAGAACGCCAGTTTTCTTTCTCCTGATAACAATGTCCTCTTGAGTAGTCCCCGGCCAGAGATCCCAATGGGGGACTATTTTACCTCCGGAATATTTTACCCAAGAGGATGCCATCATCATTTAATCATACAGTAAAGCTGCATGCCCTCGGGAAAAATTACGGCTGTAGTTTCCCCTTGCTTTCAGTTATTCACAGTACCAGAACAGCAAGGCCATTTTGGTTAGTGTTACAAGGCCAGATCAGTCAATCATCCAGACTATTGCCCCTGCAACTACTGAAAAGGCTGCTGCCCCTCTTCAGGAACCACACGTTTGGCTGGCCTCTCAACAGATACCCCTCTGTTGTGGTTGCACCTACGGTACGGCTATCTGTATTGTTGAGGCACGCAAGCATCCCCACCAACTGCAAGGTCTATGGTTCTTGGGGGGGGGGGGGGGGGGGGGGGAGGGACTATACATAGACAAGCAAAAAATTTAGCCATCAGCCACATTATAGAAATTGAATCAATCATACAACTTGAGAAACATCATGGTTGACAAAAGATGTACAATAAAAACAGCATAGGGTATGATGATGATAAGAAATTCCTGCAAACATCTTATGACATGCATTTTCACAGAATAGATACAACACAAATGTAGAAGTAACAGGCAGTCATTGTGTATAAGGTATTTTCAGAAAGTAAGTGTACTAGACATTTATATATTCTTTTTTTACAAAAAGTATGTTTGAGAAAAATTACAAAATATTTTGATACACTTGTTGATTATTTTTTCACATAATCATTGTCCAATTTAATGTGCGTGGTGAGCCATAGCACAAGCTTCTTTATAGCCTCCTCGAAGAACTCTCCTACCAGCTCCTTTCTCCACTTCATAACCTCTTTGTGCACCCACTCATGAGTTGAAAATTTAATTACATTCATGTCTATCTTTGGGAAGGTGAAAATATGATAATCCGAAGGCACCAAGTTGGGGTATATGGGGTTTGGTTCAAAACATCCCAATCAAATGAGTATATGGGGTTTGGTTTAAAACATCCCAATCAAATGAGTCCAAGAGTACCTTAGTGGCTAAGGCTGTGTGGGGGGCAGGTGTTATCATGCAACAAGCACACACTTCTCATCAGCATTCCCCTCATTTTGTTTGAATGCTCCTTTTGAGTTTCTTTAGGGTCTTACAACATCATTTAGCATTGATGCTCTCCCCCTGAAACAGAAATTGCCCCGAGGCAGAAATTGGGCGAAAATCATGCCTTTTCGGTCCCAAGACACTGAGGTTATGATTTTTTTGCCCAAAATTGTGGTTTTGAATTTTTTGGTAAATGGGGAATTGGCGTGATGCCACTGTGATAACTGTCTTTTTGTCTCAGGCATGTAATGTTCCAACCAGGTTTCATTTACAGTCACAGTAGAGCTCAGAAAATACTCACCTTCCAATTCAAGTTGCTCAAGAAATTGAAGGGCACTGTTAACACTTATTGTTCTTGTGTAGCTCTATCAGCTGTTTTGGGACCCATCTTGTGCTTATTTTTCTGGTATCCCAGTGTTTTTGTGTCTCACATAAGAGAGTACTGGAGAGTGGTAGAAACATTGCAGAAATTTCATCCACTGTCAATCAGTGATCTTCACAAACAGTTTCCTCTTATTTTTTGCATCACCTCATCAGTCAAAATGAAAGGTCTTCCAACTCCGTGGTTCATCATGAACATTTGTTCTGCCTCCACCAAACTCCCTATACCAATTAAAAACACTCATTATATTCCTAACACCTTTGCTGTAAACTGTTTCGACTTCCAAAAAAATTGTGGCAGATGTTGTTCCTTCCACAAGTAGGAAGTGGATCATAGCCCATGGCTCACACATGACAGGATTTTTTACCAACATCTTCCACACAAGTTGCCTCTACAATGTGAGAGTACATACTACTATTTTCCTGCAATGGTTGCTCTGATCAGGGAACCCCCCTCTACTAGTCAGTGTTGCCATCTCACAAAAAAACTCATTCTGTAATGGTCACAGTACACTTACTTGTTGAATATGCCTCATATTATGAAAGCTCCTAAAGTTTCCAAAACAAGATAGTGGAAAAGCTGCCAGAGTTAACAGAAGAATGAAGAGCCATCTTATTATAGAGAACACTCTGTGGTACAGAAATTAAGAAAGCGAGAGCTGTACTTAATCCATAGGACAAACTTTACTCAAAAGTTGAAACTCCATAACCGCCAGTACTGTACAATTTTGATTTGCAAAAAAATTTTGGCAGATGTTATTCCTTCCACAAGTAGGAAGTGGATCATAGCACATGGCTCACACATGACAGGATTTTTTACCAACTTCTTCCACACAAGTTGCCTCTACATTGTGAGAGTACATACTACTATTTTCCTGCAATGGTTGCCCTAATCGGGGGATCCCCCTCTACTAGACAGTGTTGTCATTTCACAAAAAATCTCATTCTGTAATGGTCACAGTACACTTATTTGCTGAATATGCCTTGTATTATGAAAGCTCTTATCGAAAAATGAAAATATTTGTATTATTCACAAACAATAGAACACTCCAAGAATAAAGCAATAGGTATTTGAAATATAATTGAACAAGAAATAAAGATAGGCAGAGACCTGAATTAAATTCACCGCCTCGAAAATAACTGCAGTGGAAATGATAACACATTGAAATCAGTGGCCAGCAGATTCAGTGAATACTTTGTCACAGAGACAGCAAAAATTGTATCCATTTATAAAGCTAATGATACAGATGTACTAGACATTTCATCAGATACTGGGTACACTCCAACATACATTAGTTTTAAAAAGATACAACATCTAAGAAGACTACAAAACTAAACTGGTCATTGAGGTGTGATAATTCCATTTGCTATGATGTTTCTAGCAAAGAATGGAAATTTTGTGCTGACTTAATAGGCCACCCCTTATACTATTTTTATAATCAGTCACTGATGTAAGGCATTTTTTCTGATAAATATGCTGTAGTAGCATCCCTCTACAAAACTGAAAATAAATGCATTATGTCTGGATAAGTCTCATTTGGCTCCATTCAGTCTTTTCAAAAGTTTTTGGGGTGTGACAGAATACTGACTTATTTTTCTGGTTGACTGCTTCTCATTTTGGCTTAAATAAAGGATTCCCCATATGGTCCATAGGGAGATAGAAAAACTCCACTTGTCATGGTACTTGGACCGAGTTTAAGGTTGCCTGTCTAATTGTTTCCAGAGGTAACAAGTGTTTCATATCATTATCAAACAAATTAAAATGCTGTCACAATCTACTTATTAAGACATATAATCTTTCATTAAAAATTTAACACAATAAATCAAGTATTACAGTTAGAAACTGTGTATATGTCTTGAGGCAGCATAACTCACCATGAGCAAATTATCCACAGTACATTTATTGAGTATTTGAGAATGAGAGCACTGATTGACTTTCAACAAATTTTACACATAATTTCAAATCTTTACAAAACTTTTTCTCACTGACACCCCCAATAAAAGGAAAAAAAGTTATTGCTTACCACAATTTTGCTTTTCATGCAATAAAACTGGCACATTAGGCACGATGATTTGATTTATTATTTCTTTAGTGCTAACTCTGTTTGCTACTAATTTTGCAGAAGGTATACACATGCATTACTGAAGCCACCCACAAGAATATTTCATTGTAAATACATAGTTTGGGAGAAAACTAGCTCTTCAGAAAAATGTAAATAGTTCTTAATAGCCAAAATTAATGAAACCAACATAATTAGGATTTTGTATCGTCAACCATAAATGTTTCACATACTTTATGTGAAATATTTAAAATGTTACTCCAGAAAGAAGTGCTACAGTGTACTGCAGAATGTAACTGAAAGAAACATGCAGTGAGATGAACAGAAATGACATGTTTATTCAAAACAATAATCACACTAATTCATTATGGTTCCCTAGACATTACAGAAGGTGGGACATCATTCGTAATAGTGCTTGTGATCAGAAAAGAACAACAATGCATGCTCTGCAACATGCTCCCCAGTTGACCATGAGGTTGGTAAGGAGTTCTTGTGGTAGGGCTTTTCATTCCTCCATCAGCACTGTTGACAACAGCTAGATGGTAGTTAGCACATGCAATACACCTCTTCAGTGCATCCCACACATGCTCAATGGGATTTTAGTCAGGGCAATGAGCATGCCAGTCAATTGGCCAAATATACTCTCATGCCAAGAACTGTCCCTCCTCCTATGTTGTTTAATGCAGTTGAACATTGTCATCCATAAAAATGATGCCAGGACTGAATGCGTCCCTGAAAGACTCACATGGAGAAGAAGTATAGTGTTACATTAACATTGGAGGTTAGTACCCTCATGCCTCCCCACAAAATAACACTTGGACCACCAAAATGACAATGTTCGACAATGATGGATGTACCCTCACAAGATGAGAGCTGGGAATACCCCCAGGAATATTGTCAAACATTATCATTTTAATGGCCCAGGTGTTATGGTTTTAGGAGGCATAATGCTACATAGACTTATTGACCTCCAAATCTTTGAACATGGTACATTCACCGGTCAATGTTATTCTGACACTGTACTCCTTCCCAAGGTGTGACTTTTCAGGGGTAAATTTGGTCTTGACTTCGTTTTTATGGATGACAATGTGTTACAGCGTTGAGCAGTGCCGCAGATGGGAGTATCTCTTGGAATGAGAGGTTATTTAGCAAATGGGGTGGCATGTCCAACCCCCAACATAAATCCCATTGAGTAGGTGTGGGATTCATTGACAAGACATATCACAGCGCATCGACATGAACCAACAACCTTCCAGCAGATGTCAACAGCACTGGTGGAGGAATGGAATGCCCTACCACAAGAACTCCTTACCAACCTTATGCGTAGAATAAGAGTGTATTGCAGAACATACATTGCCATCCGTTGTGATCATGCACCCTATTAAGAACCATGTTCCACTTTTTGTAATGTCCAGGAGACCATCCTGAATCACAGTGGCTTCAACGTAATTATGGTCTTTGAATAAAAGTGTCATGTCTGTTCATCTCATGGCATATTTCCTTAGTTACCTTCCATACTATATTGTAGCCATTCTTTCTATGTATTGTTCAAGTTTCATGGGGCTATGTTACTTGGCAGAGACATATTGTGTGAAAGTTACTTTGTCCTCAAGTTTCCGAGAAGCAACTATGTTGTCATCACCAGGTGTTTTGATGAATTGTTTGGGTAGGAGATGACACAGGGCTTATATCTCCTTCCCCTGTCCCTCTGACCTGGTTCTCAGAGTGTGGTCCACACTTAGTTGCCAGTGTGTGTCCAGCATTTTCTCTCCGCTACTCCTGCCAATACATGCTCCTTCTGATATTCATGACCAGGAATGGCTGTTGGCAGTATCTCTGCTGTTGCTTTGTCTACCCCAGTTCATTGTGGCCTATCTCCTTCCTCTTCTTACTCAGACTAAGTGCAGTTTCCCAGGCCCTGCTACGGATGTAGCCACTATCATTTTCGATCAGCAGTTTCCATACTTTAATCTATATTGAATCTCACATCACATAACTCCATAAGTTCAACATCTGTATCAGACCATTGTTATAGTCGCAATCCATTCCATCCAGTTCTAATAGGGAGTGTCCTATGATTGCCAACTTATGAAACTGCTGCAGTCTGGTGTGCCATTGGTGTTCACAGCTGTGATTTTCAGCAGTGTGCACCATCTCTCCATCTGACCTATGTACATTATACCACATTGGCAGGGAATCTGGTAAACCCCAGACTTGCATAGCCTGATGCCATCCTTGACACTACCAAGCAGCATAGATGTTTTAGCTGGTGGCCAGAGGACTGTCTTCAGTTTGTGTTTCCAGAGTATTCATCCTGTCTTTCCAGATAATAAACCACAAAATGGATTAAATGCAATGGCTGCATCCTTCAACATTCCTCTTCCATTTCCACCTGCTATACAGTCAGTGCAGGACATAGCATCCTCAGAATTGTGGCTCTGTGTAGTCCTTCCAGAATACTGTCCTCAGGTGTTGAAGTTCTTGGTTGAGACTCTTATTGTAAGAGAGAGTGCAAGTCTTATGTTTGAATGTTTGGAGCACCCTCTTCCTCTGCACTGGATGGAGGCAGCTGTACACATGTAAGTATAGGTTGGTGTGCATCTTCGTACAGTACACACAGTAGCACAACCTGTCATCTGCTATTTGTTCTAACTGGGCATCCAGAAATGGGAGCATTCCATCTACTTTGAGTTCTACAGTATAATGGATGCTCTAGTGTATGGAATTGAAATCTATGATGAGGTCAGTTAGCTTGTCACTCCCATGTGGCCATATAATGAAGGTGTCATGAACATATAGTGAAAACAGGTAGGTTTCTGTTGGGATGATTTTAGTGCTTTCTGCTCGAACTGTTCCCAAGACATGTTGATGGCCTGTTGAAAGAAGACTCCCCTTGGGTACTCCAACCCTCTACTTATAGTAACCACCTTCATAAAGAAAGTATGTCAGCGTCAAAACATGCCTTGTGTCAAATACCTGGCCAATATAATTAGAAGGATTCTTGTGAAACCAGTCTGGTGAAAGAAGAGACAATGTCAACACTCACAAGAATGTCAGAACCCTTAGACTGAAAGTTGTTAAGGCACTCAACAAGATCCACAGATCTGCCAATATGATGTTGACATTTTTTGATTGATTGCATTTATTCCATTTTGTAGCACATCAGCTGGGAAAAAAAATGATGAATGCTCTGGTAACACCAACTGAAGACTGTTTTCCACCCACCAAATAAAATATGGGCACTGTTTGGTTGTGTCAAGGATGACCTTAGACTAGGGAAGTCTGGAGTCTTACCAAATTCCCTGCCAATTTCGTATGACATACACAAATTAGATGGTGCTTACTCTTGCAGATTGTTGGGATAAACGTCAATGGCACATCGGAATGCAGCAGCCTAACAAGGCACACTGCCTATCAGAATTACACAGAGTGGATTATGACCATACTAAGGTTCTGATACAGACATCTAACTTCTGGGAGTGTGTCGTTAAAGAACCTATTGAGATTTGAGAAAGGAATCGTTGAACTGTCGTCATAGTTGCTACATCCTTAGTAAGGTCTTGGAAAGCGCACTTTGTGTTATTGAGATTGAGGCTTCAAACTATTAGCTTTGAGCCACTTTTAGATCTGTTCAGATATCATAGGATATATGTCTGCCAAAACCGAGTTGAGATCTTTCCTTGTGTCATCAGCAGACATTAAAGCTTTTCAGTTGCCCAATAAACTCATTTGAAGATCATTTATGTAGGTTAAGAACAAGAGTGGCCCCAGTACCGATCCTGTTATGATCCCTTATTCCGAGGTTAGTTTCATGCCTGTAAACAATCAGTCAGTGAGACCATCTGCTTTCTGGTACGAAAATAAAACTCCGTTCACATAAGAGAGATGCCATTTACACTGTAACATTTTAGTTTGCCAAAAAGAATTTTGTGATCCACATAATAAAAGGCTTTGGCAAAACCGTGAAATGTACCAGCAGGATAAAATACTTCTTGTTTAGTTCTGCTAGCAGTCCATTTATGAGGTCTTATATTGCTTTCTCTATGAATGATCCTTTATGAGTGGCAAACTGTTGACAGGTTAAATGAGTCAGTATTGTACCACAGGCCATTTCCTCAAAATAGGTCCATAATTAGAGGGGACTAGCAAAACCCTAGATTTATAGATGGTCATTACTGCAACATATTTATTTAAATCTACCAGTAAGTAAGCCCTGATTTATTGATTGATTATGAAGATTGTTCAAAGCTAATTGTATCAACTCAGCATGACATTTTAGTATTTTGCTACAAACACTATCACAGCCAGCAGAATTATAGTGACATTCAAAACTAATATTTGTTAGTGGTGCATGCAGAGTATGCAGAAGTAAATTTATATTTGGCTATTTATCAGTAGGTGAAATGTCTGCTGCTGTTGTGGGAAAATATATATTGGATTTGATGGCTAATGATTTGAAAGGTCACTATTCTGCCAGAACTATTTTCTGGGGCTCAGTTCTATTTGGGTAACTGTTTTTATTTGTTTCTTGTGTAATAATGTTCTAAATTGCTTTTGCTTTATTCTTGAAGTGTGTTATGTCTTTGACAAGTATAAGAGTTCTGCTAGTTAATGTCAGACTAGAGGATATTACAATACTTGAGGTAATAGAGTTTCTTCTGTATGCCAACAGTCATGGAAAAGATCTATCCAAACATTTTCACGAAAGTATGCCTTCAAAGCATTCAGTTTTCACGAAAATCAAACCTGGTGCAATGTTAAATGCAGTGGTGGAGAATATTACAACAGAAACAAGTCAATTGGACAAAGATGCTCACATTGTAATTACTGGCGGCGGCAACAATACATACAAAAACGAAAGCAAGACAGCCCTGCAAGGCTTCCGTAACATATTACCAAAACTATTTCAAATGAACATTGTCATCACAAATGTGCCAGTGTGACATGATTTACCACTGTGGTCATGTGTAAACAAAGAGATTCGACACTACAATTCTGAGCTAAAGAAACTGTGTGATAAATTTAGCCATGTACATTTGATAGACTTAAGTAAGATGAGTCGTGATGAACATACAAAACACGGATTCCACTTAAATAGGAAAGGGAAGGCCAAGCTAGTTTCCCACATAAGCAAGCTGTGCAGTGTGGAGAAAGCTCCAATTGCTCTGGGCTACAACAGCGAGACTTTTTTAGAATAAAGGACCATAATAATAGTTTTCAGGGATGTATTTCGGATATGATTGAGTCCTGTGTGCGCAAAGAAAAGCCAGGCTGTGAAGTAAGTGCTCAGTCATTGCAGGTCAGTTCCAAAAAACCGGTGTATGCAAAATGTCATAAAAAGTGTAACTCAAACAATTTTGATTCGTGCAAAATGGTAAATAAACAAGAAGGGATAACACCCTTAAAGTTAATGCACCTAAATATGCAATATCTCAGAAACAAACTAGACATTCTACAAATATCCATAGAGGAACACTTGCCACATGTACTAGTAATAACAGAACATGGGCTAAAATGCAGTGAAATAATATTCTATAGATTAGAAGGTTACTTACTAGCAAGTAGTTATTGTAGGCAAAACCATAAAGGTGGTGGTGTGGCAATTTATGTTAACAAGGATGTAGAAGCTAAAAAAAATTACTTTCTTGAACACCACACCAAAGAAGGATCAATTGAAATTACAGGTATTGTACTCCACAGTAATGATCTTAAGTTACCAAAGCATAAAGTGATTGGAGTGTGTAGGCCACCAAATGCTGATGTAATGCTGTTTATGGATAAACTTAGTAGTGTTGTTGGTCAGGCCAGTTCTAATGACCTTACTATATTAGGTGACTTTAATATAGATGCAAACTCAAATAGTATAGTAAACTTGAAACTCAGTGACGTACTGACTTCATACAACCTTGCAAATATAGTGAACTCTGACACCAGAGTGACAGACACATGTTCCACTAGAATAGATTATGCTATAATCAACAAAGATGCTATAGATAAGGTAAATTACAGTAACTTAGATTTTATTTTTCTGACCACTTCTGTCAGGTGATAGAATACAAAAATTCAGTTGTGCCTAAAATAACAAAAATTGTGCTACAGAAACGAATGCTGAATACCTCAAATATTAATGCTCTTAAAGACAAACTAGCGAATGAGAAATGGGATTCTGTGTACCAGGTAAAAGAGTCGGATGAGAAATGGAATGAATTCTACTCAACCCTATTGCATCATTATGAATGTAGTTGTCCAGTCAGAGAAATCCAGAAGGTAGTTAAACACTGTCAAAATGGAAGTAATCCTAGACTAAAACTCCCAAAAAATCTGATTAGGCTCAGGCAGCAAGTAAATGATCTAAACCAGCTTTATAAAGCTACTACTATGCAAGTTTTCAAGGAAAAATACAATAGGACCAAGCAAACTTTTAAAACTGAAATTTTCAATTTAAGGAAGCAGATTAACAGCAAAACAATAGAACAGTCTGACAACATAAGCAAAGCATCTTGGAAGCTGATTGACAAATACCGAAAAGGTCTAACAAGATGAACATGGAACCACTCAGCATAAGACATGATGGTAACATTATAAAAACCCAGATACTATATGTAATATTTTTAATAACTACTACATTACTGGTGAACAATCAACGCACGTTACAGATTCACAGATAGAGATCAGATGCCATCTCACCCCGTGTACCAAATTTGAATTAGTGGAAGTGAATGAGCAGGAGGTTCGCAGGGCAATATACATGCTAAAGAAAAAATTTTCATCTGGATGGGATGGCGTATCCAGTGCTATTACTAAAGCACGCTTAAAAGAAATTTCTAAACCTCTTACTCACCTGATTAACTGCAGCATTAGAGAAAACATGTATCCAACGGTTCAAAAAATGAGTGTAGTGAAACCAGCGTATAGAAAGGGAAGCAAGGAAGAAGTCTCCAACTATAGACCAATATCATTAATTCCCACTTTTAGTAAGATATTCGAAAGCATTATCCTTTCTCAGCTAAGTGCCTTTTTCACTAAACATAAACTGCTTGTAGATTCACAGCATGGCTTCAGATCTAAACCAGATATAGACTGGGACACTCAGATGTTTAGGACGGGTGGTAGGGACAGAGCATCGAGTGACATTATACTGAGTGCACTATCCGAAAATTACCTCGAGCAATTAAACAGAGAACCGACTCGTGGAGATAACATATTGGACCTACTGATAACAAACAGACCCGAACTTTTCGAATCTGTATGTACAGAACAGGGAATCAGTGATCATAAGGCCGTTGCAGCATCTCTGAATATGGAAGTTAATAGGAATATAAAAAAAGGGAGGAAGGTTTATCTGTTTAGCAAGAGTAATAGAAGGCAGATTTCAGACTACCTAACAGATCAAAACGAAAATTTCTGTTCCGACACTGACAATGTTGAGTGTTTATGGAAAAAGTTCAAGGCAATCGTAAAATGCATTTTAGACAGGTACGTGCCGAGTAAAACTGTGAGGGACGGGAAAAACCCACCGTGGTACAACAACAAAGTTAGGAAACTACTGCGAAAGCAAAGGGAGCTCCACTCCAAGTTTAAACGCAGCCAAAACCTCTCAGACAAACAGAAGCTAAACGATGTCAAAGTTAGCGTAAGGAGGGCTATGCGTGAAGCGTTCATTGAATTCGAAAGTAAAATTCTATGTACCGACTTGACAGAAAATCCTAGGAAGTTCTGGTCTTACGTTAAATCAGTAAGTGGCTCGAAACAGCATATCCAGACACTACGGGATGATGATGGCATTGAAACAGAGGATGACACGCGTAAAGCTGAAATACTAAACACCTTTTTCCAAAGCTGTTTCACAGAGGAAGACCGCACTGCAGTTCCTTCTCTAAATCCTCGCACAAACGAAAAAATGGCTGACATCGATATAAGTGTCCAAGGAATAGAAAAGCAACTGGAATCACTCAATAGAGGAAAGTCCACTGGACCTGACGGGATACCAATTCGATTCTACACAGAGTACGCGAAAGAACTTGCCCCCCTTCTAACAGCCGTGTACCGCAAGTCTCTAGAGGAACGGAGGGTTCCAAATGATTGGAAAAGAGCACAGATAGTCCCAGTCTTCAAGAAGGGTCGTCAAGCAGATGCGCAAAACTATAGACCTATATCTCTTACGTCGATCTCTTGTAGAATTTTAGAACATGTTTTTTGCTCGCGTATCATGTCATTTCTGGAAACCCAGAATCTACTATGTAGGAATCAACATGGATTCCGGAAACAGCGATCGTGTGAGACCCAACTCGCCTTATTTGTTCATGAGACCCAGAAAATATTAGATACAGGCTCCCAAGTAGATGCTATTTTTCTTGACTTCCGGAAGGCGTTCGATACAGTTCCGCACTGTCGCCTGATAAACAAAGTAAGAGCCTACGGAATAACAGACTAGCTGTGTGGCTGGATTGAAGAGTTTTTAGCAAACAGAACACAGCATGTTGTTATCAATGGAGAGACGTCTACAGACGTTAAAGTAACCTCTGGCGTACCACAGGGGAGTGTTGTGGGACCATTGCTTTTCACAATATATATAAATGACCTAGTAGATAGTGTCGGAAGTTCCATGCGGCTTTTCGCGGATGATGCTGTAGTATACAGAGAAGTTGCTGCATTAGAAAATTGTAGCGAAATACAGGAAGATCTGCAGCGGATAGGCACTTGGTGCAGGGAGTGGCAACTGACCCTTAGCATGGACAAATGTAATGTATTGCGAATACATAGAAAGAAGGATCCTTTATTGTATGATTATATGATAGCGGAACAAACACTGGTAGCAGTTACTTCTGTAAAATATCTGGGAGTATGCGTACGGAACGATTTGAAGTGGAATGATCATATAAAACTAATTGTTGGTAGGGCGGGTGCCAGGTTGAGATTCATTGGGAGAGTGCTTAGAAAATGTAGTCCATCAACAAAGGAGGTGGCTTACAAAACACTCGTTCGACCTATACTTGAGTATTGCTCATCAGTGTGGGATCCGTACCAGGTCGGGTTGACGGAGGAGATAGAGAAGATCCAAAGAAGAGTGGCGCGTTTCGTCACTGGGTTATTTGGTAACCGTGATAGCGTTACGGAGATGTTTAATAAACTCAAGTGGCAGACTCTGCAAGAGAGGCGCTCTGCATCGCGGTGTAGCTTGCTCGCCAGGTTTCGAGAGGGTGCGTTTCTGGATGAGGTATCAAATATATTGCTTCCCCCTACTTATACTTCCCGAGGAGATCACGAATGTAAAATTAGAGAGATTAGAGCGCGCACGGAGGCTTTCAGACAGTCGTTCTTCCCGCGAACCATACGCGACTGGAACAGGAAAGGGAGGTAATGACAGTGGCACGTAAAGTGCCCTCCGCCACACACCGTAGGGTGGCTTGCGGAGTGTCAATGTAGATGTAAAAGAGCTAAGTACAGCCACAGCAGTTACACAGTTCATCCAAGAAGTTTACTGTCTGTTGGACCAGAAGATGCAGACTGCAGGTATATTTTTGGACCTGACAAGAGTATTTGATATGGTAAACCATAGGGTACTTCTTAAAAAGCTAAAATCTTATAGTATTGGGGATCAAGCCATGAATCTTCTAACCATGTACCTGTTGAATTGTAAGCAAAACACTAAATTCTCATACAAACTAGATAATAAAATCATGAACTCCCAGTCCACCAGTGAACCTGTATTACAAGGTGTACCACAGGGTTCAATCCTTGGACCCTTTGTCTTCCTTATATATATTAACGACATTGCACAACCCATTAACTCCCATATTGTAAGCTATGCAGATGACACGTCAATCTTATTCTATGGGAGTGAATCTAAATAGCTAGAATCTCTTGCTACTAGTGGTGTAACATAAGTAACAAAATACTTCAATGATCAGGGACTCAAGGTGAATGTCACCAAATCTCAACTACTGACATTTAAAACAGGCAGTTCTCATCACAACAAGATGAATAGTGTGTGTAATATCTCTGCAACAGAAAATGGTAACTGTAAATTCCTGGGTGTATATGTTGATGAGAAAATTTGCGGTGGACATGCCACATTAATTTCGTATGCGGAAAATCCAGTAGTGCCATATATCTCCTCAGCCAGCTCGAAGATAGTTCCTAACCAAGCACTGAAATTAGTATATTATGTAACACTTTACTCCTTTCTCAATTATGGAATTGAACTATGGGGCTGTGCAGCTGATGTACATTTAAAAATACTACTACTACAGAAAAGAGCAATAAGACACATACATGGGATGGGACATAGAGATTCATGTCGTGAAGTGTTTGTGCAGCACGAATATCTGACAATATATTCTCTGTACATCTTCAAAATAGTTGTATTTTTTATAAGCCAACCAACAGAAGCTATAAAGGGCAGTGATGTACATGATCACAACACTAGAACGAAGTGTAACTATTTACGTAACAGAACAACATTAAAAATGACTGATAGAAGTCCATATATCAGTGGTTTGATTTGTTATAACAAGCTACCAAACTCTCTAAGAACGTACACGGGAAATGTTTTTAAAACAAAATAAAAATCTTTTCTAATAGAAAAATGTTTATATTCTTTTAATGAATTTTAAGATAGTGATTGTAACATGAGGCGTTAGCATATCAGTTGTAATGTGATAAATGTAAAAAATAGACATAAGAAGCAACTTTTGTAAATCTTATCAAGGAACAAGAGTGGCAAGATGTTTATAGTGCTGATACAGTAGACGATAAATATAATGCTTTCCTCAAGACTTTTCTCGTGCTCTTTGAAAGTTGCTTACCGCTAGAACATTCAAAACAGGGTACTAGCACAAACAGGCAGCCTGTGTGGCTGACTAAAGGGATAAGAATATCTTGTAGAACAAAGTGGCAATTATATCAAAACGTTAGAAACAGTCAAAATCTAAATGCAGCAGCCCATTACAAACAGTATTGTAAGGTGCTTAAAAAAGTTATTAGGAAGGCAAAAAGTATGTGGTATGCAGATAGAATAGCTAAGTCTCAGGAAAAAATTAAAACCATATGGTCAGTCGTAAAGGAAGTGGCTGGTCTGCAGAGACAGGTCGCGAATATAGAATCAGTGCATAGTGGGGATGTCCGTGTTACTGATAAGTCGCATATATGTACAGTACTTAATAATCACTTTCTGAATATAGCAGGTGAACTAAATAGAAACCTAGTCCCAACAGGGAATCATATAGTGCTCTTAGAAAAAAGTGTTCCGAGACTGTTACCTGAAATGCTCCTCCATGATACTGACAAGAGGGAGATTGAGTTAATAATTAAATCACTAAAGACCAAGAACTCTCATGGATATGACGGGGTATCTAGCAGAATACTGAAGTATTGTTCCACGTATGTTAGCTCAGTACTTAGCCATATCTGTAACTTTTCCTTTAGGAGTGGTCGGTTTCCTGACCGATTAAAGTACTCGGTAGTGAAGCCACTTTATAAAAAGGGAGACAGGGATAATGTTGACAATTATAGACCTATTTCAATGCCATCGGTGTTTCCTAAAGTTATCGAGAGGGTTGTATATACAAGGTTACTGCAGCATTTAAATTCACATAATTTGCTGTCAAATGTACAGTTTGGTTTTAGAAATGGCTTAACAACTGAAAATGCTATAGTCTCTTTTCTCTGTGAGGTTTTGGATGGATTAAATAAAAGGTTGCGAACGTTAGGTGTTTTCTTTGATTTAACGAAGGCTTTTGACTGTGTTGACCACAAAATATTACTGCAGAAGTTGGAACATTATGGAGTAAGGGGAGTAGCTTACAATTGGTTCACCTCCAACTTTAAGAACAGAAAGCAGAAGGTAATCCTCCGCAATATTGAGAGTGGTAATGATGTTCAGTCCCAATGGGGCACTGTTAAATGGGGCGTTCCCCAGGGGTCGGTGCTGGGGCCACTGCTGTTCCTTATTTATGTAAATGATATGCCTTCTAGTATTACAGGTGATTCAAAAATATTTCTGTTTGCTGATGACACCACCTTGGTAGTGAAGGATCTTGTGTGTAATATTGAAACATTATCAAATAATGTAGTTCATGATATAAGTTCGTGGCTTGTGGAAAATAATTTGATGCTAAATCACAGTAAGACTCAGTTTTTACAGTTTCTAACCCACAATTCAACAAGAACTGACATTTTAATCAGACAGAATGGGCATGTTATAAGCGAGACGGAACAGTTCAAGTTCTTAGGCGTACGGATAGATAGTAAGCTGTTGTGGAAAGCCCATGTTCAGGATCTTGTTCAGAAACTAAATGCCGCTTTATTTACCATTAGAACAGTATCTGAAATAAGTGACATTTCAACACAAAAAGTAGTATACTTCGCATATTTTCATACGCTTATGTCATATGGTATTATTTTTTGGGGTAATTCTTCTGATTCAAAAAGGGTATTTTTGGCTCAAAAACGGGCTGTTCGAGCTATGTATGGTGTAAGTTCGAAAACCTCTTGTCGACCCCTATTCAATAGTCTGGGAATTTTGACATTGCCCTCACAGTATGTATTTTCTTTAATGTCGTTTGTTGTTAGCAATATTAGCTTATTCCCAAGAGTTAGCAGCTTTCACTCAGTTAATACTAGGCAGAAATCAAATCTGCATGTGGAATGCACTTCCTTGACTCTTGTGCAGAAAGGAGTGCAGTATTCTGCTGCATCCATTTTCAATAAGCTACCACAAGAACACAAAAATCTTAGCAGTAGCCCAAACACTTTTAAGTCTAAACTGAAGAGTTTCCTCATGGCTCACTCCTTCTATTCTGTCGAGGAGCTCCTGGAAGAGATAAAAAATTAAGCAAATTCCAGTGTTACATTCTTGATTTTCTTTATTTAAACTAACGACTTGTTTCATTTTATCTGTTTCTACAATCGTGTTATAATTTCATGTATTGACTCGTTCCATGACCATGGAGACTTCTCCTAAATGTGGTCCCACGGACCAATAAATAAATAAATAAATAAACAGCTACAGAATGTGGTGTATTTTATAAGTATAAATATAACCATAGTATTAAGTCTGACGTTTGCAAAAGCCATCATTACGATGGCTCCACCCAAAGAAAATGTAAATAAATAATAATAATAATAAAACTTTTGACTACAGCTTGTCCTGAGAATTAGGTAGAGCAATTCTAAAACAGTCTGAAAAAAATTATATTCATATTATGCACAGGGGTCAGAAGTTAAATGAAGCTGAACATGTTAAATTCTTAGGAAAGCAATTTGGCAGAAAACTATCGTGGTCCTCACATACTGACTACCCGTAAAATAAATCAAACAGCCTGTTATTTTCTATGTCAGTCTTAGCCAATGTAACCAGTACAGACACAAAAAATAGAGTACAACAGTTACTTTGAGGCAGTCATGAGATATGGAATTGTCTTTTGTGGAAATGCTAGCAACTTGACATGAATATTAACCTTGTAGAAAAAAAATCATCAGACACAGTGACATCAGTACTCCGCAAGCCACCTGACAGTGTGTAACACCACTAATCTATCTCCTCCCTTCCCTGTCCCGCTCTTGAATGGCACAAGGAAAGAAAGAGTTTCAATAAGTCTCATTATTAGCCCTTAATTTCTCATCGGGGTCATTTCCCAAGACGTGTGGGAGGAAGTAATAAGTCCCAAAAAACAATGAAATTTACAAAATGTGCTTGGTACCCTACAGTTGTCAATAGGAAATTTATGCAGTCATGACAGAGCTACAAAGAAAAATCTTCTGTGTTTATGTGCCGTCAGTCACACATTTTCAGTAAGTGCAATGGATTCCAGTAAGCAAGTACAAGAACATTTTAAAGCGTAACAGCATATCTTTTGCTACAAAAGCTGCTGCAGGGTTTCCAATTGTAATTTGAGTGCCAGCCTGCGATGATGTTCAGTACATTCAAAGCATTACAGTGAAAGACTGTCAAAATAACACGGACCCTAAATTCAGAGCCTCACATGATCGACGAGATAAGTTGAGTTTCTGCACACTGAAGGACAGTCCAAGATAATAGTATTTTGAATCATATTTCAAGGGGACAGGGCAGTGTACTTCTGAGAAAAGCAGCCACTCTTTTTCAAGAAAAGTACTGGTGTTCTGTGCAAGCTGATTCATAAATAAATGATTTCAGAGTGACTGTGACAAACCTGATTTTTTTCCAAAGATAACTGTTAGTAGAACAAAGGATTGATTGCAGTACATAGAACAATGTCAAGTTAACTGATCCAGAGTTCTAATTTCCTGGAAGGAATTATGTTCTGTTAAGTGTAGGATTTTACCCTTATATTCAGTGATTACATTTGCTCTGTAGAAAATCTCATTATCAAAGAGACAGAGCTGGGTTGGTTTGTGTCATTCCAATAACAATCTACTTTATGTGCATGTTTGTCACTAGCTGGTAGTCTCAAGCTTTGCTAAAACCAATACTGATGCTAAAATTATCTTGAAAAGTTTTGGAACCTAAGAACACCGATTCACTTATAGAACTAAGGAGGAAGACAGGTTTGAGGCACATTTGTGAAATACATGACAAGGGATTTCTCAGGAAGGTTTGTTGTGTGTCTACCATTTTGTGATGATATAGGTTACCTTTTGCATAGCAGCAAGATATTTTTCTTGGGTAGAACAGAGGTTCACCAGGCATCCTAAACACAAAGATGGTTACACAAAAGTTATGATTAGTACAAAGTGTTGGGCGACATGGAACCAAAGAACCCTCAATGACAGCCAGCCCTTACTGCATGCTTCATCATATTATTATCAAGTAATTTGGATCCATCTCCTTGACAACAAACTTGTCTGAACGTTCCACCGTAGAGCCATCCCTTTTTCTTCTTATTAGTTCTACACCAGCATGCTATTAGCTGGTATCCATCAAGATGAATACGCTCAGTTTTAGTGATTTGCAGGTGATACTCTGATATGTAGAGCAAGTCTGGTTAAATTCCATCAATTCTTTCATTTTCTTGCAGAACAATTCTGGTTAAATTCCATCAATTCTTTCATTTTCCTGTGTGAGTATGAAAAGTTCGTGCTTTTTATTGGTAATGCTTCTGATTTGTTGAGAGAGGATAATAAATACATATTCTACAATATCTTTGGCTTTGTCCAAGCTGTAGTATGCTGTAGTATTTTGTTTTACTAAGAGCTGAATAAATTGTAATTATATCTGCTCTACAGTTCTGTCTAACAATGGAAAATCCAAGATGGAATAATTACAACATTATGAAAAGGATAGTTGCTACCCACTACATAGTGGAGATGCTGAGTCACAGATCAACACAACAAAAAGACTGTCAAACAAAGCTTTCGGTCAAACAGGCCTTCATCAGAATTAGACAACACACACACTCATACAAGCACAGCTCACATGCACATGATGAATTTCTCTGGTTGCCAAGGCCAGATCTGTCTTGTGGATGAATTTATCCTAAAAAACAAAGACCCAGTGAACACAATGGAAATCAGTGGGATAGAATGAATACTGCTTGGGTCAGACTGGGTCCTTCTGGCAACTAGTAGTGCATATCAGAGACATCCAGAAGGACTATGTATGTTGCAATTGAATGAGGAGAGCTGCATCAATCACATTTATGTGTGAATGACCTTCTCCCTTGTGTGTTTTCCCAGTAACATTGTACTTAGCTTTGGGGATTGAATTAATAGTTGCCTGGATACATAATTAATACCATAATGAGGCAGTTGAATGTGTTTTATCTTCTGTTTATTAATTGAAGTAGCACCAAATTGTAACAACACTGTTCATTTTCACATTCCAAAATCATAGCATAACTTTTCATAATTTCACAAATTAAACAATGCATGATCTTGAATTACCTAAAACTAAACACACAACTCCAAGAACCATCAACTGCCACTGCTGCTGCCACTGTGGGCACATCAGTTCAAACATGGATATGAATATAGCAATCAATATCTTATGAGGCAATGTTAGAATGATAACGTAATTGAATCTGTAATTTTTAAAAAAGATTGATAGAGCATAATACTTCATAAAATAGAGGACATAATTTTGGTACTGGTCAGTGTATATTTTCAATCTGAAAATTAACATAACATGTTCTGCAAACAGTCAGGCCAGAATAGCTCTTAATTATGTTTTAACTGCAGAATTATTAATTGTACTTTTGTTTTATCTTTCAACAATATTCATCTGTCATTTCTAGGATATACAAATAAAAGAAGCAATTTCAGAAACTGATGACATGTCAGTCTTTTCGGACTTTTCTATAAAAGGAAATTTTTGTAAAATAATGAACTGCAAGTCAAAAACATGTCTACCTGACCACAAAGTAATTATGTACTCACATCCAAGTGAAAACAAGGTTGAACATGTTAGCAGTTATCTACAGAAATATCTGTTTCATATGCGATCAGTGTATTGGAATGATCACCATCCCTGGGATCCATAATTTTGTAGCGTTATCTTCTCATCTGCCATGTTACAAGCTTATCATACCACTCAAAGAATAACACAATCTTCATGCTAATGTGAGGAGTTTTCTAAGCAATGTGCATATGGCATCCTCCTACTTAACCTGTACCACCACAAAATGGTAGAGACACAACAAACCTTCCTGAGTCCCTTGTCATGTGTTTCATAAATGTGCCTCAAACCTGTCTTCCTCCCTAGTCCTGTAAGTGAGTCCGTGGCATCCCAGAATGTTACATGCAGCTTGAACTGTAACTGTCTTAGACAATCCACTACAAGTTATCAGTCACAATCTTTGATGAAAACCTTGATATTGTCATGTAGAAGAAGGTGTACTTAGATGAATGACGAACACTAACTTCACTTAACAAAGGTTTATTCAGCACTTGCACATACAAGAGCGCAGAGCGAACTGCCTCCAGCCAGAACACATACAATATATATACAGCTACAAAACATTCCAGTACAATGATTCTTAACATTTCTGGATACTTCTAGAATGTACCCGAACTGAATATAGAAATTAAAATGGTACAGTCCAGGTGAGTTTTGAACTCACAACCCTGAACAGTTTAGTATCATAACCACTACACCATGGTACTACTCAGCTTCTTCTCCGACATTGCTCCCTCCTTAACTGAACAGCATCTTGGTGTTACGTCCTCCTAGTCCAGGAACAAGTCATCGGTCCTGCATACTCTGACTCCTGATGACTGATTCTCGCCCTGGTGGTAATCTTCTTAGAACTTCTTTTGCTGCTACACTCTTCATCATCTTTCTGCTTGTTGCCTGTCGCTGGAGCTTCGAATTTACCCTGGGTTGCAGGATCCTTATGGGGCTTCATTCAAAGGACGTGGATCGTATCCCTGATCTGTCGTCATCTTGTGTCAGGGTCGAAATCTTCAGCTTCATCAGTAACATCAGACAACTGTCTTACAATCTTATAAGGTCCAAAGTAGTACTTGAGGAGCTACTCAGAGATACCAACTGTCCAAATAGGAGAAGATCCAGACGAGGTCACCAGGCTGGTAGACAACAGGATGGCATCATACCTTCAGCGATCATTTTCTTGAGCCTGCAGTGTGCGGAGTCAAGCTAACTGCTGAGCTTCCTCAGTTCTGGTTAACACCTGGCCAATGTAGTTGTCGTCCACATTATCAGGATGTAACGGAAACACAGTGACCATCGTCATAGTCACCTCATGCCCATGCACCAGGAAAAATGTGTAAATCCTGTGGTGTCTTGTTTGGCGGTGTTGTAGGCAAATATCATGACAGGTAGAACCTCATCCTAGTTGCTCTGCTCAGCATTGACAAACATTGATAGCATATTGTTCAAGGTCTTATTAAGGCATTCAGTAAGCCTGTTAGTTTGCGGATGGTAGGCAGTTGTCGTGTGATGAGTAATGTTGCATCGACAGTTTGTCTCTGTCACAAGATTCGATTGAAAAACTTTCCCTCGATCTGTAATTAATAACATTGGGGCACTGTGTTTTAATACAACATCTTCCACGATGAATTTGGCTACCTCGGATGCTTCGGCTGTTTTCATGGTTTGTGTAATGGCACAGCATGTCAGATAACCAGTGCAAACAATGATCCATCTCTCGCCACTAGCAGGCATTGGAAATCGTCCGAGGAGGTCAATCCCAAAACGCTGGAAAGGCATTTTGGCTAGTGGAATTGTATGAGTCGGCCAGGTGGTTTCTGAGGAACTGCCTTTCTCCTCTGGCATTCCTGACAGTGTGACACATAGTGATGGACACTCCTAAATAAACCTGGCCAGAAACATTTCTTGCACATTGTATTGTAGGTCTTAACAAATCCTAAACATCCGGCCTCAGGTGTGTCATGGAATTTCTGTAGAATATATAAGAGTATGTGTTTAGGAGTCACTGGTAGCCACCTCTTTCCAAATGGATCAAAGTTTTTCTTACAAAGTAATGCATTAACTGCCTTAAATTGTCCTTTCACATCCTCTGACCAATTTAAGGCAAGCATAATTTGAGATATCTTGCCGTCCTTCTTCTGCTCAGCAGAGAGATCCTGGAGTGCAGTGAGACAGTCACTATCTTCATCAAAGTCTTGATGGTCTTGCACAGGGTTTCTTGAGAGACAGTCAGCATCTTGGTCTTTTGTTCCACTTTTGTACACTATGGTGTAAATGTGTGACTATGGCCTCCCATCAGGTAAACTGTTCGCTGGATGCAAGTCTTTCGATTTGAAGCCACTTCGGCAACTTGCGCGTCGATGGGGATGAAATGATGATGATTAGGATATCACAACACCCAGTCCCCGAGCGGAGAAAATCTCCGATGCAAATGGGAATTGAACCCGGGCCCTTAGGATTGACATTCTGTCGCACTGACCACTCAGCTACTGAGGGGAGGGGGGGCTATACTATGGTAATGTCATACTCTTGAAGACATAGTGCCTACCTGGTGAGTTGTCCTGTTGGATTCTTAAGACCTGTCAACCAACAACTATGAATGGCCTTCCAGAGAGATACTGTCGAAATTTGCACATGGCCCGAAACACAGCAAGACATTCTCTTTCTGTAATTGAGTAGTTTCTCTCAGCTTTTGTAAATGTCCTAGAAGCATAGGCTATAACCTTCTCTTTTCCATCTGAAATTTGCACCAGAACAGCACCGAGCCCATACCCACTAGCATCTGTGTGTAGTTCTGTAGGAGCTCTCTCATCATACAGACCAAATACAGGGTCAGTCATCAGAGCTTTTCACAGCACATCAAAAGAATCTTGTTGAGCACCACCCCAGATAAATTTAGCATCAGCTTTTAACAACTCTTGGAGTGGCCTGGCTTTGATACAAAAGTCTTTGATAAAATGACGGTAATAAGAACATAATCCAAGGAAGCTCCTCACATCTCTAATACTTTTAGGAACAGGAAATACCATTATAGATCTCACCTTTTCTGGATCTGGCCGCACACCTTCATTTGAAACAAGGTGTCCAAGTATTTTGATTTCTTTTTCTCCAAAGAGACACTTTCTTGGATTAAGTTTCAGTCCACCTTGTTGGAGACACTTAAGAATGGCCCTCAGCCTTTTTATATGTTCATCAAATGTCTCTGAGAACACTATAATGTCATCTAAATAACAAAGACACATTGTCCACTTCAGGCGACGTAGAAGGCTATCCATCATCTGTTCAAAAGTTGCTGGTGCATTACACAAACTGAACGGCATTACCTCAAACTCATACAGGCCCTCAGGGGTGATGAATGCAGTTTTCTCACGATCAGCCTCATCTACTTTGATTTTTCAGTATCCCGAGTACATGTCAAGGGTCGAGAATAACTCAGCTCCCTTCAGACAATCTAGAGTATCGTCAGTTTGTGGAAGAGGGTAAATGTCCTTTTTAGTTATCTTATTAAGCTTCCTGTAATCAACACAAAAGCGCCAACTGCCATCCCTCTTCCTGACGAGAACCACTGGTGATGACCATGCACTCTGGGAAGGCTGAATGGTGTCATTCCTGATCATTTTCTCTACCTCGTCGCAAATTATTTGATGTTCCATTGCTGACACACGGTATGCTCTCTGGCTTATTGGTTGATGGTCTCCAGTGCTAATCTGGTGCTTCACTATCGATTTGTCTAATTTCCTCTTCACCTGTGGATTGAAGCATTCAGAGAACTATTGAAGAATGGCAAGTAGCTTCTTCTGTTGTTCCTTCATGAGATCTGGTGATAGTCGAGCTAGAAGATCTTGTCTCGTAGTGGCAGCACTAATTTCGCCCACAGACTTGGCATGAGAGGTTTCTATGATGCTCAGCTGTTCTTCAATTAATGCCTCAGTGTTTGCTATGCACACGCATCTTGGAACGATTTGCGATTCATGGTAACGGTTAACTATCCACAATTCACCAAATCCGTTCTTAAATGAGACGATAGAGGCTGGAATGACTAAGTTATTCTTCAGTGATATGCTTCTCTTACATTCCACTACAAGATCCATGGGTTGATGCATGGCATGACATGTAACAGTTACCTTTCTAGCACCGACTGCAGGAATGATCACTTCACCCAGCATACATAGTCTCCACACACTCAGATACGCATCTTCCTGTCCACAGTATCTCATCTCATCTAGCATCATCTCCAAGTGACCACAATCTATAATGGCCCATCCGAGAATTATGTCATGACTACACTCTTGTGAGATGACGAATTCTAAGGGCCACACGAATGGTACATCTTCCGGTAGGTTTTACATATTTCCCATTAGCCACCTTCAGCAGAGATGTTTTGTTGTTGACGAATACAGTTTTCTGCAACGGGCGATGGTACTTCTCCGAAATGACTGAATATGATGCTCCAGATGCCACAAGAGCTTGGGCTGGTCAGCCATCCATGAGGATATCGACGTAGTTTCCTATCATTTTAGTAGTGATCAATGGCGGAGGATTTTTCTCTTCAACAGCCTCACCTCCAAGGAAGGTCCACGCTTTAGTTTTCCAGGTTGTGGTGGCTAGGTGATTGGCTGGAGCTTCTAAACGGCGATGGAGACCTTGATTGGTGTGTTGGAGAGCATCCTCTCCAGTGGCTAGCTTGCGGTGATGGTGACCTACGTCGTCCTGCACCTACATTTTGTTGTTCATCTTCATCGTCCCAGAGTTGGCGTCAGCTAAGATCTGTCTGCTGTCTTCTTGCGCAGGCATCATCAAATATCCACCACCTTTCTCAACAATAGCGCACCACATGTCCTGGTCGTCCGCAGTGGAAACATACTGATTGGTTATCCTGGGTCCTCCAGATGTCAGTCTTCCTTCTGCCCAAACAGGTTCCTCATGCAGAATTGTAGGAACATAACTCTGCCTGGGTATCAACTTTTTCACCGTTTTAAAGGGAAATGAAGGACGACAGATTGGGTTCAATGTCTGTTCCACTTCTTCCCTTAAGACCTCTTGAAGTGTCTCAGTTTTTTGCTCGCCATGCAATCCAAGTGCCTTCTCAATTTCCTCTCTCACTATCTGATGAAGAACACTTGTGAAATCAGTTGCTTCCTACATCACAGACATCAATACGATGTTTGGAAGCTGCTCAAATCTCTTGCGTGTAATTCTTTTTTTGATGCATTGTCTCCATATACTGGCACCATTTTATGAAGTCATCTGTTGTCGAAACCTCCTTCAGAAGTAGGGCTCGATACATGTCCTCAGCAACACCCTTCATGAGATGTGCAACTTTATCTTCCTTCTTCATTCTAGGATCCACTATTTTACAAAGCTGCAAGACATCTTGAATCTTGGATGCTGTAGTTTCTCATGGATGCTGTAACCTGCACTTTAATTTATCTTCAACCTTGCATTTCTGTCGTTGTGTGTCGCTGAAATACTTGCTCAGTTCTGCCTGGAATACTTCCCAGCTTGTGAACTTCTCCTCATTGTTCTCATATCATTGTTTGGCAGTGCCCTCCAAGTAGAAAAATATGTTAGCCAAACACACGGTGTCATCCCATATTTGGCCATACACTGATATACCTTCAGCCACTTGTTTGGATCTCGGCCATCGTCACCAGAGAACCTAGAAGGATGTCTCATGTGGTGGCACACAGTTGCTGTCATCATAACGTCCTCTTCTTCTGCTGTCTCTGGTAGATTGTGATCTGTTGAATATGGCTTGAACTCGGGTTTCTCACCAAGTAACCTGCGGCTCTGTCGTGGCCTGATGGGAGCTACTGTGTCATTGATAATGTGCGCTATCACAAGTTCCAGTACCCAGTGCCTCCACCAGAATAATGTCACATAGAAGAAGGTGTACTTAGATGAATGATGAACACTAACTTCACTTAACAAAGGTTTATTCAGCACTTGCACATACAAGAGTGCGGAGCAAACTGCCACCGACCAGAACACATACAGTATATATACAGCTACAGAACATTCCAGTACAATGATTCTTGATATTTGTGGATACTTCTAGAATGTACTTGAACCAAATATAGAAATTAAAATGGTACAGTCCAGGTGAGTTTTAAACTCATGACCCTCCATTCAACAGTTTAGTATCATAACTGCTACACCACAGTACTACTCAGCTTCTCCTGCGACAATATATTCGCTTTTATAAATATTGTAACTTCTCATTTCATGGCATTGATATACAATCATGAATAGAAAAGAGACACTTTTGGTTGGTAATTTGAGCATTTTGCTTAAGTCTGTAATTAAGAATCATAATAGGTAAAACTAATAATGTATGACAAAAATATCAGTTAAAGGGGCAACAAATTGTTTGCATCATGTTAACTGTGGCACTTTCTATAAATTATTTCCTTTGTAGACTAGTGACTGGAAAAGAATTTTATGTGGTGTTAAGTTGTTGTGTACCTAATATCGAAAAAGGCTCTTGGTCTTGATAACATCACTCTGGAATGGATACAAAATGGAGGTATATCCTTGAACACTAGCCTTTTTACACTCATCCTCTTTGTTTGGGAAACTCGGGAAGTACCTGATGATTTGAAGAATACTGCCACCATCACTATCCTCAAGAAAGGTGATCACAATGTATTTGGGAACTACCATGGTATATTGCTATTTCCAGCTGCAGATAAAGTTCTTACAAGAATTCTATTAAATCAACTCCAAATCATTTGAGAGATAATTTTACCTGAATCTCATTGTGGCTTCTGAACCTTCAGAGGCCCAACAGATATGATGTTTCTGTGCTAGACGACTCCAGAAAAAATGCAGAGAGCAACAGAGGTCTCTACATTTAGTGTTCTATGACTTGGAAAAAGCCTTTGATTCAGTGCCAGCTCTGGCATGAAACACTTTATGTCCTGAATGCTATGTGGAATTTGTTCAAGCTTTCCATGATGGCATATCTGGGTGGGCCCTTCATGTTAACTCTGCATCAGTTTTGTTCTCAACCACTCAGGGTTTGAAACAAATCTATGTGCTCGCTTCAATGCTCTTTGCAGTGTACATGGGTGCCAGGTTGTATGAATCATCTGCAAACAAGCAACGCATGAAGATGAAGTTTTGTTTTGATAGAGGTCTCTTCAGTCTGGCAAGACTTTACTCACAAAAAAGGACACAGGTTACCTGATGACACCACATTTCTGCTTCAAAACCTGCAAAGTTACAATAGTCAGTTGACTGCTTTAAAACTGCATGTGATCACTTTAGTCCTATCAACAATGTGAAAAAAATGAAGGTACTCACACAATACTCACACAAACTGCCCCAGGAATAACACTCCCTGAGTTCAATATCTTCATCTTAGAAACAATACTGGAACACGTTGATCGCTTTTCGTATCTTGAAAGCATCTTGTCTGAATGGTGTCCCTGTGAACAGGATGTCAATAAAAGAATTGGAGTTGCTCAAGCAGCATCCAGATGTTTAATGCACAGAGTCTTCATGAATAAAGACCTAATGCTGCGTATTGAAATCATGTTGTGCAGAGCTGTTGTCATTTCTGTGCTACTATATGGCTGTGAAACTTGACACTCTATCGCTGTGATATCAAAAAACTAGAGCACTTCCACTAACCGAAAATGAGATACATCTTGGGCATTAAGTTGGAGGGCTATGTGACCACTACTGTAGTTCTGGAAAAAGCACAGCGTTGAGGCAACCACCATCCCTCATCAGATGAGATGATTAGGCTATGTTCACTGCATGACTGATACCAGGCTTCCCCTTTAAATTCTTTATAGAGTACTCTGCTTTGGCCGTAGACCTCATGCAGCCCCTCTTAAGTGTTTTGACAACCAGCAGAAACACATCATGAAGATGACTGGTTTAAACATACAACCATGGGAAGAATGTGCCTTGGACTGCTTACTGTGGAGGAAAACTATTTGCACACTGTACACTGCAGGTATGAAGAGGCCAAGCAACAAGTAAGAAAGCTCCATCAATTAAAACCCCACCCTCCTAAAACCATTCACTGTAATTCATATGAGTGCATGTTTTATGGCAGGATTGGTCTGCTCAGTCATTGGAAACACATCCTTTTAAGCTGAGTCAGAATCCTTCCCTATGCAGTAAGAAGTTACGTATTCTCGAAATGAAGCTGCAGCCAACAACGACCTATGAAAGAGTGTTGATGCTGAATATTAACAAATAATTTGTACTTTTCCACAAAATGAAAGCAAATGTAATTCAAATAAAAACATCACAAATTTGTAACTAAAAGCTCATATTTGTAAAAAAAACTGTGATGCAAAGAAATTTAAGTGAGATTGTTAAAGCAGTCGTGACATCAAGACTGTTAAAATATTGTAAACTGTGGGGTCAGGAATTTTTCCTGCCTCGAGATGACTGGGTGTTGTTGTGTCGTCTTCATAATCATCATTCATTCCCATTACGGTCAGAGGAAGGCAACGGCAAACCACCTCCATTAGGACCTTGCCTAGTAAGGCGGTGCGGGTCTCCCGCATCGTTCCCCTACACTCTGTAAAGAAGCATGGGACTTCATTTCCATTTCAGTAATAAAATGAACTACACCTTAATACATAACAAAGATAGGAATTTTTAAAAACTTATAAATATTTTTGTGACCATATGCTTTGGTATTATTTCAGTTTGTTTACTTTGTTTGGCAAACTAATTTGGCTCACATTGTCATTTCCTTGCAAATGTAAAATAAACCCCAGAGATGACATATTTGATTTAATAATATTAAAACCTGAGGACCATCCAACTTCATTTTCACTTCACAGAAGATAAACTGAAATTAGACTTCACAGCAGTTAACATAAAAGGGAAATGTTCATTCCCAACTTTGCATGACATGTATCTAACTTATAGCAATTGCAGTGAAATATAAACACCAAGCAGAATAAAGGAAAGTTATTGTTGATTAAATATTTCATAGTTTAACGATGGTAGAAAACTTAAGGAAGCAGTATGTCAACCCCTCGCTATTATTACGTGATCTTCTTTTTCAAGATCATTTCCCAAAGAGCCTAATTCACATATGACATGTCTAAGCCCTGCTCTTAACTTAAAAATACTAGTTACCTGGTAATCACTTCATGTCTGACATTCCCCCCCCCCCCCCCCCTTGTGACTTCCACCCAGCAGTAAGACTTTCTTATTCTTCTTAAAAAATTTATACTTGCACTTAGCTCTCAGCTTATGCCCTATATTGTCAGACTATTTCTGAATTTCTGGGGTTGTATGAATGCTTTTGTCCTCAGTCCCCAAAGTGCTGTAGCTATTGGACACAGCTAGATTAAAACTATCGGAATGGGAAGAGATAATTTGACTAATTACAATACAGACAGAGGCATTTAAGCAGTCTTTCCTCCTGCACAACTGGGATTGGAAATCTTAACTTGTGATACCTTGGTAAGTGCTCTCTAACATACACTTCATAGTAATTCGCATAGTATGTATGTACATGCAGATTTACTGTTCACCTTTTAGTCCTGTCATAAATTTCGATTCTCTGCAATAAAATTAAACACCTCTTACTTATCTGGTCTCCCCGTCCAACGATCAGCGATTCTCTGTTGCACCAAATTTCAAAAGTTTCTGTTTTAGTTTATTTGAACTGTTTATTGTCCGCTTTTCACTTCTGTACGCAGCTACATGATAGGCAAATACCTTCGGAAAAAGACTTCCTAATACTTAAATTTATATTCGATATCAACGAATTTCTCTTTTTCTGAAGGACACTCTTGGAATAAGAGATGATCTAATGTATATGGACTTAAGATATCCTACAGCATTTCGGAAAACATAAAAACATGTAATTGGCGTGTTATTTTATATCTTTCACTACAATTTCAAAATCAATACAATTAATATTGTACGTCTCAAAATTCTACTTCTCAGTATTCCTACAATCGTCTTCTACTTTTTGAAATAATTAAAATACTGGCTACTTGTATGTACGGTTCATAATCAGTTTCATATATACCGCGTACCATTCTTCGAATTATGTCGATGTTTGGTTTTTAAGATCGATTAGCTGCAACAGTGACGCCAACCATAGACAACGAATTGTTGTAACAACTGTGTTGCAGTTAAATATGAACTGTAGAAATATTTTAGCTGTTGCTTTATGACATGCAAGTGGTGGTAGAGGAAGTCATTTTCAGCAGTGGTAAATGTGTTGGGTTTGAATAATACCAGCTCATGGAAGATCTAATTTCCATGTGTCCGAAGTTAGGGACTACAGTTTTATCGACATAATTACATAACCTTTAAACTGACAGTAATATTCGATTCTCAGAATTTGTTAATTTTGCAAACAATTCTCATGCTGTGTTGGTAGTTGTTGTTTGTCGCAAAAAAGAAGTGTTAAGCTGTAGTCGCATGTAAGGTTTGAAACAGCTATATGATATTCATTTCGTGTATGAGCGATTTAGCCCTCTGTTATGAATTTAAGAATTTCTATTACCGTGAAAAATGAATTATTGTATGGGATGCCTACATGCAGGTTAGCCGTACATTGTTTGAATTTAAGACACCCTCTCGCTACAAACATCTACTGCTCTTAACTTAAAAATACTAGTTACCTGGTAATCACTTCATGTCTGACATTTCCCCCCCCCCCCCCCCCCCCCCCTTGTGACTTCCACCCAGCAGTAAGACTTTCTTATTCTTCTTAAAAAATTTATACTTGCACTTAGCTCTCAGCTTATGCCCTATATTGTCAGACTATTTCTGAATTTCTGGGGTTGTATGAATGCTTTTGTCCTCAGTCCCCAAAGTGCTGTAGCTATTGGACACAGCTAGATTAAAACTATCGGGTTAAGTACATCTCCTGGAGCTTTTCACTGATCTGAAAGACTTGCCTACAATCCAGTCATCTGATCTAGCTGCAACATTACTGCTGCAGACTGTGGTAGCATAACTGCCAGTTCTTCTAGTTCCTGTACAAACATTTTCTTTAAGGAAAATGTTCAAAGTTTATAGTTCAATTAATTATTTGTTTTGGGACTACTATAACGTGCATGAACAACTTTGTATCCTTCTTGCACTGAACATCTTATCTTCTCTGAAACATAAGTAACTGAGGAAATGTCTTTATTCAAAATAATTGTTATTGTAAGTGCCTGGAGACGACAGTGCCCATGCATGTGTGTGAGGTGTGTGCTACTCGATCTGACGAAGAACTTTGTCTGATAGTTTATCCAACAGTCTACTTTTAAATGTACCTGTCCACTGCTCTAGGACTCCTCTACATTGTGAATAACAGTCTATTCTGATTCTTATAGTACAGGGTTTATTCAGTAAAAGTGAGCAGTAATAATATTGTATAAGTAGATAATTGTATAACTTGCAGAAGCCATGTTAAGGACTTTGGAATTCTTACAGTCACATCCCAAAATATTTACTCCTTGATGGTTTTGTTGCCCATGATAAAAATCATTGGTTTACACAGCCACAATACAAGACATAAAAATAATTTTCATGTGGACTTTGCCTACTCGTCTAACGCTGATAATGGAGTTATGTACTCTCATGGGAAGACTTTCAACAAGCTCCTCTCTAACATAAGCAAGAAACTGGAAATCTGTACCAGTTCATTAAAATTAAAATATATCTAGTTAGCAATCTTTTCCACAAACTATCTTAATATCTAGGTTTGAAGATCCAAAAGTTCTGTTAACTGCAAGGCAGTTAGTAGCGTTTGTTATAAAGCTGCGTGACAATTAAAGTACTGTACATAGGACTCAGTATTTACAGATGTTAGAAAATTTTTTGTTTGAAAAATATCATTGTATTCTAGTAAATGATAAGCTATTAATAGCAGATAAACAGAAACTATATTGTAAAACTAAGAAAGCAGAAGCTTTTTTCAGACTAGCAACTTTCTTACTGATTTACTCAGTTCAGTTTAGATAGCGTAAGTTAAGATAATGCTAAGCAGCACAGTAAAATTTATTGTTTATATAGTCTACAGACTAAGTTTCTGTTATGTTCTTGTATTGTGCTGATGTATACCTTGACTTATTCCACATCCCTGAATGTTCTCGTTCTTGATGGGATCTACAGTACACAGTCAATGAATGGGATGTGACAAATGTTAATTCCAAATTTAATGAATTTACAACTGGGTTTCTATAAATTTTTAGAGCTGCTTACCCAAGAAAGCCCTGGATTCCGAAGCAAATCAAAATATTATGTCCTAAGAAAAGGAAATTGTTTGAAATGGTTAGGACAAACAGAAGAGCAGAACTAATTACATATTATAAGTAATACTGTGCTGAGTTAAAGAAAGTGATTAAGAAATAAAAAAAAAAAATCTTTATAATGAGTGAAATCAATAATTCAAATAATAAAATTAAATCTGAATGGCAACAGCTAAATCTGATTTAGAAATGTGAAGGCTATGTTTTTAAAGAAAACAGCCAAATAAAAAATATTGCTAATGTGTTTAATAATCACTTCCTAGAAGCAGCTCAGAAGATTGCCATGGGCTGTTCAAGGGATAAAGTGATAGAATATTTGCAAGAGGAAATTCCTCATTCATTCAGGCAAATTATGATTATTCCATGCCCTGCCAAAGAAATTAAGAACACAATAAACTTTCTCAAAATTAAAAACTTCCATGGAGTTGACAGTATCTCAAGTAAAGTACTGGTGCTAAAATACACAATGTATTCAGTCACATTTACAACACATCATTACCACAGAGGATATTTCCAGGCATACTGAAATACACCACTATCAGACCTCTTACAAGAAAGGTAGTAAGTCAGATGTTAATAACTAACCAGTCTCACTACTTATCTCCTTCTTGAAGGTACTGGAGAACATTATGCATGCAAGAACCATAACACACCTCTCTCAAAATAAGAGACTTAGTTGGTCTCAATTTGGATTTCAAAGTTGACTCTGTGCAGAATACCTCACAAATCAGATTACACATAATTTAAATGACAAAATATTGCCAACAGGTATTTTTTGTGACTTGTCAAAAGAATTTCATTGTGCAATATGCTCTATTCTCCTCGAGAAGTTCAAACATTGTGGTACAGTAGAGCGTCGATTAGCCAAACGTCGGTCAACCGAACGGCCGCTTAACCGAACTGTGTACTCACTTGCACCTGTTACTCTCCCACCCTACCGTCCATCATCCCCCTCACTCCAAAACCAAGTTTCCCACAGTAGTCGCCGCACTGGGCCACCGCTGGCGGAACATTGCTTCTAATGGGGCCTTCACGAGGCGCTGCTGACCGGCCAAGCCGCCAGTTGCTGTGTTTCAACAATCAGCACACTTCTGTTGGCTTGGCACTGGCAGTAGAAGTAGCGGCAGAAGAAAATTCACAAGGTATGATTGAAAATGACAAACAGAATGATATGTCCGAAATTCTCGGTATGCTAAAAGAAATAGATTGCCACGAATGTGATGAAGAAGATGTTCATGAATGGATGAATATCGATGATGCAGATCCAGGACACCAAATCATGCAGGACAGCGAGATTGTAAATGTCGTCACTGATAAAGATGACGCCGCCAGCATCTCATCAATCAGTGCTCCAGAAAGTGCAGATGAAAGTATACCAACAGCTTCTTAGGCGTTCACTTGTTTAGATACTGCCTTGCAATGGTTTGAAACCCAAGATGAAAGTTACCAGTTTCAGATATCTGTAATGAAAAAAGTACGTGACTTAGCTGCTCGTGCTGGCCAGAGTGGCCATGCGGTTCTGGGCGCTACAGTCTGGAACCAAGCGACCGCTACGGTCACAGGTCTGAATCCTGTCTCGGGCATGGATGTGTGTGATGTCCTTAGGTTAGTTAGGTTTAATTAGTTCTGAGTTCTAGGCGACATGATCTCAGAAATTAAGTCGCATAGTGCTCAGAGCCATTTTTTTTTAGCTGCTCATAAGCGTGTAGGCTTGCTTAGACAGACCAAAATAAAGGACTTTTTTAAACGTTAATTTTGTATACTGTGTGTATTGTTCATGCAAAATGCGTATGTAATATGTATATATTTTTGTTTAATAAACTGTACCACATACTATATATTCCTACTGAAGTTGCCTTTGTATGTTACTTTGTAATACTAAAAGAGATGCCTGTTTTTATGAATAAATTTACTGTACAGTACTACTTTTTGGCAAATAAAAATGTACAGTTCAATTATTCGAACAAACCAGTTTTCCGAACACCCATGTCCCCCAATTACTTCGGATAATCGACGCTCTACTGTATTATGAAAAGGATAGTTGTTGCTCACCATATAGCAGAGATGCTGACTAGCAGATAGACACAACAAAAAGACTTTCAGCCACCAAGACCCTTCTGACTTCAGCTGCTAGAGACTGTGGTCATGTGTGTGTGAGTTGCATTTGCATGAGAGATAGAGAGAGAGAGAGAGAGAGGAGAGAGAGAGAGAGAGAGAGAGAGAGAGAGTGTGTGTGTGTGTGTGTGTGTGTGTGTGTGTGTGTGTGTTTTGCGAAAGGCCTTGGTGGCCAAAAGCTCATTTTGTGACAGTCTTTTTGTTGGGTCTATCTGCAACTCAACATCACTGCTATGTGGTGATAGGCAACTATCCTTTCCATAATATTACTACAGTCCATCCTGGAGTTTCCATTGTCTACACATTATGATACAAGAGATAACTTGTTTTCCGTCTGTATAACAAAAAGGATGCAAAGTGTTGCATTAAGAAAATCAGGAAGTGCAATCAATAAAACCGCATCTTCTGAGTGAGAAATAATCACTACCGGTGTACCAAAGGGATGAATATTGGGCCTACTCTTGATCTTGTTGTATGTAAATGATCTTCTATCATAGATTCAAGACTTAGAAATAGTTCTCTTTGTTGGCTATGCAAGTATTATAATTAAGCCTATTTGAGTAACTTCAACACTTGAAATTGTAAATAATATTTACTTGGAAATTTAATAGCTCTCTGTAAATGGACAATTACTGAACTTAGATAAAATACAATAAGTGAAATGTGAACAATAAACATCAGTTCAAACAAGCGAAGAACAGAAGCTTTTGATATGTGGTGTTACAAAAAATGTCTTATTGGTGTAGGTTGAAGTAATTATTCAGAGATGAAGAGTCCTGCACCGGATGGACTAGTATGGAGAACTGCATCAAAGCAACAACTCAACAACCTGTCATAGACATTCACCCTTGCATGTAAAATTCTGTTCTCAACCACAGTAGAGATGCATATTCTACACAGAAATGCTTTTTACTTGTAATATTACGGTTGTGAAATTTACAGATAATCCTAAATTCATTCTTATTATTAGTCACAAATACCATTATGGAATATTGGCATGTAAGTGTCAGAATATCAGGATCCCTGGACCCCCAAAGACACTTCTGCATGATGTTCATTTATTAACTGTTGAAAAAATTCTTATTCCACACTACTCTAGAATAAAACTTTATTGACCTTAGCTGCATTGCCTCAGAAGATTGTGTCCTAGGACAGTACTGAGTGAAAGTATGCAAAGTACACCAGCAATCCTGTCTGAAGGTCAACAGTACTAATATAAAATGGAATGACCTTACAAGCTCAGTCATAGTTCTCTGATAGTGCCCTGGGAAAATGCAGTGAGTCTACGAACAATACAGCTTAGAAATCACTTTGCATCCCATCTTAGATTATTGCTCAGGTGTGTAGGAATCATACAAGATGATATAAATAGAGGATACTGAACATATACAAAGAAGTGCAGCACAAATGGGCACAGGGTTGTTTGACTCATGATACAGTTTTACAGGAATGTTTGAAAATCTAAACTGGCAGTCTCTTGAAGACAGCAATTATCGAAAGAAATCCTACTTAAAAAGCATTCAGATCTAATATATATCAGAGAATCTAGAGATACTCATCACTCCCTGTGAATTGTTCCCATAGGAATGGGAAGAGATAATTTGACTAATTACAATACAGACAGAGGCATTTAAGCAGTCTTTCCTCCTGCACAACTGGGATTGGAAATCTTAACTTGTGATACCTTGGTAAGTGCTCTCTAACATACACTTCATAGTAATTCGCATAGTATGTATGTACATGCAGATTTACTGTTCACCTTTTAGTCCTGTCATAAATTTCGATTCTCTGCAATAAAATTAAACACCTCTTACTTATCTGGTCTCCCCGTCCAACGATCAGCGATTCTCTGTTGCACCAAATTTCAAAAGTTTCTGTTTTAGTTTATTTGAACTGTTTATTGTCCGCTTTTCACTTCTGTACGCAGCTACATGATAGGCAAATACCTCCGGAAAAAGACTTCCTAATACTTAAATTTATATTCGATATCAACGAATTTCTCTTTTTCTGAAGGACACTCTTGGAATAAGAGATGATCTAATGTATATGGACTTAAGATATCCTACAGCATTTCGGAAAACATAAAAACATGTAATTGGCGTGTTATTTTATATCTTTCACTACAATTTCAAAATCAATACAATTAATATTGTACGTCTCAAAATTCTACTTCTCAGTATTCCTACAATCGTCTTCTACTTTTTGAAATAATTAAAATACTGGCTACTTGTATGTACGGTTCATAATCAGTTTCATATATACCGCGTACCATTCTTCGAATTATGTCGATGTTTGGTTTTTAAGATCGATTAGCTGCAACAGTGACGCCAACCATAGACAACGAATTGTTGTAACAACTGTGTTGCAGTTAAATATGAACTGTAGAAATATTTTAGCTGTTGCTTTATGACATGCAAGTGGTGGTAGAGGAAGTCATTTTCAGCAGTGGTAAATGTGTTGGGTTTGAATAATACCAGCTCATGGAAGATCTAATTTCCATGTGTCCGAAGTTAGGGACTACAGTTTTATCGACATAATTACATAACCTTTAAACTGACAGTAATATTCGATTCTCAGAATTTGTTAATTTTGCAAACAATTCTCATGCTGTGTTGGTAGTTGTTGTTTGTCGCAAAAAAGAAGTGTTAAGCTGTAGTCGCATGTAAGGTTTGAAACAGCTATATGATATTCATTTCGTGTATGAGCGATTTAGCCCTCTGTTATGAATTTAAGAATTTCTATTACCGTGAAAAATGAATTATTGTATGGGATGCCTACATGCAGGTTAGCCGTACATTGTTTGAATTTAAGACACCCTCTCGCTACAAACATCTACCTGCCACTAGAGAAAATTAAGTTCATCGGATTTCATTATAGGGCTAGTTGCATTATGTAGGTTTGTTGTAACGTGCTTCCATAGTATATTCGTACAGCTGTCCGTGAGTACTAACGTCATTTTGTTCTTCACACACCTTGCTGCCAGCGAAAAGAAACGCAAAATTAACCTAAAACCAATTTCATTGCCCTTGTTAGTTTTTCGTATTTCATGTGCTCGACGTGTAGGCCGACTGATTTTCAGCAGTGATTATCGTGTTTTACTAGGAGTAAATTCATCTCATTCCGTTTTGATGTCTGAGGGGTCAACGCAAGAAAGTACTGGTCCATGATAGCGTATTCCGAAATATTGCATGTTATATGCGAAGTTAGATTTGTAGTAATCATGTTAGTTGAATGCATACTTGCTAAGAAAAGCCTACGGCTGAAATGTACTATAATGGAAATTAATCTTTCCGATGTTACACTCTTGGGTTCAGAACTGTGGTGTCGGAATCCATAAATTAGGACAATGGTGGTCGACTTCGTTTTCCAGACTTGTAGCATATTTTACTATCACTGCTGACACACAAAAATTTATAGTTGGTTATCAGTATTGTTGACTACATGAACCGTTGTTCCATGATTGGTCAAAGTTCCACTGATACATTAGCACCGGCTATATTTTTGTTTTTATCTAGAGTTATAATGTAACTGTAACGTACATGTACTTAGTAAACAATAATAAATTTCATAATTTATTTATATATGTGGACAATACTAGTGGATCTTCAACACACATTAATCCCCATTCCATGTTATTGAATAGAAAACTGACACTGTTACTAAAGTTGGACAAGAAGTGTATGTTTGATTAGCTATCTGTCTTACTGCCATGTCTGAGAATAGTTTCATGAGATAAAATAAGTGTGTGCACTCACAGGTGTTTCAGAAAAAATGTGTGGTCAGATACTTGTTCTCAACACATTCACTGTAGGCCTACTGCCCTATGAAACATGACATTAATAACAAAATGTTACAGTTCAAAAATAAAAACACTCATAAATGTGTCATCCTGAGTAAAAATATCCCTGGCACAGAATCGAAAATTGTGGAACAATTATAACATCAAAGGGGAATCTTTGCCCACTGTCAACTGATATGTATTAGAATTTTCTAAAATATATTAGTTGGTTAACGTAAATAGAACAGTTATACAAATACTGATAAAGTTTGCCTTTTGAAAATAAGATTTTATGTCTGTGGATGCATAGAATTTGCTACCAAATTATTTACTTGGAATATTTTTCCATTTGTTTAGATGGGCATTGAATTAATTACCAGTACCTAAAGAAATTTAGTGTAATTATAAATTGTGCAGATATTTTTAATTTTTAGATGCTCATACTTTGTAATTATCAAACTTTTCTGTAGACTGAACAATATGCGTGGCACATACTTCATTGGAAACTTTTTATATTATGTTAAATAATTCTTCCGTCTCTTCTTGGCAAGGGTGCCCATATGATAGTTTTTAGAGGGTGACGGGGAGGGGGGTGGGCTCTACCTGTAGGTAGTATTAATAATTTGAAAGGTGAATGGCTTCTCATAGGTAGACATAAGAAAAACTGAAAGTTACAACTCAGTTAAAGACATACCTAACACCAACTTCTAAATCATTTTCTTGAAAAACACTTAACTACACTATATTTTTTCCTGTGTCTGCGAGCTGTGGGGAGGGGACGGCAAGCACTGCCCCCCCCCCCCCCCCGCCCCCTCCACCCCAGGTATGGGTCCCTTGATTCTTGGTAGATCAGTTTCTCAATTATGAATAAAAAAACACGATATTGTGTGTGTTCTGTAGTATTAATTTATGCTGTTCACCATGTTTTCAGCTTAGGTTTTATGCAGATCCCCACTCTAATTTATCCTGTGAAAATCTGAATCACTGCTGCAGTCTACATCCATTTGAGCCTGCTTACAATATTTGTGACCAGGTCATGCTCTAAAATTTTTACCCACCACGCATCCTTCAATTACCAAAGTGGCCATTCCTTGATGCCTCGATTAGTCAGTTTGTGCCATAAATTTCTTTTTTTCTCCCAGTTTCATTCAGAACCATCTCTTTAGTTGTTCAATCTACCCATCTAATCTTCAGCATTTACAGCACCACATTTCAAAAGCTTATAGGCCCTGTTCTCTTCTTGTTTGAACAGCTTACTGTCCATGTTTGTCATGTACAAGACTACAGTCCACAGAAATACTTTCATAAAGGACTTCCTAACACTTAAATTTATATTGACTGTTAACAAATTTTTCTTTTTTAGAAATGCTTTTGTTGCTTTTTCCTGGCTGTAATTTACATCCTCTTTACTTTGGCCCACATCACTTGTGTTGGGGCCCAAATAGCAACCTTCTAATACTGTGTGTGTCTAATTCCCTCAACAACACCTAATTTAACTTGGCTATGTTCCATTACTCTTGTTTAACATTTGTTGATGTTCATCTTATGTTCTCTTTCCATTCTATTCAACTGCTCTTCCAATTCCTTTGCCATCTCTGACAATTACAATACCAACATCAAAGTTTTTATTTCTTCATCCTGAACTTCAATTCCCTTTCTAAATTTCTCCATGGTTTCCTTTACTGCTTGTTAAATATTCAGATTGAATAACATTTGGGATACAATACTGACCCATTCCTTTCTCAGTTACTACTTTCCTTTCATGTTGATGGACTTTGGTAATGGCAGTCTGTGTACTGTACAAGACGTAAATAAATATTTGCTCCCTGTGTTTTATCCGTGCTACCTTAAAAATTTCAGCGTGTAGTCCAGTCAGTATCGTCAAAAACTTTCTCTAAATCTACAAATGCTACAAAGGTTTACCTTTCTTCAACCAATCTTCTCAGACAAGACATTAGGTCAGTATTGTCTCATGTTTTTCTACATATCTTGGGAGCCCAAACTGATCTTCCCCAAGGTCTGCTTCTACCAGTTTTTCTGTTCTTCTGTAAATAATTTGTGTCAGTATTTTGCAACCATGATTTGTTAAGTTGATGGTTCAATAGTATTCAAACCTGGTAGCAAGTACCTTCTTTGGAACTGGAATTTTTACATTCGTGAAGTCTGAAGGTATGTCCCCTGTCTCTTATATCATGCACACAAAGTGGAATAGTGCTGTTATGACTGGCCCTCCCAAGTCTCTCTTTGGTTCAAAAGGAATGTCATCTGCTACAAGGTCCTTGTTTCCACCTAAGTCTTTCAATTCCCTCTTAGATTTTCACAGTATCATATTTCCCATCTCACCTTCACCTTCTTCCTCCCCTCTTTTTTATAATATTGTCCCATATTTGTTTCCCCTACACAGACACACTACATATTTCTTCCACCTTTCAGCTTTGGTATCTTCCTTGCTTAGTACTGGTCTGCCACCGGAGCTGTTGATATTCATACAGCTGCTTCTGGTTAAGTTTTTATATACTGTAACCCCACTTTCTTCCACATTAGCACAACATACCATACCCAAAATTACGCATTTTGGAGAGATCTTTAATGCAGTACACTGGAACTGCATAATTTCATAACTTACTAGCATAAATTTGACAGCCACCAGACTCAACATACTAACTTTGTAAGGATTGAAATCAGGATGGTTGCTGTTCGATTTGTTTCTGTCAGCCATTCACAGTGAGTACAGGTGACACGGTCTATTCAGCCAGTCACAAATGAGCGAAGGACCCATGATCTAGTCATCCAAACACAACATGACTTTTCTGTCACATGATGTAAATATATACAGTTTAAGAACAAGCATATCTACGCATTGACATACAGGGTGGTCCATTGATCATGACCAGGCCGAATATCTCACGAAATAAGCATCAAACAAAAAACCACGAAGAACGAAACTTGTCTAGCTTGAAGGGGGAAACCAGATGGCGCTATGGTTGGCCCACTAGATGGCACTGCCATAGGTCAAACGGATATCAACTGTGTTTTTTTTAAATAGGAACCCCCATTTTTTATTACATATTCGTGTAGTACGTAAAGAAATATTAATGTTTTAGTTGGACCATTTTTTTAGCTTTGTGATAGATGGCGCTGTAATAGTCACAAACATATGGCTCAAGATTTTAGACGAACAGTTGGTAACAGGTAGGTTTTTTAAATTAAAATACAGAACATAGATACGTCTGAACATTTTATTTCGGTTGTTCCAATGTGAAACATGTATCTTTGTGAACTTATCATTTCTGAGAACGCATGCTGTTACAACGTGAATACCTGTAAATACCACATTAATGCAATAAATGCTCAGAATTATGTCCATCAACCTCAATGCATTTGGCAATAAGTGTAACGACATTCCTCTCAACAGCGAGTAGTTTGCCTTCCATAATGTTCGCACATGCATTGACAATGCACTGGCGCATGTTGTCAGGCGTTGTCGGTGGATCACAATAGCAAATATCCTTCAACTTTCCCCACAGAAAGAAATCCGTAACATCTGTAGAACATTACGTAGGAAATCGGCATACATTGCACCATTTAGATAGCCATCGATGAAATGGGGGCCAATTATCCTTCCTCCCATAATGCCGCATCCATACATTAACCCGCCAATGTTGCTGATGTTCCACTTGTCACAGCCGTCGTGGACTTTCCGTTGCCCAATAGTGCATATTATGCCAGTTTTCATTACCATTGTTGGTGAATGACGCTTCCTGCGTGCGTGCAAAAAATATGTCATCGTCCCATAATTTCTCGTGTGCCCAGTGGCAAAACTGTACACGGAGTTCAAAGTCGTCGGCATGCAATTTCTGGTGCATATAAATATGGTACGGGTGCAATCGATGTTGATGTAGCATTCTCAACACCAACGTTTTTTAGATTCCCGATTCTGGCGCAATTTGTCTGCTACTCATGTGCGGATTAGCCATGACAGCAGCCTACTTAGGCATCATCATTTGTTGCAGGTCGTCGTTGACGTTTCAAATGTGGCTGAACATTTTCTGTTTCCTTAAATAACATAAATATCTGGCGAACGGTCCGGACACTTGGATGATGTCGTCCAGGATACCGAGCAGCGTACATAGCATGCCCGTTGGGCATTTTGATCACAATAGCCATACATCAACATGATATCGACCTTATCTGCAATTGGAAACAGTCCATTTTAAGACGGATAATGAATCACGAAGCAAATACCATCCGCATTAGCGGAATGTTACGTGATACCACGTACTTATACGTTTGTGACTATTACAGCGCCATCTATCACAAAGCGAAAAAAGTGGTCCAACTAAAACATTCATATTTCTTTACGTAATACACGAATATGTAATAAAAAATGGGGGTTCCTATTTTTAAAAAATGCAGTTGATATCCGTTTGACCTATGGCAGCGCCATTTAGCAGGCCAACCATAGCGCCATCTGGTTTCCCCCTTCAAGCTAGATGAGTTTCGTTCTTTGTAGTTTCTTCGTTTGATATGCTTATTTCGTGAGATATTTGGCCCGGTCGCTATCAATGGACCAACCTTATATTATGTATACATGGTATCCCAAAAAAGATAACAATACATAGTATATTGTGCAGGAAGGCACACTAATCAGTTTTCAAGAAGGAACCCATATCTGGAAACACACGGCTTTGGCACTGGAGGGCATCAGAGTCTCAGATGGGTGTGTGTTGCACATTATGTAAATAAACCCAACATGAGTAGAACATCGAACTGTTTTCATTAAAAATAGGCTTCGAACTGTGCATCTCCTACATCAATGTCGAGTCTACATCAGCAGTGCTGAGCCTCACGCACATGAGACTGTATTTGCCTCTGTCTTTGATGTATTTCAGTTGCTTTGTGGATCTTATCGTTATGGTCTTCTGGGTCATTCCATGGTAACTCACGTTACTAACAAGGGAACCTCCCCATCGCACCCCCCTCAGATTTAGTTATAAGTTGGCACAGTGGATAGGCCTTGAAAAACTGAACACAGATCAGTTGAGAAAATAGGAAGAAGTTGTGTGGAACTGTGAAAAAATAAGCAAAATATACAAACTGAGTAGTTCAAGGGCAGATAGGCAACATTAAGGACGATGGGAACGCAGGAGCGCCGTGGTAACGTGAGCAGCTGCGGAACGAAAGGTCCTTGGTTCAAATCTTCCATCGAGTGAAAAGTTTAATTTTTTATTTTCAGTTTATGTGACAAACTCTTATGTTTTCATCACTTTTTTGGGAGTGATTATCACATCCACAAGAAAACCTAAATCGGGCAAGGTAGAAGAATCTTTTTACCCATTCGCCAAGTGTACAAGTTAGGTGGGTCGACAACATATTCCTGTCATGTGACGCACATGCCGTCACCAGTGTCGTATAGAATATATCATATGTGTTTTCCTGTGGAGGAATCGGTTGGCCTATGACCTTGCGATCAAATGTTTTCTGTTCCCATTGGAGAGGCACGTCCTTTCGTCTACTAATCGCACGGTTTTGCGATGCGGTCGCAAAACACAGACACTAAACTTATTACAGTAAACAGAGATGTCAATGAACGAACGGACAGATAATAACTATGCAAAAATAAAGAAAGTAGAATTTTCAGTCGAGGGAAGACTTGAACGTAGGACCTCTCGTTCTGCAGCTGCTAACGCTACCACGGGACCACAGGGCTCCTAAGCACGCATTGTCCATTATGTTGCTTATGTCGCCCATGGACTACTCAGTTTGTATATTTTGCTTATTTTTTCACAGTTCCACACAACTTCTTCCTGTTTTCTCAATTGATCTGTGTTCAGTTTATCAAGGCCTATCCACTGTGCCAACTTATAACTAAATCTGAGGGGGGTGCGATGGGGAGGTTCCCTTGTAAGTGACGTTTATATTAAAGTTTTGGACAATTAACAGAAGGAAACGTTTCTATTAAATATTTTTATACCTCAAAACATACTTTATACAAAATGCTCTATAAACCTATATCACAATAATTCTTACATTACTATATGATAAATAAAATAAAAAAGTCTGCTCTGTTTTATGTGAACATTTCTTGTAAGTTTTACACACAATACCGGAAGATCTTATAAGTATTTTAACAAAGTTCCAAACATTTAATCCTTAATAAAATAAATATTAAAACATAATGAACACACAAATCACATTACGACATACGGTAACTCACATTACATTGTCACAGATAACAGTCAAACTTGAAAAAAACCATGGGAATTTACACTTGGAGGGTTCACTTTTCTGACAAGCTTGTCTTTAGTGTAGTATATCTCATTGTTAATTTCACACCACTTCCAAAACTTCCCATCTTTCATCATAACATCAACTATAAACTCACCATTTTCAATTTTAGTAACATTACCTGGAAAATATGAATTGTCATATTTTGCCACCACCCAGTCATCTACTTGTATATCTAGTGATTTTTCTGTTCTGTTATTGTTTTCCTCTGCAGCTGATAAAGTGGTGTGTCCTACAACTTCATTATTATAGAGTTCCAAGTGATGAATTTTAGAAATGTTCAAGAAAGGCTTGCAGTTCTCGATTAAGGCCGAGAGATGTAGTTTTTTGCTTCTTTGGCTAAAGTCTTCTTCACCCATAAAAACTGCTGTCACATTAGAAGAAGAATTCAACAATGCTTTTACAAAATCTGTTGCATTATTTACAACGCATTTCCTGCTTTTCACACGAGACCAAACTTGGCGTTTGACAGCCCTACCAATTCCATCCACTGGCTCCTTCCCATGAGAAGTTGCAAAGTACTTCCATGATATTCTTTTGGCATGAATCTTGCTTAGAACTTTTATGTTGTTGTTGTTGTTGTTGTTGTTGTTGTTGTTGTGGTGGTGGTCTTCAGTCCTGAGACTGGTTTGATACAGTTCTCCATGCTACTCTATCCTGTGCAAGCTTCATCATCTCCCAGTACCTACTGCAGCCTACATCCTTCTCAATCTGCTTAGTGTAGTCATCTCTTGGTCTTCCTCTACGATATTTACCCTCCACGCTGCACTCCAGTACTAAATTGGTGATCCCTCGATGCCTCAGAACATGTCCTACCAACCGTTCCCTTTTTCTAGTCAAGTTGTGCCACAAACTCCTCTTCTCCCCAATTCTATTCAATACCTCCTCATTAGTTATGTGATCTACCCATCTAATCTTCAGAATTCTTCTGTAGCACCACATTTCGAAAGCTTCTATTCTCTTCTTGTCTAAACTATTTATCGTCCATGTTTCACTTCCAGACATGGCTACACTCCATACAAATACTTTCAGAAAAGACTTCCTGACACTTAAATCTATACTCGATGTTAACAAATTTCTCTTCTTCAGAAACGCTTTCCTTGCTGTTGCCAGTCTACATTTTATATCCTCTCTACTTCAACCATCATCAGTTATTTTGCTCCCCAAATAGCAAAACTCATTTACTACTTTAAGTGTCTCATTTCCTAATCTAATTCCTGCAGCATCACCCGTCTTAATTCGACTACGTTCCATTATCCTCGTTTTGCTTTTGTTGATGTTCATCTTATACCCTCCTTTCAAGACACTGTCCATTCTGTTCAGCTGCTCTTCCAAGTCCTTTGCTGTCTCTGACAGTATTACAACGTCATCGGCGAACCTCAAAGTTTTTATTTCTTCTCCATGGATTTTAATGCCTCCTTCAAACTTTTCTTTTGTTTCCTTTACTGCTTGCTCAATATACAGATTGAATAGCATTGGGGAGAGGCTACAACCCCGTCTCACTCCCTTCCCAACCACTGCTTCCCTTTCATGTCCCTCGACTCTTATAACTGCCATCTGGTTTCTGTACAAATTGTAAATAGTCTTTCGCTCCCTGTATTTTACCCCTGCCACCTTCAGAATTTGAAAGATTCCAGTCAACATTGTCAAAAGCTTGCTCTAAGTCTACAAATGCTAGAAATGTAGGTTTGCCTTTCCTTAATCTTTCTTCTAAGAAAAGTCGTAGGGTCAGTATTGCCTCACATGTTCCAACATTTCTACGGAATCCAAACTGATCTTCCCCGAAGTCAGCTTCTACCAGTTTCTCCATTTGTCTGTAAAGAATTTGCGAAAGTATTTTGCAGCTGTGACTTATTAAACTGATAGTTCGGTAATTTTCACATCTATCAACACTTGCTTTCTTTGGGATTGGAATTATTATATTCTTCTTGAAGTCTGGGGTAATTTCGCCTGTCTCATACATCTTGCTCGCCACATGGTAGAGTTTTGTCAGGACAGGCTCTCCCAAGGCCGTCAGTAGTTCTAATGGAATGTTGTCTACTCCCGGGGCCTTGTTTCGACCTAGGTCTTTCAGTGCTCTGTCAAACTTCACGCAGTATCATATCTCCCATTTCATCTTCATCCTCTTCCATTTCCATAATATTGTCCTCAAGAACATTGCCCCTGTATAGACCCTCTATGTACTCCTTCCATCTTTCTGCTTTCCCTTCTTTGCTTAGAACTGGGTTTCCATCTGAGCTCTCGATATTCCTGCAAGTGGTTCTCTTTTCTCCAAAGGTCTCTTTAATTTTTCTGTAGGCAGTATCTATCTTACCCCTCATGAGATAAGCCTCTCCATCCTTACATTGTCCTCTAGCCATCCCTGCGTAGCCATTTTGCACTTCCTGTCGATCTCATTTTTGAGATGTTTGTATTCCTTTTTGCCTGCTTCATTCACTGCATTTTTGTATTTTCTCATTTCATCAATTAAATTCAGTATCTCTTCTGTTACCCAAGGATTTCTACTAGCCCTCATCTTTTTACCTACTTGATCCTCTGCTGCCTTCACTACTTCATCCCTCAGAGCTACCCATTCTTCTTGTACTGTTTTTCGGTCCCCCATTCCTGTCAATTGTTCCCTTATGCTCTCCCTGAAACTCTATACAACCTCTGGGTTAGTCAGTTTATCCAGGCCCCATCTCGTTAAATTCCCACTTTTTTGCAGTTTCTTCAGTTTTAATCTACAGCTCATAACCAATAGATTGTGGTCAGAGTCCACATCTGCCCCTGGAAATGTCTTACAATTTAAAACCTGGTTCCTAAATCTCTGTCTTACCATTATATAATCTATCTGAAACCTTCTAGTATCTCCAGGGTTCTTCCATGTATACAACCTTCTTTCATGATTCTTGAACCAAGTGTTAGCTATGATTAAGTTATGCTCTGCGCAAAATTCTACCAGGTGGCTTCCTCTTTCATTTCTTAGCCCTACTCCATATTCATGTACTACGTTTCTCTCTCTTGCTTTTCCTGCTGTTGAATTCCAGTCACCCATGACTATTAAATTTTCGTCCTCTTCATTACCTGAATAATTTTTTTCATCTCATCATACATTTCATCAATTTCGTCATCATCTGCAGAGCTAGTTAGCATATAAACTTGTACTACTGTCGTAGGCATGGGCTTCGTGTCTATCTTGGCCACAATAATGTGTTCACTATGCTGTTTGTAGTAGCTTACCTGCACTCCTGTTTCTTTTTTTCATTATTAAACCTACTCCTGCATCACCCCTATTTGATTTTGTGAGTAGAACCCTGTGTTCACCTGACCAAAAGTCTTGTTCCTCCTGCCACCGAACTTCACTAATTCCCACTATATCTAACTTTAACCTATCCATTTCCCTTTTTAAATTTTCTAACGTACCTGCCCAATTAAGGGATCTGACATTCCACGCTCCAATCCGTAGAACGCCAGTTTTCTTTCTCCTGATAACGATGTCCTCTTGAGTAGTCCCCGCCCGGAGATCAGAATGGGGGACTATTTTACCTCTGGAATATTTTACCCAAGAGGATGCCACCATCATTTAATCATACAGTAAAGCTGCATGCGCTTTGGAAAAATTACGGCTGTAGTTTCCCCTTGCTTTCAGCCATTCGCAGTATCACAACAGCAAGGCTGTTTTGGTTAGCGTTACAAGGCCAGATCAGCCAATCATCCAGACTGTTGCCCCTGCAACTACTGAAAAGGCTGCTGCCCCTCTTTAGGAACCACACGTTTGTCTGGCCTCTCAACAGATACCCCTCCATTGTGGTTGCATCTATGGTACGGCTATCTGTATCGTTGAGGCACGCAAGCCTCCCCACCAACGGCAAGGTCCATGGTCCATGGGGGGGAGGGAGGGTGGGGAACTTTTATAGTCTCTGCAATATATCTGTTTTTAAACTGGGAAGCAGGACCATCTGACCAGATTGTAACTTGCCTAATATGTTCTGGTAGTTCTTCAAGAAGTCTATCAACATAGGTAATGACAGTGTTCTTTGTGTGATTCAGATTATCAGCTACCAACACATAGGGGTGAGAAGTACCTGAATGCCAAATCATGGCAGTAAAAATACTAATTTGATTCTGCTGCCAATGTACACTTTGAATATCATCTTGACTTGCACATGTAAAATTTTCAGAAATATCGATTTGCATCATTGCAGTTAGCATCGCAGAAGGCAGTGATTCCTTATCACTCTGTTAGTTCTTTGATTGTTCTCTCTTAAAGTAGCAGTGCTCTAAAAATTTAGGTCCCATTGTAAGAAGATGATCAATAAGATTCTGTAATTTACCTTCTTCCTCTACTTTCAAAATTCTGCCATCACTCTCCTGCCACACATACCACTTCGGGCCATACTCTTGTACACCAGTACATAAATTAAGAAGTTCAGCTGCCAATAAATCTTTACATTTCATGCACTTTCCCAACCAACAATCGGCTGTAGGCTCTGCACACATACAAAATTCTGGCCAGCTACTGGTGTACTTAGGTATTTGAGGTACTATACTATGAAGCTAGTTAACAGCACAGATGAAATTCTCGTGATATCTGCAGACACACACATTGTGTGGAAGCTTATTGGCAAGCATGACATGTTTGGGCACTAATTCTGCGAATTTACTTTTACCAACCACTTTGCCATTTTCTTTACAAAACATTGCATGGGTTTCTTTCAAAGGAAACATCAAATGTCGTACTTGCAAGTTACTCTTACCTTTCTCATATTTTACAGTCATAACATCTTTGCGTCCAGGGGCCTGTCTGCTAATGTCATCCCTTTCATAGGATTTGCTCACTGCACTTAGTATTTCATCACTTATTTTTTGTTTAGTGAGTCCTTCTACTTCTAAAGGTTCAACAAATGTATGATACAACCTTCTAATAACACATTTTTGTTTTGTGGGTGATGCTGGAAGTACACGTTTCTCTTTCGATATGGCTTTTCCCAATTTTTTATATGGTGGAGAAGCAGAACTACTTGGTGTAGCTGAAGGTGCTTCCTTGAGCTGCTTCTTGTACTTGGCAACTCTTTCTTTAATATTCCATTTCCTGTCTGCAGCAGTCCTTTCTTGTTCTCTTTTACTCAAACATTTTTCCTGTTCCTGCTTCTTTTTCCTGCATTTTTTCATAGTTTCCTTGTGTTTGATTTTACACTCTTCATATCTGCCTTCATCTTTCAATTTCTGCCTTCTTCTTCTCATCTTTTCAGCTGCACTTACAGGCATTCTGCAAAAATTGCAAATTGTTGTAAAGTAGAAATAGCTATTCCCTATGGGTTTTGGAGATAAATATACATTAAATATGTTGAAATATGTTGTTAGTTGTGTTGTATGTAATTGAGAACCAATCACATTACGTGAATTAAATATCCTATACCAGGAGAAGGCTTCCAGGAGGAAATTTATTTGAGACACCAAATTATCGGGTACACTTATGTGAAGGACAGCATGGCATATAAGTTTCTACACTTTAATGTATTTTGTGAAAATCGTTAAAAAATTGGCATTTGGTAACTCATGTTACACTTTTGGGTTAGGTTATATAAATGTTTTTGTATTTATCATGCATAAATTGTTTGCTTCTAAAAAATATACCAAAAAGAAGAAGAAGTTATGCACTTTAAAGTGATACATAAACCATAAAAAATTATTACAAATTTCATTATTTTTTTCTTTCCTTGAAATTGATCAAATCTTCTGCATGAACAAACTCAACAATATAGTCTTCAAAACAATGGCTCCCACAAGTAAATAGTAGGTTTTGGAGGAAAAAAATCAATCTTTCCAACAAAATTCAATGCCCAATCTACATATGTAACAGGGGAAAATATTTCCACAGAAAAATTAATTTTTTGGTAATGATTCCTCATTTACATGGAATGACCCTTCTGTTGATGTTATATGTGTACCATACTCCATACCCTTCATACTGCACCACAGAAAATAAGGAGTGTCAGATGAAACAACCATGGTGGCTGTGGAACTGGTTCACCTGTTGGTACAGGTCAACCAGTTCCACGGCCACCATGATCACCTGGTCTGACACTTCTTATTTGGTATATCCGTTGACTGGTATAATGTATAAGTTGGATAGATAAAAAAATCTACTCACCAGGCAGTGGCAGGAAAACACACACAGGCTTTGCTTGTGCAAGTTTTTGGAGCCATTGGCTCCTTCTTCCAGAAGAAGGGTTGAAGGGGAAGAAAGAGTGGTGAAGGGAAAGAAACTGGAGAGGTTTAGGAAAAGAGGTAGAGTTCGGAAAAGATACCCAGAATCCCGGGTCAGAAGGGACTTACAGACTGTAAGTCTTCCCTGACCCTGGGTTCTCCGTGACTTTTCTGAACTCTAAACCTTCTCCTTTCGCATAATCTTTATAGAATCTTACAAGTATCTCATCTGGTCGTGACACCTTTCCACTACTGAGCAATTGTAGTTGTTTTTCTATTCTGCAATCAGTTATCTCAATATCTGCCCTTTCGACATTCATACCACTATTGAGAGGAGGGACAGTGCTACGATCTTCTGTGTCGAAACGGTTTCGGAGGACGAAATTCAGTATTTTGGCCTCCTGTCTTCGATCTTTCATTTTGGGCCAGTATGGTCACTGTAAGACCCTGTGGTCTAGGGTTAGCGTCTTTCATTTGTAATCAAAATGTCTTCAGTCCTGGGTTCAAATCCTGCCGCTGCTTAAATTTTGATTAATAATCAGTATTTGCAGCGGAAGACTTCCGGCATAAGAAGTCACCCTCATTCTGGCAGCTGCCTTGTCAAAGAGGGTGGAGGAGTGGACAGAGGATCAGGGCACTCTCTTAACCTTGGGGTGGGAAACTGCCCCTAAAGGCGGAAGAATCAGCAATGATCAACAGCATGAGGGTGCAGAAGACAATGGAAACCATTGCATTGAGGACATATAACACGTATTCACAGGACATGTGGCCTGTAATTGAAGTGTCATGATGATCTCTCCATTGGCTAAAGATTCCGGAGTAGTCCCCCATTCGGATCACCGGGAGGGGGCTGCCAAGGGGGAGGTTACCATGAGAAAAAGATTGAATAGCCAGCGAAAGGATAACATTCTACAAGTCGGGGTGTGGAATGTCAAAAGCTTGAACGTGGTAGGGAAACTAGAAAATCTGAAAAGGGAAATGCAAAGTCTCAGTCTAGTTATAGCAGGGGTCAGTGAAGTGAAGTGGAAAGAAGACAAGGATTTCTGGTCAGGTGAGTATAGGGTAATATCAACAGAAGCAGAAAATGGTGTAACGGGAGTAGGATTTCTTATGAACCGGAAGGTAGGGCAGAAAGTGTGTTACTGTGAACAGTTCAGTGACAGGGTTGTTTTTATCAGAATCGACAGCAAACCAACACTGACAACGTTCAATTATACATGCCAATGTCACAAGCTGAAGATGAAGAGATAGAGAAAGTGCATGAGGATATTGAAAGGGTAATACAGTATGTAAAGGGGGATGAAAATCTAATAGTCATGGGGGACTGGAATGCAGTTGTAGGGGAAGAAGTAGAAGAAAAGGTTACAGGAGAATATGGGTTTGGGACAAGGAATGAGAGAGGAGAAAGACTTAATTGAGTTTTGTAACAAATTTCAACTAGTAATAGCAAATACTCTGTTCAGAAATCAAAAGAGGAGGAGGTATACGTGGAAAAGACCGGTTGATATGGGACGATTTCAGTTAGATTACATCATTACCACACAATTGGCTGCATCAAAATACATTTTACGTATTTTATAAAAGTATAGTTGTTACTAATTTTTACATTATACATTCACATACATACAACATTTTAGTTGGTAGTAATTTGTACATTTACTCATATCATCATTTTACATATACATAAATACGTATAAATACATAAACTTCTTACTAATCAGACAATTTCAGCAGTAATCATTATACAGTTTACGTTCAAGAATTAATTATACGTTTTATGCGTTTAGTTAATGGTAGTTACATTATCTCTTTGTTTATACATTCCTTCCAAATTACTTCCAAGATATTCTTCAGTTTAGTAGTATGCTTAAATTTAAAAAGGGTTAGGGTTTTGACGGATTGTGGCAGTTTATTATATAACTTTAGACTTAGGTGATTGTGACTGTTGTATGTCAATGACAGCCTAGAATGCTGTATATCAAGCATGCAGTTGTTTCGATTGCTGTGCAAATGTAAATTCATTCTCTGTGTAAATTGTTGTACATTTTCTTTTACGTATATTAAGCAGTTATACATATAGAGACTTGGGAGTGTCATTATGTGTAATATGCTGAAGTGCTCCTTACACGTTTCTGTTGGACCCAATCCTTGTATACATCTAATTGCTTGTTTTTGCCATTTGAATACACAGTTAGTGCCTGGTGAATTACCCCATAACAGAATCCTGTATTGTAGCTGTAACTGAAAGAATGCATAGTAGCAATGCATCAATAAACTTTTACTGACAGAATATCTTAATTTATATAGAAGGACAAAGATGAGGTGACTTACCGAACGAAAGCGCTGGCAGGTCGATAGACACACAAACAAACACAAACATACACACAAAATTCAAGCTTTCGCAACAAACTGTTGCCTCATCAGGAAAGAGGGAAGGAGGGGAAGACGAAAGGAAGTAGGTTTTAAGGGAGGGGGTAAGGAGTCATTCCAATCCCGGGAGCAGAAAGACTTACCTTAGGGGGAAAAAAGGACAGGTATACACTCGCACACATGCACATATCCATCCACACATAAGGATACAAGCTGTCCTTTTTTCCCCCTAAGGTAAGTCTTTCTGCTCCCGGGATTGGAATGACTCCTTACCCTCTCTCTTAAAACCCACTTCCTTTCGTCTTCCCCTCTCCTTCCCTCTTTCCTGATGAGGCAACAGTTTGTTGCGAAAGCTTGAATTTTGTGTGTATGTTTGTGTTTGTTTGTGTGTCTATCGACCTGCCAGCGCTTTCATTCGGTAAGTCACCTCATCTTTGTTTTTATATATAATTTTTCCCACGTGGAATGTTTCCTTCTATTATATTTATATAGAAGGAATATTATGTGTGCAAGTTTGCCTGTCAGATAGCTTGTATGGTCATCCCTCGAGAGTTTTTGGTCTATTCTTAGTCCCAGTAGTTTGACACGGTGATTCTCTGTTTTCTGTACCTTCAGATTAAAATAAATTTCTTATGTTTTTGTGTTGTTTATACAGAACTGGTTAGCAATACACCACACCCTACATTTTTCAAAAAGATCATTATTTTTGTTTACCACCTTTGGAGATCATGGTCATATCATCAGCATATAAAACATTTTTGCAGGCTGTGTAGTTTGAGAAATCATTAACATAGATAATAAAGAGGAAGGGTCCAAGAACGGAGCCCTGTGGAATTCCTCTTTTAATTTTCATTAGATCTGACCTTTCATTGTTCACATACACCGTTGCCTGTTATTTAGGTATGACTTAATCAGATTAAGTGATTTGTCTGCAATACTATAATAGTCCCCCCATGAACCATGGACCTTGCCGTTGGTGGGGAGGCTTGCGTGCCTCAGCGATACAGATAGCCGTACCGTAGGTACAACCACAACAGAGGGGTATCTGTTGAGAGGCCAGACAAACGTGTGGTTCCTGAAGAGGGGCAGCAGCCTTTTCAGTAGTTGCAAGGGCAACAGTCTGGATGATTGACTGATCTGGCCTTGTAACAATAACCAAAACGGCCTTGCTGTGCTGGTACTGCGAACGGCTTAAAGCAATGGGAAACTACGGCCGTAATTTTTCCCGAGGGCATGCAGCTTTACTGTATGATTAAATGATGATGGCGTCCTCTTGGGTAAAATATTCCGGAGGTAAAATAGTCCCCCATTTGGATCTCCGGGCGGGGACTACTCAAGAGGATGTCGTTATCAGGAGAAAGAAAACTGGCGTTCTACGGATCGGAGCGTGGAATGTCAGATCCCTTAATCGGGCAGGTAGGTTAGAAAATTTAAAAAGGGAAATGGATAGGTTAAAGTTAGATATAGTGGGAATTAGTGAAGTTCGGTGGCAGGAGGAACAAGACTTCTGGTCAGGTGACTACAGGGTTATAAACACAAAGTCAAATAGGGGTAATGCAGGAGTAGGTTTAATAATGAATAGGAATGCGGGTAAGCTACTACAAACAGCATAGTGAACGCATTATTGTGGCCAAGATAGATACGAAGCCCACACCTACTACAGTAGTACAAGTTTATATGCCAACTAGCTCTGCAGATGACGAAGAAATTGAAGAAATGTATGATGAAATAAAAGAAATTATTCAGATTGTGAAGGGAGACGAAAATTTAATAGTCATGGGTGACTGGAATTCGAGTGTAGGAAAAGGGAGAGAAGGAAACGTAGTAGGTGAATATGGATTGGGGCTAAGAAATGAAAGAGCAAGCCGCCTGATAGAATTTTGCACAGAGCACAACTTAATCATAGCTAACACTTGGTTTAAGAATCATGATAGAAGGTTGTATACATGGAAGAACCCTGGAGATACTAAAAGGTATCAGATAGATTATATAATGGTAAGACAGAGATTTAGGAACCAGGTTTTAAATTGTAAGACATTTCCAGGGGCAGATGTGGACTCTGACCACAATCTATTGGTTATGACCTGTAGATTAAAACTGAAGAAACTGCAAAAAGGTGGGAATTTAAGGAGATGGGACCTGGATAAACTGACTAAACCAGAGGTTGTACAGAGTTTCAGGGAGAGCATAAGGGAACAATTGAAAGGAATGGGGGAAAGAAATACAGTAGAAGAGGAATGGGTAGCTCTGAGGGATGAAGTAGTGAAGGCAGCAGACGATCAAGTAGGTAAAAAGAAGAGGGTTAGTAGAAATCCTTGGGTAACAGAAGAAATATTGAATTTAATTGATGAAAGGAGAAAATATAAAAATGCGGTAAATGAAGCAGGCAAAAAGGAATACAAACGTCTCAAAAATGAGATTGACAGGAAGTGCAAAATAGCTAAGCAGGGATGGCTAGAGGACAAATGTAAGGATGTAGAGGCTTATCTCACTAGGGGTAAGATAGATACTGCCTACAGGAAAATTAAAGAGACCTTTGGAGATAAGAGAACCACATGTATGAACATCAAGAGCTCAGATGGAAACCCAGTTCTAAGCAAAGAAGGGAAAGCAGAAAGGTGGAAGGAGTATATAGAGGGTCTGTACAAGGGCGATGCACTTGAGGACAATATTATGGAAATGAAAGAGGATGTAGATGAAGATGAAATGGGAGATACGATACTGCGTGAAGAGTTTGACAGAGCACTGAAGGACCTGAGTCGAAACAAGGCCCCCGGAGTAGACAACATTCCATTGGAACTACTGACGGCCTTGGGAGAGCCAGTCCTGACAAAACTCTACCATCTGGTGAGCAAGATCTATGAAACAGGCGAAATACCTTCAGACTTCAAGAAGAATATAATAATTCCAATCCCAAAGAAAGCAGGTGTTGACAGATGTGAAAATTACCGAACAATCAGTTTAATAAGCCACAGCTGCAAAGTACTAACACGAATTCTTTACAGACGAATGGAAAAACTAGTAGAAGCCGACCTCGGGGAAGATCAGTTTGGATTCCGTAGAAATACTGGAACACGTGAGGCAATACTGACCCTACTACTTATCTTAGAAGAAAGATTAAGGAAAGGCAAACCTACGTTTCTAGCATTTGTAGACTTAGAGAAAGCTTTTGACAATGTTGACTGGAATACTCTCTTTCAAATTCTAAAGGTGGCAGGGGTAAAATACAGGGAGCGAAAGGCTATTTACAACTTGTACAGAAACCAGATGGCAGTTATAAGAGTTGAGGGACATGAAAGGGAAGCAGTGGTTGGGAAGAGAGTAAGACAGGGTTGTAGCCTCTCCCCGATGTTATTCAATCTCTATATTGAGCAAGCAGTAAAGGAAACAAAAGAAAAATTTGGAGTAGGTATTAAAATCCATGGAGAAGAAATAAAAACTTTGAGGTTCGCCGATGACATTGTAATTCTGTCAGAGACAGCAAAGGACTTGGAAGACCAGTTGAACGGAATGGATGGTGTCTTGAAGGGAGGATATAAGATGAACATCAACAAAAGCAAAACGAGGATAATGGAATGTAGTCGAGTTAAGTCGGGTGATGCTGAGGGTATTAGATTAGGAAATGAGACACTTAAAGTAGTAAAGGAGTTTTGCTATTTGGGGAGCAAAATAACTGATGATGGACGAAGTAGAGAGGATATAAAATGTAGACTGGCAATGGCAAGGAAAGCGTTTCTGAAGAAGAGAAATATGTTAACATCGAGTATAGATTTAAGTGTCAGGAAGTTATTTCTGAAAGTATTCGTATGGAGTGTAGCCATGTGTGGAAGTGAAACATGGACGGTAAATAGTTTGGACAAGAAGAGAATAGAAGCTTTTGAAATGTGGTGCTACAGAAGAATGCTGAAGGTTAGATGGGTAGATCACATAACTAATGAGGAAGTATTGAATAGGATTGGGGAGAAGAGAAGTTTGTGGCACAACTTGACCAGAAGAAGGGATCGTTTGGTAGGACATGTTCTGAGGCATCAAGGGATCACCAATTTAGTATTGGAGGGCAGCGTGGAGGGTAAAAATCGTAGAGGGAGACCAAGAGATGAATACACTAAGCAGATTCAGAAGGATGTAGGTTGCAGTAGGTACTGGGAGATGAAAAAGCTTGCACAGGATAGAGTAGCATGGAGAGCTGCAGCAAACCAGTCTCAGGACTGAAGACCACAAGAACAACAACTATAATAGTCTTTTTTTAATAATTATCTCATGTGATACTGAATCAAATGCTTTGCTTAAGTCTATGAGTGTTGTACAGGTGGTCAGTTTCCTTTCAAAAGCGTCGTGGATTTCAGTTATCAGGCTTTCAATAGCTTTTATGGTCGACTGATTAGTTCTAAATCCAAACTGGCTGTCATTAAGTAATTTATTGCTCTCAAAATACATGTAAATCTGTGTTTGTGAGCAGCTCTCTATGATTTTGGCCAGTGTAGGGACAACTGATATTGGTCTATAGTTATCTGGCATTTCTCTGTCACCCTTTTTGTATATGGGGAGTGTAACTGTAATTTTAAGGCAATCAGGGAAAATGCCATCATCAAGGATTTTATTTGCAAGGTAGAGTAGAGGAGTTCTAATTTCCTTTCTTACAAAGTTACTGAATCCATAGCAGTCTTCTGTTCTAGAGTTGTTCAACTTGTTTACAGAGTTATTTATATCTGTAGCAGTTATTCTACTCCAGTTAAAACTTTTCTCTCTTTTATTCTGTGATTGGGAAAGAAAAACTTCTGCATCAGTTCAGTCATCACTTTTTGGTACATGGGCATTTACTGAATTTATGAAGTGTTTGTTGAGAGTGTTGCAAGTAATTGGGTTAATGATTTCTTCTTTCCCAATGTTTATCTCACTTTTGACTATCTTCCAGGCAGCTTTACATTTGTTTTTAGGTCAGACAGACATTCCTAAATCAGATACTGGATTGTAGGGTGTACCCAGGAGCATATGTAGACTCAGATCACAATGTAATAGTGATGAAGAGTAGGCTGAAATTAAAGACAGTCAGGAAGAATCAATACGCAAAGAAGTGGGATATGGAAGTACTAAGGAATGACGAGATACAGTTGAAGTTCTCTAAGGCTATAGATAATAGCAGTAAGGAATAGCTCAGTAGGCAGTACAGTTGAAGAGGAGTGGACATCTCTAAAAAGGGCAATCACAGAATTTGGCAAGGAAAACATAGGTACGAAGAAGGTAACAGTGAAGAAACCATGGGGTAACAGAAGAAATAAATCAATTGATCGATGAAAGGTGGTAGTACAAAAATGTTCCGGGGGCAACTCAGGAATACAGAAATACTAGTCACTGAGAAATGAAATAAATAGGACGTGCGTGGAAGCTAAGATGAAATGGCTGCAGGAAAAATGTGAAGACATCGAAAAAGAAATGATTGTCAGAAGGACAAACTCAGCATACAGGAAAGTCAAAACAACCTTCGGTGACATTAAAAGCAGGTGTGATAACATTAAGAGTGCAACAAGAACTCCACTGTTAAATTCAGAGGAGAGAGCAGACAGATGGAAAGAATACACTGAAAACCTCTATGAGGAGGAATATTTGTCTGATGTGACAGAAGAAAAAACAGGAGTCGATTTAAAAGAGATAGGGGATCTAGTATTAGAATCAGAGTGTAAAAGAGCTCTGGAGGACTTATGATCAAATAAGGCAGAAGGGATAGATAACATTCCGTCAAATATTAGTTTCATAACACAGCTATTAAACCACGATGGGTCTTTCCCATCCCTTAAGACCTTACTTGGAACACACTTGCCAACAGTATATTTCACAATGCCTTTGAATTTTTTCCATTTGTTCTGTCACTCTTGCTAAGCAAAATTATCTTCCTACCTTTCTTTGTAAGACCAATTGTCATAGATGCTATCACAGCCTTGGATCACTGATACCTTCCTCTATGTTAACTGATTCAGTAATTTCAGCTCTGTTTGTTGCCAGGAGGTCTAAGATTTTACCCTCACGAGTTGGTTCTCTATCTACTCAAAGTAATTTTCAGACACAAGACATCCAGAACAATGCCACATGAATCCCTGTCCGTGGCACTAGTTGTGATAGCATGACACTCCTAATCTGTACCTCGCAAGTTGAAGTCACCCCCTATTACAGCTACATGAGCAGGAAATTTTTTTACAATATTCTCCAAGTTCTGTCTGAAGCGCTCTACTGCTAGAGCTCTGGACCCAGGTGGTCTATAAAAGCCTCTGATTATCATTTTTGACTGATCTTTGATACTTCATCCAGATTAATTCACGATCGGATTCCATGATACCTCGCTAGATTTTATTGAACTCTTTACTGCAATAAACACACTGCCACCATTGGTGACTAAACTATACTTACGATAAATATTCCAATCCGAATGTAAGGTTCCATTGTCTTTAACATGTGGTTTCAACCAACTTTCTGTTCCTGATACTATCTGTGCATTATAATCTTTTATAAGTAATAGTAATTTGAGACCTTTCCTTGGATGCTCCTGCAGTCTACTAAAATCATATTAACCTTTTCTGTCTTTGATCTGTGTGGACGAACATTCTCTGAGGACAGTGGGGGCTAATGTATCAGGCAAATAACCTGTGATCCCAAGGGAGGGTTTCTCTTACCTAAAAAAGCCCCATGTGCATGTCACGCCATACGTACTCCGCTACTGTGGTTGATGCTTCCCGTGTGTTGATAACCCTGTACTGAGCTGACAAGAAATCTTGTTCTTCCTGCCATTGCCCTTCACTAATTCGCACTATATCTAACTTCAGCCTATCCATATACCGTTTTAAATTCTTTAATCCGTGTACCCATTTAAGAGATCTAACATTTGATCTGCTCCAAACCATAGAATGCCAGTTTTGTTTTTCCTGATGACAACATCCTCCTACATAGTTCCTGCCCATAGATCTGAATGGGGGAAATTTTACCTCCAGAATAGTTTACCTAAGAGGTTGTTGTTATAATTTAACCATAAATTAGAGGTACATGCCCTTGATAAAAGTAGCAACTGTAGTGTCCCCTCGCTTTGTCATTCACAGTATCAGCACAGCAAGGCCATGTTGGCTAATGTTACAAAGCCAGATCAGTCAGTCATCTACACTGTTGCCTCTGCAACTATTGAAAAGGCCACAACCCCTCATCAAGAAACACGTTTGTGTGGCCTCTCTACAGATACCGCTCTGATGTCGTTGCATGTATGGTATGTCTGTCTGTATCATTGAGGCACACAAGCTACCTTCACCACAGCAGGATACACATTTGATAAGGGAGGGGAAGCATCCAATAACAAAGATGAAGCTTATCCATTACAAACAAGTTTTACGAATTCTTATCGGGTTGAAGAGTGATAAATTTGGCCATACTAGTGTAAAATTCCTTGAAATTAATCAAAAGTAAATTAAGTATGTTGTAATACAAGACACTATTGATAAGTGTCTCAAAAAAATCCTAGTGATTTATCCAGTTTAGTTTTACTCTTGTAATTTCACCAAGCTAAGAGTACTTAGTTTTGCTTCTATTATATGTATCTTTCAGAGAAATCACAGTTTATAATGTAACATATTGTCATTTGTAGATGGCAACAAAGTGGGGAATTGCAAGTGCAGGCAGAATCAGCCATGATTTTGTTGTTGCCTTGAACACACTGTCTCATGATGAGCACAAAGTAGTAGCTGTAGCTGCCAGGGAGTTTGAAAGAGCGCAGATATTTGGAAATCATCACAAAATACCTTCTGTGTATGGATCCTACGAAGAGCTTGCGAAAGACCCAAATGTTGGTGAGTGTGCATGCCTATTTCCATATTGTTACAAAGTGCCATCTTTACCATTTATAACCCAAGTTCCTATAAATGTAAATACATTGTGTTCTGTACGTTCCTTCATAGAGGAAGACTTTTCTGCAATATTGAATGCTTCAAAGTATACATGAAGAGAAATTTGCTATTGGGAATTTACTCTGTATGCTTGTTCAGGGTGTGTACGACCCGGGACAACCGGGAGATCCGAGAAAAACCCGGGAATTTTTTCATCCGGGAGAAAACCGGGAAAAACTCGGGAACATTTTAGAATTCCGGGAATTTTTCGTTGTTTTAGTTTTCAGTTAAATTTTTGTAATCTTGACTGGTAAGAATCGATATTCTAACAAAGGATATTACTGTATCCCGATACTGCAGAATAATAGTACAACAATAAAATGTGAACGAGAAAAAATTATGAAAATAAAACATAAATTCCAAAGGAAATGTTTCATATACACCAACAAAACACAGTGCTCATACAAGCGTTCGGCAATAGCAAAATGTGTCAAAGGCTTTAGGAAGACTATGCAATGCTTCATAACAACAAAATGCCTCAGATGAGCGTGACGTCACAACTGTTTACATTAGATTCGTTATAGCAGTTACGAGTGGGCTCATGCGCATGCGCAGTTGAGTGGCGTATGAGTTGTACCTTCTCCCTCTTCTGGCTACAGAAATGTGGCTGTTGGCTGTGTAAGCAGTCGCAGCTAGATGCTACCGGGAAAAATTGTACTGTCCCACCCAAGGTGCCAGATTCACGCATGCGCAGCACGGGGGAAGGGCAAACCGATGTATCTGACCCGGATGATAACTGCGGGAAGGGGGGGGGGGGCAAATTCATATTCTTGAGAATAAAAAAACATTGTTTCGCAAAGCTCCTAGCATCCAGCGCACGTTGGTCTATCGATTACTCATATGTTTTTGAAACGAATCCCTGTTGGTTTTAGAATACACTCTGTAAATTGATTTCTGAATGAATCATAACTTAATTTTTGAATGAGTGCATAGTGTACGTGATGTCTGTCAGGGGATTCCTCGTCACAACTAAAAATAAACTTTCCTGCAGGCAAAAGGGGACCGGGTTATACCAGCTGAGCGGAGTAAAGCCGAACCGCTGTATGATTATGTGGTTGACTGGATTTGCAAATGATCAGCGTTATAATCACTATTGAAATCCATAGATTCAGACTGCCAGAGTGGCAATAAACGACTGACAGGAATAACAGCCAAGATAGATTACTTATTATCTTCTCAGTGTATCCAAGAAAATGAAATTTTGTCAGAAAGGTTTTGGGCAGACGCTACCCTAGTAAGGGCCAGTTGTACAGTCCCCGTCTAGCAGCCGCTTAACTTCTATTCTGGAAGTAGTGCGGAAAGTGGTTTGTACGAACATAACGCCTAACCGGAGAATAATCAGGGATAACTAAACCAGTGATTCTGGCAGGTTCAAATGGTCCAATGGCTCTGAGCACTATGGGACTTAACATCTGAGGTCATCAGTCCCTTAGAACTTAGAACTACTTAAACCTAACTAAACTAAGGACAGCACACACATCCATGCCCGACGCAGGATTCGAACCTGTGACCGTAGCGGTCGCCCGGTTCCAGACTGCAGCGCCTAGAACCGCTCGGCCACATTGGCCGGCATTCTGGCAGGGTTAGTGAAGTTAACCAGCGAATAAATTTTGACAAAGGCAGGAATAATTACAGACTCAGTCATGACAAGATTGTTTGTTAGAACGAGGAAGGAGAAGAAACGGGGACATCACACCAATTAGGGAAGAACATGATGATTCCAAATTTATATAAAAATCTTGTACTACTACTTTCCGATCTTATGCTCGAGAAACTGGAGCATATGAATGAAATGTGAAACCATTTCCTAACATTGAGCTATTTGCTTGTAGTAGGCCTAATAGGCATTGTATGTTGGTCTTGGTGAATTATATTCTGTCGTGTTATAAAAATGACCATTTGTGCCAAAACAGTCTCGTTGATTTGGTGTGTGTTACAATTTCTGCAGTGTTAGAAAGGCCTATTTTGTTTTATCTAGCAGACAGTGACAAAATAGATGTAATCAGACCGAGAAACCACACCAATCTTCGGTACTATTTGTATTAACAGCGTACGCAGTATTATACAGGAAAGGAAAGCACGCCATGTAAAGCTGTAGTAAGATTAGAGAGCGAAAACATTGCTAGTAGCTAAGGATTGAAGAAATGTGTACTCTCTTGCTTGTCTGTTGTCTTTACTGGTTTTATGTATCCTATATTTAATTTATCTCACCCAAAACAGAAAGTTATTAGCTAACAGGCAATAAAGAGTGCAAATTTTCTGAAGAGTTCTTGTTCTCCCGGTTACAAATAATCCCAAAAACAAAACAAAAAAAGAAAGAAAGAAAGAAAAAAGAGGGGCAGGATGTCAAACCGGGCGACTGGGAGCAGGAGAGGCACCACAGGACATTTTAATTTCCACTGTCCTGAATGTAGTTTGATGGCCTGCAGTTCAAAATATACACGTTTCAATTCCATGGAGCGAAATACAGTGACGTGCGATAGAAGAATGTTGTGTGAAGAGGGATGGCACTGCACTCTGGCACACTTAAGACCAAATAACATGTCTTACATTTCCTCGAACATATATGTTTTATGTATCAGACTCTTCAGAAAGATTTGTGCTACAAAATGAATATATTTAAATTTTTGACATCGTATCTCAAACACTCAAGGGGGAGGGGGGGCTACTATCGTAGTATTGCCCCGGTTCTGAGATATCGTAGATCCAAGGCTGATGCGCAGAGCAGTCTGAGTTATGGTGGGGAAGTGTGTAGTCTCCACATGACCTGTGTTTACATTTAGTGGTTTTGCTGTTTCCTCTTCCTTTACTGCTCTCGCGTCAAATGAAAACAAAATGGATTTCTGTGTCCAGGAGCTATGAAGTGAATTAAAATACAGTCACGTAATTACAGAAGGCTAATACACGTTATTAGTTTCAGATTTTGTTTTATTTCCACTTTTCTGACAGTCGTGCATTAATTGCCTTGTAGAACAATGAAGTTAGTTTTGTCGGTTTGCTGCAAAAATTTGACTTTTATTAACTTTTTACGCTGAGGCAGTCAGTGTATTTGAAACGAAATGTTTGGTTCCTCACTATTGGCAAATTTGAAATGTTCGCTGCATTTCAGGTGCACATTTTCATCTTCTAGCATGTATGGAATTATGTCACAATAAAGAATCAAAAATGAGTTACTACAGTACTGGTACTCCAAGAAAATTTACATCCCGAAACCCACACTGAAAAACTTAATATCAGGTCGAGGCCTTCTTCATTGAGAATCTAGATATACAAATGTGCTCTTTAAGTATGCACTTTAAATGTCCCATTTTAGTATGGTTCACGAAATTCCGTTGCTCTTGGAGTATCCTCTGATGTCTTATTTTCTTTTATGACATAATGTAAGATCTTTTTATGTTTTACAAGTACGAACATACGGGCTTCCTGCATCATAACAGCTGCCAAAGTGCGGTGGCGCCTGTTATCTGGTGCTCTCTGATGACTACTGAAACGAACCTATTTCTAACAGGTCGTGGGAAAATATTGTGAATGGTGGTTTGAAAAGCGTTACTTTCAAAGTAAATTTCCTTTCTCGCAAGTTGAACTATGTGTGAGAATGTACGATGAATTTCTTAAATCACAGAGCATTTGATGACGAGCCATTTACAAGTATTTCCAGCCCAGAAGATAAGACATTCATGCCGTCATTATGAGCAAATTGATGTAGTGCTACGGGAATCTCTCTCTCCTTTGCAGTAGATAATTTTACTTGTGGAAAACTTTAAGGACAAGTCACTGTACTCGGCTAAAATTTTTACTGGCACAAAAATGGTACAAATGGCTCTGAGCACTGTGGGACTTAACTGCTGGACTAACCTAAGGACATCACACACATCCATGCCCGAGGCAGGATTCGAACCTGCGACCGCAGCGGTTGCGCGGTTCCAGACTGTAGCGCCTAGAACCGCTCGGCCACTCCGGCCGGCTTTACTGGCACATTTGTGTGATATACATATACGCGCAAAAAATATCAACATTATATGTGAAAGCTTTGCTTTTCTTGTAGCAGCACTATGTATATTAATTTAAAAGATTAACTTTTCCTGTTTGTGTATTCGCGCTTCTTAACAGTGATGTTGCTATTAGTTGACTACATCACATGTCCTGAAGTCTGAATATCCGCTGTCATCGGCTGGCGGGCTCACGTGACATGAGCTATGAGTGGCTTACAAAAGTGCTTCGCAAGCTCGATTACATGGTTCGGAAAGTAACATGTGGTGTTCGGTGGAATTCGAATTTACCCTTTCGTAATACGAAAATGTACAGCGTGCATGCTGCTGCACAATAAAAATCTTTCTAGAAAGGGTTTTCTTCCCTGAGTTTTGTTTTCTAAAGTGCCGGGAAATTCTACGCCGTGTATAAAAATATAACCATTCAAAAGGTTGATAAGTTTCACAGTTCCGAGGGAAAATATACTGTCTCTTAATAACCGGAAAAAGTGTGTTTTCATCCGGGAGAAAGTGAATTTTTAACCGGGAAATCCGGGAAAAATCCAGGAATTTTTTTTCTCTGTCCACGTATACACCCTGTTGTTAATAGTCAATAATTAAGTAACTTACTTCTTACAAAAACAGCAAATGTGGCTACCAGTATTTGCTGCACCAAGTAGCTTGTAACTTGTTAGTTACATGTTCCATAGATCATTTGAATGAAGCTACTTCAGGGTGTATACGACCCGGGACAACTGGGAGATCCGGGAAAAACCCAGGAATTTTTTCATCCGGGAGAAAACCAGGAAAAGCTCAGGAATTTTTTAGGATTCCAGGAATTTTTCGTTGTTTTAGTTTTACAGTAAATTTTTGTAATTTTGACTGGTAAGAACCAATACTCTAGCAAAGGATATTACTGTATTCCCGCACTGCAGAATAATACTTCAACAATAAAACATAAACCAGAGAAAAAAACGAAAATAACAAATTGCAAAGGAAGTGCGCCAAATACAACAATGACACACAGTGCTCATGCAAGCGTCTGCCAACAGCAAAATGTGTCAAAGGCTTTAGGAAGACTATGCAATGCTTCATAACAACAAATTGCCTCCGATGAGCGTGAAGTCAACTGTGTACATATAATAGATTCGTTTTAGCAGTTACGAGCGGTCTCATGCGCGTGCGCAGTTGAGTCGCGTTTGAGTAGTAGATTCTCCCGCTTCTAGCCACAGGAATGTGGCTGTTGGCTGTGCAAGCAGTCACAGCAAGCAGATGGATGCTACTGGGAAAAGATGGCGCCAAATTCATATTCTTGAGGGGAAAAAACTTGTTTCACAAAGTGCCTTGCATCCAGCACACGTTGGTCTGTCGATTATTCATATGATTTTGAAACACATCCTTGTAGGTTTTTGAACATTTTTGAACACATTTTAAGTTGGTTTCCGAAAGACTCATAAGTTGATTATTGAATGCGTGCATAGCGTACGTGATGTCTCTGTCAGGAGAATCCTCGTCACATCTAGAAATAAACTTTCGCAGACAAAAGGGGACGGGGCTATATGAGCTGAGCCAAGTAAAGCCGAATGGATGAACGCCAATTGCTGTCTGATTATGTGGTTGATTGGGTTTGCAAATGTTCAGCGTTGTTATAATTACTAGTGAAATCCATAGATTCAGATTACCAGAGTGGAAATAAACGACTAACAGGAATAACAGGTGACAAAGATTACGTATTATCTTGTCGGTGTATCGTAGAAAATGAAATTTTGACAGAAATTTTTTGGCCAGATCGTTACACTAGTAAGGACCAGTTGTACAATCCCCGGCTAGCAGCCGCTTAAGTTCTATTCTGGAAGCAACGTGGAAAACGTGTTCTAAGAATACGTAACAACGCCTGACCGGAGAAGAATTGCGGGATAACTAAACCTGTGATTCTGGCGGGGTTTGTGAAGTTAATCAGCAATCAAATTTTGACAGTGGCAGAATAGCTACAGATTTCTTGGTGGCCGAGCGGTTCTAGGCGCTACAGTCTGGAACTGCACAACCGCTACGGTCGCAGGTTCGAATCCTGCCTCGGGCATGGGTGTGTGTGATGTCCTTAGGTTAGTTAGGTTTAAGTAATTCTAAGTTCTAGGGGACTGATGACCTCAGAAGTTAAGTCCTATAGTGCTCAGAGCCATTTTGAATTCTTGATGGCAAGGTTGTTAGAATGAGGAAGGAGAAGAAACAGGGACATCACACAAATTATGGAAGAATAAGATGATTCCAAATTTTATATAATTTTTGTAATACTACTTTTCGATCTCGTGCTTGAGAAACTGGTGCGTATGAATGAAATGTGAAAATATTTCCTAACATAAAGCTTTTTGCTTGTATTAGGCCTTGTAGGTATCTGATATTGGTACTTCGTGAATTATTCTGTCGTGTTATAAAAATGACCATTTGTGCCTAAACAGTCTTGTTTATTTGGTGTGTGTTACAAAATTTCTGCAATAATAGAAAGGCCTATTTTGTTTTATCTAGCAGACAGTGACAAAATAGACGTAATCAGATCGAGAAACAACACCAGTCTTGGGTATTATTTGTATTAACAGCTTTTTCAGTATTTGGTAACGGCATTTCAATTTTTCATGTAGCAAAATGTTTGACAAATTTCGATGAAGTAACATAGTGTTGCAGAAAGGAAAGCATGCCATGTAAAGCTGTAGCAAGCTTAGAGAGAAAAAAAATGCTAGGAGCTAAGGATTGAAGAAATGTGTACTTTCTTGCTTGTCTCTTGTCGTTATTGGTTTTATGTATCCTATATTTAATTTTGTCACACAAAACAGCAAGTTATTAGCTAATAGACAATGAAGAGTGCACATTTTCTGAAGAGTTCTTGTTCTCCCGATTAAAAATAATCCCATTCGCATTTAATTGCTAGATTTAAAAAAAAAAAAAAAAAAAAAAAAAGGGGGGGGGGGGGGGGCTGTCAAACGGGCCGACTAGGGGCAGGAGAGGCAACACAGGACATTTCAATTTCTACTGTCCTGTGTAGGTTTGATGGCATCCATTACAAAATCTACACGATTCAGTTCCACAGAGCAAAATACATTGACATGCTATAGAACAACACTGTATGAAGAGGCGTGTCACTGCACTTTGGCACACTTAAGACCAAATAACATGTTTTACACTTCCTCGAACACACATTTTATGCTTCAGACTTTTCAGAAAGATGTGCACTACAAGATGAACATATTTTTGAAAACTCGATTTCTTTTTAGTATTGACCCGGTTCGCAAATATCGTAGATCTGGGGCTGATGCGCAGAGCAGTCTTTTGTTATAATGGGTAGTCTCCACGTGACCCATATTTACGTGTAGTGATTTTGCTGTTTCCCCTTTGTTTACTCTCACGTCAAATGAAAACAAAATGGATATCTGTGGCTGGGAGCTGTCAAGTGATTTAAAATACATTAACATAATTACGGAAGGCTAAAATATGTTATTAGTTTCAGATTTGATTTTATTTCCACCTTTCTGACAGTCCAGCATTGGACTAAGGATTGTCGGTATGCTTCTGTGTGGGCTCTAATCTCTCTGATTTTATACTCATGGTCTCTTCGCGACATATACGTAGGAGGGAGCAATATACTGCTTGACTCTTCGGAGAAGGTATGTTCTCAAAACTTTAACAAAAGCCCGTACTGAGCTACTGAGCGTCTCTCCTGCAGAGTCTTCCACTGGAGTTTATCTATCATCTCCGTAACGCTTTCGCGATTACTAAATGATCCTGTAACGAAGCGCGCTGCTCTCCGTTGGATCTTCACTGTCTCTTCTATCAACCCTATCTGGTACGGATCCCACACTGCTGAGCAGTATTCAAGCAGTGGGCGAACAAGCGTACTGTAACCTATTTCCTTTGTTTTCAAATTGCATTTCCTTAGGATTCTTCCAATGAACTGGTGCTCCAAGAAAATTTACATCCCGAAAACCACACTGAAAAGCTTAATATCAGGCCGAGGTCTACTTCATTGGGAATCTGGACGTACGAATATGCACTTTAAGTATGCACTTCAAAAGTGCACATTTTAGTATGGTTAACGAAATTCCAATGCTCTTGCAGTATCCTCTGATGTCTTGTTTCTTTTATGACAATGTATGATCTTCTAATGTTTTACACGTATTTACATACGGGCTTTGTACGTCATGGTAGCTGCACAAGCGCAGTGTCGCCTGTTATCTGTGCTCTCTGGCAACTGCTGAAACGAACCTATTTCTAACAGGTCTCAGGAAAATATTGCAAATGGTGGTTTGAAATGCGTTACTTTCAAAGTAAATAACCTTTTACGTAAGTTGAACTATGTGCTAGAATGTACCATGAATTTCTTAAATCAAAGAGCGTTGATTTAAAAATCAACTCTTTGATGACAAGTCATTTAGAAGAATTTCGAACCCTGAAGATCATTTATGTCATTATTAAAAATTTTACTGGCATATTTGTATGATATATCTTAAAGTGTAACACGCGCAAAAAGATCAACATTACATGCAAAAGCTTAGCTTCTCTTGCAGTTTATTAACCTTAGAGACCAATTTTATATGTGAAAGCTTTGCTGTTCTTGTAACAGAACTATGTATATATTTAAACTATTAACTTTCCCTGTTTGTGTATTCGTGCTACTTAACAGTGATGTTGGTGTTAGCTGACTACATCACGTGTCCTATGCTCTGAATATCTGCTGTCATCAGCTAGCGAGATCACGTGACATGAGCTAAGACTAGCTTACAAAAGCGCTTCGCAATCTTGATTTCAATGATTCAGAAAGTAACATGCGGTGTTTGGTGGTGTTCCTATGTATACTTTCGTAATACGAAAATACGCAGTGTACATGATGCTGTACATCAAAGATATTTCCAAAACGTGTCTTTTTCCCTAAGTTTTGTTTCCTAAAGTGCTGGGAAATTCTATGCTCGTGTATAAAACAATAACCATTCGAAGGATTGATAAGTTTTGTAGTCCCGAGGGAAAATATACCATCGCTTAACACGGAAAAAGTGTGTTTTCACTCGGGAGAAAGCGTATTTTTAGCCGGGAAATCCGGGAATTTTTTTTACTTGTCTGTGTATACACCCTGTACTTGGTGCAGAAAATATTGGCAGCCACATTTGTGATGTGCAGCAAATCAGTTTACAGGATGTCTACCCTAACATTAATGAACGTATTATTTTTTAGTCCTGAGTGCTCACTTTCATGCAATCAGTACTTTCTTTATACTTGATGAGCTATCCCAGAAAATTATTCCATAAGATATTATTGGGTGGAAATATGTAAAATATGTCAGGAAGTTGATTTGTTTGGTTCCAAGACTAGTAATCATATGTAGAGCAAAAGTAGCTGAAGATAATTGTTTGAGGAGCTCAGTAATTTGCTTCTTCCAGTTCAAGTTTACATCAATATGTAAATTGAAGCATTCTACCCATTTCACTAATTGTTGGTATGACTGTTGTGCAGAAATGTATATAGTGTGTTTTCTCAAAAGTAAGGGAGAGTCCATTTTCAGAGAACCATTTAATAATTCTTTGAAAAACATTATTAGCACAAAATCTATTATTCCTAATTGAATGGAGTACTACAGCTTCTTTATGTTCTTCTGAAAACCAAAATTGTCACAATTTATAATTACAAATTAAAACTGCCTCCCCTGCAGTTACAGCCAAAATAAAATCCGGGAATTATTTCATCCAGGAGAAAACCATGAAAAAACCTGGGAATTTTTCATTTCTTTAGTTTTAAGTCAAATTTTTGTAATTTTTATTGGTAAGAATTGTTAGTATAGCCAAGAACATTACTGTATCCTGCTACTGGAGAATAATACTGCAGCAATAAAACATAAATGAGAGAAAAAATAAAACTTTATTTGCAAAGGAAATGCCCCATTCACAGCAACAAAACACCGTGCATGCACAAGCGTCTGCAAACAGCAAAAATGTGTCAAAGTCCTTAGGGCGTAGACTATGTAATACTTTGTAACAGTAAACTCCTTTCTATGAGCGTAACGTCACAACTGTTTACATTAGTTCCCTGTGAGCAGTTGCCAGCGGGCTCATGGCGCATGCGCAGTTGACTCGCGTATGAGCAGTACCTTCTGCCGTTTCCGGCTACTTGAAGTGTGACTGTTAGCTGTATCGGCAGTGGCAGGAAGCAGCCAGATGGTAACGAGAAAAATTTTTCTCACGCGCCCTGGCTGCCAGATTCGTGCATGTGCAGAGTTGTCTCAGTTGTGACCCATGTTTGCGTTAACTGATTTCACTGTTTCTTTTCGTTTACAGTTCCCACGTCAAATGAAAACAAAATGGATTTCTGTGGCTGGGTGCTATCAAGTGAATTTAAAATACTTTCACATATTACAGAAGGCAAAAATATCTTATTAGTTTCAGTTTTCTGATTTTATTTTATTTCCAAGTTTTTGGCAGTCGAGCATTAATCGCATTGCAGAACAGTGAAGTCATTTTTGTCAGTTTGCTAAAGAAAATTGGCTTTATTAATCTTTTCCACTTAGGCAATCAATTTATTTGAAACAAAATGTTTCATTCCACAATATTCGCTAGTTCCAATTGTTCGCTGAATTTAAAAGTGCACGCTTTCATCTTCTGCCATGTATGGCATTATGCCATAATGAACCAAATATGAGATAGTACTCTACTAGTACTCCAAGAAAATGTATATCCCAAAAACCACACTGAAAAGCATAATACCAGGTGGGACCTACTTAATTTTGAATCTGGACAAACCAATGTGCACTTAAAGCCGAATTATGCGTTTTAGTATGGTTTAGGAAATTCCGATGCTCTTATTGACGGGAACTGTCTGCAGTGGTCCCTGGGTTTCCATTGATACCTATTCTTCCGAAAGAGACATGCTGCCCCCTAGTAACTTGTGACCGGATGTAGGTATGATCTTTCGATGTGATCAGGCACAATCTTGCCTATTGGTGCGTCGAGGCAATGGTAGGCCCCAGAGGTCTTGACAGTGTTGGAGTCTTCGCCATCTTTGGGATGGGGGGTCAGAACCGGATCTACCCCTGTTAGCGTAGGATGAGTGTCACAATGAACTGCATCTGGCCTTGGGAGGTCTTATTGTGGGAATCTGGAACTGAAGGAGGAGTTAGTGTGTCCATTGTTACATTGGATCTGTGACAGGCCTGGACTTGATTGATATGCCGGCAACAGTGGCATTCTTGCAGCAGCTGGACTTTGACAATCGTATGTGCAGTCAAACGGAGAATGAAGGCAGGCTGCCACTGCTGATGATCTTGTTCGTATATCTGCACCTACACCGGATCCTGCAGAGAAAACCAATGCCATCCATTAATCCAAAATGGTTAAGGCACTGTTCTAGTAGTATAACATTTGAGGTGCAGAAGTCCCAAAACTCTGACGATGTAAATTGGGGGCCATTGTCAGCGACCATGGATTTTGGGATGCCTTCGAAGGCAAACAAGCAGAATAGCACCTGGATCATTGTTACTGAAGTTGTGGACTGTATGCGAAACACTAAGGGGATCCACTGCTCACATCCGCAACCAGGGGCCACATAGAGCTGAGGAATGGGCCTGCAAAATCCAAATGGAGACATGGAGATAGGACCAAGGAGGCATCATGGCACCATGGGTGGGTAATTGAAAACACCTACCGAGGCGGGATGGGGCCACCGCTTGCTTGCTTTGAATTGTGCAACACTCCTTCACCGTTCTGGCAATATTCTGCATTGATACCCCTCCAGTAGATGTATTGCCAGGTGAGACACTTGTTCAGAATGGTTCACCAATGGTCATCACAGAAAAGCCAAAGAACATTATACCAGTGTGTGCTGGGAGTGAGTACCTGAGCACGGCCCAAGGCACCCTTATCAACATAACACAACACAATGCAAGGATGACGCCTCATGCAGCCTGGTCCAGAAGGCTTGGAATCTGATATGTGAGATGTTTAATGTCCGTGGGCCATCCTTGTGTCCCACGCCCGGGTTCCCGGGTTCGATTCCCGGCGGGGTCAGGGATTTTCTCTGCCTCGTGATGGCTGGGTGTTGTGTGATGTCCTTAGGTTAGTTAGGTTTAAGTAGTTCTAAGTTCTAGGGGACTTATGACTACAGCAGTTGAGTCCCATAGTGCTCAGAGCCATCCTTGTGTTGTATAACACAAAACCTCCTGGAGGACAGGATCATTCAGCATGTGTTGTCCCACGAGATGTGTGTCAATTGGGAGATGGGCTATGACATCTGCAGCCTCACTGTACACATGAAAACATACTTCTGGAGTCTCACTGAATTCCGGATTGTGACCAACAGGTAATTGTGATAGGAAGTTGGCATTGGTATGGACAGCATTAGGGCGATATTGAATATCATTGGCAAATCCTGAGAGAAACAGAGCACCCGTTCCAGCCACTGTGCCATGTGGGTCGGTATTGTTGCTGAAGACTAGAAGAGGTGCAGTATAGATTTATGATCTCTCACGAGTGTGAAATGGCAGTCATAAATGTAATCATGGAAGCGTTTGATACCAAAGATGATGGCCAAAGCTTCCTTTTCTATTTGGCTGTGGTTCCTCTGTGTTGCCATGAGAGTCTTGGATACAAATATGATGGATCGCTCCATGCCATTCCCAGTGTGGGACGAAACTGTGCGGATATTGTAGTCAGAAGCATCAGCCACTAACACCAGTGGTTTCGTTGGATTGTATGCCATTAGGGAAGTAGGCTGGAAGAGGGCCTACTTCAGGTCATGGAAAATATCATATTGGGAAGGCTATATCCATGGCACGTTCTTATGGAGCAAGTGGTGTAGTAGCTCCACAATGGTCACGGCATGGGAAGTGAACCATATATAGTAGTTCAGACTCTAGCTGGTACGCATCTGTGGAAGCCAGTAATTGTTGGTTGACAGACACATGCTGCAGCATATGCCGTATGCTGGAAGCGGTGAAGATATGTCATAAAAGGTGTATACGACCCAGGACAACCGGGAGATCTGGGAAAAACCCGGGAATTTTTTCATCCAGGAGAAAACGGAAAAAACCGGGATATTTTTAGAATTCCGGGAATTTTTCATTGTTTAAATTAACAGTTAAATTTTTGTAATTTTGACTGGTAAGAACCGAATCTCTAACAAAGGATTTTACTGTATCCCACTACTGCAGAATAATACTTCAACAATAAAACATGAACGAAAGAAAAAAACCAAAATAACTTAAATTGCATAGGAAATGCGCCATGTACAACAACGACACACAGTGCTCATGCAAGCGTGTGCCAATTGAAAATGTGCCAAAGGCTTTAGGAAGACTATGCAGTGCTTCATAACAACAAATTGCCTCCAATGAACGTGAAGTCACAACTGTTTACATTGGATTCGTTTTAGAGTTACGAGCGGGCTTGTGCGCATTCACAGTTGAGTCACGTTTGAGTAGTAGATTCTCCTGCTTCTGGCTGCAGGAATGTGGCTGTTGGCTGTTCAAGCAGCCGCAGCAAGCTGCTAGATGCTACCAGCAAAAGGGGGCGCCAAATTCATATTCTTGAGGAAAAAAATTTGTTTCACAAAGCGCCTAGCATCCAGCGAACGTTTGTCTATCGATTATTCATTTGATTTTGAAACGCTTCCCTGTTGGTTTTGTAACAACATTTTAAGTTGATTTCTGACTGAATCATAAGTTGACTTTTGAATGCATGCATTGAATCCTCGTCACATCTAGAAATAAACTTTCGTAGACAAAAGGGGACGGGGCTGTACGAGCTGAGGGAGTAAAGCTGAACGGATGAATGACAATCACTGTCTGATTTTGTGGTTGATTGGGTTTGCGAATGATCAGCATTGTTATAATTACTAGCGAAATTCATAGATTCAAACTACCAGAATGGAAATAAACGACTGACAGGAATGACAGGTGAGAAAGATTACGTATTATCTTCTCGGTGTATCCAAGAAAATGACATTTTGACAGATCGCTACACTAGTAAGGATCAGTAGTACAGTCCCCGGCTAGCAGCTAATACATTCTATTCTGGAAGTAACGCGGAAAACGTTGTTCGAACACGTAATAACGCTTAACCGGAAAATAATCACGGGATAACTAAACATGTGATTCTGGCAGGGTTAGTGAAGTTGTTCGGCGAACAAATTTTGACAGTGGCACCAATAGCTACCGAATTGATGACAAGATTGTTAGAACGAGGAAGGAGAAGAAACGGGGATATCACACAAATTATGGAAGAATAAGATGATTCCAAATTTACGAGGTGTGGCTAGAAAAAAACCGGACTAGTGCTGGTGAAACAATAAAACGAATGCAATAAGGCTGAAAGTCGCGTGGCCTGTCACGTGACTCTCGCTCCGCCTACTGCTCAAGTTTCATCTGCCTCCTGCACTCAGTCTGCCCGTGGCGTCTGTTTTAAGTAGTTGACGTTTTGTCTGTGCGTCGGAAAATGTTGAGTGTACAGAAAGAACAGCGTGTTAACATCAAATTTTGTTTCAAACTAGGAAAATCTGCAAGTGAAACGTTTGTAATGTTACAACAAGTGTACAGCGATGATTGTTTATCGCGAACACAAGTGTTTGAGTGGTTTAAACAATTTAAAGATGGCCGCGAAGACACCAGTGATGACACTCGCACTGGCAGACCATTGTCAGCAAAAACTGATGCAAACATTGAAAAAATCGGTAAACTTGTTCGACAAGATCGCCGTTTAACAATCAGAGCAGTGTCTGAGTTAACAGGAGTTGACAAGGAAAGTGTTAGGCAGATTCTTCATGAAAGTTTCAACATGAACAAAGTGTGTTCAAAAATGGTTCCAAAGTGTCTCACAATTGAACAGAAGGAACGCCGAAGAATGATTTGTTCTGACATCCTGGAAAACATTGAAAGTGATCCCACCTTCTTACAAAATGTTATTACTTGCGATGAATCGTGGTTTTTTACTTACGATCCCGAAACTAAACGGCAATCGATGCATTGGAAAACTCCTGGTTCTCCACGACAAAAAAAGCTCGAATGTCAAAATCGAAATTCAAGGCAATGATGATTGTGTTTTTTTTTTTACATCAAAGGGATTGTGCACATTGATTGTGTACCACAGGGACAAACAGTGAATCAGCATTACTACATTAGCGTCCTGGCTACCCTACGTGAGCGAGTACGGAGAAAACGGAACGATTTGTGGAGAAAAAAGTCATGGATCCTTCACCAAGACAATGCCCCAGCTCACAGTGCGTTGTCAGTGAAGACGTTTTTGGCAAAACACAACATTCCCATCTTAGATCATCCACCCTACTCACCTGATTTGGCCCCCTGTGACTTTTTTCTTTTCCCTAAAGTCAAGTCAGCTTTGAAAGGAACTGGATTTGAGACTGTTGAAGCAGTAAAAGAAAAAGCGACGGAAGTAATGTATGGACTTACCGAAAATGATCTGCAGCATTGCTATGAACAGTGGAAAATTCGTATGGAGCGGTGTAGAGACCGAGGAGGAGAGTACATTGAAGGAGATAACATGAAATTGTAAATAATTGTAAATAAATGTTTTTTCCAGCATCAGTCCGGTTTTTTTCTAGCCGCACCTCGTATATAAAAATTTCGTAATAATACTTTTCGATCTCATGCTTGAGAAGCTGGTGCGTATGAATGATATGTGAAACGATTTCCTAACATAAAACTTTTTGCTTGTTGTAGGCCTAATAGGCATTTGATATTGGTACTTTGTGAATTATATTCTGTCGTGTTATAAAAATGGCCATTTGTGCCAAAACAGTCTAGTTTATTTGGTGTGTTACAAAATTGCAGCCATATTAGAAAGGCCTATTTTGTTTTATCTAGCAGACAGTGACAAAATAGACGTAATCAAATCAAGAAACCACACCAGTCTTGGGTATTATTTGTATTAACAGCTTTTTCAGTATTAGATAACGACATTTCGATTTTTCATGTAGCAAATTGTTCGACGAACTTTGATGAGGTAATAGATTCTTTCGCAGAATGGAAAGCACGCCATGTAAAGCTGTAGCAAGATTAGAGAGAAAAAAATGCTAGGAGATAAGGTTTGAAGAAATGTGTAATTTCTTGCTTATCTCTTGACAGTATTGATTTTATATATCCTATATTTAATTTTATGTCACACAAAACAGCAAGTTATTAACTAATAGTCAATAAAGACTTAAAATTTTCTGAAGAGTTGTTGTTCTCTCTATTACAAGTAATCCCATCTGCTATTAATTGCGAGATTTTTTTTTCAAGAGGGGCAGGCTGTCGAACCGGCCGACTGGGAGCAGGAGAGGCACCACAGGACATTTCAATTTTCACTCCCCTGAATATAGTTTGGATGTGTGGTAGAAAAATGCTTTATGAAGAGGCTTGGCACTGCACTTTGGCATACTTAAGAACAAATAATATGTCTTACATTTCCTCGAATACATATGTTTTATGTTTCAGACTTTTCAGAAAGATGTGTGCAACAAGATGACCATATTTTGAAAATAATTTTTTTTTTTATTTTAAGTATTGGCCTGCTTCGCAAATGTCGTAGTTCCGGGTCTGATGCGCAGAGCAGTCTGAGTAATAGTAGATAGTCTCCACATGACCCGTGTTTACATTTAGTGATTTTGCTGTTTGCCCTTCGCTTACTTTCATGTCAAATGAAAACAAAACGGATATCTGTGGCCGGGAGCTATCAAGTGAATTAAAACACATTCACATAATTACGGAAGGCTGAAATATGTCATTAGTTTCAGATTTTATTTTATTTCCACCTTTATGCCATAATAAAGACCCAAACATGACATAATACAGTACTGGTGCTCCAAGAAAATTTACATCCCGAAAACCACACTGAAAAGCTTAATATCACGTCGAGGTCTACTTCATTGCGAATCTGGACTTACGAATGTGCCCTTTAGGTATGCACTTAAAATGTGCACACTTTAATATGGTTCACGAAATTCCGATGCTCTTGCAGTATCCTCTGATGTCTTGTGTCTTTTATGCCATAATGTATGATCTTTTAATATTTTACACGTACCTACATACAGGCTTCCTACATCATGATAGCTACCCAAGCGCGGTGTCGCCTGTTATCTGCGCTCCCTGGCATTTGCTGAAATGAACCTATTTCTAACAGGTTGCAGGAAAATATTGCAAATAGTGGTTTGAAAAGCATTACTTTCAAAGTAAATATCCTTTTACCTAAGTTGAACTATGTGCAAGAATGTAGCATGAATTTATTAAACCACAGAGTGTTAGACTCAAATTTGAAAATCATCACTTTGATGATGAGCCATTTAAAAGAATTTCAAACCCTGAAGATCAGACATTTATGTCATTATTAAAAATTTTACTGGCATATTTGTGTGATATATCTTAAAGTGTAACACACGCAAAAAGATCAACATTACATGCAAAAGCTTAGCTTCTCTTGCAGTTTATTAACCTTAGAGACCAATTTTATATGTGAAAGCTTTGCTGTACTTGTAACAGAACTATGTATATATTTAAACTATTAACTTTCCCTGTTTGTGTGTTCGTGCTACTTAACAGTGATGCTGCTGTTGGCTGACTTCATTACGTGTCCTATGCTCCGAATATCCGCTGTCATCGGCTGGCGAGATCACGTGACATGAGCTACAAACGCTTACAAAAGTGCATCGAAATCTCGGTTTCAATTATGCGGAAAATAACGTGCAGTGTTTGGTGGAATTCCAATGTATACTTTCGTAATACGAAAATACACGGCGTACATGTAGATGCACATAAAGATTTTTTCAAAATATGTCTTTTTCCCTGAGTTTCGTTTTCTAAAGTGCCGGGGAATTGTACGCCCGCATATAAAACCATAACCATTCAAAGGATTGATAAGGAAAAATATACTGTCACCCGGGAGAACGTGTATTTTTAACCGGGAAAAATCGGGGAATTTTTTTTCCTTTTCCACGTATACACCCTGCATAAATACTCAACCTGGCGGACGAAAAAAGAACATTTGTCAAGGACCGCCGCTGTGAATGTGGAGAAGAGCTTGTCGAGATTCCGGATGAGATCTGCTGTATTCTTTCCAGTGACCAGAATATCACTGAGGTAGCTTATTGTCTCTGGGACATCCTTTACAAGTACATATGGAAGAGTGCTGGAGCACTGGCAATGCCGAATGGAAGCTGCATGTATTGGAACAATCCCAAAGGAATGTTTATGACTGCAATCTGCTGGGTGTTGGTGTCCAATGGGAGCTGGTGATAAGGATCCTGAAGATAGATTTTAATGAACACCATAACCCTCCCCCATTCCCCTCATGCTCTCCCCAGTGAGACAGGAAACAATGTCCTCATGCTTGGGAATGGGATATGCAGCATCTAAGGACTAGGTGTTCACAGTGTCCTTGAAGTTACCACAAATTTGGACAGCACCCAGCAGTTTTTCCACAATCGTGATGAGGGAAGCCCATTGGCTATGCGTGACTGAAATGAAGACGCCCTTGCCGTGGAGGCATTGAAATTCCAGTTGAAGCTAATCCCAAAGAACAAACTCAACACAGCAGGCCTTAAAAATTTTTTGACCGTAGTGGGTAATTCAGTATGTGCCTGGAACCTCGAAACCCCCACCGATGACTTCTGGAACAGTGGCCCAAATTTCACTAGAAGGTCAGTGGTGTAGGGTCAGAGGCCCAGGGTGTGGACAGTTTCAGAGGTGTTGTAGATCTCGAAGCACAAGATATGGAATAAGTCTTGGCCAAGCAGTGTACAGGCCGCAGGGGACGCAACTTCCAGAATCCTCGCTGTGGTTACTGTGGCGCAAAGATGGAGTCTAATCCGAAAGCATCTTGCCATGGAAATGAGGTCATTACTAAAACTACATAACTTTGTTGTGAAGTGGCGCAGTGGAGGGGATCTGTTGATTATCGTAGTCGATGACCATGTATCAGTTTGGAAAGTGACTGGTTTGCTTACTAGCTCAATCTGTTTTGACAGCAGCTGATTAGAATGTGGGAGTACAGCATGTACCAGTGGCACATCTGGAAAATTTGGATGGGAAGGATCCCCCTGGTGTCATCCTGTGCCCAGTCTATGGACATGGAAGTGGACGAGTGACAAACTTTATCTTTGTGGCCGGACTTACCGCAGGCTGTACACGTTGCCTTATGGAAACGGCATTGGTGTTGCGGATGGGTAACAAAACATTATTTACAAGATGGAAATTGTTTGAAACGACGTGTTCTGGACGGTCTTTTTCAGACTTTGACACCAACTGCTGCTGCTATGCTTCCAGTTCATGATGGAAGACAAATACCAGAGCTGGATCTTGGATGGAAGCTGCTGCTCTGACTGATTGCTCAAGAGCCTGAATGATGTGAAGACATGAGTCGAGTGACAGATCTTTGATCTTCAAGAGATCCTGCCAGAGACTTTGTCAGGTGTGTGAACTAAAATCACGTTGTGGACCAGAGCTGATGCATAAGGGAGCTTGCATTGTTCGTTAACACATCGTAACCAGCATTCCTGGGAGAGACCCTAGTTAAAAATCGTGTGTTGTGCTGCAGTAATGTGTATCTGAGTGTCAAAATAATCAGCTAAGCTTTTCTTCACTAAGTGTGGTTGCTGGGAGATGTGACTGATGACCTCAGCAGTTAAGTCCCATAGTGTTCAGAGCCATTTGCTGGGAGATGTAACTGTTGTAGCAACTGGTAGGTTGCGGGTCCCACATTGGCCATTAGAAAGCGCACTGCTGCTGATTGCCACAGACGTTGTACACTGCAAAATTATGTTCTAATCGGGCTTTGTAGCAGGCCCAAGGCTCAATTTTCCTGTCAAAGGGTTGAAAGGGCAGTCGTGCCGATGCACCTGAGCATAGCTGGGCAGCGAGCTGGACCCCAGGCTCCGCAGTATCTGTAGGGGCACCTTCAAAGCAAGAACATCTGGATGTGTAATGTCTACATTCGGTGGCAGGGACATTACTTGTTCCTGATCTACCTGGAACGTGGCACACATACTCTAATCAGTTCAGTAAAATCCTCATCACCACTGCAAAATCTGTTTATGGTTCCTGATTGAAAGAAAATCCCAGTAGGAGTGCAATAGCTTCTTTTTACCTTCCAAAAATGAAAGAAACTGCTCGTTGCAATTTATAATTACAAATTAACACCACCTCTCCTGCAAATGCAACCGAAATGCAATTCTGCGGATTTGATTTCAACTAACTCCCTGGAGCCGGAAATAAACACTGAAATGACCAACACCTGAAGATCTGTTTTTCAGTGGAGAAGCCTATTTCTTAGCGTTAACTTGTCTTTATCGATGGCATGTCACCAAGGGCTTAATTGAGAGACTGCAAACAGTAGGTGCATGGATCAGCCAGTTCTCGTCGATGGGAACTGCTTGTGGTGGTCCTTGGATTTCCTTCAATAACTGTTCTCCAGAAGAGATGTGCCGCCCCCATAATAACTCGTGAACGGATGTAGTCATGGTCTTGCGATGAGACCAGAACCTCTTGCTGCTACGTGTGAGGTACCTGGGGGTCCACAGCTCTGAGTGTGCCTCCTGGTGGTATACTTGAAAATCCCTTATGGCTGCTATGGACCGAGTGAGCATTGCTTTCTGTAACACAAGCATTATAGCCGTTTTGCGTTTTTTGGCTGGTGCCCCTGGGCACCACAGCAATTAGCAATCTCTTCTGTTGCTTTCTCTGGAACTGTGTTTGTTATAACACTAGTATTGTGTGAAAAAAGTATGTTGTGCTTGCTGAATGTTAAGGGGACATCATTTACTTATCTAGGGAACAGGGCTGGACCAAAAATTGAACCTTGTGATTTCTTCCCAGTCACAAAAATTTTCTCTACTTTCAACATAGTTTGAATTATTCAGCACGATTTTTTGCATTTTGTTTGTCAAGTACGATTCAAACTAATTGTGTGTAAAGCCATCAGTTCCACAAAGCTTACCGAGCGAGGTGGCGCAGTGGTTAGCACACTGGACTCGCATTCGGGAGGACGACGGTTCAATCCCGTCTCCGGCCATCCTGATTTAGGTTTTCCGTGATTTCCCTAAATCGCTTCAGGCAAATGCCGGGATGGTTCCTTTGAAAGGGCACGGCCGATTTCCTTCCCCATCCTTCCCTAACACGAGCTTGCGCTCCGTCTCTAATGACCTCGTTGTCGACGGGACGTTAAACACTAATATCCTCCTCCTCCTCCTCCACAAAGCTTAAGTTTTTCCAAGAGAGTAATATGATCTTTGCAATCATCTTCAACTGGAAAGATCACAAAAAATGCCGACTGGTGATATTTTATTATTTAAGGCTTAGGATATTTGATTAATGAATGTAGAATTGTATTCTCAGTTGAGTAGCTCTTCTGGAATCCAAGTAAATTAATTCTACTTAAATGTGAGACCACTCTAGAGCTCATCACTTTTTGAATATTTTTGAAAAAGACATTAGTAAGGAAATCAGATGATAATTATTTACTTATTTCTTGTCATCTTTCTTGTAAAGAAGGTTAACAATTGTGTATTTTAAACTGTCTGGAAAAATTCCCTGAGCCAATGATGCATTGCATATATCACTAAGGACATTACTTATTAAATTAGAACAGCTTTTCAGAATTCTGTTTGAAATTCTATCAACAGCATATGAGATTTTGTTTTTAAAAATTTTGTAATTCTATTAATTTCTGTGAAGGATGTTGGTGCTATTTAAAGTTGCTTAAATTTTTGTAGACTGGTGGTTTTAATGTTATTTTCTCTTGCATCGTCAGTTGACCTGTTTTATCGTCTTCCTGTTACTGCAGTTAGAAAGTGAGTGTTAAAAATACTTGCCAGTTGTGAATTATCAGTCACAACATTGTCATTTAGTTTAATTTTTATGGTTGTCCTGTCTCCCCTTTCATGATATCCCTTATAGTTTTAATTATACTGTCTGCATTATTAATTTTTGTTAGGGTGTGCATATTTCTGGAAAGTTTAAGGACTTTACTTAAAATATTACAGTACTTTTTGTAGAAGGTAAGTAACATCGGATCTTAACTTATTCTGACCTCTATTTAAATTTCCCTTTTCCTCTTATATTAAATTTTAATCCTTTTATTTATATGTGGCTTACTAGTCTTTTAATGGACTTTCTGGACAACATCTTTGGATTGTACAGCTACTAAATGTGGCACAAGAGCTTTGGTTTCCCTGACTTAGCTGTTAGGTATTACCCATTGTGTTAACCATCGTATTAAAACGATGACAGTGATTCTAATTGTCAAATGACTGAAGATAAATTTTCTGAAAGACAGAAACATGTGCCTCACCTGCTCACCTGAAAAAGTGGAAGTAAGCAAGTAGACACAAAACTCTTATCACACCTTACAATTTCTGGAGAGAGGGAGGGAGAGCGAATAAAGGCTTATGTTATTGGGTCACCATGGCAGTGACTTGCTAACTGCTTCCGAGTTTTGCCATGACTAATGGTGTTCTACAAAACGATCTATATTTGATTTCACTAAGTAAGACTGACAAATAATTAAAAAAAACTTGACGTTTCTTGCAAAGATCCAAGATTGTGTGCATGAAACAATTTTGTTAGACGTGGCGTGGTAGGACTTTTTATTCCATGGCTAGAGTCTTATTGCCATAGAAAGCAATGAATCATATTACACAATCCATAAATGAAACAAAACTGAGGCTGAGACAACAACGATATTGTGTTTACAGAGTCAGTACTTGTTTCCTCTTGCACAAAGATGTGGAAAAGATGAAAACTTTTTTAGGGACTGCAACGTTTGATCATATCACACGCACGCTAATTGGGGGCTTGAAGATAATCGATATCTGGCAAACAGTTTAACAATAGATGCTATAGAATCCCACGTGATATAGATTCCCAAATAAATTTAAATGATTTATAGAGTTAATCTTAATAGTAACGTATTAACCTTCCAAAACAGCAAGGAAATGTATGTTTCATAGAACACCAGTTCAGACATCAGAAATGTGTACGTAATCTACTTTAAACGGTATGCTAAATGCTAGAAGTCAGTCTCAGGGGTAAAAAGCCATATGACGCAAACAGTACTGTCTGACTGGAATCTGGGTAGTGGACGTACACAACAGAGTTGGTTGCAGCACCTGTCTTAAAACACTCACTCGGAGTATGCCTGAAGTTACTTTTATGTCCAAAGATTTCTCTTTGTTAGTAATGGCAACCTATGTTCCATTTGCTAGGAACTCTTCAGTCACAAAGCTGGTATAATATTCTATAGGCTATTTTATTCATTAGGAGACAATTTGGAACTGAGAGTGCCTTCTGGATTTCAAGGAACACACCATGAACCCAGGTGCTGGTATCTGCCTTCTGAGTCTCATGAATGAACAGAACAAGCCGAGTTGTGGTGTTTTTTTTTTTTTTTTTTTTTTTAGAATCCACGTTGGTCTCGAGAAAGGTCACAGTGTGGGAGCATGAAAAGTTTTCCAAAATTCAAAAACGCACTGACATCAGCAATGTGGGCCTATAGTTTAGTGTGTCTGTTCAATAACTGTTCCTGTAAACAGGAATGACCTGCATATCTCGCGAGTCACTGGCTATGCTTTGCTCCTTCAGCAACTTAGGGTACATTGCTGCTAGAAGAGGAACAAGGTTCCGTCACCTTACCTCTCTGGAGTGATTTCAATTGATTTTGTATTATGTAGTCACATTTTTCATTATCTGTCATTTTGACATTCATGCAATGATTTAAGGGAGGAACTGTGGTGTATCTTCCTCAATGAAACAGTTGTGGAAAAAGGACTGTGGTGGTTTGGATCTTCTCTCTGTCACCCTCCATTTCAGTGTCATTATGGTCACCGTGTATCTGGACAGATGGCTTTGATCCGTTTAGTAATTTAACATAAGACCAAAATTTCTTAGGATTTAACGGTCAAATTGGTAGGTAGAACCCTACTTTTACATTCATTGAATGCATCGCACATAGCTCTCCTTATGCCAAATTTGCCTTCATTCAGTTTCCTTTTCTTCCTCCTTCTCTGTGAGGCTTTGGCTACATTTAAAATTCCATTGAATTTCTCTTTGCTTTCAGAGTAGCTTTCTGACATGACCGTCAAACCACAGCTGGGCTTCCCCATCCCTCACAACTTTGTTCGGCACTTTTCAGTCCAAGCATATTGTACATTAATGGTTTAAACTTCGTCCATTGATACTCAACCTTTTTTAATATGAGAAATGAATGTTTTGTGTTGACCACTGTGGTAATCTGCTTCTTGTCACACTTGCTAAGCCAAAACAGCTTCCTACCTTTCCTTTGTAATGTTTATCTTCACCCAAATTATTTTGCATTCAAAATCTAAACTAACCTCGCTAAATGTTATTGTATTATTTATGGCTACAATTCCCTCAACAACCAGTGTTCACCTATCTTTTCAATATACACTCCAATTAGAATTTAGAATGTCATTGCTATAACATGTGGTTTCAGCTAGATTTTTGCCCCTAGTGCTATGAGAACATTAGTGCCATTTATAAGTAAGGCTAGTTCTGGAAACTTTCCATAGATGTTCTTAAGTTAACTGATACTTATGGAAAGTTTCCTTTCTCCGATTTCCTTTCTCCTTTCTTTAATTAATGGGATTGATAGTCTTCTGTGTCTGAAATCAGAATATACCTCATTGTGCAATGATGTATTTATATTGAAAAACCACATGTGCATGTCCTACATACTTTGCTACTCCAGTAGCTCCTTCCTGCATATAGTGCACACCTGGTCTAATAAGAGGGATCTTACAATACTCCATGCAATAGCACAATAGCAGAGGTCAAGAAATCTGCATCCAAGACATCATAGCAATGTCAGAACCTTTTGTTTAAGCTTTCAACTCATTCCCAAACCAGAGGACTGTAAACTGTTCTGACAGTACTACACAGTGCTAATCCTGTTCCCACCCTGCATGCATGGCTAGCTCTTTTCACCCAAGCAGCCAGCCACAAATTTAGGAACCAAAGGCGACCTCTGAACCTAGTTGCCAGCCTTCATTTGTGCAGCATGAACCATGATTTGCAGTCAGGTACACCCAGTGCACTCAGTCACTGCTCCATATCTTGGACTAACCTTCTGCCATGCTAACAGAGTGGACACTGTTCTTCCTTCCTGACATGCTAACTATTGCCAGAAGGGAACCTTTCAGTTTGATTGGCTCCAATTCCAACATGGCATCCCTTGCTGGCCTAGATGTATTTCAGCAGTGGCCAATGCCTCAAATCTGTTTTTAAGGTGTACTGGAGCAACTGTGTAGCCAACAACTACTTTCATCTTCTGCCCAAAGATTTGCAAACCCACCACTGTTCACCATTCATCATCAGGTGAGTGTCGACAGGCCAGGATGAGAGAATCAGAAGCTGCTGCAATATATCTACATCTACATGACTACTCTGCAATTCACATCTAAGTGCTTGGCAGAGGGTTCATCGAAGCAAAATCATACTATCTCTCTACCATTCCACTCCCGAACAGCGCGCGGGAAAAATGAACACCTAAACCTTTCTGTTCGAGCTCTGATTTCTCTTATTTTATTTTGATAATCATTCCTACATATGTAGGTTGGGCTCAACAAAATATTTTCGCGTTCGGAAGAGAAAGTTGGTGACTGAAATTTCGTAAACAGATCTCGCCGCAACTAAAAACATCTTTGCTTTAATGACTTCCATCCCAATTCGCGTATCATATCTGCCACTCTCTCTCCCCTATTACGTGATAATACAAAACGAGCTGCCCTTTTTTGCGCACTTTCGATGTCCTCCGTCAATCCCACCTGGTAAGGATCCCACACCGCGCAGCAATATTCTAACAGAGGACGAACAAGTGTAGTGTAAGCTGTCTCTTTAGTGGACTTTTTGCATCTTCTAAGTGTCCCGCCAATGAAACACAACCTTTGGCTCGCCTTCCCCACAATATTATCTATGTGGTCTTTCCAACTGAAGTTGTTCGTAAGTTTTACACCCAGGTACTTAGTTGAATTGACAGCCTTGAGAATTGTACTATTTATCGAGTAATCGAATTGCAACGGATTTCTTTTGGAACTCACGTGGATCACCTCACACTTTTCATTATTTAGCGTCAACTGCCACCTGCCACACCATACAGCAATCTCTTCTAAATCGCTTTGCAACTGATACTGGTCTTTGGATGACCTTACTAGACGGTAAATTACAGCATCATCTGCGAACAACCTAAGAGAACTGCTCAGATTGTCACCCAGGTCATTTATATAGATCAGGAACAGCAGAGGTCCCAGGACGCTTCCCTGGGGAACACCTGATATCACTTCAGTTTTACTCGATGATTTGCCGTCTATTACTACGAACTGCGACCTTCCTGACAGGAAATCATGAATCCAGTCGCACAACTGAGATGGTACCCCATAGGCCCACAGCTTGATTAGAAGTCGCTTGTGAGGAACGGTGTCAAAAGCTTTCCGGAAATCTAGAAATACGGAATCAACTTGAGATCCCCTGTCGATAGCGGCCATTGCTTCGTGCGAATAAAGAGCTAGCTGCGTTGCACAAGAACGATGTTTTCTGGAACCATGCTGATTACGTATCAATAGATCGTTCCCTTTGAGGTGATTCATAGTGTTTGAATACAGTATATGCTCCAAAACCCTACTGCAAACCGACGTCAATGATATAGGTCTGTAGTTCGATGGATTACTCCTACTACCCTTCTTAAACACTGGTGCGACCTGCGCAATTTTCCAGTCTGTAGGTACAGATCTATCGGTGAGCAAGCGGTTGTATATGATTGCTAAGTAGGGAGCTATTGTATCAGCGTAATCTGAAAGGAACCTAATCGGTATACAATCTGGACCTGAAGACTTGCCCGTATCAAGCGATCTGAGTTGCTTCGCAACCCCTAAGGTATCTACTTCTAAGAAACTCATGCTAGCAGCTGTTCGTGTGTCAAATTCTGGAATATTCCATTCGTCTTCCCTGGTGAAGGAATTTCGGAAAACTGCGTTCAATAACTCCGCTTTAGCGGCACAGTCGTCGGTAACAGTACCATCGGCACTGCGCAGCAAAGGTATTGACTGCGTCTTGTCACTTGTGTACTTTACATACGACCAGAATTTCTTCGGATTTTCTACCAAATTTCGAGACAATGTTTCGTTGTGGAATCTATTAAAGGTATATCGCATTGAAGTCCGTGCCAAATTTCGCGCGTCTGTAAATTTTAGCCAATCTTCGGGATTTCACGTTCTTCTGAACTTCGCATGCTTTCTCCGTGTGTACCACAGGGGATCAGTTCCATCTCTTACCAATTTATGAGGTATGCATCTCTCAATTGCTGTTGCTACTATATCTTTGAATTTGAGCCACATCTCGTCTACATTTGCATAGTCAGTTCGGAAGGAATGGAGATTGTCTCTTAGGAAGGCTTCTAGTGACACTTCATCCACTTTTTTAAATAAAATAATTTGGCGTTTGTTTCTGGTGGATTTGGAAGAAACGGTATTGAGCCTAGCTACAACGACCTTGTGATCACTAATCCCTGTATCAGTCATGATGCTCTCTATCAGCTCTGGATTGTTTGTGGCTAAGGATTCTGGGTGCTCCATAGGCACTGGAGGTGTCAGTACATTCATCTCGGTTTCCTCTGCACCACCATGGCCCAGAGCAACAGCTATGGGCAACACAGCTTCAGATTGTTTCCAGCTAGTGACCAATTCCCCTTGTATCCACACTCAACAGTTGCAGTCCCTGTCCATCTGTACCGTGTGTTCATATGTACAACTTGGAATGTAACACCAACCCAGTCACTAGATACAATCTTAAGTCCACTGATGCTCAACAGATATGCATTTAGAATAAGTTAGCCAACAGTAGTAAACATAGTTAAATACCCAGATAATACTCATTTCTTCACAAAAAAGGCCGAGAAAAATGCTAAACTGCGAGGGTCATTCAATAAATAACCCGACCCCATTTTTCTTCCCGACCATTAACATACATAGGAAAACGTCCTTTTATTTGCTTCAAATTTGATCTCTATCTCTACCTCTATCTCTCTCTCTCTCTCTCTCTCTCTCTCTCTCTCTCTCTCTCTCTCTCTCTCTGTGTGTGTGTGTGTGTGTGTGTGTGTGTGTGTGAAGTTTTGAACAACTCTGACATACGAGAGAGCCATAGTTAACATCAAAATGGCGTCTACATAAGACACTTGTTCCAAGCAACTTGCTGTAATTAAATTCTTGGTTGCAGGAAAAGAATCCATGATGAACATCCATAAGTGTTTGTGTGCAGTGTATGGTAATGACACAGTTGATAGGAGCACTGCTGGGCGATGGATAGAGAGAGTTAAAACATCAGGAAGTGCAGAAAGTAAGGTACTTGATTGGCCACATTTGAGACATCCCAGTACAACCACTGCTCCTGACATGGGAATCATGCTGAAGCCATTATTCTTGCAGACCAGAATATTGCAACTTGACAACTGGCTCTACAGCCATTAGTGAGCATTGCAAGTGCATGTGAAATAATTGAGACTCATGGATATTCAAAGGTGTGCTCATGGTGTGTCCCACAAATGTTCGCAACAGACCAGCCTCAGGTGCTCGGCATTCATTTGCTGAGTACGGGCTTGCTTACTCCGGGGTTCCTGAGCTGGGGATTTGTAAGTGCCGCCATTCCCCTGTCACCGTAAGCTCTGGGCATTCTTCAGCAACCACTGTATATCACAGCAGTGGAATGTTGTGTGTCAAAGGGAACAGAGATCTTGGCTTGACTGCCCCGATTGCAATTATGGTAAAAACCTGTTAAAGATCCTCAATCTGAAACTGTGCTGCCTGCTGATGAGATACGTGGCTGTTGAGGTGGAACAGTCATTAGTAGGCAGTTTCTTAGGCAACCTGGTGCACCTCGGTTGTATAAGGCTTACTAGGCACACAGGACTCTGTCTAGTTGGACTTTGATTTCCCTAGCTGCTCATGGGACTGAGATGGATCCTTTGAAGTTCTACGTCCAAGGGGAATGGGTGGGCCGCTGGTAGAGGTACCAACCAACCCTATCAAATAAGAGGGCTCATTTACTATTCATCTGGATTCAGGGATATAAAAAATTCTAATGTCTTTAGTAACAGAACACATGCTGCTGGTCAGTGTGTGTTTTTATTGGTTAAAAGGAAAGAGAAATTTCAAAAAAAGTGTCACCTTTTTACATACAAAAAGGTTTAGAGGGGATTGAGATTCTTTAAAATCAGTTAAGCAGTTATGAAATGGGACACTGTTAGTGGAAACATCAAGTTCCCAACGAGTGAAAAACGTTCAGAAGGCCAAAATCCTTGAGGGATATGCCATTGAAACTGAGCTCCACACTTCATTATACTACAGTAAAGGTGTTGTGATGTGCAGAGACATCGTGGACATCCCCAAAGAAGACTTTTAAGCTGAATAGGCCCTTGTACATGAATATTATGAAAAAGTTGGAAGGTGATTTGATTAAATCCAACCCGTTTATCCTGACTTTTAATAGCATAAAACTGATGGAAAATATTAAGGCAGTTTTTCTTTGGTTAACTGTGCAGCCCTAAGTCCCCAACCCAATGTACTGTTTTAAATCCCAGCCCTTTGGGCACACCACCCTTGGATGTAAGGGAGAAGCCACTTGTGGCAAATGTGGTAAGGCTGCCCATGAAGGAGTCAGATGTTCATCTCCTCCAAAGTGTGAATTGCTCTGGGGCTCACCCTGTCTGGAATAGGGATTGCTGTGTCTTGGTTGCAGAACAGAAGATATAGGAGATCAAAACCACAAGATGTATCCCCTATGGTGAGGCCAAGAAGATTTATAAGGCCATGCATCCCCCAGCATTTGCTACCTCCTGTGCTTTGGTTGTTAATCAGCCAGTACAGAAAACCAATGCTGCTACACAAACAGAGGTAGTTAGTGTTAGCACTAGTACCTGTATTTGTCAGTGCACTTGTGCTGCTGCAATTACTTCACAGCCTACAATTCCTCTCAAAATGTCAGACGAGTCTGTGGTTGCTAACATTGCAGAGCACCCAGGTCCTCAAAAGGTTCACTCTGGTCCACTATCCTGTGCTGCCACTACCACTACAACTACTACTGCTGCAGTTTTGGCTCTGAAGCCAAAAAATCAAAGGCCAACCATCCACCACTGATGGAGTTGGAAAGTAAACAGTCCAATGATGTCAATGTCATCCTATCAGACATCTCTCTTGACTCTTCGGTATAGAGCTGATGGGCCTTGATGTCGGTCTGGGCCAATGATTTTGCCCAAGGAATGAGCCCACAGCCATTAAGGAATGCCCTCCCCAATGAAAGAAATATAGGGCGAAAGTACAACCCCACAATAGATGGCTTCCATATTACAGTGGAACATTATTGGGTTCAGGACACACATAGAGGAACTGAAACTGCTAGCACAGTTATGCCTCCTGTACCTGTGTTTAGAAGAAACACATTTTAAAGCCATTGACCCCCCTGTGCTACAGTGCTGTGCCCTTTGCCGAAAGGATGACCTGACTGAGGACAGTGCTAAGGGAGAGGTTGCTATGTTTGTCAATAATGTGCATCACTCTGCTACTCTCCCCCTGGTTACTGACCTGCAAGCACTTGTTGAAATTCATGTGTGTCAGAGGATCACTATTTCCTTGCTATACCTACCTCTATTGCAAGATGCAATAGACTCTGAGGCCCTAATAGATCTTGTGAAACAACTCTCATGACCATTTTTCCTACTGGGGACTTCAGTGTCCATCATGTCTTGTGGGGATCGACCTCTACTTGCCTTTGGGTTTTGGTTTTGGAAAGCCTCATTTTTCTTATGAGCTGTACATCCTCAGCCCAGGTATTCACACTCATTTCTGTACTACTACTGGGTCATTCTCAGCCATGTACCTCTCTTACTGCTCTCCAGCCCTTGCAGACTCAGTTCAGTGGGAGTTCATTGATGAACTGCATTCTATTGATCATTTCCCACTCTGCATTCACATACTAGATGGAGCATTCCCTGAAGAGAAGCTACCAAAATGGATGGTCAGCAAGGCTAAATGGGTGCTATTCAGCCAGTAGGGTGTGTTTACACACTGCGAAAACGTCCAGGAATGGGTGGACCATATCACACAAGTGGTCTTTGATGCCACTGACCAATCAATCCCAAAGTCCTCAAGTCATCTTTGGAGGCAACCTGCACCTTGATGGACAGAGGAATCCCATCCAGCAACGTGGAAGAGGTATGCAGCTCTTTGATGGTTCAAATTCTGCCCGATAGCAGACAACCTCATAGTCTTTCTAGTTGCAAGAGCCAAGGCTTGACGGGTAATTGAGGAGAGCAAGAAAAGGTCATAGGAAGCGTTCATAGACTCTTATCAATTGTTCCCCTTGTTCTGCTTAAGTATGGGAAGCCATCCAGAGGATTTCCAGTAAACACAGTCATTTACCAATAGCAGCAGTGCTAAAACAGGGGTGTCACCAAACAATGCCTGGAGACATCGCTCAGACGCTGGCAGAGCATTTTGTGAAAACTACTGCCAGTGCCAGCCAAGATCCAGCATTTCGCCGCTACCGTGCAACTGGATTTCAGCTCCCACAATTCTGAGTCTTACAACTGCCTTTTCTCCATGTTGGAGGTGGAATCAGCACTGTCTGAGACTCATGAAACTGCACCCAGTCACAATCAAACCTGGTACTGTGCTTTAACATTTGGCAGCAGTGTCAAAAAGTAAATACTCATCTAATGTTTTAATGTGATATGGCACTCAGGTCATTTCTCCAGCTCGTGGAGAGGGGCAATTTTGATATGTTACCTTAAACCAGGAAAACCCTTGGTTATCAGAGTATCTCCTTAATGAGCTGTGTAGGAAGGATCCTGGAACGAATGGTTAATTGTCATCTGGTATGGTTGTTAGAGACCAGGCAATTCATTAGCCATTCTCAGTGTGGATTCTGGAGATTTCAGTCAACAGTCTGGCTTTGCTGGAAGCAGCTATTTAGCAAGCTTTCCTATGTAAACATCACTGTATCGGCATATTCTTTGGTATCCGTAAGGTGCACCATACTACTTTCAGACACCGTATTCTTGTACAGCTGCATCTATGGGACTTTTGTGACCACCTCCCCAACTTCATATGATCCTTCCTGTCAGCAGTTTTTTAGGATCTCAGTTGGTAATACACTGTCCGATCATTTTGAGCAGGAGAATGATGTCCCTCAGGGCGGTGTTTTCAGTGGTACCCTCTTGGCCATAGCCACAAACAGTATAATGTCCACAGTAAGGAGTCCTGTAAAGTGCTTCTTATTTGTGGACAATGTTGCGGTTTTCTGTTCCTTCTCCAGTGTTGCAACAGCAAGCCATCAGTTGCCACTTGTCACCCGTATACCATACTGTTACATGTCCCCCTGTAGCAATGCAAGGTGTGCCAAATTTGTTATAAAAGTCAGTAAATTACTCAACAGACAGTATTTTTCAGTACAGGTATTTCGTTCATTCCAAACAAGTGTCGATTTGTGACATCATCCAGACACAACTTGACTGTAATCTGGCTCTGTTTTAGCAAACTAATAATTTCTCTCAGGCGATAAAATTTTATTGATTATGAAATACAAGTTCTTGAAGTATATTCAGAATCAGAAATGTTTAATTAGTAATTAATGCCATAATTTGTTTAATGTAAAGGTATTTTGAATTTTGTATGCATAAAAAAAAGTGTGAATTTGTGTGTGGCTTTTACTCTGAGACGAATTATCACTTAGGGTGCTAAAAGTGCGCGTGTTCATTTCGCAGACCTATGTGGTGAATTTTATTTTGTGATCTTGACCCGAATGGAGAGTAAATTCAGTTTCATTTAAACTTTACATGAGATAGACACATCACGTTATTACAAAAGAGTCATTAAGCCCATTAGAGAAAAGTGAAACCTGCGCACTCGATTTGAAATAGTGTGTGATTGAGCTGTCCAGTAAATCGTGTATTATAGTTGCAAATGTGTTTGGACTTAATGCATATTTAAAGGACCAGACTAAAAAATTAGATGATGATCTTTCTGAGTGGATAGAAGTTAAAAATAAGGAAATCGAAGAGAGTCAATACCACTCTTGAGTTGAAATAAGCTGAGGTAGTTAAGGAAAAGTTTCAGGCTATTAAAGATAAAGTAATTGAACAGTTACCTAAGTGGCATAGTGAAACAAATTGTAAATTGTCAGAATTAGAACAAAAATCTTCACGAAATGTATTGACTAAAGACCACTATTTGAAGACAGGATCAACAATTTTAAGCGTATTTTTCCTCGCAGTTGGTCTGAACATGATAGACTTTAATTTATCGTGTCCAAGATCAAAGGTGAAGCAGCACTGTGGGCTGCAGAAGCGAGTGAGAATTGTAAAACACGTGCGGAGTTTGAACAACTTTTCCTAGCGAAGTACTGGTCGAGGAGCAAACACGAGAGGCTACGAAAGGTGGTGTATCAAGCGGAATTTTATTATGGTAAATAAAGGTCCATTAAGACAGTATTTCAAGAAATACATTAATAAAACGAGGTACTGGAGTGAGCCTACTTCCCGTAGAGAAGTGATACGTATTTAAAGGAAGATTCATTTAAATGGGCAATTTCTGTTAGGCCCTCAGGCCCCCATTTACAATTATTGATGTAAAATTTAATGTAAAGTGTGTGTTACAAAGTGTGGTATGAATCCTGGGGTGGCTGAACTAAGCTATAACAGCACAGTACACAACCCTAGCACACTTCAGTGAATCCTGTAACGTCTTCGATCTTATTGTGACATTACAGATTGGGGGGCAGTGTAGCGATGCGAGGGGTACCAAATTTGTTATGAAAGTCAGTAAATTACTCAACAGACAGTATTTTTCAATACAGGTATTTCGTTCATTCCAAACAAGTGTCGATTTGTGACATCATCCAGACACAACTTGACTGTAATCTGGATCCGTCTTAGCAAACTAATAATTTCTCTCAGGCGATAAAATTTTATTGATTATGAAATACAAGTTCTTGAAGTTTATTCAGAATCTGAAATGTTTAATTAGTAATTACATACCATAATTTATTTGTTTAATATAAAGGTATTTTGAATTTTGTATGCATAAAAAAAAGTGTGAATTTATATGTGGCTTTTACTCTGAGACGAGTTATCACTTCGGGTGCTAAAAGTGCACGTGCACATTTCGCTGACCTATGTGGTGAATTTTATTTTGTGATCTTGACCTGAATGGAGAGTAAATCCACTTTTTAATTTAAACTTTACGTGAGATAGACACATCACATTATTACAAAAGAGTCGTTTAGCCCGTTAGGGAAAAGTGAAACCTGTGAACTCAGTTTGGAATACAGTACACGCCAGTGCTGATCGAGCTGTCCGATAAATCGTGTGTAATAGTTGCAAATGTGTTTTGACTTAATACATGAAGTTAGAAATTAATTTTGAGAAAAGTGCTGATGTTTGACCAAAAAATGAACTGAAAGTTAATTCAAAATATCGTTGTCCAGTTTTAATTGTAACACACATCACCATGTTGATTACATTGCCTAACAACACTGTAAAGCAGCTTAATTAATTCATTAGAATGATTTGCAACGTAGTACGGCCCATTACACACACAAAATGTTACAGGAAGTTTGCTGACCGCATGAAAGTATGAGAGTGTGTCTCTTCCCATAAATGCCAATAAACCGGCAGTTTCAAAAGTTAAATTATGAACTGTTGTGTAACTTCATGATTGTCCGATACCACTACGGAACTTGTTGTATCGTATCTCTTCACAAGGCATCTCAAGAAGCCAGGATAAACAAGAAGAAGAAAAAGACTAAAGAAGAGGCATCGGTATACCCCTCTGTTGCACCTATTCACCCATTGTGCGCGAGCAACAAGGCCATTTGGGATCCATGTGCTGGAGTCAGTTGGAGTAGAGCAAGTCCAACCTAAAATCCAGGGTTTTAACCATCTGCCACTGTGCACCCCTGCTTCTGTTTTTAATGCAATATTTTCTGACAATTTATATGAGCACCACAACTGTATAGCTGTCTTTACAGGTGTTCATTCATTGCTCTGTTGTTTTCTGGGATTGTGTCCTTGAGGTCCATATGACTCAAGCCTTGCTGTCTTCCATGCAGAATTATATGTGATCTTGCGGGCACTGGAGCAGATGAGATGTTCTTCCAGTGCTAAATTTCTTATCTGTTCAGAGACTCTGAGTGCCCCTCACTCTCTACAGTGTTTGTACACAGCAGATAAAGTAGTCCAGAACATGCAGGATGCCTTCCTCCAACTACAATGATTGGGGAAGAAGATGTCTTTCTGCTGGGTACCAGGGCACATGGGTACAAAAAGGTGGATCTAGCATCCAAGGAGGCATGTCGTGATCCTCAGCTATTTCAGTGTGCCATTCCTCTGCATGCTATAGCTTCACTGTTGAGATCCAGTGTCTTGCATCAGTGGGAAATTGAGTGGCTCGAGTAACAATAAACTCTGACTAATACAGCCCACAGTGTGACCATGGTGTACATCCTTTCAGCCACATCAATGAGACAAGGTTCTCCTTCCTTGTCTTTGCATAGACCATAGCCCTATGATGCATGGCTTCTTGCTCCAACGAGAGGACTGTCCAATGTTTGGTGCTTATGGCAAATAGATCCCTGTGTGTCACATTTTATTGTACAAAAATCAAACAGTGGAAAGTCCAGGATGGAATGTAACAATATTATGAAAGGAAAGTAGCTACTCATCATATAGCAGAGATGCGGAGTTGCAGACAGGCACAACAAAAAGACTGTCACAAAGGCCTTTGTCAAAAATAGACCCCCCCCCCCCCCCCCCACACACACACACACACACACACACACACACACACACACACTAGGATAGGGCGGCAGACACTTGCTGGTGGGAAGCACACAGGGATGAGATGGAGACAGGGTAGGGCAGCTATGTGCAGTTGGGAGGTTAGATGGAGGGAGGGGGGGGGGGGAGTAGTGGAAACAGAGAGAAGTAAAAATACTGGGTGTGATGGTGGAATGAGGGCTGTGTAGTGCTGGAAAGGGGCTGAATGGGTGAGGACAATGACTAACAAAGGTTGAGGCCAGGAGGGTTACGGGAATGTAGGATATATTGCAGGGAAAGTTCCCACCTGCACAATTCGGAAAAGCTGGTGTTGATGGGAAGGATCCATATGGCACGGGCTGTGAAGCAGTCATTGAAAAGAAGGATGTCGTATTGGGTGGCGTGCTGTGCAACAGGGTGGTCCACTTGTTTCTTGGCCACAGTTTGTCGGTGGCCAGTCATGCAGACAGCCAGCTTGTTGGTTGTCATACCCACATAGAATGCAGCACAGTGGTTGCAATTTACCTTGTAGATCATATGACTGGTTTCACAGGTAGCCCTGCCTTTGATGGGATAGGGGATGTTTGTGACTGGACTGGAGTAGGTGATGGTTGCAGTATGTATTGGACAGGTCTTGCATCTAGGTCTGTTATACAAGGATATGAGCCATGAGGTAGGGGTTGGGAGCAGGGTTTGTGTAGGGATGGACAAATATACTGTGTAGGTTCAGTGGACGGTGGAATAGCACGTTTTTTTTGGGGGGGGGGGGGCATAGTGGGTAGGACATTTCTCATTTCGGGGCACGATGAGAGGAACTCGAAACCCTATCGGAGAATGTAATGTAATTTTTGTTGTGCCTATCTGTGACTCACCATCTCCGCTATGTGGTGAGTAGCAACTTTCCTTTCATAACATTTTATTGGACAGTGTTTTATGTTCTGACCAGCGTGCCGCGGCAGATTTGCCAATGGATCTACCCTCTATTTTAAGTAATGTTCAAATGAATGTGGTTTGAGTTTTACACTTTTGTGAATTGTGCAAGTGTATTTGAGATGGGTTGATGGTGTGGTCAATTTTAGTTCATTGGTATGCAAGAATTTCAAAGGTTCTATTTGCATTCATTTGCTTTAATGAGTGTAAGAGTGCTCAAAACCTGCCTGTTCAGCATCCATAAAACAGAGTGGCACCATTCTCAGCTACCAAAAAGAATAAATTAAAGGCACCTCCCTGTGCTGGCAGTCATGGTGACAATGTTTTGGGATAGTGCTGATGTCATTCTGGTGGATGTGTTGCCAAAGGGGTCAACCATTAATTCAGAGGCATGTATGAAGACAGAACAAATTCAAGAACCGTTTCTGAAGTGTTGAGTGTGACAAGAATCTAAACAAAATCGTGCCTCGACACAACCATGTATGCCCACACGGAAGTCTCAGAACCAGGAAACACACTGCAGAATTGGGTTGAACATCATTGCCTCATCCAACCTGTGGCCTAGACCATGCAACAAGAACATTCAAACTGTTTGTGCCTCTGAAGGATTCTCTATGTAGAATACACTTCAAAGATGATTAGAGTATTTCATGCAGTGAAAACATAGATGCAAGCACAAGAAAAGAAAGTATACTGACAAGGAATACATGCTCTCAAGCAATGCTGATGTAAGGCCACAAAACATGATGGGGACTACGTAGAAAAATAGTACATGTAAAAAAGGATATTTTTTTTATATTGTCATCAAACTCTAATGCCTAAGGACAAGCATGAACTGAGACAAAAGTTGGGGAGCAGTGTTTATTGAATGGCAGTAGTAAATCCTTTGTGTAAATGAAAACTCTGCTTGCTAGCAAATGTACTCAACTCCACATGTGCTTCTTTCTTTACAAACCCATGGTGAAACCTCTGTTTCATTCTTTTTGCAACAAATTTATCATGAGGAAATTGCCATGTTAAACTTCTTACTATCTTTATTCAATGTTTGCCATAGTTCCAGTCATTCAGTTGCTCAGAGACAGAGTTTCTTCACAATATCATTAGTTTTCAGGGTTTTCAGAATGAAATTTTTACATTGCAGCAGTGTGTGTGCCAATCTGAAACTTGCTGGCAGATTATAACTGTGTGCTGGATCGAGACTTGGAACTTGGGACCTTTGCATTTTGCAGGCAAGTCCTGTACCAGTCTACTGCGAAATGCAAAGGCCCCAAATTAAAGTCTCGATCCAGCACACAGTTTTAATCTGCCAAGAAGTCTCAGTTTCCAGAGTGTGTATCACTTCTTAGAGTTACTGGTTGCTTGGGACTTGGGCACTGACTTCTTTCCAATGTTAAGGAAACACTTTGTGTTGTAATGGTGACTGGAGCAGTCGCGGGGTTGAAGTAACGGAAAGCACTGTGGGACCAGTGGAGTGGCCCGCGAACAACAACACAACGGAAGAGGAGGGATGTGACCAAAGAAGGACAGAACAAACATCAACAAGATCGAAACAACTGAGTCACAAGAAAACCTAACAACCACGTCCACTCGTACACACAACAAGAAAGTAAATAAGTGGTCTAAGGCGAGGCGATGTGTCCAGAGACGTATGCAAGGTTACACTGGCTGGCTGAGCGAGAGACAGGCACTTATGTACTCTATCGGGGGCACCACTATTGGCCGGTGGAACCATGTGTTCCACTGTGGCGCCCTCACACTAAATGCGGGCCAAGAGGCACACGCCGCCACAGCTTACGGCACGATGGTGCAGAGACCTCTAGGGGTCTTCGACGTCCATGATGTCTGGCGCGGATTCAAATTCCGTGGCACGTGGTACCAGACTTTGTGCCATAAGTTTATATTTATTATAGTCACCTTTTTTAACAGTTGCAAATCTTTTATTAATTTCTTAAGAAATTTAAGATTAATGCAATGCTAAGTGCTTATACTAATCATGATATTGGTGGGACTAAATGAAAAATACTCAATAGTAAACTAAGGCAGATTGAGACACAAATGTAAGAGGGATGTGCCATGATGGTATCAGTTTCAACTATGTCGCAGTACTATTTCCATGCACACATCTCAAAGGTAGGGAGCATGTTGTATCACTTTTAATTATCATACCTCAACATTCTGTTCTTTTTTTCGTACGGTGCCTGAAATCTGTTACATTGGTTGTAGTAACCTGGTCTCACCCTAACAGAGGAGAGAGAAAGCAGCTTTTGTCATTGGAAAACCTTTCTGGTTTTCTGAGCACTGCACTATACTGCAGCAACTTAAAATGACATTTGGGAAAAATAAACATTGTTTTTAAGCAGATGGTATCAGTTTCACATCACTATCTTAAGTATATAAGTTATAAAGTAAGTTTATAATCAAGGAAAGAGTTTTTCAGTTGAAATTTATGTGCACTTTTGCATTTAAAATGTTTTGTATAGTATAATGCAAAACAAAACGCACATTAAGTACCGTACCTCACAAAATTATCAACATTTCCTGTAAATCTATAGTGTATGTTGCTGAAAGCAAGGGGAAACTACAGCTGCAATTTTTCCCGAGGGCATGCAGCTTTACCGTTTGGTTAAGTGATGACTGCGTCCTCGGATCTCTGGGGAGGGACTACTCAGGAGATAGAAAACTGGTGTTCTACAGATCGGAGTGTGGAATGTCAGATCCCTTAATCAGGCAGGTCAGTTAGAAAATTTAGAAAGGGAAGTGGCTAGGTTAAAGTTAGTTATAGTGGGAATTAGTGATGTTCGGTGGCAGGAGAAACAAGACTTCTGGTTAGGTGAATACAGGTTTATAAATACAAAATCAAATAGGGGTAATGCATGAGTAGGTTTAATGATGAATAAAAAAATTATGATTGTGGGTAAGCTACTATGAACAACATAGTGAACGCAGTATTGTAGCCAAGATAGACACAAGTTCAAGTTCATATGCCAACTAGCTCCGCAGATGACAAAGAGATTGACGAAATGTACGATGAGATTAAAAAAAAAAAATTCAGATAGTGAAGGGAGATGAAAATTTAATAGTCATGGGGGGGACTGGAATTCAACAGTAGGAAAAGGAAGAGAAGTAATAGGTGAATATAGACCGAGGGTAAGGAATGAAAGAGGGAGCCGCCTTGTAGAATTTTGCACAGAGCATAACTTAATCATAGCTAACACTTGGTTCAAGAATCATGGAAGAAGGTTGTATACGTGGAAGAGGTCTGGAGACACTGGAAGATTTCAGATAGAATATATATAATGGTAAGGCAGAGATTTAGGAACCATGTTTTAAATTGAAAGATATTTCCAGGGGCAGATGTGGACTCTGACCACAATCTGTTGGTTACGAACTGTAGATTAAAACTGTAGGAACTGCAAAAAGGTAGGAATTTAAGGAGATGGGATGTGGGTAAAGGAGATTGTAGAAAGTTTCAGCAAATACAGGGGAAAGAAATACAGTAGAAGAAGAATGTATGAGTAGCAAGAGCTCAGATGGAAAACCAGTCCTAAGCAAAGAAGGAAAAGCAGAAAGGTGGAAGGAGTATACAGAGGGTCTATCAAAGAGCGATGTACTTGAGGACAATATTACGAAAATTGAAGAGGACGTAGATGAATATGAAGTGGGAGATATGATACTGTGTGAAGAGTCTGACAGAGCACTGAAATTCTTAAGTTGAAACAAGATCCTGGGAGTAGGCAACATTCCATTAAAACTAATGATAGCCTTGGGAGAACCAGCCCTGACAAAACTCTACCATCTGGTGAGCTATGTACGAGACAGGCGAAATACTCTCAGACTTCAAGAAGAATAAAATAATTCCAATCCCAAAGAAAGCAGGTGTTGACAGGTGTGAAAATTGCCGAACTATCAGTTTAATAAGTCACGGCTGCAAAATACTGACATGAATTCTTTACAGACGAATGGAAAAACTGGTAGAAGCTGATCTTGGGGAAGATCAGTGTGGATTCCATAGAAATGTTGGATCACATGAGGCAATACTGGCCCTACACCTTATCTTCTAAGATAGATTGAGGAAAGGTAAACCCAGGTTTCTTGCATTTGTAGACGTAGAGAAAGTTTTTGACACTGTTGACTGGAATACTCTCTTTCGGATTCTGAAAGTGGCAGGGGTAAAATACAGGGAGCAAAAGGCTATTTACAATTTGTACAGCAGATGGCAGTTATGAGTCGAAGGGTATGAAAGGGAAGCAGTGGTTGGGAAGGGAGTGAGACAGGGTTGTAGCCTATCCCCAACATTGTTCAGTCTGTATATTGAGCAAGCAGTAAAGGAAACAAAAGATAAATTCAAAGTATGAATTAAAATCCATGGAGAAGACATAAAAACTTTGAGGTTTGCAGATGACATTGTAATTCTGTTAGAGACAGCAAAGGACCTGGAAGAGCAGTTGAATGGAAAGGACAGTGTCTTGAAAGGAGGAAAAGCAAGAGAGGAGACTGGAATGTAGTTGAATTAAATCAGGTGATGCTGAGGGAATTAGATTAGGAAATGAGACACTTAAAGTAGTAAATGAATTTTGTTGTTGGGGGAGAAAACTAATTGATGATGGTCAGAGCAGAGAGGATACAAAATGTAGACTGGCTATGGTAAGGAATGCGTTTCTGAAAAAGAGAAATTTGTTAACATCGAGTATAGATTTAAGTATCAGGAAGTGATTTCTGAAAGTATTTGTACAGTGTGTAGCCATGTATGGAAGTGAAATGTGGACCATAAATAGTTTAGACAAGAAGAGAATAGAAGTTTTCGATATATGGTGCTACAGAAAAATGCTGAAGATTAGATGAGTAGATTACGTATCTAATGAGGAAGTACTGAATAGAATTGGGGGGAAGAGAAATTTGTGGCACAACCTGACTAGAAGGAGGGATCGGTTGGTAGTACATGTTCTGAGCCATCAAGGGATCACCAATTTAGCATTGGAGGGCAGTGTGGAGGGTAAAATTTGTAGAGGGAGACCAAGAGATGAATACACTAAACATATTCAGAAGGATGTAGGTTGTAGTAGGTACAGGGAGATACCACATTGCGACAACCAACATCTTGTGTAGATGTACTGAACTTGTTACACAGGTATTGTCTTATATGTGTTTATGTGCTCGACAAAATGTGAGGTGCTCATCCGGCACAAAAACTAAAAAAGGATATCTGGACACAAGGCAGTAATTTTTTGTCTTCCGGAATTTGTTGATTTCAATGACCTGAATCTTCTTGAGCTTAAGCCGGGTTTCCATTTATAATTTCTTAATTTCATGGTTCAGTTTTTCCCTCCTATCTCTCCTAAAGATAGTAGCATAAGGTGAATTGTTTATAGGATGTGCACCATTCTACATTTGAGAGAGATTCAGCAGTTGGTTTCAGATCTGACCCACTGCTGAGGTAGTTTGTGTATTTTAAGATGTTTTGCAGAAATATTCGACAACTCATCGGACTCATTTTGTATAGTTAAATGCATCAAATTGTTCTGTCATTTATTTTTTTTTTTTTTTAGATGTTGTGTACATTGGAGCCATACATCCACAACATTACCATGTTGGAAAATTGATGTTGGAGAATGGAAAACCTATACTTTGTGAAAAGCCACTCACTATTAACTCTAAGCAAACAAAAGAACTCATTGCATTGGCAAGAGAGAAGAAGCTATTTTTAATGGAGGCAGTTTGGTCCCGTTGTTTTCCTGCTTATGCCATGCTTAGGAGGGAAATGAATGCAGGTACATTGGGTGACATTGTCCAGGTCATAGCGAATTTTGGTGTTCCTTTGGAGAAGGAAGACCGCCCAAGGTAAAAATATTGTTATCCTTACTGCTGGTACCTTTTATTATTGTTAAGTGTTAATTGCATAGTTACATAAACAGTTTTAGCAGTTGTTTTGAACATTGTGCGTTGTCTTTCCCACCACCCACCCCACCTCTCCTACAGGTCCTTCCAGAAACCTGCATGTGAAAGCCTCAGCCTAAAATTTAAAAATCTTAGGTTTATTGTGTACACTATAGCCAACATATTTATCACAAGAGAACAACTGTAAAACAATTCTCATTTGTCATTGGTCAGAACCTCATTTTGGTGTAAAGTACTCCGATATAATGTTCTGACACAGATCTGACATGTTTCTGGTGCAAATAAATAGATCTGAAAATGATTCAGAGAGGATCAAAACATGTCCTGTATCAAAAAATGTGGTACTGAGACTAAAAAATAGATTAGAATTGTTATAAATTCATTGCTTACATTTTAAATTTTTTAAGGCTTTTTTTATTCAAAATTGACTCAAGAGAATACTGTACATTAGTTAATCAAAGTTCAGTTCAACTCACTCAATCACCTTTCCATATAATATGTAGCACTTTGTTTTGAATTAGCTTTCATTATTAAAATCTGATCCTGTTAGTAAATATATGTTGTAGTGGTGTGTCAATATTGCTACTCTTACACCCTGTGACAATAGCCAGTACTAAATTCATGAGCTAACATGTCAGATCACTCTGGTGCCATTTTAAAGGTTAAAAATATCCTTTGGCTAACCCTGGATGAGATACCATAGGACCTAATAGGATAAAAATTGGCAAATAAATCTTGGGTGCACAAGTATCTCAGAGAGTATTCTTATGCAGAAGCCAGCAGAACTTTGTTTCTATGAAATTTCCATCACTCCAGTATTTTAAAGTGTTTGATTTCCCTGCTTATTAGATGTAGCGTATGCTCAAGCTCCATGTCAGAAATTGTCTGCTTTTATAAATATTGTGTACTTGCATTTACCAATGCTGATACAGCATATTACACTGGAAAATTGATGTAAGACTTGGATAGAACATGTTGTGTCTGTGTTTGCCATTCAGTGAAACTCAACACAGAAACTTAGCAACTTTATGAAGTATTATTAACTTACTTTGAGAAGATACAGTCTTTCTAAAGACAGACACATCATTACAAAATGTGATTGTTGGATTATTAAATTAAATGTTATAGTACAATGGTTACCAGTCTGGGGTTATATACCCCCTTGAATATATTATGAAATTTTGTAAGGGGTAAAAACAAAAAGCGTTTATGATCAAGAATATGAAATTCAAGTCAAAATACAATGCCTTGGTCTCTGCAAGGACAACATACCAAAAATAGATTGACAAGTGGTAACAAATTTCATGAAAGGTTTTTGGTGAAAATCTATTAAACCTTCAAGTATATGGATTCTATATGCCAAAACTAAAATATATGTTAGTAGATTTTCGAGTGATGTACGTTGGCTGAGATCAAACTGATAATACAGAAAAAGGAGAAATGGACATTACCAAATGTCCCAAGTGGTTGCCATTTCCTTGCTCATTAAAAAAATCTGCAAAAGCGTAGGAGCTATATTTGTTTGAACATTAACTAAATTTTAGTTGTATTTCATAGCTTCAGAATTAGTAGTGTTAATTTTTTTCCTTTGATCTAGCAGTTAGTTGTGTACTAAGCTTTGTTAGGATATCAGGTGACATGCAGTCTTGTTCAGGGGTAATGGATCTGAGAAAGGTCGAGAAACATTGTTCTAGAATGTTGTACAATGTGTGATAGAAACATTAACCCATTTTGAACATTATATTTAAACATAAAGAATTTGAACTTCATGTCAGTGTACGTTATTTGAAAGACCGTGTCATTCCAGCAGTAGTCACAGCTTTGTAGACTGCTAATATTTAAGCACTGTTATTGAAAGCAGATTTTATCCACCTTGGCAGTTGTGTTGGTTTTCGACCCACCTCTGCTTCCTGTAACCAATGCATTTGAAGCATTGGATGAATGCACATCATGCTTTTGCAATTGAAACATCTTTCAAATGTGATAATAGTTTCATAATAATACAGATCTGACATCAGGTGGATGGGACCAGTTTTGTAGTAGAAGGCACTTATAAGTTGAGCCTAGCAGTTCAGGTAAAGAGCTTCTGCTTAAAACATCGGTTTTCCTGGTAGTCCTCATATAGTTCACAGTCCAGATAACTTTGCAGCAGTGAGAGCTACTATCAAGGTAACTCCAGCAAGATCACTTTGTTGGTGAGGTCTTTAACTAACTCTTCCAGCAAGACTGGAGGATAGATGTTGTCTGTGGATACTAAATGGAGCCCACAAAAGATAAGTTGCAAGTGACTCAACAGGTTTTGCCTGGAGATCTGGGGGTACATAGCATTTTATGTACGTAGCTTCTAAAGATAACAAACGCCTAACCTGATTCTCTCAAAAAATTTCATGATATGTGAGGAGACCACTTTTCATTTTTGCGCTACGCAGACAATCAACGTTAAAGTATTGCCCCTGTATACCCTTAACAATTTCAAGCATCATCACTTCATAATGCCAAAGTTACTGTGTGGTGTGGCATGTCTGAGCAAAATATTTTTTACACTATTGTTTTAAGAATGGAGCAGGCGATGCTCTGTCTTATCAGTTCGCTGTGTTGCAACAATTTGTAGTGCTATAAGTGAGCCACATTATGATCTATTTGTAGGTGTGGTTCCAACGGGATGGAACAATTGCTTACACGGCCAGAACACCCATGGGACCTTATGCTGACTGTCTCCAGAGTGCCATGTTTCTTAATGTGGTAATGTTAAATGGCCACCCCATTTTCCCACTTTATCCCCATTTTCCCACTTTATCTACGTGGGATTTTGTTCTCTCAAATCTACATTTACATCCATATCCAGCAGATGACTATGAAGTACTTGGCATAAAGTACTTCCTATCATAACAATTACTACAGCTTGTTCCTGTTCCATTCAATTATAAATAGTATTAGCTTGTTTTGTGATTCCTGAGGGAGCAGTAGTATATTCGAAGAGTCATCACTTAAAAATGGTTCTTGACACTTTGTGACTAGGCTTTCATGGGATAGTTTGCATCTGTCATGAAGAGTCTGCCAGTTCACTTACTTGAACATCTCTGTGACACTCTCCCACAGATCAAATGAACCTGCAACCATTCATGTTGCCCTTCTGTGTATATGTTCAATATCCCCTGTTAGTCCTTCTTGGTATGTGTCCCATCAGTTGAGCAAAATACTAGGATGTGTCACACAAATTATTTGTAAACAATCTTCTTTGTAGACTGATTGCATTTCCATACTATTCTACCAATAAACCAAATTATGCTATTTGCTTTATGTATGGCTGAGCCTGTGTGATCATTCAATTTCATTTTAAAACAAGTTGCCAATCTTTGCACCACTGACAAATCTTATCAACGCTGAATATTTGTAAGGCCTTTTTTCAGACAGTATTTTGTTATAAATAACCACTACACAATCAGTGAAAGGTCTGGGGTTACTATTAATGTTATCTGCAAGGTTGTCAGTATGCGACATGAACAGCAAGGGTCCCAATACAGTCTTGTGGTGCGTGCCTAAATTACTTCTGTTTCTACCGAAGACTGTCTGTGCAAAAAAACCTGTTGCATCCTCCTTTAAGAAATCCTCAATTCAGTCCCAAATTTTGTTCTATATCCCATATAATGATAGTTAATTAACAAACTGTGGTGTATTACTGTCAGATTCTTTTTGAATGTCAAGAAATACAGCCCACAACTGATTGCCATGGCGTATGGCCTTCATGATGATGTGTGAGAAAAGTTCAAGTTGGGTTTTGCACGGTCAATGTTTCAGAATTCATGCTGGTTCGCTTCGAGGTCATTCTGTTACAGATAACTCATTGTATGTTGTAGGATTCTACAACAGATGGACATCAATGATATTGGGCAGTAGTTTAAATGATCATTTCTGCTGCTGTCCCAGGTTCAGTTCCCGGCGGGGTCGGGAATTTTCACCTGTCTTGATGACTGGGCGTTTGTATTGTACTCATCATTCATGAGAGTGGCAAGTTTGGACTGAGCAAAGGTTGGGAATTTGTACAGGCACTGATAACCATGCAGTTGAGCACCCCACAAACCAAATATCATCACTTCTGCTGCCCTTCTTGTAGATAGGTGTCACCTGAGCTTTCTTCAAACTTCCAGGCATAGTTTTTTGGACTGAGAAAAGGTTGGGAATTTGTACAGGCACTGATAACCATGCAGTTGAGCACCCCACAAACCAAACATCATCACTTCTGCTGCCCTTCTTGTAGATAGGTGTCACCTGAGCTTTCTTCAAACTTCCAGGCATAGTTTTTTGTTTGTGGGATCTACAGCACGTTAAGGTTTAAAAAGAAGCTAAGTCAGCCACAAATTCAGTGTGGAATCTGATAGAGGTTCCATCAGACCCTGGAGCTTTACTTGGTTTTAATAATTTCAGCTGTTTTGCAACAATATTGACACTAATGTCTGTGTCTATCGTCTTTGCTGCTGTAGTGTGAGAATTAAGATGGACGCAGGATTTTCCTCTTTAAAGAAACATTTGAAAACTACTGATTTCAGTATTTTTGCTTGACATCAGGAAATTGTTGTGAAAACTGGGTTAGGTGTTTGTTATTTCTGGAAGCTGTGCACAGAAAATTCAATGTAGCACCTGATATTTGGGCAAACACTGTTGCATCTTTTGCATTTTCTGCTACAGCAATTGTTGAAGGATTCATGCATTGCATTTCCCTATTTATAGCCACGTGTGTATTTTACATCTATTGTGTAGTAGTCTGTTATTTTTTAAGTTTCTTTATAGTGACTGTTTATCGTAGAATGTCCCTCCCATTCATGAACTGTTGTACTAGATACATATCTGAACAGTTCATAGTCAACTTTTCATTTAAGCTTGAGCGACAGTTCTCCTACTTGCTCTTGTCCAGAGCTAAATGATGACTCTATCACCTCTTTATCTAGTTAGCAAAACATTTAAATCTTTTTACTTGTTTTAGCCCCGCTTCACACTTTGGTAATCATTGTTGCTATGACTGTCTCATGGTTACTAATTTCAGTTTGTGTGGATCTGCCCAAAGAGGTTGGGTCTCCTGTTTCCATCATGGAGTAGACTTCTGAACTATCCATTCTAGATAGTTTTCAGGGAAGGCATTTAGCAGTGTTTCATAGGATTTTTGTCATCCTCGCTACTTACAAAACTGTAATTGTCCCAGTTGAGTGTTGGATGATCCATCCAATAAAGATACTATAATTAGGGAAGATTGATTTTAGCAAAACTGAGGTTTTCTCTAAAGTTTTGAATACATCTGCAGCAAGTCTGGTGATCAGTAAGAAGAGCCAGTTACATGGCTGTTAGTTATAATGTATGCTACAGTAACAGTAACTCATAAACACTGACTTCTTTTGAACTATGTTATGTGCAGCACTCATTTCTTTCAAAAATTTGCAAAAATATGTGATTATACTGATGATACATGTAGATATACACTAAAATTTTGGGCGAACCCTTTTTCTTTATTAGGTTACTACTAGTAAAATTATATGTAGCACATATATAGATTTCAACTGATGGTATGTTATGAAATATGTTTTCTGTAACACGCAGTGGTCAAAATGCTAAATATATCATGACGTTTATGAGCTTTGATACAATTAACACAAAAACAAGTTTGAATTTGAGTTGAAATTACTTAGGTTTTTGAAATCAAACAATGGAAAATACAAGATGGAATGTAACAATATTACTAAAAGGAAAGTTGCTACTCACCATATAGCGGAGATGCTGAGTCGCAGATAGGTGCAACAAAAAGCAGTTGTTGTTATGACTATCTGCGACTCAGCATCTCCACTATATGGTGAATAGCAACTTTCCTTTTCTTAATATTGTTAGGGTTTTGAAACCAATTCATGTCACACACACAGTAATGAAATACCAGAACTCAGCTAGTAAACATAATAAGTAAACACACAGGCAAAAATGCTTGCATTGAGCACTTAGCTGCTTTCAGGACATCTTGTACACTAACATGCCAAAGGTGAACTCTGTAGTAGCAAACAAAATCTAAAGCATACGCTATCAAGCCAACAACCATTCAGAATTTGTCAAACATCATTTACACCAAAGTGGAGACCATAAATAGAAATACTCTCTCATACAATGTTCACTAATTCTTCATCTTAATGGTTGAAGTTCTTGTAAGAGTGCAGATTACCTTTATTTATATGATTCTGAAATACATCTAACACATTGCCAGTGTGGTGCAAATTAATAACACATTTAATTATTTTTCATTGTAGATCAAAGGAGCTTGGTCGTGGTACTGTACTTGATTTGGCAGTTTATTGCCTACAGCTCGCTATATTCGTATTTGGTCCTGTACACCCAAAAAATATTGTTGCTCTTGGACACTTGAATGAATTTGGATGTGATGATAGCATGGCCTGTGTATTAACATATGAAGGTGGTAAAACAGCAGTGCTGAGTACAAATGCTCGAACGTATCTCCCTAATGAAGGATTTATAGTTGGGACCAAAGGCAGTTTAAAGGTATGTAATTTCATTGCATTCTACAGTAGCATGAAGTAGTATTGAAAGACAGGCATGTTTTATATCTTGCAGGATCTTATCATCTAAAGTAGCATCCAATCAGAGCATATCTGATCTAGTTTTATGAAGTAGCTGAACATAAGAGTTCACAGTGCCAGCAGCTCAACTGAAAACAAAAGTATCAAAGGATATCTAGAAAGAACGACTAGGTCTGTTTAAATAATTGTCGTAAAAGGCACTGTGCATACAAAGAAAGAGACCATTAAGCAGCATGCACTAAGGACTCTCTTTTTAATGTGTCCTCTTAAGTGTCTTCAAACAAAATAGGCCCCACCCACTGGACAGTGCTGCATGTACATACAGTGGTGCCATGTAAGCAAGTGTGGCACCCTCAATACATGTTTCATTGTCATCAGTGCCTGGCTGGGACATGAGAACTCACAAACCTGTAGATAACATGTGGAACTGAAATCCTCCACCTTTGTCCTAGCTGTGCCAAGGGGAAGCATGTCAGGGGCGGACTAGATGGCTTGGGATGTTGGTTGGTAGTCTCTGTCAACCACATTGCTGCTTAGTTGTTACGCAGCAGTGGTGGAGATGGCAGCAGTAACTCCTATGTTGGAACCAGTGATTTCCATTCAGTTATTGCTGGTAGCAATCCTTACGACCTGTTCATATGCTGCTAATCATCATAATCCATTAGTGGCTTACACAGCTAACTAATTGGGATGGCAGAGGTGACTCTGGCAACTCTGCAGAGTTTCCCTGCCAGTACACTATAGTGACCAGCATCCACCCTAGGTGCCCACCCCTGCAGGCCCTGGGATTAGAATAGGCCTGAGGTATTCCTGTCTGTTGTAAGAGGCAACTAAAAGGAGTCTCACACCTTTCAGTCTTGTATGTGATGGTCCCCTGTAGGGTTTGACCTCCATTTTTCGAAATTTTCCCAAAGAGCGAGCCAGTTGGGGAAGGGCGTCTTACGTGGTGCATTGAGATTTTTAGCCCACTTTCTCGTCGTGGCATTGCAGTCCTGCTCATCCTCCATCTCTTGAGTGAGAGCACCTTCCTGGTTGTGTTTTCCTCCACCCACTATGCAGTGTCGTCTTGTGCCCCAATGAGAACCATGGAATTCTTTGCATCTCATATCCAGCACGGTAGCCAGTCCGTTGTGGCAGGGCCGCTTTGTACCCTGTTGGTTGTAGCCTCCTGACTACGTAGGGATCGCTCTGCTGATGCCTGCGCCGTTAACTCCCGACGTATGCCACGGAGTAGATGCCTGTCACCCTTGGGGCAACGGGACGCCCGGCAATGGCCATCCTGCTAGGTGGCCTTTGCTGCGGCTGGGTGTGCCCATGAGGAGGGGCCCTGCTCTGAGTAGGTGGCATCAGGGTGGATGACATGCGATGGAGCGTACCACGTCATCACTTGCTGGTGATCAAATGCCAGCAGTCTCTAAGTATTCCAAGTCCCAGTACAATGCAAGGAAGTATGATCCTAAATTGTTCCCCTCCCTGGCCACACCATGGGAGGAACACCAGGCTAAGGATGGCGGTGAACCTTCTTCGCCCTGGTACCTCATATGTACGAGAGCTGATGGGGACTCCTTTGTCTCAATGAAGCCTCAGTTTTTTGTAGAGCATTTAGAGGACAAGTTTGGGGAGATGGAGGGCTTGTCCAAAATGCGGTCAGGGCAGTCTTGATAAAAACGGCATCCTCTGCCCAGTCACGGGCATTACTTGCTTGTGACAAGCTACGGGATGTTTCCGTTACCATCACGCCTCATACAGGCTTAAATATGGTCCAGGGTATTATATTCCGCAGGGACATTCTTTTGCAGTCTGACAACGAGCTGCACACCATCTTAGAGTGACGAGGAGTTCATTTCATCTGGCGCGTCCATCTGGGTCCAAGGGACAATCAGGTTCCCACCAATGCCTTCATCTTAGTTTCCGAGGCTGACATATTACCCGAGAAGGTCAAGGTGATGGTCTACCTCTGTGATGTCAAGCCATATATCCCTCCCCCAATGCGGTGTTTTAAGCGCTGGTAGTTCGGCCATATGCGTTCCTGCTATACTTCCAGCATCGCATGTCGAGATTGTGAATGTCCATCCCATCCCATCCCATCCCAATACTCCGTGTGCCTCGCCTCCCATCTACGTCACACTGGACTCGCATTCGGGAGGATGATGGTTCAATTCCGCATCCAGCCATCCTGAGTTACGTTTTCCGTGATTTCCCTCAATCACTCCAGGCAGATGCCGGGATGGTTCCTCTGAAAGGGCACGGCTGACTTCCTTCCCGATACTTCCCTAATCCGATGAGACTAATGACCTCGCTGTCTGGTCTCCTTCCCCAAAGAACCCGACCCACCTGTGTCAACTGCGGAGAGCATAATTCACCTTGCTCACCAGATTGCAGGATTTTACAGCAAGAAAGGAAAATCATGGAATACAAGACCCTGGACCAACTGACCTACAATAAGACCAAGAGGAAATTTGAGCACCTACATCCTGTGGCTATGACCTCCTCTTTTATGCTGCTGCTACGAGAACAGTTGTAGCCCCATCAGTTCCGCGAGTTCCAGTCGGCTTTCAGAGCCGGAAGCCTACACCTGCCCCCTTCCCTGTTGCTCCCACACCACCTACCTCAGGAACACTGTCCCCCCAACCACCGGGGACACCAGTCCCCACTTCTCGGCTGAAGCAGCGTAAGTATTCTTCGGCTCCTCTCTCTATGAAGGGGTCCCTTGGGTTACTCCCTTCCCACATTTCTGCTAGTGGGAAAGATAACACCCGCCAGTGGTTGAAGTGCCCAAAAGCATCTGGTCGTAGGGCTACACGATCGTGCTCAGTCCTGCAGACTGAAACAGTGAAACTGTCCCAGCCAGAGAAACCCAAAGATCATCGAGAGAAATCCAGAAAGAAGACCTCCGAGACCAAGGGAATTATGGTGGCACCCACAACACCGCTGCCTACGAGCTCTGTGTCTGAGGGCGAGATGAAGATTGTGGCGTCTGCTGAGGACCTGGATCTTGCCAGACCCTCAGACACAATGGATATAGCCTGTTCGGTGGCAGCAGGTGACCCTGAGGCGTAGACTACCTCATTGAGTGTTTCGTGCCTTCCCAGTCTCACGATCACGTCATCCTCCAGTGGAATTGCAGCGATTTTTTCCACCACCTGACTGAGCTATGGCAACTGTTAACCTTTACACCTGGGTCATTCCATGTGAAGTGTCTTAGGGCTCCCATCTCGACCATCTTCAATTTTGATGAAATTTGTACAGGATGTACCTGAGGGCCCTGCATGAACTTATGCAAAGTTTCAGGCTCACCCGTAACTTGGTTGAGGTGCTAGAGCCATATTCGTGAAGACCACTTTTACAGAGACCGAAATGTCGTTAAGAAATCCTCAAGTTTGGCATTCCACTGTTCCTAATGTAAAACAGCTAGACTCTTGCTTCTGGGTGTAGTGGTACAACTTTGTGTGCTCTACTTATAAGTGTTGCAAGTAGAGTTCAGAAAGCAATACATTTGGCATAATCTCAGTTCAAAGTGGGCAACAAATCATGTCCCGAGTGGGCAACAAATCATGTCACGAGAAATTTTCACCATAGTTTAACGAGGCATAAGTAGTGGAGAAAGTGTGCTATGGGCCTGGTCTTTTGCCAAACTACCGTCTGTCTGGGTGTTTAGTATATCACAAATTTTGGCCTGGCTTGTGTGTTTAATTACTGTGCTACCATCCTGTAAATTTGCTAAAAAACATGAATGTATCAAAATATACCTGTGTTCAGTCATGTATCTCAAAATGGACACCTACCACATTACATTCATTAACACCATTCAACAGAGCGCATTTCATTCTATTAGAAAAACTTATTTTCATTTTGGTTTCTCTTTGGGTAAGGTGCAAAAATGTCGCCTAAAATTTGGAATTTTGTTGCTCGTGTCTTCATTGTTTAAATATTCATTTTGCTGTTTATTCAGTGTTTTTAAACCTGTTTGTGACAAGTTCACTGCTAAATTTAACCACTTAACTGTACTAGAGATTGCTACATAATTTTGGGGAAGCTGAATGCTTATTAATTTTATTTCTTTTCTTTATTTAGGACTCGACAATTAGATTTTAGTGTCTGAAGCATATCAAGTTGTTGCTAAAATGGAAGAACAAGTTAATGTATGCAGTTTCAGAAATACTGATTGCCCATGCCATTTAACAACATATAGTGCCTTGAAAGGACTGAAAGCTGTAAAGCAACTTTCTTTAGAAGAACAAGAATTACTTACTAGACGGAGTGGTTTACGCTCAACTGAAAATACTCAACTATGCTTCAATCATCATGAAGCTTTACTCCTAAAAAGATTTGAATTTTTGCAAAGATCATGCTGCAGCCCATTTGGCAAGAAAAACCACACTGCACGAAAAAGCTTGTGCTCAATCAACATAGTAGCACCTGACCTACTAAAAAGGATAACCATGTCTGATATTAAATCAAGCTAAAAATGTGCCCTTCCTGTAGAAAAGAATTACACTGAAATATTCACAAATGGACGATACATATCAGTCGGATGAAGATGATTAGACTAATGTTGGTCACAATTTTAATACAAGCTTAACATCTGTTGGAATGTCACCATTAAAATTTCAATGAATTGGTGCAAGGATTACAAAAGGATATGCAAAGGGCAAAATACATGAAGTTGAAGGAGCAATTATTAAGAAAATTGCAGAAGTGGGAGGACTTGATCCCAGTGAATTGGAGCAACCATCCATAAGCAAGCAATGCTTGAGTTGTTCAGATTACATTCAGCTGATCCAAGAATTGAAGGAAAAATTACATATATCAAATAATAACGAGAAAATTCAAATTTTGACCTTAGTTCCCCAAAGCTGGTCTATCAAAAGGCTATGGAAGAATTTTTTGTTTCAGAAAGAATGGTAAGGAAGGCTAGAAAGTTAAAAGCTGAACAGGGAATATTGGCACAGCTCAATGGTAAATGTGGGAAAAAGCTTTCAGAGGATGTGAAGGTAAGAGTGATAGAACATTTTTATGATGAAGAGTTTAGTTCGATTTGCCCAGGAAAAAAGGACTGTATTACTTTACGGATAGATGGAGAAAAGGTTAAAAAACAGAAATACTTATTACTGAGCAGCTTAAAAGAAATGTTTGTTGTGTACCGCAAAAAAAAAGGACCGGAAATTGGATTTTCCAATTTTTGTGAATTAAGGCCAAAGTTGTGTGTGACTGTAGGCACAGCTGGTTGACATTCAGTTTGTGTCTGCGCAATACATCACAATGTGAAACTAATGTTGGCACATAGCCCAATAAAAGAAGATTATAATAGCCAAATAAAAAAAGATTACAAAATTTTACTGAGCAAAATTGTCTGTAATTTGGAAACAAAGGATTGCATGCTTCATCGCTGTGAAGTATGTCCAGGAAAAGAAGCTCTAAATGAATATTTGGAAAGCGCTTTTGCAGATACTGATCATGACGATACGATTCGGTTCAAACAATGGACTCACACTGATAGATACACACTTGAAACCAGAGAAATTACAGCTGAAGAATTCATTAACTATTAGTTACAAAACTGTTGGCCCTTTCTACTTACCACTACATTGCAAAGCATCAGAGCAAGCATTTGCAGTTCACTAAAGGAGGTCTCAAACCAGGAGAATTGATTATATTAATGGATTTCACAGAAAATTACTCCTTTGATGTCCAAGACGCAGTGCAGGGATTCCATTGGGAAAATAGTCAAGCTACAATACGTCCATTTGTCATTTACTACAAAGGTAATGAAGACCTAAAGAGTGTCAGCTACTGCATAATCAGTGATTGCCTCCGACATGACACAGTTGCAATGCATGTGTTTTTAATGTACTTTATCAAATCCCTTAAGTGCATTTTTAAAGAAATTAAGCATATTCATTATTTTAGTGACAGTTCTGCAACACAGTACAAATATTTTAAGAGCTTCCTAAATCTTTGCCATTATCAAAAAGATTTTGGCATTACTGCAGAATGGAATTTTTTCAGAACAAGCCATGGGAAACCACCATGTGATGGAATTGGGGGCACAGTAAAGCATTTAGTAGCAAGAGCTAGCCTTCAACACCCAATTGACAACCAAATCTGAACACCAACTGATCTGTTTGAATATTTAAAAAAAAAATGTTCATGGCATTGAATTTATTTATATTAAAAAAGAAATTATTGAATATGCAAAAATTGATCAAGAGAAACGTTTTGAGGATGGATGTACAGTGTCTGGTGCAAGAGACCACCACCATTTTGTGTCAGTTGATGAAAAGCGACTCAAGATTCACAGAGTATCAAATGATACATTGTCCTTCATAGCAAATGTTAACCGACATGCTGAAGTTGCTACTAAACATGTTGCCATTAGGAACTACAGCCTGGCCATTATATTACTTGTGCTTATGATGGAAAATGGTGGATAGGAAATATCTGTGAAGTTTCATGTGAAGAAAAAGATGCCTTGATTAATTTCATACATCCTCATGGAGCTGCTCAATCATTTCATTGGCCTACTAGAAGAGACATACGCTGGATCGCAGAACAACAGATAATTGCAGTCATCCAGTCCCAGCTGCTTCAGTGATGGGGCGACGATACAGTTTGCTGGAAGCAATAGTTTTGGACATCAGCAAAAAATTTAAAACATTTAACAATTGAAGAATTGGGAACCACAGAGAGACCCAAAAAAGGCTTGGGAACGCGCTATATACCCACATTCAGACTTGGGAACCTGCTAGATATTCGCATTCCAGCTTGGGAACGTGCTAGACACCCACTTTCAAGCTTGGGAACCTGCAGTAAAGAAATCCACCCATGGCTGACCTTGCATGGCTATCGGGTGTGGCCCCTTGGTGATGGCGTTACCAGTCTTGAGATTGGTAGTGACATAGCCACCATGGACCAGTGCAAGGATTTTCCAATTACCAAAAAAGTCAGTAGTTTAGGCGAATTTTTTGCACCTTACCCAAAGAGACACCAAGATGAAAATAAGTTTTTCTAATAGAATAAAATGTGCTCTGTTGAATGGTGTTAATGAATGTAATGTGGTAGGTGTCCATCTTGAGGTACATGACTTTGAACACGGGTATATTATGATAAATTCATGTTTTTTAGCAAATTTACGGGATGGTAGCTCAGTAATTAAACACACAAGCCAGGCCAAAATTTGTGGTATACTAAACACCCAGACAGACAGTAGTTTGGCAAAAGACCGGGTCCATAGCACAGTTTCTCCACTACTTATGTCTCGTTAAACTATGGTGAAAATTTCTCGTGACATGATTTGTTGCCCACTTTGAACTGGGATAATGCCAAATTCATTGCTTTCTGAACTTTACTTGCAACATTTGTGTGTAGAGCACACAAAATTGTACCATTATACCCAGAAGCAAGAGTCTAGCTCTTTTACATTAGGAGCAGTGGAATGCCAAACTTGACGATTTCTTAACGACTTTTCGGTCTCTGTAAAAGTGGTCTTCACGAATATGGCTCTAGCACCTCAACCAAGTTACAGGTGAGCCTGAAACTTTGCATAAGTTCATGTAGGGCCCTCAGGTACAGCCTGTACAAATTTCATCAAAATTGAAGATGATTGAGCTGGGATCATCTTATAAACTTGGAATGACCCACCTGCATTTTCTGCATTGCCCTCTAGGAAACCTGGTTCCCGGCAATGTGGACCCCTGTCCTCCACAGGGAATATTACAAGAACCGTATAATAGTGTGTCAGGTGGGGTTCGCGTTTACGTCCTGAACTCGGTATGTAGTGAACCTGTGCCCCTTCAAACTCCTCTTGAAGCTGTGGCTGTCAGGATACAGACGATGCAGGAAATAACTGTCTGCAACGTATATCTCCCTCCAGATTGTGCGGTACCCCCGAACATGTTGGCTGCACTGACTGATCAACTCCCTAAACCTTTCCTACTTTTGGAAGATTTTATCGCCCATAACACCTTACAGGGTAGCACCGTGCTTACTGGCCATGGCAGAGATGTCGAAAATTTACTGTCCCAAATTGACCTCTGCCTCTTGAATACTTGGGCCGCCACACATCTCAGTGTGGGTAACGGTAGTTACTCGGCCATTGATTTATCAATTTGCAGCCCAGGACTCCTCCCATCTATCCACTGGAGAGCACATGATGACCTGTGTGTTAGTGACCCACTTTCCCATCTTCCTGTCACTCCCCCAGCGTCATACCCATGGACACCTACCCAGGTGGGCTTTAAACAAGGCAGACTGGGTAGCCTTCACCTCTGCTGTCACCATTGAGTCTCCCCCACATTTCCCACATGGTGCCACTGATGTCGTGATTGAGCAGGTCACTACAACAAAACTTTCTGCAGCAGAAAACATGACCCTTCATTCTCTAGGGTGCCCCCGGCGAAAGACAGACCCTTGGTGGTAACTGGAAGTCGCTGAGGCAATTGAAGAGCATCGGCAAGCTCTACAGCGACATAAGTGGCATCTTTCCCTAGAACACTTAATAGCCTTCAAGCGACTCCGTGCCCGCATTCGCGTGCTTATGAAGCGACGGAAACAGGGGTGTTGGGTGAGGTACATGTCGACCATTGAATGCCATACGTCACCTTCCCAAGTCTGGATGAAGATCAGACATCCTTTTGGGTACCAGACCCCAACAGCCCTGACATTAACATCAATGGCGTGCTCTCTACCGACGCAAACGTGATTGCCGTGCACTTTACTGAGCGCTATGCTCAGCCTCTTGTGTCGGAGAACTACCCCCCCAGCCTTTCGCACCCTCATACGGTGCATGGAAAGGAAAGTCCTCTCGCTCACTACATGCCACAGTGAACCCTATAATACCCCATTTACGGAGTGGGAGTTCCTCAGTGCCCTTGCACATTGCCCTGACACAGCTCCCGGGCCAGATTGAATCCACAGTCAGATGATTAAACAACTCTTGTCTGACTATAAGCAATATCTTCTCGTCACCTTCAACCAGATCTGGAGCGATGGCGTCTTTCCGTTACAATGGTGGGAGAGCACCATCATTCCGGTGCTAAAACCCGGTAAAAATCTGCTTGATGTGGATAGCTATCTGCCCATCAGTCTCACCAATATTCATTGTTAGCTGCTGGAACATATGGTGTGTCAGCAGTCTGGTTGGATCCTGGAGTCACGTGGCCTACTGGCTCCATGTCATGGCGGCTTCCGCCAGAGTCACTTTACCACTGATTATCTTGTGTCCCTCGAGTCTGCCATCCAAATAGCCTTTTCCAGACATCAACATCTGGTTGCTGTCTTTTTTGACTTATATTAAGCATACGACACAACCTGATGGCATCATATCCTTGCCACATTGTATGCATGGGGTCTCCAGGCCTCGCTCCTGATTTTTATCCAAAACTTCCTGTTGCTCCGTACTTTCTGTGTCCAAGTTGGTGCCTCCCGTAGTCCCCCCCCCACCCCCGTATTCAGGAGAATGGCGTTCCTCAGGGCTCCGTATTGAGTGTGTCTGTATTTTTAGTGGCTATTAACAGTCTAGCAGCAGCTGTAGGGTTGTCGGTCTTCCTTTCTCTGTATGCGGATGAGTTCTGCATTTCGTATTACTCCTCCAGTACTGGTGTTGCTTAGTGGTACCATTGATTGCTGGCAGCACCTCAGTGCTCTCCGCTGCCTGAGCAACACCAACTGGGGTGCAGACTGCTCTACACTGCTGCAACTCTACAGAGCCATTGTTCAATCCTGTCTTGACAATGGGAGTCTGGTTTGTGGTTCGGCGGCAGCCTCAGCATTGCATTTACTCGACCCAGTGCACCACTGTAGCGTTCGCCTAGTGACGGGAGCTTTTAGAAAGAGTCCAGTGACCAGTGTCCTGGTGGAGGCAGGAGTCCCTCCACTGCAGACCCGACATGTACAACTTCTAGCTATGTTGCTCACATTTGTAGTTCTCCTGAGCGTCCGAATTACCATCTCCTTTTCCCATCCGTGGCAGTTAATCTCCCACATCGGCGGCCCAAGTCAGGGATCACGACTGGGGTTCGTGTGCGATCCCTTCTCTCTTAACTGGAGTCATTCCCTTTACCACCTCTACTTGAGAACCATTCACATACACCTCCATGGTGTACACTTCGGCCGAAGCTTTGTCTGGACCTTTTGCATGGCCCTAAGGATTCCATTAACCCCACCACTCTCCGCTGTCACTTCCTGTTGATTCTTGATGTGTTCCGGGATTCTGAAGTTGCTTACACAGACGGCTCGATGGCTGATGGTAATGTTGGCTTCACCTATGTCCACAGAGGCCATATTGAACAGCATTCCTTGCCCGCTGACTGCAGTGTATTCACTGCAGAGCTTGTGGCCATATTTTGTGCACATCAGTACATCTGTTCCTGTTCTGGTTAGTCGTTTCTTCTCTGTTCCGACTCCCTGAGCAGCTTACAAGCTGTCGACCAGTGCTACCCTCGCCATCCTTGGGTAGCGAGCATCTAGAGGTCCATCTCTGCCCTGGAACGGTCCAGTGATTCAGTGGTGTTTGTCGCGTGGGGTAGTTGGGCAGTCTGAGACACCTTGTCACGGTTCGTGCGTCTGCCCCTGTCAGAGGTTCGAGTCCTCCCTCGGGTCTGCAGCCCGTGGTCTCACGGCCGTGTTCTCACTTCCCGAGCCTGCCTTGAGATGACTGGGTGTTTGTGTTGTCCTCATCATTTCATCATCATTCGTGAAAGTGGCGAGATTGGGCTGAGCAAAGGTACAGAATTTTTATAGGTGCTGGTAACCGTGCAGTTGAGTGCCCCACAAACCAATCATCATCTCATCCTCCCTCGGGCATGGATGTGCGTGTGCTGTCTTTAGCATAAGTTAGTTTAAGTTAGATTAGGTAGTGGTAAGCTTAGGGACCGATGACCTCAGCAGTTTGGTCCCATAGGACTTAGCACAAATTTCCAAATTTTCCAGTGGTGTTTGTGTGGACCCCAGATCACATCGGAATCCCAGGCAACAAACTTGCTGACAGACTGGCCAAACAGGCCACTTGGAAATCACTCCTGGAGATGGCACCTCTGAACTGCGTTCTGTCTTACGCCGCAAGGTGTTTCGGCTTTGGGAGACGAAGTGGCATAACAGTGTGCACAACAAACTGGGTGTCATTCTGAGAAGGAAATATAACTTCTTGTGTCTTTGATATTATTAGGCAGTGAATTGAATATTTTAACACTGTCATAGTTAACTAGGACAATGCCTTGACTGTGAATATTTTTATGGGGTGTTTTAATGATTTGTAGAATTGCCTCACAGGCTACTCTTATGTTGTTAGTAAGCCACAGTTTTTAACAACCATGTAAGTTGGACTTTGTATGACGTTTTAGGAAATACAGTCACTGCACCCCTTGTGTTAAAATGTTTCCATCACTATGCTTGAAATCAGATTACTTAATTTGTTTGATGTTATTTGTACAGATACCAAATTTCTGGTGTCCTACAAGAGTGGCAGCACCAGACAAGACATCTGATTTTATTCTTCCAACAGCATCAAAGGCATTTAATTTCATAAACAGTGCAGGGCTGCGCTACGAGGCTATGGAAGTTAGGCGATGCCTGAGAGAAGGTATGATATATTTTAAGCACTTCACACAAAAGAAAGTTTCCATAAGTTTTCAGGATTGTTTTGTCATTTTTTATGAAACCACATATAGGCAGGCTAATATATATGTAACTGTGTTTAGCTTCTGAGAAACAAGATTTTGAAGTTGATAACATGAAATGGAAAAACTGCTTCATTTTATCAAAATTGTGTTGCAACTAGAATATAAAAGGCTCATTTTAGGTGTACTTGCCTTTTGATTTTTGAAGCCAATTTCTGACATTGTAAATGGAGTGGTAGTTATTTTTTTGTTAATGTCATCCACTTAAATGCCTGTTCATGGTCTTTACCTGTACCACAAATTATTTATTAGATAAGTACATAAGTTTATAGCATGTATGTTCATTAGTGTGGCAATATTTTGCTAAGACAATTTATCCGCTATCATTGTTTATTTGGTATGTTGCACTTGTAGATGTGCTTTAAAGCTCTACATTCAAAGAGGTTTTTTTATGCCGTATCGAGTATAGAACAACTAACATTTTCATTATATTTGCTTTTTGAGACTTAATAGAAATGCAGAGGTTGTGGTAGTGTCTTCAAACAATTGTTCTGTTTACTGTGAGATTGCCATGTCAAAGCGGACCACTGTTATGTGAGTGATTAAACACAATGCAGAAAGGTCACCCATAGGATGTTTAAGAATACATTCTAATTATGATGATACACTTCGGTTATCCCTCGAGTTCCCCCCCAGGGGGTCCACAACTCTTTTGTGGATATGTGCGTAGCGAGCACAGGACCCCGAGCTAATGTGGCCCTCCTTCCTTTCCGAGCTGCATACCTTCCTTTTCCGCATCCTTCCCTATCCCCGATCTTCGCCCCCCCCCCCCTCCCCCCCGCACCTCACCTCTGGCTCTTTCCTTCCCTTTCTCCCCCTCTGGGAGTATGGTTTGTGCCTACATCCGGAGACGGACGCTCGTAAATGTAACTCATTCTTCGCCTTCTCTGCTTGTATGTCTTCATCCTTCCTTTGTCCTTCTCTTTTCCTTACCTCTTCTCTTTACCCTTTTCTCTGCTGCGGCGATTGAGACCCCTCTTCTTTCCATTCCCTTTCTCTTTTTTCCTCCCTGTGTGTGTCTGAAGGCCGACCAACACATTTCCATGGGTAGCCGGTGACGGGGTAACGCGTAATTCCCTGCCCTGGGTAGACAGGTAGGACACGTACGTACCCCCTGGTAACGGCCAGGCCCAGGGAGGGGTGATTACCCAAGCTGATACCTTCCAAAAGTGCTGATTGGTCCCTCCGTCCGTTTGTCGGGAGGTGTGACCTGAGGTGTGAACAATCACCTAAGGCGGGAGTGCCCTCAGAGAGGGCCCCCACAAGGGAGGAGCGCGCCATCGGAGACGCTGGTAATCATGGGGGATTCTTCCGCAATGGTTTCCTCACCTTCCAAAATGTCTGCTCACAAGCGTAAGTTCACTGAGTCTCAGCCACAGACAGTTCTTCCATCGTTGCCACAGTTCCTTGTTGTTTCTCGGTCTGATGAAGGTCATGACTCCTCCACGGTCAACCCTTTCATTATTCAGAAAGGTGTCGACGCAATTGCAGGTCCTGTAAAATCTTGTTCCAGATTATGGAATGGCACCTTGTTGTTAGAAACAGTCAGTGCCCTCCAGGCACAAAAATTGCTGCGTACTTCACTGCTCCACACCTTCCCTGTCCGGGTTGAAGCGCACCGCACTTTAAATTCCTCGCGTGGAGTCGTTTATACACGCTCCCTCGATGGATTGTCTGACAAAGAAATTCAGCACTACCTGTCTGACCAGGGCGTAACGGCTGTTCATAGAGTTATGAAAAGGGTTGACACGAACATCATTCCAACCCGCACTGTCTTCTTGACATTTGACAAAGTTCAACTCCCATCGAAAATCAAAGCAGGCTATGAGATAATTTCCATTCGCCCTTACGTCCCAAACCCTACGTGTTGCTATCGGTGTCAGCGGTTCAATCACACCAGCCAGTCCTGTTCCAATCCGGCCAAATGTGTTACGTGTGGCAAAGATGCCCATGAGGGTGCTTGTCCACCTCCATCCCCTCGCTGCATCAACTGTATGGGTGACCAGGCTGCTTCTGCTCGAGAGTGCCCCATTTTTAAAGACAAAAAGCTCATCCAGGATATCAGAGTGAAGGAAAAGGTGTCGACCTTTGCTGCTCGAAAATTATTCGCCAGTCGACAGCCCACCGTGCCTCAGACAGGAAAATACAGCACTATCCTTGCTTCTCCTCAGCCAACAAAGGAGGCGGCCACGCAGACTTGCGACTTCACCTTTAGTACCACGGTTGTCAGATCGGCCAGCGCAAAGATCGCCCGTTCAACCTCACCACTTTCGCCTGCCCACTCTATGGCTCACCCTTCATCGGGTTCTGCTAAATCTCGAGCCCAAAAGTCAGACACCAAGACTTCGAAAAAACAGCATACTCGTGAAGATTTTTTACGTACCCCAACTTCACAACCATCGGTTCCTCCTTCATCTAAACATCGTATTTCCAAGAAGGCTAAAAAGAAACCCAGTTCATCTCCTTTTCTGCCAAGGCGTGTCCCATCTACAGCACCACCTGGCGGAAATCGCCCTCGGCCGTCTTCCGTGTCGCTGAGGCGCACTGCTGGCGGCCAATCAACCAGCCGATCGCTGGTGGCGGGAGCTCCTCCTGAACAACCTATGTATCATGATCTTCTGCCTTCGGCTGAATGCCATTCCATGCTGTCGGTCGCAAGCTCTGAGCAGTCGTTGAGTTGACGGCAACCTTAGTCACATTCCTCCATTTTCTGTTCACCCTATGTCCATTATCCTCTGGAATATCCGCGGCATTCGAGCCAATCGGGATGAATTGTCGATCCTCTTACGATCCTACTCGCCGGTCATCTTCTGTCTTCAGGAAACAAAGCTGCGTCCCCATGACCGCTTTGTTCTCCCGCATTTTCAGTCCGTCCGATTTGATCTCCCCTCTGTTGAAGGCACTCCAGCCCATGGAGGACTCATGATTCTTCTCCATGATACTCTCCATTATCACCCAATCCACTTAAACACTTCCTTCCAAGCTGTCGCTGTCCGTCTTTCCTTTTCTGGATATACCTTTTCTCTTTGTACTGTATACATTCCATCGTCCACACCAATGGCACGAGCTGATCTCCTTCATCTTCTTGGTCAGCTTCCAACCCCCTATTTGCTGGTTGGGGACTTCAATGCCCACCACCCGCTTTGGGGATCTCCACATCCTTGTCCACGTGGCTCACTATTGCTAGACATCTTCCACCAAGAAGATCTAGTTTGCCTCAACACTGGGGTCCCTACATTTTTGTCTGCCTCCACGACAAATTTCTCTCACTTGGACCTTTTGGTCGGTACTGTTCCGCTAGCTCGGCGCTTCGAATGGTTCACCCTTGATGATACACACTTGAGTGATCACTTTCCATGTGTCTTTAGACTGCAGCCTCAACTGCCATATATGCACCCGCGACGCTGGAAGATTGCCGAAACCGATTGGACGTTTTTTCGTCTCTAGCGATATTCGATGACCATCACTTTCCTAGCATCGACGATGAGGTCACACATCTTACTGACGTTATTCTTACAGCTGCGGAACGTTCAATACCACACACCTCCGAATTGCCCCAGCGCCCCCCAGTTCCTTGGTGGAACGAGGCGTGCCGTGACGCAATACATGAGCGGTGACGTGCTCTTCGCGTTTTCCGCCACCATCCTACTTTGGCCAACTGTATCCGCTATAATCAGTTCCGTGCGCGATGCCGTCGTGTCATCCGTGATAACAAGAAGGCAAGCTGGAAATTCTTTACTAGCTCATTTAACAACTTCACTCCCTCCTCGGAAGTTTGGAGTTGAATTTGACGGTTATCTGGCACGCCTAGTTTCTCCCCGGTCTCTGGGCTCACTGTCGCGCATGATACGTTAGTGGACCCCGTCGCAATTTCTAACTCCTTGGGTAAACACTTTGCTGCAATTTCGAGCTCTTCAAATTACCCGCCAGTGTTTCTCCCGAAGAAACGTGCAGCGGAAGTGCAACCTCTTGCTTTCTTCTCTCAAAATCGCAAAAGCTATAATACTGTTTTCTCCATGCGGGAACTCCAACATGCACTCTATTCTTCTCGCTCCTCCGCCCCAGGACCGGATGGTATCCACATCCAAATGTTGCTGCATTTATCAACCCATAGTCTGCGTTACCTCCTTCGCATTGTAGCTGGTTACCAAGCCCCCACAGAACGTATCTCTCCCTATGTAGATCAACACCTTCAACCCATTACATGCAGTCTCCCATCTTTCATCAAAGACATCAACCACTTTCTCGAACGCCTGGAATCCTTACCCAGTCTGTTACCCCCGGAAACCATCCTTATAACCATTGTTGCCACTTCCTTATACACAAATATTCCGCACGTCCAGGGCCTCGCTGCGATGGAGCACTTCCTTTCACGCCGATCACCTGGCACCCTTCCTAAAACCTCTTTACTCATTACCTTAGCCAGCTTCATCCTGACCCACAACTTCTTCACTTTTGAAGGTCAGGCATACCAACAATTAAAGGGAACAGCCATGGGTACCAGGATGGTTCCCTCGTACGCCAACCTATTCATGGGTCGCTTAGAGGAAGCCTTCTTGGTTACCCAGGCCGGCCAACCCAAAGTTTGGTACAGATTTATTGATGACATCTTCATGATCTGGACTCACAGTGAAGAAGAACTCCAGAATTTCCTCTCCAACCTCAACTCCTTTGGTTCCATCAGATTCACCTGGTCCTACTCCAAATCCCATGCCACTTTCCTTGACGTTGACCTCCATCTGTCCAATGGCCAGCTTCACACATCCGTCCACATCAAACCCACCAACAAGCAACAGTACCTCCATTATGACAGCTGCCACCCATTCCATATCAAACGGTCCCTTCCCTACAGCCTAGGCCTTCGTGGCAAATGAATCTGATCCAGTCCTGAATCCCTGAACCATTACACCAACAACCTGAAAACAGCTTTCGCATCCCGCAACTACCCTCCCGACCTGGTACAGAAGCAGATAACCAGAGCCACTTCCTCATCCCCTCAAACCCAGAACCTCTCACAGAAGAACCCCTAAAGTGCCCCATTTGTGACAGGATACTTCCCGGGACTGGATCCGACTCTGAATGTGGCTCTCCAGCAGGGATACGACTTCCTCAAATCCTGGCCCGAAATGAGATCCACCCTTCATGAAATCCTCCCCACTCCACCAAGAGTGTCTTTCCGCCGTCCACCTAACCTTCGTAACCTCTTGGTTTATCCCTATGAAATCCCCAAACCACCTTCCCTACCCTCTGGCTCCTACCCTTGTAACCGCCCCCAGTCTAAAACCTGTCCCATGCACCCTCCCACCACCACCACCTACTCCAGTCCTGTAACCCGGAAGGTGTACACGATCAAAGGCAGAGCCACGTGTGAAAGCACCCACGTGATTTACCAACTGACCTGCCTACACTGTGACGCATTCTATGTGGGAATGACCAGCAACAAACTGTCCATTTGCATGAATGGACAGAGGCAGTCAGTGTTTATTGTTAATGAGGATCACACTGTGGCTAAACATGCCTTGGTGCAAGGCCAGCACATCTTGGCACAGTGTTACACCGTCCGGGTTATCTGGATACTTCCCACTAACACCAACCTATCCGAACTCCGGAGATGGGAACTTGCCCTTCAATATATCCTCTCTTCCCGTTATCCACCAGGCCTCGATCTCCGCTAATTTCAAGTTGCCGCCACTCATACCCCACCTGTCTTTCAACAACATCTTTGCCTCTGTACTTCCGCCTCGACTGACATCTCTGCCCAAACTCTTTGCCTTTAAATATGTCTGCTTGTGTCTGTATATGTGTGAATGGATATATATATGTGTGTTGTGTGTGTGTGTGTGTGTGTGTGTGTGTGTGTGTGTGTGCGTGCGTGCGTGCGTGCGCGCGCGCGAGCGCGCGCTAGTGTATATCCATCCTTTTTTCCCCCTAAGGTAAGTCTTTCCCCTCTCGGGATTGGAATGACTCCTTACCGTCTCCCTTAAAACCCACATCCTTTCGTCTTTCCCTCTCTTTCCCTCTTTCCTGACGAAGCAACCGTTGGTTGCGAAAGCTTGAATTTTGTGTGTATTTTTGTGTTTGTTTGTGTGTCTATCGACCTGCCAGTGCTTTCTTTTGGTAAGTCACATCATTTTTGTTTTTAGATATATTTTTCCCACGTGGAATGTTTCCCTCTATTATATTCATATCATTAATTTGAACCCAATAATTACATTTGTTATTGTCACTGTTGCATTTCTAAATTTTTTCTGTCGTCTTATTTTCTCTTTCTGTTTTTGCCAGTAGTTTCACTTTGTATTCACCTTCTCCTTTTTACCGTAATCTACTATACAGTTTTATCCCGCCTATATATACTCAATAATATGTCACCCACTTCCAAACCATAACCAAAAAAATTTTTCCCGCTTTCAACACTACCGCTGCTATAAAATCAACCGTTTCTAGTTCACAAGCAGTTCCTTTCACCTATTAAACAACCATTTCGGCTAGTTATGATAACTTTCGCTTTATTTCCATTTCCGTTTTTCCCTCATCACTGATAATTTTTAGCCGCTTCCCACAGGTTTTAACGTCATTATTTCTTCGCCAGACAATTGTTAGCCTCATTTTCATAATCTGCCACCACAAAACCACTCCTTTTAATACATTTACACACAGTTTTTTCGAAATTTTCACTGAATTTCTCCATCCTTTAACGTGTTTTGGCGGCAACGCAACCACCTATCCTTTGTGCACATCGTTGTCTACCAACCCAAGTTCACCACAGGATCAACATAGCCCAGCTTTAACCAACACTTTTTCGCCTTTTTTCACAACAGATCTCCAGTTACTTTCTAGTTCACCTTTATCTCTCCCCATATATTTTTATTTTCATTTTCATTTCAGCCACATGTTACACTTTCCACCTTCTAATACCATGTCACCCTCACAACACCCCCACAACGACATCCTTTCGTCTTTCCCTCTCCTTCCCTCTTTCCTGACAAAGCAACCGTTGGTTGCGAAAGCTAGAATTTTGTGTGTATGTTTGTGTTTGTTTGTGTGTCTATCGACGTACCAGCACTTTCGTTTGGTAAGTCACATCATCTTTATTTTTAGATATATTTTTCCCACGTGGAATGTTTCCCTATATATATGAATTAATAGAGGGAAACATTCCACATGGGAAAAATATACCTAAAAACAAAGATGATGTGACTTACCAAATGAAAGCGCTGGCACGTCTATAGACCCACAAACATACGCACAAAATTCAAGCTTTCGCAACAAACTGTTGCCTCATCAGGAAAGAGGGAAGGAGAGGGAAAGACGGAAGGATGTGGATTTTAAGGGAGAGGGTAAGGAGTCATTCCAATCCCGGGAGCGGAAAGACTTACCTTAGGGGGAAAAAAGGACTGGTATACACTCGCGCACACACACACACACACACACACACACACACACACACACATATCCATCCACACATATCCATCCACACATATACAGACACAAGCAGACATATTTAAAGACAAAGAGTTTGGGCAGAGATGTCAGTCGAGGTGGAAGTGCAGAGGCAAAGATGATGTTGAATGACAGGTGGGGTATGAGTGGCGGCAACTTGAAATTAGCGGAGATTGAGGCCTGGTGGGTAACGGGAAGAGAGGATATATCGAAGAGCAAGTTCCCATCTCCGGAGTTCGGATAGGTTGGTGTTGGTGGGAAGTATCCAGATAACCCGGACGGTGTAACACTGTGCCAAGATGTGCTGGCCGTGCACCAAGGCATGTTTAGCCACAGAGTGATCCTCATTACCAACAAACACTGTCTGCCTGTGTCCATTCATGCGAATGGACAGTTTGTTGCTGGTCATTCCCACGTAGAATGCATCACAGTGTAGGCAGGTCAGTTGGTAAATCACGTGGGTGCTTTCACATGTGGCTCTGCCTTTGATCGTGTACACCTTCCGGGTTACAGGACTGGAGTAGGTGGTGGTGGGAGGGTGCATGGGACAGGTTTTACACCGGGGGTGGTTACAAGGATAGGAGCCAGAGGGTAGGGATGGTGGTTTGGGGATTTCATAGGGATGAACTAACAGGTTACGAAGGTTAGGTGGACGGCGGAAAGACACTCTTGGTGGAGTGGGGAGGATTTCATGAAGGATGGATCTCATTTCAGGGCAGGATTTGAGGAAGTCGTATCCCTGCTGGAGAGCCACATTCAGAGTCGGATCCAGTCCCGGAAAGTATCCTGTCACAAATGGGGCACTTTTGGGGTTCTTCTGTGAGAGGTTCTGGGTTCGAGGGGATGAGGAAGTGGCTCTGGTTATTTGCTTCTGTACCAGGTCGGGAGGGTAGTTGCGGGATGCGAAAGCTGTTGTCAGGTTGTTGGTGTAATGGTTCAGGGATTCCGGACTGGAGCAGATTCGTTTGCCACGAAGACCTAGGCTGTAGGGAAAGGACCGTTCGATGTGGAATGGATGGCAGCTGTCATAATGGAGGTACTGTTGCTTGTTGGTGGGTTTGATGTGGACGGACGTGTGAAGCTGGCCATTGGACAGGTGGAGGTCAACGTCAAGGAAAGTGGCATGGGATTTGGAGTAGGACCAGGTGAATCTGATGGAACCAAAGGAGTTGAGGTTGGAGAGGAAATTCTGGAGTTCTTCTTCACTGTGAGTCCAGATCATGAAGATGTCATCAATAAATCTGTACCAAACTTTGGGTTGGCAGGTCTGGGTAACCAAGAAGGCTTCCTCTAAGCGACCCATGAATAGGTTGGCGTACGAGGGGGCCATCCTGGTACCCATGGCTGTTCCCTTTAACTGTTGGTATGTCTGGCCTTCAAAAGTGAAGAAGTTGTGGGTCAGGTGATGAGGAAAGAGGTTTTAGGTAGGGTGGCAGGTGATAGGAGAGAAAGGAAGTGCTCCATTGCAGCGAGGCTCTGGACGTGCGGGATATTTGTCTATAGGGAAGTGGCATCAATGGTTACAAGGATGGTTTCCGGGAGTACCAGACTGGGTAAGGATTCCAGCCGTTCGAGAAAGTGGTTGGTGTCTTTGATGAAAGATGGGAGACTGCATGTAATGGGTTGAAGGTGTTGATCGACATAGGCAGAGATACGTTCTGTGGGGGCTTGGTAACCAGCTCCAATGGGGCGGCCGGGATGATTGGATTTGTGAATTTTAGGTAGAAGGTAGAAGTGCGAGGTGTTGGTGGGGTCAGGAGGTTGATGGAGTCAGGTGAAAGGTTTTGTAGGGGGCCTAAGGTTCTGAAGATTCCTTGAAGCTCCGCCTGGACATCAGGAATGGGTTTACCTTGGCAAACTTTGTATGTAGTGTTGTGTGAAAGCTGACACAGTCCCTCAGCCACATACTCCCGATGATCAAGTGCCACGGTCGTGGAACCCTTGTCAGCCGGAAGAATGACTATGGATCGGTCAGCCTTCAGATCACGGATAGCCTGGGCTTCACCAATGGTGATGTTGGGAGTAGGATTAAGGTTTTTTTAAGAAGGATTGAGATGCAAGGCTGGAAGTGAGAAATTCCTGGAAGGTTTGGAGAGGGTGATTTGGAGGAAGAGGAGGTGGGTCCTGCTGTGATGGAGGACGGAACTGTTCCAGGCAGGGTTCACAGAACAACCCCAAAAGTGCCCCACTTGTGACAGGATACTTCCCGGGACTGGACCAGACTCCGAATGTGGCTCTCCAGCAGGGATACGACTTCCTCAAATCCTGCCCTGAAATGAGATCCATTCTTCATGAAATCCTCCCCACTCCACTAAGAGTGTCTTTCCGCCGTCCACCTAACCTTCGTATCCTGTTAGTTCATCCCTATGAAATCCCCAAACCACCATCCCTACTCTCTGGCTCCTATCCTTGTAACCGCCCCCAGTGTAAAACCTGTCCCATGCACCCTCCCACCACCACCTACTCCAGTCCTGTAACCCGGAAGGTGTACACGATCAAAGGCAGAGCCACATGTGAAAGCACCCACGTGATTTACCAACTGACCTGCCTACACTGTGACGCTTTCTATGTGGGAGTGACCAGCAACAAACTGTCCATTTGCATGAATGGACACAGGCAGACAGTGTTTGTTGGTAATGAGGATCACACTGTGGCTAAACATGCCTTGGTGCACGGCCAGCACATCTTGGCACAGTGTTACGCCGTCCGGGTTATCTGGATACTTCCCACTAACCCCAACCTATCCGAACTCCGGAGATGGGAACTTGCCCTTCAATATATCCTCTCTTCCCATTATCCACCAGGCCTCAACCTTCGCTAATTTCAAGTTGCCGCCACTCATACCTCACCTGTCATTCAACAACATCTTTGCCTCTGCACTTCCGCCTCGACTGACATCTCTGCCCAAACCCCCTTGCCTTTAAATATGTCTGCTTGTGTCTGTATATGTGTGGATGAATATGTGTGTGTGTGTGTGTGTGTGTGTGTGTGTGTGTGTGTGTGTGTGTGTGTGTGTGTGCGCGCGCGAGTGTATACCTGTCCATTTTTCCCCATAAGGTAAGTCTTTCCGCTCCCTGATTGGAATGACTCCTTACCCTCTCCCTTAAAATCCACATCCTTTCGTCTTTCCCTCTCCTTCCCTCTTTCCTGACGAAGCAACCATTGGTTGCGAAAGCTTGAAATTTTGTGAGTGTGTTTGTGTGTTTTTTTATTGTGTCTATCTACCAGCGCTTTCCCGTTTGGTAAGTCATGGAATCCAACTTACGAAACAAAAGCGTTTTCATGTTGATAGACACACATACAAACACAAACACACACACAAACGTGGAACGTTTCCCTCTACACTATTTCAGTTAACATAGGATGAAGAACAGCCACTTAATTTAACCACTTACAAGAATCGTACTTCAAATGACGTTGTTGTAGTCTCTCTCATTATTTTCCACATAAGTGTATCATCATGCCAGATTCCTTTATCCTGTCTTAAATTTTTTGAAAATGTAAATAAAGTTTTAGAAAGTTTCTTCGTACTAACTCAATATGTAATATGCATTCATCTGAGCAACTTCTGTAAGAAGTAAAATGAATGTACTGAAAATATGTTTATTGATCCTAATGTTACAACTAGATTCACCTCAGGAGATATACTAGCTCTATAATTAGTATTTTGTTTCTGTAGTTTTTCTGTAATAGCTGTGAGAGGGATGTCCAATGATGTTACAGTTATTTGTAGTAAGCAAAAGTTTGTCTGGGAACTGCTATAGTTCTTTGTACAACATGAATTCAGCACAGTCACATGTCTCACAACTAATACTATGTACACAGTTCATAATTTCCGTAATAATTCATATTTCAAAGAAATACTTTCTGCCAGAAGCATTTTCTGACTCAACACTGGAAGATACATTTAAGTGGTACAAGTGAGCAACACACCTGTAGTGACTGGCATCAATGCTCTGGTGTGGCCTCAGAGCATTCAAGCACTTAGCAAGTCACGAGGTACCTAGGAGACAAGCGAGTGCATATGGTATGGTTGTAGTCCAAGACAGCCATTGAATTATAAGCTGTGTATGCAATTGTACCAATCTGTTGAAACCATACTTTCCTCATTGCACACCTGTGTCATCAAGGTTCTGGGAAGAACAAGGTTTTGAGCATTGTAATGTAGCATTCTAAATAGAAAACCACAGTAACATGCCTGAGGTGTAGTTTACCTCATTAAATCTAACAACTGCACCATTGTCAAAAAATCACACACTATCCCATTTGTGTGTGCATTTGTTTTTGTTGATCTGCTAGCTCTGAGGAATAGTGTCTGACACCTTAGCATCAATTTCAGTCTTGTTATGTGTATATCAACTGTTCAATGCCCCGACTCTACAGTGATTTGGTTACCTTCTCTCCTTTCACTGCTTCTCCCTGGATTGTCAGGGTCGAGATTTTAGTGTACTTTAGGATGGCTAACATACCCATTTATTTGGCAAATGATGAGCTAGCCACAAGCTATTGAATTAGCTTTTTATCATTAGTTTTATTGTCCTGAACTGAATATTTTAAGCAAGACTGTATTAATAATTTTAAATTTTTTATCTTCCCGTGTGTCTGTGAATGGATATTTTGAGGAATGTGCATACAATTGAGTGAGCAAGTAAAATTTTATCTTTCCCATGTACGAATTTTAGATTTTTTAATGTCTATCATCTCCCAATGTAAGCACTCCCAGTATGCACTGCTCACCAAATGGCATTCCAGCCGCTCTGAGATACTTATCGTCAGGTTTGAAGAAAGCTATTCACTGAAAAAAATTGATTTTTGCGCATCTTAGTGTCTGATATCTTCACACAATAAATAACTAAATTTCTTTTCATTATATGTCATGGTTACTCTGCTGCATCAAATGAAGTAAAATATTGCATGAAATTTTAAAGAGTTTGCTGAGGTAAGTATGCAGTGCATAAACTGTGTATGGCTGATTTTAGCTCATACATTGCAGTATACAAAATGTAGATAAGATACTGAAATTTTATTTAATATTGGGAGCAGAATCATATCACATTTTGTTCTCAAGTAATTGATTTTCATACCCAACAGACTGTTGCACATGACACACCCATTTCTGTCTCTTCAGATCTGTAATAAAGTGGTTATAACAGCAGCCAGAGACTGTGCGTGTGCGTGTGCGTGTGCGTGTGTGTGTGCGCGCGTGTGTGTGTTTCATCTATTTTTGAGGAAGGCCTTGTTGGCCAAAAGTTTACTTTGACAGTCTTTTTGTTATGCCTATCTGCAGGTCAACATCCCCACTATATGGTGAATAGGAGCCATCCTTTTAACAATATTGTTCACAACAATAGTCATATTTCATAAATGGTTCAAGATATAGAAACTAGGTTTTTTTGAAAATTATAGTGCACAAAGAAACACACATTTTGTATGGCCAATACTCAAAACTTATTTTATTTACTGAGATACGGAAGTAACTTGTCCACAGCAATGAGAGTTTGCCAGCTCAGGACGCACACAGGTGTCAATAGCACAGTAGGAAAACCCTAGAGGCGTGCTTATCCATGTCCACAGCACCTGGGGAACATTGGAACAGGACATGCATACACATCTACAGCAGTGAAAGAGTTAATCTGTTTTTATAATTTCATAGTCCAGTTCTCATTTGCAGTTTTCTCTCATCATCTCACAGTTGTCTCCATTCTTTCCTGATATTAGTGGCAGGTTGTCCATATTAGTTCTGTGCACTACACTTGCATATCTGCCTATCTTGGTCAGATAGAGCTCAGATTCATGCTTAGCGAAATTCTTCCCTCCCCCTCTTCTTTTTTGAGTCTAGAATTCATTTGTTAACATGCCCTGTGGCTTGCTTATGGCGTGGGTGACACTCTGCATCTTAGTTCTCAGCTTCTTGTCCTTGTATAAGTAGACTGCAGACAAAATACATCCTTTGTTCTTGCTAGAGTCTCATCAGTTTTATAAACATATATTTACAAATTTAATTACATACCTTTGTTTAATGGAAGGTTTGAAAGGAGTGATATGATTGTATGAGATAGAAGTAGTTCATTTTTATTCAGTGTCACTTACATAAGGTCACAGAAACAGCATAACTTTTTTGAAAGAAGGTATCACAATTTTAGTTTCACCATACACAGAAGCATTTAAACACTCATTCTTCCTGTGCTCCTTATGTGAACAGAAATGGAAATCCCTGACAACATGTACATTGGGAAGCATCCTTTGCCAAGCACTTCATAATAGTTTGTATGTAGATAAAGATAGTAACACAATGAACTATGAAATTCCAAGACAAAATTAACAGCTACAACACTACCATCAATAGTATGGTGTAATAATTTGCTTCATTTTGCATATCTTTATAATGGGTAAGGAAAGTGGAAGCTGTTGACCATGGCAGGTTAGTAAGTACAGTCATTTGCTTGGACTGGTTTGGGAAGACCCAAATGAGGATGGCTAGGTGAGATAAACAAGATTGAAGTCTGTATATGTGAACAGTTTTTGCCACTTGTCAGTTGATTTTAGTAAGTTACAGTTAGCATGACACATTCGAGTATATCTGAAAGTACTCATTTACGAACATATAGGAATGGAAAATCCTTGGTGGACTATAAATAATTGAGTAATAAAGGCAACAGATCACCAGATGGTGGAGACACTAAGCCTTCACTATACACACAGGCAAGACAGAACTTCACCATAAATATAATGGTCCTGGATACTCCATTGTAACTGGTTACAATGCTCAGCCCAAAAGGATCTCAGCTCTTGTTAACCAGTACCTCCAGCCCATTGCCCACAGCCTAGATTCCAATATCAAAGGCATGTCACACTTCCTTCGCCGACTCTCAACTGTCCCCATCTCATTTGTGATATCTAGATCAGTACTTGTCATTGTTAACACCATCTCTGTATACATCATTATCCTCCTCCATGTGGATGGCCTTGCATTGTTGAACACTACCTCCCCTCAGCGTTATTACATCCTCAAACCAATCACCTCATTCTTTACGCACCTAACTAATTAATCCTCACATGTAACAACTTCTCCTTTGAGGAGAAAATAACAAACAAATATACAGCATGCTCATGCACACCTGCTTGGCATCCTCCTATGCCAACCTGCCTATGGGCCACCTAGAGAAAATATTTCTAGTCAGGTTCAGCTCATGATCTGGACTCAGGGCCAAGATGTTCTATCCTCATTCCTCCACAGCCTCAACACCTCTCCCATCCACTTCACCAGGCCAGTATCTCACATTCCTGGATGTTGACCACCATCACTCAGATAGCTCCATACAAACCATTGTCCATATACTATTAACTATCAACAATATCTGAATTTTGACAGATGCTATCCCTTCCACACCAAAATATCATTGCCTATAGTCTGGCCACACACACAGATGGCACATCTGCAGTGCCAAGCAATCCATTGTCCATGATGAGGAAGGTCTTAGTAAGGCTTTCACTGACAGGAACCATCCCGCCCCCCTCCCACCCCAAACAACCCCAGGTGCAAGCTGCAAAGAAGTACTAGATCATCTCTCAGTATCATCGCGGATAGTAACAACTGAACAATATCCTTCACATAGCCTCAACTACTTATCATTGTGCTCAGAAATGAGAAACACCCACTTACAATCCTCCCCACTCCTCCCAGAGTGGTATTCCACACCCCACCCAATCTACATAACATCCTACGCCATCCTTACACATACTTGCTCCCTATGTAAAACTTGCCCAATACACGCACACCGGTCCCATCTCAAGCTTATCCTATTCTGTCAAGAGACAGGGCCGCCTGTGGAAGCAGTCATGTCATGTACCTGTTTTGCACAGCATTTTATGTGGGCATGACTACCAACTAGTTGTCCACTTGAATGTATGACCCCCGCCAACCAGAGCTGACAATCCAGGGATTTAACATGCTACTGAGCACAACATGCTCAATTTCAAAGCCCACTTCATAGCTTGTGTCATCCAGACCATTCCTTGCAATACCAGCTTCTCTGAATTATGTGGCTGGGAGTTTTCTCTTCAAAACATTCTTTGGTCTAGTAGTTGTCCTGACCCCCTGCTGCCCCGCATGCAGCACCTCCCCTGCCCCATGTCTATAAGTTAACTCATCCTGCATCCACATCTTCTTCCTCACAGCCTACCTCTTTCCTCTATTCTATCTCTCCCTGCCAAGCCACCTCTCCACACCACCATATGTTGCATACCATTTTCCCATCTGTGACCAGAATGAACTCATAGATGTCAGATCCCTATCTTGTGCACCTGCTGCCTCTCTCTCTCTCCCAGCAATCAGCGATCTTTACACTGATTAAAACTGTCTGTCAGACTGGGATTCAAACCTGGGACCTTTGCCTGCAAAAAGACGGGGAGAGACATACTTAAAGAATCGTTATTCCTGATAATGTTCAGTTTGACAGTAAAGTAATAATGAAAGAGGCAAATTATTAATCAACACTTCTATTTGATTGTATGCTTATATAACATTAAAATTCTAATGGCATTTGTAGAGGAATCTGTTCAGTCAGTCAAAACAAAAGCAGATACATACAGACACTATCAGTCTACATGTTTGTGGGAAATGCCTGGTGGCAGAACAATATTGTTGCAGCTGTTTCAGATCCATGTAGATTGCAGTGTGTCTGTTTTTATATCATTAATGCAACTGATTGCAACAAATTCTATTGTACTGATGTCAAGTTACCATAAAGTGGCCCACATTGTATCAGCTTTCATTCCATTCTTCTTCACCGATTCACATGTCCCGCATCTTATTTTCGTAGTACCAAACCTCACATTATGTAATGTTGTCATTGCCTCCTGCTTTTCCACCTCTTGCTTTCTTTACATTTTTAATCAGTGTTCATTTCCTTTTAAAGCCTTCGTTTGATGCAGTTTTTTTCCAATTTTACGTCATCTTTCTTCTGCCCTTTTTTGTTTTCACCATCTCTCTTCTGCACTTTTTGTTTCATCTTATGCCTTTTTTGTGTTTTTATTTTATAATATATGTAAATTTTGCTTTGATGTGTCTTTTACACGCTCAGTATTGTTGTTAATAACTGTAAATGCTTCAAAATTATTGACTCTAGCTGTTAAATTTCAACTCAGGGCATGGAGTGTTGTTGCTGTCTCCTTCTTGCTGTATTTTATTTCTATTGCACAAGTTCCAATATTAAAATGATTCTGACATTGTGCTTTTCTGTAATAAAATCCTCTGTAACTTTTATATAAATTGTTGGGTTCGTAGAGATATTGCAAGGCAAATCGAGATTACTTTTTAAATATTTAAGAGGATTGTCTCTGTATAATGTTGCATTTCTTGTACTTTCATTATTTGTGTGAATTGTGAGTGAAACTGAGATGACTTTCTGCACAAATATTCATCCTTTTACCTGTGTTTTAAGTAGTTGGAGCAACAGTTAAGATGCTGCAATTTGGAACAAAGGCTTTGTTCTTAACATTTTGGATTTGATACTGAACACCATAATGCTTCTTATATTTTAAATGCAGTTTGTGCATTATCAAACAACTTGTTGTACATGTAGAAATTATAACCATATCATTTGATATGTTACAGGACTGTTGGAGAGTCCTAAAATAACACATGATGAGAGCATACTGTTGGCAGAATTGGAAGATGAACTGAGGAAAATATTGGGAGTGAAATACGAGTTGTATGAGTAGAAAGTTTTATCACTTAACGTATCAGACAAACCTTTTATTTTGAACATCTGAGGAAACACTAAATGTTGAATTCATGGGTCAGTCAAAGATAATAGGCACATGTCGTCTTCTGTAATCATGAACACTTTTCATCTCTCACACTTTGTGTAATGTGATCATTTCATCAATCACACTGGAAAAATAGAACAGTATGTGACCTTTTCTCAGTCTTTGTTGTCTTCATAAATTTATTGGCTGTCCAGTTTATTTATTGGTTTGTTTTTTTGTGTACCTTTAAGGAGAACTGTGATCTGTCCTTCATGGAACCGTGTGTCATTTACAGTATTTGTACAGTGTTATTCTCATGGCCTCTGCATTTATGAGGAGTATGAACTGCTGACTGTCACTAAATATAATAACTGCTCAGAAGTATTTTGTACTAGTATGAATGATAACTTATATAAGAGAAATGTATTTAAACAAATTTCCTTGGTGTGTATAAACATTACTATTTTACATTTTTGCTAATAAATTATGTATTGTTGCAATAAATGTGCGTCACAAAACATCAACAATAAGTATGTAAAAAAGTAATTATTTTAATCCATCAGTATTTTGAAAACTTAAATTAGAAGTAAAATGTAACTATGCCTTATTTTCTTGAAAATACCAGTTATTGTTCTAGTAAGGATTTTTTGTGGCATGTGAAGGTTGTGGAGAAGTGTTGACGTTCTTTCTCAGATTATCAGTTTATGTAAGAATAGGATCTCTGAAATGTTCATTTTAGTCAACCACAACAGAAAAATCAATTATCTTACACTGTGCTTCCTGGGCATAGCTCATAACTTGAAGTTTCCAGATACAAGCATGTGTTTCAAACTGTCTTTGCAAGACTGCACGGTATGTCTAAGAATGAGACCCTAAAACAAACTTCCAAAAGCTTGCCAATTACAACAGTCTTTTTATTTGTGTGTTCTGCCGCCACTTGAGTAGATTTTTTTATCCATCCAATTAAATAATGTTGTCAAATACCTTTATTGTTACTTACAACAAGAAATGTTGTGTCGGACAGGCACAATGAGAAGACTACTTATGGGAGTAGCAAAGGTTGAGGCCAGGGGAGCAAACTATATGTTGTAGGGAGAGTTCCCACCTGCACAGTTGAGAAAAGCTAATGCTGGTAGGTAGAATCCAGATGATGCAGGCTGTGAAGCAATCGTTGAAGTGAAGCACATCATGATAGGCAGCATGTTCAACAATTGTATGGTCCAGCTCTCTCTTGACCACAGTTTGGAAGCAGCCATTCATGTGCACAGACAGTGTGTTTGTTGTCAGGCCCATGTAGGAAGTGGTACAGTGGTTGCAGCTTACTTTGTAGATCACATATTTGCTTTCGCTGGTAGCCCTACCTTTGATGGAGTAGGAGATGTCTGCGACATGACTGGAGTAGGTGGCATTGGGAGGATGTATGGGACAGCTTTTGCATCTGTCTGTTGCAGGAAAAAAAGACGGAGGCAAAGGGTTGGAAGCAAGGGTAGAGTAGGGAGGGACTAGGATATTGCATAGATTTGGTGGACAGCAGATATACCACTGTGGGAGAGGTGTAGAGGGTAGTGGGGAGCATATTTCTCATTTCAGGGCACAACATGTAGTTGAAGCACCAGCAGAGAGTGGCATTCAGTTGCTCCAGTCCTGGGTGGTACTGAGCCAGTAGAGGAGTGCTCCTCTATGGCTGGATGGTAGGTATGTAGATGGGGGTAGAGGACTGGAAAGAGGAGGCACAAGATATCTGTTTCTGAACAGCTTGTTTTCATTGCATTCTGGACTTTCCATTGTTTGCCTCTTCTCTATTTGCACAAATACACTTTGGTAATGTGTATAAAGCTTCTATGAACTACCATTGAATGTATTTTTTAGAATTAGTCAAATCATTCGGATCTGCGTATTTTGACCAAGGGTGAATTTGCTTGGGGGGGGGGGGGGGGGGGGGGGTTGCCACATGCCCACCCTTCAAGAGGTAAAACTACATTAAAATCAAATGGTAATTTTTTTTGGAATCTGCATCAAAGTTAAGCATTCAGATTTATAGCTCAGGTCAGTAGTTTTTCATTTACCTCTGTATTCCCCAAATCACCACACTTCTTGTGTCTGGGAGAATGTCCCACATTTACCAGTGTCATATACCCCCACCCACCTCTCCTGTTTGATTCTCAAATTCTGCACACCAGATATTAGCAGGTTTCCTTGTCTGCAGCAGGAGCTTCACGTTGTCCATTTGGCATTTAACTGTTTCACCCACATTAATGTCATTGGTACTGTTGTTAGACTGCTTGCCCAGAATTCAGTATTCTATCCAAACAGTTCATCTTGACAGTGTTCAGGGGGTGGTCTTGTGGAAAACAGGGAATACTCAGGAAATTACATTTTAAGTTGAAAAATCTAGGAAATCCTGGGGAATTTCAGGAACTTCATAAAACCTCATGTAATACTGAGCACTGACTGAGTTTTATAAATTATAAATCACGGATTTTAAAATACTTAATACTACGAAGTGTGGTAATTACATGAATATTATTGCCTATAAAATATCTGTGTTTAAAACCTGTGGTTGAACTGTTGTTACGATTAGTATATCTCAGCTGTGAGAAAAGAAAGAAACCCCCCCCCCCCCCCTCCTCCTGCTCAGCATCAGGAGCTTCTAGACACCATCTTCCTCCTCACATCTGGAAGCCCCAAGTGTGAGTACCCACCCTGGTGTCGAGTTTTTCAGTTTTATACATCGTAAAAAGAGCTTCAAAACTAACATTTTTCTTCTATAAAGAACCTGTTGACAAGGTGTAAGTGGCTCCTTACATATTACGTGAGCCAGTGCTTTTTTGTTCCTCAATTGCACAATTTCGGGATTTAGATTATTAAATATATTATTTGAAATTATTCACCAATTTTTACACATTCTCATCCAAAATGGACTATTTTGATGTAGCTGCTGTAAAGTCGAATTAGAAAGTAGAGATATTTCTGCATCAGTCATTTTACTTGATAAGCACCATGTATTTTGATGGTTACTCTTCATCTTCAGGTGGTAAACTGATCAGAGTAAAGTAATTTTATTTGCTTACACAGCAGAAAGTGAGCATTCATGGGCAGCCACACTTGTTGTAATGAGTCCTTTTGACTCCATAATAGCATATCTTTCATTGCATTTTTCTGAACATCAATATGATGGCACATCATTTGGTGACACGTGTGTGATTTTGTTTACATAACCATCCTAAATACAGCTGCATGTACTAGTTTAAAACTGAGGCATCTTCCTCGAATGTTTCCCTTTTTCTGATAATTCTCATCTCCATATCTGCATGGAATTTTTCTGGCACATCTGTGACTGGTTACCTGTATTAACATGTGACATGTAGATACACTATGTGATCAAAAGTATCCAGACACCTGGCTGAAAGTTACTTAAAAGTTCTTGGCACCCTCCATCGGTAACGCTGGAATTTAATATGGTGTTGGCCCACCCTTAGCCTTGATGACAGCTTCCATTCTCGCAGGCGTAAGTTCAGTCACGTGCTGGAAGGTTTCTTGGGGGAATGGCAGCCCATTCTTCACGGAATGCTGCTCTGAGGAAAGGTATCGATGTCAGTCGGTGGTGCCTGGCACAGTCAGCATTCCAAAGCATCCCAAAGGTGTTCTGTAGGACTCAGGTCAGGACTCTGTACGGGTCAGTCCATTACAGGGATGTTATTGTCGTGTAACCACTCCGCCACAGGCCGTGCATTATGAAAAAGTGCTTGATCGTGTTGAAAGATACAATCGCCATCCCTGAACTGCTCTTCAACAGTGGGAAGCAAGAAGGTGCTCAAAACATCAATGTAGGCCTGTGCTGTGATAGTGCCACGCAAAACAAGGGGTGCAAGCCCCCTCCATGAAAAAGACGACCACACCATAACACCACTGCCTCTGAATTTTACTGTTGGCACTACACATGACGTTCACTGGGCATTCACCATATCCACACCCTGCCATCAGATCGCCACATTGTGTACCATGATTTGTCACTCCACACAACATTTTTCCACTATTCAATCATCCAATTTTTATGCGCCGTACGCCAAGCGAGGCATTGTTTGGCATTTACCGGCATGGTGTGTGGCTTATGATCAGCCGCTCGACAATGAAATCCCAGTTTTCTCACCTTCCACATAACTTTCATAGTATGGGAAGAGGTCATTGTTGGCAACTGGAATAAAGTAATAATTGGATCCTTTTACCGACCTCCCAATTCAGATGATACAGTTGCTGGAAGGTTCAAAGAAAACTTGAGTTTGATTTCAAACACATACCCAACTCATACGAGAATAGTTGGTGGTGACTTTAATTTACCCTCGATATGTTGGCAAAAATACATGTTTAATTCTGGAGGTACACATAAAATATCATCCGAAATTGTGCTAAACGCATTCTCTGAAAATTATGTCGAGCAGTTAGTTCATTAGCCCACGTAAATAGTAAACGGTTGTGACAACACACTTGACCTCTTAGCAACAAATAATCACGAGTTAATAACTAGCATCAAAACTAATTCAGGTATTAGTGAACACAGGGTTGTCGTAGTGAGATTGTATGTTATCCCCAAATCCTCAAAAAATAAGCGAAAAATATACCTATTCAAAATAGCAGATAAAAATTTGCTTGACACCTTCCTAAGAGACAATCTCCACTCATTCCAAATTAATAATAAGTGTAGACCAGATGTGGCTTAAATTCAAAGAAATAGTATTGGCAGAAATTGAGAGATTTATACTGAATAAATTAACAAACTACGGAGCTGATCCTCCTTGGTACAGAAAACGGATTATAACACTGTTGCAGAAACCACGAAACAAACATGCCAAATTTAAACAGACGCAAAATCCCCAAGATTGGCTATCTTTTACAGAAGCTCTAAATTTAGCACAGACTTGAATGTGAGATGCCTGTAACAGTTTCCACAACGAAACTTTGTCTCTAAACCTGGTAGAAAATCCAAAGAGATTCTGGTCATATGTGAAGTATGTTAGCGGAAAGAAACAAGCAATGCCTTCTCTGCGTTGATAGCAATGAAGACACTATCGAAGACAGTGCTGCCAAAGCAGAGTTACTGAGCCTTCCGAAATGCCTTCACAAATGAAGACGAAGTAAATATTCCAGAATTCGAATCGAGAACAGCTGCCAACATGAGTAACGTAGAAGTAAATATCTTCAGAGTAGTTAAGCAATTTAAATTACTTAATAAAAGCAAGTCTTCTGGTCCAGACTGTGTACCAGTTAGGTTCCTTTCAGAGTATGTTGATGCATTAGCTCCATAGTTAACAATCATATACAACTGTTCGCTTGACAAAAGATCCGTACCCAAAGACTGGAAACTTGCACAGGTCACACCAATATTCAAGAAAGGTAGTAGGAGTAATCCACTAAATTACAGGCCCATATTGTTAATGTTGATATGCAGCAGGATATTAAAACATATATTGTGTTTGAACATTATGAATTACCTCAAAGAAAACGGTCTATTGACACACAGTCAACATGGGTTTAGAAAACATTGTTCCTGTGAAACACAACTACCTCTTTATTCACATGAAGTGTTGAGTGCTATTGACAAGGGATTTCAGATCGATTCCATATTTCTGGATTTCCGGAAGGGTTTCGACACTGTACCACACAAGCGGCTCATAGTGAAATTGTGTGCTTATGGAATATCATCTCAGTTATGTGACTGGATTTGTGATTTCCTGTCAGAGGGGCCACAGTTCGTAGTAATTGACGTAAAGTCATTGAGTAAAACAGAAGTGATTTCTGGTGTTCCCCAAGGTAGTGTTATAGGCCCTTTGCTGTTCCTTATCTATATAAACGATTTTGGAGACAATCTGAGCAGCCGTCTTCGGTTGTTTGCAGATGATGCTGTCGTTTATTGACCAATAAAGTCATCAGAAGATCAAAACAAACTGCAAAACGATTTAGAAAAGATATCTGAATGGTGCGAAAAATGGCAGTTGACCCTAAATAACAAAAAGTGTGAGGTCATCCACATGAGTGGTAAAAGGAACTCGTTAAACTTTGGTTACTCGATAAATCAGTCTAATCTAAAAGCCGTAAATTCAACTAAATACCTAGGTATTACAATTACGAATAACTTAAATTGGAAGGAACACACTGAAAATGTTGTGGGGAAGGCTGCGTTTTATTGGCAGGACACTTAGGAAATGTAACAGACCCGTTAAGGAGACTGCCTACACTACGCTTGTCTGTCCTCTTTTAGAATACTGCTGCACGGTGTGGGACCCTTGCCAGATAGGACTGATGGAGTTACATCGAAAAAGTTCAGAGAAAGGCAGCACGTTTTATATTATCGCAAAATATGAGTGTGTCACAGAAATGATACAGTATTTGGGCTGGAAATCACTGAAAGAAAGGCGTTTTTCATTGTGACGGAATCTTCTCACGAAATTCCAATCACCAGCTTTCTCCTCTGAATGCAAAAATATCTTGTTGACACCAACCTACATAGGGAGGAATGATCACCACAATAAAAAAAAGGGAAATCAGAGCTTGTATGGAAAGATATAGGTGTTCATTCTTTCCGCACGCCATACGAGGTTGGAATAATGAGAATTGTGAAGGTGGTTCGATGAACCCTCTGCCAGGCACTTGAAAGTGATTTGCAGAGTATCGATGTAGATGTACTTGCAGTGGATCCTGATGCAGTTTGGAATTCCTGTGTGATAGTTTGGATAAATGTTTGCCTATTACTCGTTACGATCCTCTTCAACTGTCGGCAGTCTGTGTTAGTCAACAGAGAGGTCGGCCTGTACGCTTTTGTGCAGTACGTGTCCCTTCATGTTTCCACCTTGCCATCACATTGGAAACTGTGGACGTAGGGATGTTTAGGAGTGTGGAAATCTCTCGTACAGACGTATGACACAAGTGACACCCAATCACCTGACAACATACGAAGTCCATGAGTTCTGCGGAGCACCCCATTCTGCTCTCTCAAGATGTCTAATGGCTACTGAGGTCACTGATATGGAGTACCTCGCAGTAGATGGCAGCAAAATGAAAATCCAATATGAAAAACCCATGTTTTTGGAGGTGTCCGGATACTGTTGATCACATAGTGTATGTTATACCCATGTCACTGTATAACAGAGCAAGTCTCAGTTACATTTACATTAGTATTTTACCTGTAAACACCAGTTCTTTAAGCAAATGAAGTTTCATGTATAAAACTGCTTCAAACATCTGATTACTTTACAGATGAGTTACTGTTTAGTGCAATGGAAACTCCAGGTGGGAATATCGACAATGTAGAAAAATGTAGATTGATACGTACCGTAGAGATGATGCACTAAGTTGCAGACAGGCACAGTTAAGACATTTGCACACAACCTTTTGGCTACAGCCTTCATCGAGACGAGAAATACGCACTATTCAGTCACACAAGCAAGCACACCTCACACATATGTGACTGGCAGCTCGGGCCATGTTGAATATTCAAATATATTTATATGTTAAGTATTTGACATTAAGCATCTAAGGGAGGAAAAGTTTGGAAAAGGTTTGAAATTATGTGTAAAGTCCCTTGGAACCCATTAAGTGCTCTCACCCCCAAATAATGGATGAATGAAGTCCGAGTATTCGTATGCCATCAGTTATGCACCTCAAGACAAACACACTGTTTCTACATGTAATACTTGTCGTATTGTGTTAAACTTTTAACATGAGGTTATACGTTGTGATGCTACATAGAGTTTAAGCCCCGTACTATGAAAATAATCCGTCCTTCCTCCAAACACAGAAATCATTTTTATTCAGTTCAATCACTCTTATCAGTAACCTTACATGCAAGTATGTCTGACTTATGTATGTTTTATAAAAATATTCCAGATTTTTTGCTTTTGTTTGAAGATTACTGATACATGTGATAACTATCTGATCCAGATATTAAATGCTTTGTATGTTCTAGTGTCATGATAAAATACAGTACCAACAGTTATATGTAAACCTTTTATAATTGATCCTAATCTTAATGTTATCACAACCTGATTATTTAGAAATGGTCCAGGTTTAGGGATCGACCTATACTGCCTCTGTAATTGGGTTACAGTTGGTAAGAATACTAACGTTGCTGCAACTGTGTGAACTCCAGAACTTCTAACCAGTTTCACATATTTGTAATTAAACACAACAACAACTTATGAACTACCGTAAATCTAGGACAATTCTGGTTCAGCAATCCATGTATTCCAAGTTCCAACAGCTTCGTATTTGTTCATGTTTTAATCCAGACTAACGCAGTATGACATTAACAGCACTGTCAATCTACATATTTTTCTCGTAAGCTTAAGGTTCCTAATTATAGTTCTGCAGATAATCAATGTGATAAGCGATCTATGAAAGTAATAATTTGAATACTAATATCAACTTCTTAGACTGAGAAAATTGATCCGAAACACAAGAGAACATAAACTACTATGCTGCCTTCAGTATTAACCACCAATCATATCACTGACGTAGTAAGCCTTGCAAAAACCACAAAATTCCCTGTAAATAAAAATATAATTAAACAATTCTTAGTGAACACTAAAGAGATTATGGATAACAATTATGTAGTTTTTCTTTATTACTGCTTATTTCTTTCCAATGTTCTGTATAGTTTCTAGAAAGGTTATTCATATTTTTACTAGAGAATTCACACACTTATGACTTTCTTTCTTTCTTTGATATCATGTTTAAATACTTTCTTAAAAAACTTTGCTATTGTCTCTGCCTGTTCAGCACTTTGCTTAACACTCTGCTCAGTGTTTTGAAAAAAAAAAAAATTAACTTTTTCCCTCTTCTCTCACTATGATCTTCCAAGACAAGCATCATAATTGATCTTAACGGGGAAAATCACAAGCCAGGAAATCCAATTTTAATGTTTACAAAGTGAGTCTATTACTTAATTTTCAGTTATGTATCAAACTGTGCTTGAGGCCCGGTGTACCCCAGGTCCTATTAACAATCTTGCCTAACAAACAAAAGCAGTTAGTGTCACCGTCACTTTGACCCTATATTCAACACGAGGAAGGATAGCTAATCCTGTTCAGATATTGGCATCTGGATACAACTCAATCCCTCTAATGTTACTGAAGTTTGGCCACTTGACAGTGAATTCTCGGAAGAGAATAAAGATGCTGTTCATGGTTCCAAGTTAATGATCCCTGTTATAAAAACCCCTGTTGTCATTTCCAGTCTCAACTGTGTTCTCTTTTGCGCAAAAAAATTTGCACCACCACTGTTACATTGCATAACCAAATTTGGATAGAGACTACAAAATGATGATGATACACTTTAGCTGACTTAAGGTACTCAGTGCTCTTTTCAGACTCATACTACCCTTTTCACATACAAACAAAAACTGGTCTTCCACTTGAGAGGCTTCTGTACAGTACTACCATTCTTTAAATATGACTGACCGAGGTGGCGCAGTGGTTAGCACACTGGACTGACATCGGGAGGATGATGGTTCAAACCCATGACTGGCGATCCTGCTTTAGGTTTTCCATGATTTCCCTAAATCACTTCAGGCAAATGCCAGAATGGTTCCTTTGAAAGGGCACAGTCAACGTCCTTCCCTAATCTGATGGGACCGATGACCTTGTTGTTTGGTCCCCTCCCCCAGATCAAACCTCAAATACGGGACAAAATTCGAACTAAAGCCAATACCATACAAATGGTCAACCGAATACCATAAGCAGTCTACTGCCTTATTAACATACATAGGGTATGAGTCTAAATTACACAAGACCACAAACTAACTATTTAATGCTCCAAGTACAATACTGCGCTGAACAAGATCTCAAAGTTCTGCAGAAGATTCTAATTAGAGAATCCCAACCGAATCAAATTATTGGATGGAACCTGGGCTAATTTTATCCAAGAAAATTTGCCCTGACTGTGTGTCACCACAAGACTGCACATAAGTGAAATTAAGCAGTTGACTAATTGACTAATCATACTTTGCAATGTCAAACCCATCTATTCATGGAGTAACAAGTTTCCTTGGCCAGATTACTAAACTAGTACAATGTCTAAACCGGTGCTCTGCCCAAGTGGTACTGCTCATTAAGATCATGTAAAACCATTCAGAACGAACAATTGAACTATGCAACCATTTTCTTTTAACAATCGTCCCGTTGTGATTTCCTGCCATCATATTCAGTCATAGCAGCCAGCAGCAGTGTGGTGCAAACTCCATGCTGCACATACCACTGTGAGGCAGGAAACCCTAGTCATTGAATGAGTGGTAGCTTCATTCACTCACCAGCTCTCTACAGTTTTTTATACACAAAAAATTATAAAATAATAAAACACATAATAATAATTTTGTATCCATCTATAACCACTCAGGTGATTGGTAATGAGTTGAGGTGATAATATGACCTGTAACGTTCAACACAACAGATTTCGGCAGGTGATAACCTGTTAGTGAGTAGATTATGGCAACATTTAACATTTTTAAATTCAGTTAATAATCACCTCAAATAAAATAAAATGTTTGTTGCATATGGAGGCTGTTTACCTGGGTTCCAGACTAGTCACTTTGATTAACTCTGTTGTTGTTTTGCTGTCTTTATAATTACCATTCTTACAGTAGGCTTTGAATAACCAAATTGGCCACAATTTTAATTAGAATTCAAAATAAAATTACGTCCTGGAAACAGTGGTCATGTTGCAATACCCCCTTTGGTGTGAGAAACTGTGAAATCTATCAGAGTAATCACTTACTCAGACTGTCACACTATCCTTAAGACTCCATGTTAACTATACATTATGCAACGGAATCACTATCTTGAAATGCTCTAACATAGAATCATAAGGTGTGAAATTGCAATTTGCCTACTATATAAATATCTATCCAATCAACAGAATAAATCAGTGGTTTGGAAGGAACTACACACTCTTTCAAGTAAAAATGCAAATGAAACATAAACTGATTATTATATTAACCAATTACAAAGTACTGATATCAACATTCTACAGAAAAAAAGTTAATTGTGGACGACGACTAACAAAATAGGCAAGTTGGCTCTGAGCACTATGGGACTTAACATCTGAGGTCATCGGTCCGCTAGAACTACTTAAACCTAACTAACCTAAGGACATCACACACCTCCATGCCCGAGGCAGGATTCGAACCTGTGATCACAGTGGTCGTGCTGTTCCAGACTGAAGTGCCTAAAACCACTCGGCCACACTGGCCGGCAAATGCTGGGTTGGGTACTGCATTCTACCTGCACATTAAATCATTAATCCAATACAACCCAATGATTAAGTTTGAAACCCTAGTGATCGACTGAATACTACGTCAAATGATACTAAAGCATGAACTGGATTTAGCAGAGCTGTGGCAACAGCATGCTTCCTATATAAACATTAACCTCCACCTAGTCAGCTGTGCTGCTGTATACTCTCACCAATCTGCTGTGGCAGTAAGCCAGAGGACCATGGTCGTAGTGGAGAATCAGAATATTACTCAGCAAGAATTGGATGCCTACAAGTGTCATCACGTCTTAAACCACCAGCCCGGCAAACCACCATCTAATCGTGAGTGTCCCCTTCTCTTCCACCAACTCCCAATTTGGCAGTTTGTGCCAAACTGGCTGTAAACGCCAACCAGGAAAAATGTTACTCTTTTCTGCCAATAATGTGTCAATGCCACCTTTAACAAATCCCCACCCCGGAATGTCATGAATCGTGGGCCAATCAAAGCACATCTTCCATGCTAGTTTGTCCTAAAAACTCCTGTCTGACGTCAGGCGATGGTGGGTGAAGCAGACTGTACTTTAACACTTCTGAATTTCTGGAGGTCAAACCACATTCCCAGACTTGCACTTTTCTGCAGTAAATTGTGGTGTCTCAGCGAGCGCTACAAACTGTTGCCCTCGGCCATCTCAAGAAGTGAGTTGTGCCACAGGCCGCTAATCCTGACTTCGTGAAAAGGACTGGTAGGTTCCATGGGATTCTGTTGGTGGCCACTTGAGACGCACAAGGCAGCACACAGCTTTGAGTGCCCACAACACACCTGCTGCATGCAGAGCAGTGTGCAGGCTGTGCATTTATCATATATTCACAGACTGTAACTATTAGCCCCCTTACTGAAGACCACTGAAATTTTATAAAATACATTTCCAGGTAATAAATCAATGTAATGAGACTTTTAAGTAGATGCAACTGAAATATCCAACCTTTCGCCAGTGGTGATGAGGGGTGGGGGAGGGGGTGGAGGAGGTTATGTACTAAAGTTATCATTTTAGTACATAACCTTACAATAGAATTTCACACAGGAGTTGCCCTACTGAAGCATGGTAGTGGGGCAGATGAGGAAATGTTCAGGACAAAGAGCAAATGCAAGAAATGCTGTTTTCTTCCTACTTGCAGGATGCAACTTCACTTGCCAAAAACTCAAGCAGAGGTCAGTGGAGGAGAATACTTTCACCCCTATAAATTTTTGCAGCAACTCTTCGAGTTTCACTGGTCGATATGTCTTTGGCGCGATGATCCTGTTGATTGATTGTGAATCAAGTACCAGTTGTATCAACCAGTCTTTCTTCTCAACCACATGGAGAGGGCTGTTATGCGTGAACACAGCCTGTTCAGCTACTCCATCATTGACCATCCATTGTATTTCAATATCTACTTTCTTCTTTTACACCAGTGGTATTGGATATGGAGCAATAAACAACTTGTTGTGGTCTTTAACCTTAAATACATAATGTAAATCATTATGACTCTCACTTTCATTGTAGGTACCTCCATGTTGGAGTGAAGTATGTTGCACAGCTCATCCTTATCATGCCATTGGACATGGTTTGTGCTCAATCCTTTCGTCAATTTTATTTGTGATCTCTTGTATACTCTCGTCTTTCTATGCTTATTGGTGACAGTAATCATAAAGGTCCTCCCTGGTTTTTGCAGAGTGTTCCTGCATGTAGCCAAACTTCAGACAGTTTGCAAAGATTTGGGCATGAATAGCTTGTTCTTCGAAAGGCAACTGGATGTCCTTGCCCTTTTTGTAATGTCACAATACCTCTCCTGAAATAGAGTATGGCTTGTTGTTCTTTTAAGAAATCTACTTTTATGCGAGGTCAGTTGCCAATTTTGGTACCACCATAAAATTCACTGTTAATGTGTGTCCCTGACAGTTGGAAGTCTAACCTCATCTGTCTTTTGTTACATTGCCTACAGTGGCTGCTTTCACTTTTGCTCTCTTCACTGAGGGGACCGGCCAATTGTATTTGAAAGTACACTTTTCAAAGACCGTGTCAGTGATAACTGAAATTTCACTCCCACTGTCCAAAATCCCTTTCAGTTCTATGTTGCCTATGTATACTTTAATGATTAGGTGCAGTTCTGCAATTCTGTCATGCTCTTTCCTCTAACAGAAAACCCCATATGTCCTCATACTGCAGGGCACTGATGTGGCTTTTTCCAATTGACTTTGTGGGGATTTGTATTGCCTGTCCCACTGATACCACTAGTCATTGCTGCCCAGACTTCCCTGTTGATTATTCCTGTTAGGGTTTGGTGTGTGCCATTCAATGACCTGTCTTTGTACTCAATATTGTTTCGAAATAAACTTATGTTGTCCAAACTGTTTCCCATTATCATGAGAGCTGTAGTACTGGTTATTCCAGCATCCTGCTATGCCAGGGATGGTTGTGGTTGTGTCCACTGTCACCTGCAGTTTTTATCACCGTTTGCGTGCTTTCTTCATAATAGTTACCTTACTGCCAGTTGTTGTCTCTGTAATCGGGCCCAAATCTGCATTCCCTTCTGCTCTGTTCATCCAGTGTGAATTCCAGGCCTCGTAGAGTGCCTTTGAATGATTCTCTATTGTTCCCCATTTGGAGGGTTGGTGGGAGCTTCATATGGCAAAAGCAGATTATTTCAGCATTGCTACAAATCTAATAGACAAAACAGTTCTACTTGATTAGGGGCTCTGAAATTTTCATAGCGCTCTTAAATCCTGAGGCAACCAGATCGTTATTAAAAATAATCTCATGTTTTACACGTTCCTGCGGTTGGTCAATCAATAGGTTGCCTTGAACGCGCCCATAAATTCCTTTTATGATGAGCATGTTGTCATGATCACATGCATTCTTTCTGTGACACTTCACTCAAGGTGCCCTCATACAAAATCTAACTTGCTCTTGAGTGGCTACTGTGGACGTAGTGAGATGTCAGACTGAGAACTGAAGGTCTTTGGGTGTAGGGTATTCCTATTTTCTCTGTAATTCTGGAATTTTCTGACTGACACAGTTGAATGTGTCATTTATGTCTGCATAATGTTTTTTCAGACAAACTGTCTGGTGCTGATTCCGAACTCATAATGCCTGCGTTGCTTGCTGAAGGATTCACCACACTGCTGAGGTGCTCGTCAGTTCTGGGTGGTGGTGTGCTGTTGTTTATACCACTTGTCGTTCTGTTGTGTCATGATATTTGTTCCACATGCTTCCGTAATTTTGTAAAATTATTCGCAATTTTGTCATAATGGGTGATGCATTTCACGTTTACCTTATCTGTTTCTTGCTTTATCTTGTGACTGTGCTCTCTTAACGCCTCGATCACCATGTGAGCCATCTTCATCTATCTGACCACTATTGCTGCTAAGTATTTAGCTTCTTGTGGACAACTTCAAGGCTTGTGGAGCTAGTGTTCAGGTCTTTCTGCCCTCCTCTTTCACTTCTGATTTAAACTTCTCGATCACTACTTGTTCCCACTGTTGTTCTCTCTTCACTGCCTTGTTTTCCACTTCGTTTTCCCCTCAGTTTTGCCCAATCATCTGTCTCTTTTACCTCATTTTTTAGTGTTGTCTTTAATTCTTATCCCCTCTTTACTGCCTTTGCTTCCATGTTCTTTAAGATTGTGAACAAATCATCCCCACTCCTTTCATTTGTCACCCTTTTTTGTGTGAGGATATACATAAATTTGGCTGTAATGCGACCTCATCATCGTTCTTGTCTGTGCCATCACCACAGTGGTGGATTTTGGTCTCAGCTTGGATCTGATGCCATTCAGTCACATGATTGACTACCTCATGTGAGACTGCCTGTACCACAGGAATGACTATCTGATTTTCCCCCATTTTGGCGACGCTGTCAGACTGACTGTCATCTGTATTTGCCTTGTGTCAGCTTCTATCATAGTAATTTGTTCCCATGCCTTACTGTGTGTAATTGTGCATGCAGAATACTAATGTACTCATTTACCAAATATGCAGCATAATGCATTAGAACTGCCTAATAACTGATGCCCTAAAAGATACCTCATTACAATAATACGATGATCTCGGTAGCCTTCTCTCTCTCTCTCTCTCTCTCTCTCTCTCTCTCTCTCTCTCACACACACACACACACACACACACACACACACACACACACACACACACAAATGATACCCACAGCTCAGCTCATGGAAAAAGTCAGAGTGCCTGCAGAATATCCCAAAGAACGAAGGCTGAGCAGCGTACGCCACATTATGCAATATCCCATTGTGTGTGAAACTGCGAAACCTATCCGACTAACGAAGTTACCCAGACTGCGACTTACTCCCCTTAAGACTCCACATTAACTGTACATTACACAACAGAATCACTATCTTTCAATGCCATAACATAGAATCATGAGGTGGGAAATTGCAATAATCCTCCTATATAAATATGAATTCAATCAGTAGAATAAATCCGTGGATTGAAGGGAACTACATGCTCCTTGAGATAAAAATGCAAATGAAACATAAACCGATTATTTAATGTATTAACTAATGACAAACTATTGGTATCAACATTCTACAAAAAATCAAAGTTAATTGCTGACAACAACTAACAAGATAGGCAAGCGGAGGAATGGCTACCGTACCCTACTTGCATATTAAATCATTAGTCTAATACAGTCCAATGATTAAGTTGGAAACTTCAGTTGTCAACTGAATACCACATCAAACAATACTATGGTATGAATCAGATTTTGCAGAGCTGTGGCAAAAACATTAACCTCCATCTAGTCAGCCATGCTGTTGTATACTCTCACCAATTTGCTTTGGTGGTAAGTCAGAGGAATGTGGTCGTGATGGAGAATCAGAATCTCGCTCTTCAGGAGTCAGACGCCTCCAAGCACTATGACAACTCGAACCAGTAACCTATCTCCATCCACCATCAAACCAAAAGTATCCCTTCCTTTTTCACCAACTCCCAACTCACCAGTTTGTGCCAATCTGGCCATAAACACCGATCAGGAAAAACATTACTCATAGCATGTCAATGCCATGTTTAACAAATCCCCACCCCAGAATGTCATCAGTCGTGGATGGGCCAATCAGAGCACATCTTCCTCACTAGTTTGTCCTAGAAATTTCTCACATGTCAGGCAGCAATGGATGAATCAGAGAGCGTAGTTTAACACTTCTGAATTTCTGGAGGCCAAACCACATTCCCAGACTTGTACTTTTCCACCACATATTATGGTGTCATAGCATCTCAAGTGGGAAGTCTTGCAGCAGGCCGCCAACTCTGACTTAGTGAAAAGAACCAGTGGCCACTTGATATGTTCAAGCCAGCAAGCAACGTTGAGTGTCCACAACATACTTGCCGTGTTCAGAGCAGTGTGCAGGCTGTACATTTGTCACATATTCGCAGATAGTAACTATTAGACCCATTAGTGACGAGACCACTGAAATTTTATAAAATACGTTTCCTGGTAATAAACCAATGTAATGAGACTTTTAAGTAGATGCAACAAAAATGTCCTACCTATCACCAGTCGTGATGAGGGGGAGTTAAATTTAGTATAAATGGAATTAGGCAAGCCAGACAGCTTATAACCTTCCATCTCCCTCCCTCCCTCCCTCCCTCCCTCCCACCCACCCCGCACTTACAATAGAATTTTGATTGGTAGATATCCTACTTAAAAAAAAAAACTAGCCCCTATCAAAAATGTTCATGGCACTCATGTAAAACACTAAAATGTGCAGCATGGCATGGTATAAAAGGGATGGATGCAGAACAGTCACTCTGTGTTCAACCGTAGGATAACTCTCTCCTCCAGACAACTGGAATAAATACGAACTGACCTAATGTTGATGTTATGCATTATCTGTGCCAGCAGACTTAACAAGTACAATAATACCAACATAATGAGGAATGGATGCTAGTGCAGTTACTAATTGCTTAGAGTTAGAGTTTAACACTAAGTTATCGGCTAGGCTTCTAGCCTCATTGTATATTTACTCTCTTGCAAATATGTGCATACTATACAAAGGTGGCAGAAGATCTATTCATATGGCTTTACAATCCAAGCCATTCCTCTTTAATTATGTTACAATTTCTTCCTGTTTCAAGTAGAAGAGCAACCAAAAACTTTTCTGGTAAGCTGTAATATCTATTGCTTACTGAAAGACGTGATACATATAATACCATGTCACTGAAATGATAGGCATAAAAAAATGAATGGACATTAAATTGGTTACTACTAATAAGATGAACAATAAGCACTGAAAACTGAAGTTAGAGGTGAGCCAAACCCTTGCGTTACGTGCATTACTGACAATGGAAACTCCCCATTGCACACTTGCACACCCCTGAGATTTAGTGGTAAAATAGCCCAGTGGATATCCCATCAAAAACTGAACGCAGATCAAGCACAAAAACAGGAAGGAGGTGTACTGAATTGTGAAAAACGAAGCAAGATAGAAACAGTGAATGGTCCAAGCTCAAGACATGCAACATTGAGTGAACTGCAAGAACTAAAGTGTCGTGTTTGTGCCGTCATGGTTTTGGACTAGAAAATTGTTGAGATCTGCGTTCAAGCTCCCTTGTGCCCAAATTTTTTATCCGCAAAATTATTTACTTCGTGTCCAGTCAGTGATGTATTCGTTCTCCTTCCGTAGTCTTACTTATAGAATAAGATACATGTGGTAAGAATATATTACCATCACAAGTAAATGTGATGAATAGCAAGAGCAGGCAAGGTGCCACATAGACCTCTCACAGAAATAAAACAACAAATAAACTGGTGTGAAGTATGTTACAACAAAAAAATTTAAGAGTCAAAGCTTCCAAAATGGAATGCAAGCATCATAACATGTGGTACTTGTGTAGAACAAATAGGGTGTACATACATCTTCCTTTACCTCCCTGTTGTAAATGGACATTACACTATTACACAGACACAAATTTGAATACAGCCAACAGACACGTCAGTTAAAAAAAAAAAAAAAGCCGCCACTAGGGAGATTTTACCATGGATCTCCCCCTTCGTAACTGTGGCTATTCAAATTCACTTGATGTTGCACATCTTAAGCTAGGACCATTCACTGTTTCTAATTTCCTCCTTTTTTCACAGTTCAGTACACCCTCATCCTGTTTTAATGCTTGATCTGTCTTCAGTTTTTGACAGGTTATCCACTGGGCCATCTTACCACTAAATCTGAGAGGGGTGTGATAGAGAGATTCGTGTGTGACAAAAATGTAATACAGGTTACTTTAAGTCGTGAGCATACAAATGATATTATGCAAATTATATAGCATGTAACAGTGAAATATTGCAAGTGTGACAGTTGATGTTGACTGAAATTATGATTTAAGTCAATAATACATTATTAAACTATTATTGAAAAACATCTTAGGTTACATTGCACATACAGAGAACATCACCATGTTGTTGTTGTGGTCTTCAGTCCAGAGACTTGTTTGCTGCAGCTCTCCATGCTACTCTATCCTGTGCAAGCTTCTTCATCTCCCAGTACCTACTGCAACCTACATCCTTCTGAATCTCCTTAGTGTATTCATTTCTTTGTCTCCCTCTACGGTTTTTACCCTCCACGCTGCCCTCCAATACTAAATTGGTGATCCCTTGATGCCTCAGAACATGTCTTATCAACCGATCCCTTCTTCTAGTCAAGTTGTGCCACAAATTTCTCTTCTCCCCAATTCTATTCAATACCTCCTCATTAGTTATGTGATCTACCCATCTAATCTTCAACATTCTTCTGTAGCACCACATTTCGAAAGCTTCTATTCTCTTCTTGTCTAAACTACTTATCATCCACGTTTCACTTCCATGCATGGCTACACTCCATACAAATGCTTTCAGAAAAAATTCCAGACACTTAAATCTATACTCGATGTTAACAAATTTCTCTTCTTCAGAAACACTTTTGTTGCCATTGCTAGTCTACATTTTATGTCCTCCATACTTCGACCATCAGCAGTTATTGTGCTGCCCAAATAGCGAAACTCATTTCCTGCTTTAGGTGTCTCGTTTCCTAATTTAATTCCCTCAACATCACATGATTTAATTCGACTACATTAGATTATGCTTGTTTTGCTTTTGTTGATGTTCATCTTATATCCTCTTTTCAAGACACTGTCCATTCTGTTCAACTGCTGTTCCAAGTCCTTAGCTGTCTCTGGCAGAATTATGATGCCATCAGCAAACTTCAAAGTTTTTATTTCTTCTCCCTGGACTTTAATTCCTGTTCCAATTTCTTCTTTTGTGTCCTTTACTGCTTGCTCAATATACAGATTGAATAACTTCGGGGATAGGCTACAACCCTGTCTCACTCCCTTCTCAACCACTGCTTCCTTTTCGAGCCCCTCGATTCTTATAACTACCATCTGGTTTCTGTACAAAATGTAAACAGCCTTTTGCTCCCTGTATTTTACCCCTGCCGCCCTCAGAATTTGAAAGAGTGTATTCCAGTCAATGTTGTCAAAAGCTTTCTCTAAGTCTACAAATGCCAGAAATGTAGGTTTGCCTTTCCTTAATCTATCTTCTAAGATAAGTTGTATGGTCAGTATTGCCTCACATGTTCCAACATTTCTATGGAATTCAAACTGATCTTCCCCGAGGTCGGCTTCTACCAGTTTTTCTATTCGTCTGTAAAGAATTTGTGTTAGTATTTTGCAGCCGTGACTTATTAAACTGGTAGTTCGGTAATTTTCACATCTGTCAACACCTGCTTTCTTTGGGATTGGAATTATTATAGTCTTCTTGAAGTCTGAGGGTATTTCCCCTATCTCATACATCTTGCTCACCAGATGCTAGAGTTTTGTCAGGACTGGCTCTCCCAAGGCCGTCAGTAGTTTCAATGGAATGTTGTCTACTTCCGGGCCCTTGTTTCGACTCAGGTCTTTCAGTGCTCTGTCAAACTCTTCACGCAGTATCGTATCTCCCATTTCATCTTCAGCTACATCCTCTTCCATTTCCATAATATTGTCCTCAAGTACATGGCCCTTGCATAGACCCTCTATATACTCCTTCCACCTTTCTGCTTTCCCTTCTTTGCTTAGAACTGGGTTTCCATCTGAGCTCTTGATACTCATACAAGTGGCTCTCTTTTCTCCAAAGGTCTCTTTAATTTTCCTGTAGGCAGTATCTATCTTACCCCTAGTGAGATAAGCCTCTACATCCTTACATTTGTCCTCTAGCCGTCCCTGCTTAGCCATTTTGCACTTCCTGTCGATCTCATTTTTGAGACGTTTGTATTCCTTTTTGCCTGGTTCATTTACTGCGTGTTTATATTCTCTCCTTTCAACAATTAAATTCAATATTCCTTCTGTTACCCAAGGATTTCTACTAGCCCTTGTCTTTTTACCTACTTGATCCTCTGCCGCCCTCACTACTTCATCCCTCAGAGCTACCCATTCTTCTTCTACTGTATTTCTTTCCCCCATTCCTGTCAATTGTGCCCTTATGCTCTCCCTGAAACTCTGTACAACCTCTGGTTTAGTCAGTTTATCCAGGTCCCATCTCCTTAAATTCCCACCTTTTTGCAGTTTCTTCAGTTTTAATCTATAGTTCATAACCAACAGATTGTGGTCAGAGTCCACATCTGCACCTGGAAATGTCTTACAATTTAAAACATGGTTCCTAAATCTCTCTCTTACTATTATATAATCTATCTGACACCTTCTAGTATCTCCAGGATTCTTCCATGTATACAACCTTCTTTTATGTTTCTTGAACCAAGTGTTAGCTGTGAGTAAGTTATGCTCTGTGCAAAGTTCTACCACACGGCTTCCTCTTTCATGTTTTACCCCCAATCCATATTCACCTACTACGTTTCCTTCTCTCCCTTTTCCTACTCTCGTATTCCAGTCACCCATGACTATAAAATTTTCGTCTCCCTTCACTACCTGAATAATTTCTTTTATCTCATCATACATTTCATCAATTTCTTCATCCTCTGCGGAACTAGTTGGCATATAAACTTGTACTACTGCAGTAGGCATGGGCTTCGTGTCTATCTTGGGCACAATAATGCGTTCACTATGCTGTTGGTAGTAGCTTACCCGCATTCCTATTTTTTTATTCATTATTAAACCCACTCCTGCATTACCCCTATTTGATTTTGTATTTATAACCCTGTATTCACCTGACCAAAAGTCTTGTTCCTCCTGCCACCGAACTTCAGTAATTCCCACTATATCTAACTTCAACCTATCCATTTCCATTTTTAGGTTTTCTAACCTACCTGCCCGATTAAGGGATCTGACATCCACGCTCCGATCCGTAGAACGCCAGTTTTCTTTCTCCTGATAACGATGTCCCCTTGAGTAGTCCGCGCCCGGAGATCCGAATGGGGGACTATTTTACCTCCGGAATATTCTACCCAAGAGGACGCCATCATCATTTAACCATACAGTAAAGCTGCATGCCCTCGGGAAAAATTACGGCTGTAGTTTCCCCTTGCTTTCAGCCATTCGCAGTACCAGCACAGCAAGGCCGTTTTGGTTAGTGTTGCAAGGCCAGATCAGTCAATCATCCAGACTGTTGCCCTTGCAACTACTGAAAAGTCTGCTGCCCCTCTTCAGGAACCACACGTTTGTCTGGCCTCTCAACAGATACCCCTTCGTTGTGGTTGCACCTACGGTACGGCCATCTGTATCGCTGAGGCACGCAAGCACCCCCACCAACGGCAAGGCCCATGGTTCATGGGGGTATGTTTACACATACAATGTATGAAATCAAGGCTGCACTAGAATCCTCTCTAAATGTTCGTTCATGAAAGTGCCATGTGATGGAACTATTATTCACAGTCCACCTATACTACACATCATACCTACAACGACTCATCGGACAAAAAAAATGTCTCTGAGCACTATGCGACTTAACTTCTGAGGTCATCAGTCGCCTAGAACTTAGAACTAATTACACCTAACTATTCTAAGGACATAACACACATCCATGCCCGAGGCAGGATTCGAACCTGCGTCCGTAGCGGTCGCTCGGCTCCAGACTGTAGCGCCTAGAACCGCACGGCCTCTCCGGCCGGCTCATCGGACTCAGAGTACATTGGTATGAAAAGTAGCAAAGTTCCATACTAAAAAAGAATAAGATTTCAGTTTACTTGATGTATTAATTACTAGGTGGGTCTTTACTAAAACACAAATGAATGCACATCATGTAACATTTATTACTGACTAAAATTTATGGCGTTTTAAATTTTCACATGTAAATAAATATAGTGAACCTACGAAACAATTTTCACGTTTTATATCACATTACCAGCTATATTTCTCTTTCCGTAACATTTCTAGTTCTTTCTACTGTACATTTATGTTTCTAAAGTCTGTTTTTCTAGAAGAAACTAACATCACTCTTTTATAAAAAATAAAATAAAAAAAATTCGTGTGCTCATCACTGTTATGTGTGCAGGTCGAAAAATTCACTTCAAAATTCTCTCTGATTCCACTGCTGCTCCCTACTGACAATTATTATTAACTCCTCGACTGTGAGGTTTCGTTACATTGTTTGTAGAGCGTGACTCTGTCGTCTAACGAAAGAATCATTTGATAGTGCATGGCGATACAGTAACTTCTCAGAGAAAACAATAATTTTACAAACTTATAACGTTTTAGCAGATTCATTAGCAGCTCATCCCTGTTAAATTACAAAATACGATGGAGGAAAGAATAAGAAGAGAAATTACGATGGGTTTAAGTTTGTCACTGTCTTAAAGAAATATGCCCTGACAGTATGAAATAACAATATTTACCATGGTGATCAGCAACCACCCTATAGACTTCCAATGTTTAAGTGTGCCCCAGTGCATCTTTCGCACAAGATCAATGACGAAATGTCCGCCCCGGTAGTTGAGTGGTTGTCGGCACGGTAGCTCAGCGTATTCGGTCAGATGGCTGCTCGCCCTCTGTAACAAAAAACTGAGTAAAAAGGGATCAACTATCAACTTGAACGGTTGTCTTGCAACATCCGCCCAGACCAAACGCAACGAACAATACCGAACAAAATGAAAGAAAAAAAAGTGGTCAGCGCGACAGAATGTCAATCATAATGGCCCGGGTTCGATTCCCGGCTGGGTCGGAGATTTTCTCCGCTCAGGGACTGGGTGTCGTGTTGTCCTAATCATCATCATTTCATCCCCATCGACGCGCAAGTCGCCGAAGTGGCGTCAAATCGCAAGACTTGCACCCGGTGAACGGTCCACCCGACGGGTGGCCCTAGTCACACGACATTTACATTTAATGACCAAATAAGTAGGATATATCTCCAGTGGCCTTACAACACCAGATGGATGTACACTACTGATGACGACCAATCGCTAACGAGGAGAACTCGGCAAATGCTATATCCAGATTTCCCAGAAACTTCGCTCAGTGGAAGAGGAGTCAAAATAAGCGAATAGTTGTCTTGGCTTATCCGTAGATGCTGGATATTTTCTGAGAAAACAACGCTCACAGTTTTCGAGGTACCTTACACGAATTTGGCAAACGATAATTTCAGTGGCTGGCGTCGTGGCCAGTCAATTTTGCGCCTGATGTAGGAAACTCGTTAATTGTTTTTATTTGTTTTAGTTTTTTTTTCATTTATCTACCAATGTCAGTAGAAGATTAATGCACGAATCTTTCTTGTCAAGTTAGGAAGTACAAGGGTGTTATATTAATTGTCAAATTACAACTGGGTTTCACGATAATTGCCATATATTTATTATATAGTAAATGTGTGTATGGTATTTTCATGGGCTATAATCTCTCTAAATTCTCATATTCTTGTGTTTCTTTCTTATATCAATTCTTATATTAAGTAGCATATTTTATTCTTATGTTTATTCTTCAGGAAGATTTGGTGCATTCCCTTGGATGAGACTGATTGAAAAAACATTCGAAACATATAAATTCTGAACTCCGGGAACATCGTGCAAAGGCAGGTTTGCCACACTGACATTTCGTCGTATGAATCTCTCTCGGGAAATAAGAATCGTTAACACTACTAAAAATCTCATGCAGTGGCAATAATATCGTGGCAAACCACTCACAACGGATCAATTTACCGAAAACTGGCGCGTGAAACTCATTATGATTCAAGAGACACTACAGGAATTTCACCGAAAACAATTTCAAATAATTTTCTCGTTCATTTATTTTTTTCTTTTTAATTCGTTAACTAGACATGGAATTAGTAGGCAAATAAAGACACACTGGAAAACATTCGTGTAGTAATCTTCTACAGGCATGGGTAGATAAATGAAAAACAAAAATAAAAATAATAATCGGGTTTCGAAGGCAGGGCGCAAAAGTTTGCGAGCCACTGTGCCACCGCTACGGTGGAACTAATTACTCACTAAAAGGCACATAAAGTACCTCAAAAACTGTGGCGTCGTTTTTTCAGAAACAGTCGAGACTTTCTGAATAAGCCGACACATATATTTGCTTATTTTTATCCCAAACGTGTTGCGGTATATGGAACCACATCTCGAACCGTGGACCTGGTTTTAGAAGACATGTTCCTGTGACAGTTTTTCATCACCAACATCTAGGAACCCATACTACCTACTAGTGGATGATTTCCTCAAACATTTACACCCCCCCCCCCCCCTTCCTTCCGGCACGTGGAACTCTTTTTGTATCACAGCAGCGGATGTCTTCAAACAAAATCATCGGCGCTCTGTCGCCACCCACGCAGCCGCCTCCCGATCACCAGCTCACAAACTATTCGTTCAGGCAAGACATACAATCAAGGTCAACAGAACTTCCAGGACTGTCTGTCATCAGTCAGCACCGCTATGCGAAGAGAACTACTCTGTGTGTGTTCAAGTTCACGACCTTACTGCCGCATGTTCAGTACCTCATACATCTCGCTCGAGAATAGCATAATTTCGACAATATTAGCACAAATGAGACAGCGGTCGTGGGCAGCTGGCTAGAGATGCACACACACACACACACACATCTGATTGGAGAAGCATGCAACATCTGTACCATCGCCACCGCAGCTTAGTACAGTGTACCCTTCTCCCGGTGCCCATAATTGTACTGTATGTGTTTTCCCCACCCCTCTAGATATGTACACTATTGGCCATCAAAATTGCTACACCACGAAGATGACGTGCTACATACGCGAAATTTAACCGACAGGAAGAAGATGCTGTGATATGCAAATGATTAGCTTTTCAGAGCATTCGCACAAGATTGGCGCCGGTGGCGACACCTACAACATGCTGACATGAGGAAAGTTTCCAACCGATTTCTCGTACACAAACAGCAGTTGACCGGCGTTCCCTGGTGAAACGTTGTTCTGATGCCTCATGTAAGGAGGAGAAATGCGTACCATCACTTTTCCGACTTTGATAAAGGTCGGATTGTAGCCTATCTCCATTGCGGTTTATCGTATCGCGACATGGCTGCTCGCGTTGGTCGAGATCCAATGACTGTTAGCAGAATATGGAGTCGGTGGGTTCAGGAGGGTAATACGGAACACCGTGCTGGATCCAAACGGCCTCGTATCACTAGCAGTCGAGATGACAGGCATCTTATCCTCATGGCTGTAACGGATCGTGCAGCCACGTCTCGATCCCTAAGTCAACACATGGGGACGTTTGCAAGACAACAACCATCTGCACGAACAGTTCGACGATGTTTGCAGCAGCATGAACTACCAGCTCGGAGATCATGGCTGCGGTTACCCTTGACGCTGCATCACAGACAGGAGCACCTGCGATGGTGTACTCAACGACGAACCTGGGTGCGCGGATGGCAAAACGTCATTTTTTCGGATGAATCCAGGTTCTGTTTACAGCATCATGATGGTCGCATCCGTGTTTGGCGACATCGCGGTGAACGCACATTGGAAGCGTGTATTCGTCATCGCCATACTGGCGTATCACCCGGCGTGGTGGTATGGGGTGCCATTGGTTACACGTCTCGGTCACCTCTTGTTCGCACTGACAGCACTTTTAACAGTGGACGTTACATTTCAGTTATGTTACGACCCGTGGCACTACCCTTCATTCTATCCCCGCGAAAACCTACATTTTAGCAGGATAATGCACGACCGCATGTTGCAGGTCCTGTACGGGCCTTTCTGGATACAGAAAATGTACGACTGCTGCCCTGGCCAGCACATTCTCCAGATCTCTCACCAATTGAAAACGTCTCGTCAATGGTGCCCGAGCAACTGGCTCATCACAATACGCCAGTCACTACTCTTGATGAACTGTGGTATCGTGTTGAAGCTGCATGGGCAGCTGTACTTGTACACGCCTTCCACGGTCAGTTTGGCTCAATGCCCAGGCGTATCAAGGCCGTTATTATGGCCAGAGGTGGTTGTTCTGGGTACTGATTTCTCAGGATATATCCACCCAAATTGCGTGACAGTGTAATCACATGTCAGTTCTAGTATAATATATTTGTTCAATGAATACCCGTGTATCATCTGCATTTCTTCTTGGTGTAGCAATTTTAATGGCCAGTAGTGTATGTGCTGTTCAGGCAGAGTGCTGTCCGCAATGAAACTGTTCATAAAACAAACATCACACCAGGCCCTCCAGTTCGGCACAAGGCACGCAGATTAGCACTGAATAAAGTGCGTGTGGCCAAGTTAGTTATACATGAGATATTACAAGCCGATATCGTCAGACGGTCCGATAGTCCTTGGGCCTCGCCCATTTACCTGATATCAAGAGACGATGGTTCATACAGTTTGAGTGGCGAATATCGGGTTCTTAACGCCCATACAATCCCAGACATTTATCCAATCCCGAATTTTCAGGACTTTACTCATAATTTAGCTAGCGTCTCGGACTACAGGAAGACTTATTTTCAGATTCCCATGAATCAAGAAGATATACCAAAGACAGCCACTACCACCCCTTTTGGAGTTCGTTAATTCTTTTACAAGCCATGCGGACACAAAAATGGAGCACAGACTTGGCAGATGTCCATAGACTTTTTTTTAAATATATTTTCCCTTTGCTACGATTATTTGATGATATATCAGTCTTCTCAACATGAACATGAAGAACATTATGACTCAAATTTCGATGCCCTAAACGAGCTGATGAATGTGTTAGCGAGCAAGCACACAACAGACAAGTGAGATTCTAAATGGACCCCTCAAATCCAGCAGGCATTTGAGCAAATCAAAGACTGCCTTTCTCAGCCTACAAAGTTGGTATACCCACTACCATCGCGCACCTATCGTTCTCCAACAACGGGAATTGTTGACGGTGTATAGAGTAGAATGCCAGTTCAGAGATGATGTTGAGGGCACACTTCTGACCATCTAAACAGATCATCAGCCTCTGGTAGATTCTATCCAGAATCCACCAACGGTTGCTGTCCACGGCGTTTTCGCCATTAAAATTGATTTCCCACCATTGACCAGAGTGTCTCCAGATACGACTTTGGCCTGTAATCTTATTGACTGGAGTAGAACTGATGAATCCTACTTAGAAATGAGCCATGGTGACCAACGAAGACATGTCTGGAGATGCCCCAAATAGCAGTGGGATACCAACCTGACTGTCACCCACCATACAATCCAACAGCTGGGAGTGATGGTCTGGGGTGCAATTTCTTTTCATAGCTGGAGCCCTTTGTTTGTCATCCATGTCACCCTTACAGCACAGCGGTATATCGACGATATTCTACACCCCATTTTTTTTTTTTGCCCTTCATATCAAGCCATCCTGGATTTACATTTCAGCAAGACAATGCCCGCACGCACACGGCGAGAGTTTCTATTGCTTGTCTTCATGCTTGCCAAACCATACTTTGGCCAGCAACGTTGCCGTATCTCTGTTCAGAACGTTTGGAGCATTATGAGCAGGGCCCTTTAACCATCTCGGAATTCTGACGATCTAACGCGCCAGTTGGACAGGTTTGGCAGTATATCCCTCAGGAGGACGTCCAACAACTCAATCAATCAATGCCAAGACAAATAATCGCTTGCGTAAGGGCCAGAGGTGGACCAACGCGGTATTGGCGTGCTAAGTTTGTGGAGCTCTTTCTCTTTAAACAAATCATCCAATTTTTCTGAAATTGTAATCATTTGATTGCCTGTGTATGTTCATCACATCTATCGATTTTCCTCCCATTGGGATAATTCCTTCGTGGTATGTCGTTTTTTCTCCCCTTTGAGTGTTTATCAGAAAGCCTTTTAATGAAGAAACTATGACAAGCGGTACAGCACTTATGGAAATGCTACGTGAAGCAATGCAAAATGGACTGATTGGGACATTGCAGAGGATGGACATGACACGAAGCAGTAAAATAGCCTGGAATCTTAGCAAAAAGCTCAATGGTGACCCAAAAGGCTCCAGTTAGTCTGCTGAGGCAACACCCAACGAATTGGCCCATCAATTTCTCTTGAATGGAAAATCCAGTACAAGACACCAAAAAGTAAAAATCCACCAGTACGCAGACGCCAAAAATGTCGATTCTGTGGTTCTTCAGCCATGGCCACGAAGATCCTAAAGATGCGGATAAAGGCAAGGATAGCAGTGCTGCTGAAGCCTGAGAAGGAACCAGACTTGCGAAATAACTGCCGACCTATATCAGTTCTTTGCCACGTACACAAATTGTATGAGAGACTCATTTTGAACCATATGGCAGACTCTATCGATCTGAGACTTATCCCTCACTAAGCTCGTTTTAGGCATGGCAAATCAACTACCAGTCAAATTCTGTACCTGACAGAAAGACAAAAGAACTACACGGCTACAATTGATCGACCTCAGCTCTGCATACATTACAGTAAGGCACAGGTTGCTCTTTTGGAAACTCTATAACAAACTCAGAGATTACCACGTGGTCAAGATCATTGAGTCAATTTTACGTCGTCCTCGATGGAAAAAAAGAGCCGATGGAAAAACCGAAGAAATGGACTGGCCCGTTTATGGAACCCAGCACCCCTCTCATTTTAACATATACATTAACGACCAGCCAACACCTAATCAACCTAACATTTCCTATATGCAGACGACCTGATATTCACAGCTCAGGGGAGGACTTCCGAAGACGTAGAGCAGAAACTGAAGAAAGCACCCAGAGATTTGTCAGAATACTATCAAAATAACTCCTGTTAATCTAATAGTTCAAATAAGCGCTTCCCACTTTAGATCTCGGCAAGCAAAGCGAAAGTCAGTGTTTCATGGAATAACACGACACTGGAACGCACAGATAAACAGACCAATGTGGTTTTGATGTTGCATAGATATCTGACATATAGACACCACGTGAAAAGATCCGTCAGAAGGTGGCCTCTAGAAATAATATTTTGTGAAAACTCGTAAATAGCAAATGTGGAGCAAAACTTATTATGCTGTGAACCACTACCAGAGCTCTATGCAGCTCTACAGCTGAATGTGCCTGCTGGCTGTAGACCAGATCAACCTATGCAATGAAAATCGACATAAGCCTTAATGAAACATGTCTCTGAAGAACATCTCACGAATTTCTGGAGAGGCTCCGACAAACCATCAGCGATCGACATCCTCTCTTTGGTATTGAGTGCGAACCTTGACGACTGAGATCCCGTAAAATGTTCTTAAATACAGCCACTGAAGAACCACCACCTGACTATCCACCAGTACAGGTAGGGCCTGGCGGCTCCAGAACATGGAGACCCTGAACTTTGTAATATCAAGGATGGTCTCAGTGAAAACAAGCGTGACCAGGAGGGGTCGTGGTAATGTAGACGAAGACAAATGCGATTATGGTGCTTTGTAAGACATGGAACACCCCCTGGCGTGTCCAGACTGTCCCTACACGTGCAACCTCGGGGAACTGTGGCTGGATAAGAAAGAAGCCCTGGACGTGGTCCGATACTGGGCTGAAAAAAGGCAGAGTCCACTGGATCGAATGCTGGAGATATTAGAAAACTACACATCACAGTTAACAGTCATGAGTGAGGAGAATTGTTATATCCTAGCCAGTAATGCCACCCGAGCCCACTGCCAAAAGGTTGGCAGCATCAAAGTCCGGACGCCGTCCGCATAAGCAGCGCCAGCGAGACAGGAAATCGCCGCAAGTCTGCGCGCGCCACCGCTGGCTTCTGGCTTCTTACGCGCTGGAGTCGCGAGCGCTAGGACAGTTCTGTATTCGCCGCTCAGTTGTATACTCGCCACCGAATTGTGTACTTGCTAGTCAGTTGTGTGTTCATCGCAGCAGAGTTGTTGTTTGTCGTCAGCCGACGCTGACCTAGCCGCTCCGACACGAACTAGACAGATTTCTGTAGACACGGAGTTCACTACTGTGTTGCTGTATCTTCGTTAATAAAGATAAGTACCGACTTTTATTTAATCAGAGTGTTTGGGTTTTCCTCTTTCTGTTCACTGTTCCAGCGGACCGGTCGGCCCGCTATTAAAAGTGTGGCGGTGACTTCGTAAGCCGTTTCTACAGCGAATTGTTTGTCGCTACGAACACCGCCACAAAAAGAATAAAATACGGTTTGAAATAATGGAAACTGAGCTAAAACTTTGCAGTCAAAAACTTGATTGGCAGATCGCTGAGGTTAGGCACGAAAAGGCACGAAAAGATACAGACGGAGGTCACTAACAGCCTGGACAATGTGAGGAAAGCGTGTGAAACGAAAGTTGACAACTTAGAAACGCGGGTAAAAGCGAAGATGACAGACATGTCTGTGCCCATATACACCATATAGGAGGAAAGCATATCGTCCAAGAAAACACAAACACGAGTATCAGTCCTCGAGCAAGAAGTGTGTGCAATGCGACAAGGTAATGTCTCTGTAACACGGGTCATGCATTCCTGATGCACGGGGTAGACTTACCACTGCCTATTTTCGGCCGAACACGCAGTACCCACCAGAATGCATATCTAAAGAAGTTATATGCATATCTTGGTGCGAAAAAAGTGCAGGAATATAATGCTTTATTCGTTGCACGGCAGACGCTCTACCAGGAGGAGGGTGCTTAGTTTGGCTTCACAATTCGCGAGACCAGTAGTTACAATGTTTTCTGCGCTAATTTTTTGGCAACATGCTGGAACCTGGCTGCACAAACAAGTGCAAAGATGAGTATACAGGGTGGTCCATTGATCGTGACTGGGCCAAATATCTCACGAAATAAGCGTCAAACGAAAAAACTACAAAGAACGAAACATGTCTAGCTTGACGGTATGGTTGGCCCGCTAGATGGCGCTGCCATATGTCAAAGGATATCAACTCCATTTTTTTTAAATAGGTACCCCCATTTTTATTATATATTCGTGTAGTACGTAAAGAAATATGAATGTTTTAGTTGGACCACTTTTGTCACTTTGTGATAGATGGCGCTGTAATAGTTACAAACATATGGCTCACAATTGCAGACGAACAGTTGGTAACAGGTAGGTTTTTTTAAAATAAAAAACAGAACGTAGGTACGTTTGAACATTATATTTCGGTTGTTCCAATGTGATACATGTACCTTTGTGAATTTATCATTTCTAAGAACGCATGCTGTTACAGCGTGATTATCTGTAAATACCACATTAATGCAATAAATGCTCAAAATGATGTCCGTCAACCTCAATGCATTTGGCAATACGTGTAACGACATTCCTCTCAACAGCGAGTAGTTCGCCTTCCGTAATGTTCGCACATACATTGACAATGCGCTGACGCATGTGGCGCACGCGAGCTATGTGCCGGACATCCATTATGTTGGAAGTACATCGCCATTCTGTCATGCAGTGAAACATCTTGTAGTAACATCAGTAGAACATTACGTAGGAAATCAGCATACATTGCACCATTTAGATTGCCATCGATAAAATGGTGGCCAATTATCCTTCCTCCCATAATGCCGCACCATATGCCTGGTTCAAATGGCTCTGAGCACTATGCGACTTAATTTCTGAGATCATCAGTCGCCTAGAACTTAGAACTAATTAAACCTAACTAACCTAAGGACATCACACACATTCATGCCCGAGGCAGGATTCGAACCTGCGACCGTAGCGGTCGCTCGAGTCCAGACTGTAGCGCCTAGAACCGCACGGCCACTCCGGCCGGCGCCGCACCATACATTAACCCGCCAAGGTCGCTGGTGTTACATTTGTCGCAGCCATCGTGGAATTTCCGTTGCCCAGTAGTGCATATTATGACGGTTCACGTTCCCGCTGTTGGTGAATGACGTTTCGTCGCTAAATAGAACGCGTGCAAATAATCTCTCATCGTCCCGTAACTTCTCTTGTGCCCAGTGGCAGAACTGTACACGACGTTCAAGTCGTTGCCATGCAATTTCTGGTGCACAGAAATATGGTACGGGTGTAATCGATGTTAATGTATCATTCTCAACACCGACGTTTTTGAGATTCCCGATTCTCGTGCAATTTGTCTGCTACTGATGTGTGGATTAGCCGCGACAGCAGCTAAAACACATACTTGTGCATCATCATTTGTTGCAGGTCGTGGCCGACGTTTCACATGTGGCTGAACACTTCAGTCTCCTTTAATAACGTAACTATCCGGCGAACGGTCCGGACACTTGGATGATGTCGTCCAGGATACCGAGCAGCATACATAGCACACGCCCGTTAGGCATTTTGATCACAATAGCCATGCATCAACACGATATCGATCTTTTCCGCAATTGATAAACGGTCCATTTTAACACGGGTAATGTATCACGAAGCAAATACCGTCCGCACTGGTAGAATGTTACGTGATACCACCTACTTATACGTTTGTGAATATTACAGCGCCATCTATCACAAAGCGAAAAAAGTGGTCCAACTAAAACATTCATATTTCTTTACGTACTACACGAATATGTAATAAAAATGGAGGTTCCTATTTAAAAAAAAAAACGCAGTTGATATCCGTTTGACCTATGGCAGCGCCATCGAGCAAGCCAACATAGCGCCATCTGGTTTCCCCCTTCAAGCTAGACGAGTTTCGGTCTTTGTGGTTTTTTCGTTTGATGCTTTTTTCGTGAGATATTTGGCCCGGTCACTATCAATGGACCACCCTGTATATCTAGGACAGTATGCGCCACAATTACGCCAGTCCATCACAATATTCGCTGGTCACTTTGTCGTTCTGATGGGATACTTGGACGACGAAATGACGTGAGAAATCGTGTAGCGCGATGCGCTCACGTTTCCCCGTTCACGTACAACTTGTCGGGGCACTGTCGAGAGAACAATTCCTCGCTACTTTAAGGTCCTTGGACGGCATCGCAGAGCAGGAGAAACAAAGGACGGCACACACCAACGCAATGAGGACAGACAATAGGGCGCTACAAGGGTTTGTGCAGCCCAATGACAAGCAGAACAGGCGCAATAACGGACAAAGGAAAGAAGAAGAGTAGGCGAGAGCGAGACAGACACCATGGTTCACACGAGGGCAGGAACGAAGTGCCAAACCACAGACGCCACGTGAACTGCGTGTAAGCATCGCATAATGAAGGAGAGACTGTGAGAATAATGGAGGTTCACCACCTCTGGCCTCTCATCAGGCAGAGGAGCGTGAGATGATACAAGTGAATTACCAAGGAAAGTGAGATATCGCAGGGGACGCCACAGCAGAGAAGGGCCATTACCAGGGGCGCTGGCTTATAAAAAATAGTGGGGACCCATACTGGGGATCTTGCTCCCGGGAAATTTTCTAAATTTTAGATGAAAAATAGTGAGTTTTAAAGTTTTTAAAGCATTTTAGAGTTATATGATCAACATTAGAATCCCGAAAACTGGACTCTGGATAACTCGACACTACGGGAAACTCTACATGCCTGATAAATTTTTTGGCTTTGAAAAAAAAAAAATCAAAAACATAAACACGCACGGTATTTTCGTATAAGCTAATCTAATTTACAGTAATAATCATGCTTATAGACTATTACAGAGCAGTGAATATATAGCTCTGAAAAGACTGAAATTATATTTAAATAGATCCTAAACTATCATTGAAAGAATAAAACCTAAAATATTGATGTCACACAGTAATAGCACTTTGATTAATAAGTGAAATAACTAATTTAAACTTACTTTGTATAAGACCCAGGGTTCATTAAATGAAAACAATATCTCAGAGTTAATGCTTTAATACAATTGATAAAGTTAATACAGTATGCCTAATACTTTCAGTCAAAAAGTATGTAAATAACGGGTTTTAATTGGGTCTTACACCCTAAAAATATTTAAGTATTTGAAAAGAACTAATACAATACTATAGTAATATAGTAATGAGTACTAAAGTAGAACTAATATTTCGAAACTGAAAATTTAACATTATGGATGTATTTAATTGTCTATTTTATGAAGATTTTTAATATTGCTCTAAATGCCATTATTGGGGCTAGAGTGTCTTTAGAAAGGTGCAAATTTCGACCGTCTGACTGGATTACTGAATATCAAGTCGTTGATGACTGGTCGGATATCCAATTCATCCAAAACATCTCAGTGGGCATGAAGAACAGCCAACTAGTTCATTCGCTTCTGTCCCATTGTTGATCGGAAATATGACTTCAGACGTCTATGGACGCTGAATGACCGTCTGCTGTTGCTGTTGTGATTGGAACTACCTGGAGAAGGTTAATGCACTTCACTACTTCACATAACATTTCTCCAACTGCAGGCTCTAGTGTAATGTACTTTCTTACATACGCATGTTTTTTAAGACCAGTTGTTTTTTATTAGCGATATCGGGTAACATATTCAAGTGTGGGCGCAGTCTCTCCAAACACTCTTGTTCAACTGCAATAACCTGTGCGAGTCCAGCTGAAACAAACCGCTCAGTAATAAAAGACTGCACCGTTTCACAAACTTCAATGTAAATAGCTTTGTAGTATTCCTTTGGGGTTTTGAAAGTATGCGGTATATTTCGATTCCGAGAAAGCGAAGGATCATTAACTTCTGAAGGTTTTTCCTTTAAACACAATTCCTAAAAGTGTTCAAAACTATCACGCCTTCCATTCAATATACAAATTACAAATCAAACCTTCATATATTTTTTCCAGATCATCAACACTTAGATGAAGGCATTGAATTTTTTCATTGACATCCTCTACTGGGTCCATTGCATGGCAATAAAGACGTAAAAAGAAATAAGTCTTGAATTGTAACACTGACACAAGGTAGCCTGCACATTTGTACCCTGCCTCTGTTTTGTCCCCTGCAGAGAATGTTTCAAAAAACTCTAGAAGTTCTTCAAAGTTTTTCAGTGTTCTCAAGATACTAGAAGCTCGCATAGTCCTTCGAGATGGGCAAAGGGGTCGCAGACCAGCTTGGTCGTTGGCGCCCTCACAGCGTATGCTTCTGAAAAGTCCCATTGTTTTGTTGGATCCCCTTACGGTCTTTATTAAGTCCTTGGCTAAAGCCATAATATCCCTCATAGACGTAAGGAGGCAGAGACTGTGTACAATTGCCAAGTTTAAACTGTGAGTAGTGCACTGCACATAACATCCTTTTGGTTGTATATCCAAAACTAACTTTTTTAGTCCTTTGAACTCACCTCTCATATTCGAGGCACCATCACAGCACTGTCCTCTTAAGTTATACATTGACAAATAAACACGAGCAAAATCGTCTTTTAAAATACTAAACAGAGTTTGTGATTCAGTGTTGGGGGATGGTATAAGCCAATAAAGTCTTCGTTGATGATTTAAGGAATCATCGACAGTACGAATACAAAATGACACTTGTTCATGAATCGAAGAATCACTTGTTTCGTCAACCATAATAGAAAAATGTTCAGTCTTCTTGATTGAAGCCAATACCTTTCACAACGCAGACCTCCCTAGTAGATCAATGATCTCGTTTTGAATATTCGTGGGACGTCCACTTATAACCCGAACGCCCAAACCAATGTTTAAACTCAGGTACGTCATTCTTTCGGAGTTCGAACAACTGAAAAGAATTTGAGTTTACATCTTCGTGTCCTCTAATTGCTAGTCCTTGTTGGCATAGAAATTGCACGGTAGTAAAAATTGTCTCAAGAGCTAAACGGCCTCTCTTCATATCACTATCTAACTATTCATTCAATTGGGAGGCCACAATTCGGTTAGTGATAGAACTTACTTTCAGAATACATTCTTCATACGTAAACGTATTTTCTTGAAGACAGAAGTTTTCCAAAGCTTTTTTCCAGTTAGAAAACCCTACGGAAGTAAATGTATCTCCTTTTTTTTTAAGAAAATTGTAATAGATTTTTAGCATCTGCCTCTCTGCAGGTTTTGAAAAAAACTTTTTCGGTAGATGCTTCATATTCTAGCCATGTATATTTGATCAACCAAGATTTCTGAAATGATCTTCCCTTACCAGATTGTCCAGGTTTCGGCTGTGAACGGTTTTCGCCTGAAGACGACGAAGCAATTGACGGCACAATAATTGTTGGAGATTGACTTGCAGTATCATCAACTTCCAAGCGCGCCTTTTTGGTAACAAATTCATCCACTGCACAATACACTAAGAAACTAAAGTAAACGAATAAAATACAGTCATATAAAACAGTCCACTAGACACTAAAGTCGGAACACTAAACACGTCTGCAGCATGCACTGAACGAAACTATCCACACTGAATGACTGCGACAGCAGGGTGGGCTTCGCATAGCCGCAGTGTCGTAATGTCTCGGAGCGTCAAGGCAACGCGAGGCGGAGGGTTCCAGGCGCTTCTGCTCCAGTCCTTTTGATGTTGCCGCAGCCGCAGCGCTATGGAGGTAAAAATAAGAGGAGTTGTCATGACGTCACAAACTTGAAGCCAACCCAAGTGAAGATCCGCCATGTTAGCTACCCCAAAACATTCGCTTCTGGTGGTTTGATTCCGTGTAGTTGTGAAGTGTTTTGATAAAAAAATGCTGGCTTGCGTCGCTTACGGGTGTACTAATCGTTCTGATTGTAGTCTAAAGTTTAAACAAATCACATTTCATTCGTAAGTGGACTTATTTAAGCGCTATTTCCTTATATATACTTGAAATTCTGATGCACTGTAAAGTTTTACAGTATGGTTTTATTTCTGTGATTTGACTTAAGATTTCCTATCAATCCAACACGAAGAGCTCTCTGGAGGTGAGCAATACACTTGGTTTTCAGCGTTTGGTTATTCCCAAGTAACTGAAAAGTCCTGGCAAGAAATATCCTGGAAATTGAGACTAATGTTTTAAAATGCGATAATTTAACATAAAAGTGATGTAACTACATGTAGTTAGTTAAATCTTCAGTAAGATGTGTGGAACACCTGTTACAGTGGTTAAATTATAAGTACTTAAAGGGTTACATATTTGTTAAAGCAAAGTTCCCTATCTAAGTCCAGGCTATTTAGGTCATTGCACTAAGCACTGTGTTGTCGTGTTACCCTGTAAATTGCTGCTATTTGCCACACTGAATGTCACTTGGTAGGTACAATTTATGAACAAAGCAGATGTGTAACCTACAGTGGGCTTGACAATCTTAAATTCCGTTCTTTTCCTTCATAATTTAACGAATCTTTCACTTTGTTGACATGACAGCTGTCTTGTTTATATCATCCCTGCATACATCTATGGGTCACCAAAGGAAATAAGTTAAGTTTCTAGCAAACTTGAACATTTAACATTTGCATTTGACTTGAAAATGCAACGAATACAAATCGGTGCCTCTAAACCATAAATCATTGCTTTTGGAGTTCTGGCTTTATCAATTATCGACACAAACACAATGAAAGTGAACAGAAGTGAATTAAGAAAACACGCTTTTCATAGCACATACTTCTCATCTCGGTTATTCGAAGTGTATAAACAAAAAGGAATTACAGTACTGAGGCCAGAAGCGTCATATATTCGTGTCGTATTACTGTGTCGAATACGCATTTAAGACCAGAAAAACGTTTGAAGTTGCGTTCCTTATGCTGTGTTGTTCACTAAAACAGTGTAACATCTACTATATAAAATAAAAATTGCGTGCACAAGACAGAAATAACGAACAAGAAGCAATTGTAATCACTCGTCTGCTAATGTTTTAGGGGATCCAAGATGGCGGCAGGCCCCGCCCACTGGCTTCAAAACAACTTTACAGCCTAAGTATGTAGCGCCATCTACCTCCATGGCTGGCCCGCCGGCGCCAGACTTTACCTGTAGGTTCACGCACCAGGACAAATTCTAAGTGTGCCCACAGCACCGTAACACTATCATGATTCACACTACTCGTTTTCAGTTAACCTGCTTACTACCATAATAATTATTTAACTCATTACTGAATGTATATTAGAAGGTAACTATCGCCAAACAAGGAAAATAAAACTAGCGGTTCTAGGCGCTCAGTCCGGAACCGCGCGACTGCTACGGTCGCAGGTTCGAATCCTGCCTCGGGCATGGATGTGTGTGATGTCCTTAGGTTAGTTAGGTTTAAGTAGTTCTAAGTTCTAGGGGACTGATGACCACAGATGTTAAGTCCCATAGTGCTCAGAGCCATTTTTGAAAATAAAAAATTCTAACATAATTTTGTGATTTTAAAAAGCATAGTATAACTAATAATAAAATAAAATAATAATAATAAAAAGCATAGTATAACTAATAATGTTCTTAAATTATTCGAAATAATCGAATTAAGACGAAAGCATTTCTGGATTCTGAGCCGAAAGTGACAACACTTTCGATGTCTTTATATGCAAAACTGGTAGAAAGTGCTTTTAAATTAGTTGAGATAGCCCTAAAAGGAATCTCACTAATTCCGGCTTTTGGAGTGAAAAGGAAGAAGGTAGAGAAGCAGGACCTGGCGTCACTAAGCGACGGAAGAAGCGGCTTCCAGGCGAATGCAGCTCGATGCAGAGTAGTGATCATTGACCGAACCAGTAAAACCTTAGTCAGTTAGTTAAATGATCCCGTCGCCTGGGGAACAGTGGGCACGACGGGCGCAATTAATTTAGTAAAATGAGAGGAGGACGAGAAAATTTTCATTGGTGGGACACGGGAGCTGAAAGGTGATTTATTAGAGAGAGCAGGGGTTCCAGATGAAGTTAGTTTTCCACCTGCAAGTCGTGATGACAATTCCACGCACACAGCCGACGAAAGAGAATCTGGCGTACATGATGCGACTGGTCGTGTGTTAGAGACCCTCGCACATGTACTAGTAAGATTTAGAGGGCCAGAGGCCGTTAATGAGTACGCCCCCTTGACACCACAAGCCATCCATCCGAGTACGAAAGACACGCTCCAAAAGAAACTTAATAATACGTATAGAGAGACGACAGTCAAATGCCGTGACGACAAGCGCGCGGGAGACAGTGAAGAGGTTGAAGGTGAAGCCTCCATAGCAACAGAGGAGCTGATGTAGAATGCGAAAGCGAATGCACAGTGATAAAAGAGCTCTACAAAGCGCGGCAGAGAAGAACTAACGCCCACTCGCCAGCAGTGGAAGACAATGTTGTTCGGTCCACGGTAGCAAAATGTGCAAAAGTGAGACGGTTTTCGTAGGACTGCAGGTGTTTTCATGCATCGAAGTGGCGAGATAAATTAATCATTTCGCACTCAGAAACAAGAGACACGGCAGATGGCGCGCTGTGTACAGACGACCAGCCAGAGGTGTGCATGGATAGCGCAGAGTTCGATCTGATGGGAGTGCTTAGAGTAGGGCTTCCCAACCTTTTCAGCTGGTAGACCCCTTCTTCAGTCGAAACTCCATGGCGGACCCCTAGTCAGTCAAGAGCACAGTAACTTCAAATTTTAGAGCGAAACCCGTGGGAACTGAAAGGTTCTTAACGCATGTTCCCAATGACCCCCCCCCCCCCCCCCCCTCCGCCCCGCAGTATCAAGTATATGGTTTAGAGATGAATGAAAACAACTTGAAATTAACGATACAATTTGAATTCCCACTGTATCTAGACACTTACTAGTGAATTTACTCCCTTTGTTCAACACACTATAGCCCGATTAAAATTACTTAGTAATTGAAATTTCACACGATGGAGCTTTCTTCCTCCAAGAGCAATCGACGTTATGTCCAAACTGTTCGCTGTTGACAAGCTGTCGCTTATGGTCTGTTCACTGCCACTATTTGGCTACTGTTGTGTAAGGAGCATGCAAATTTCGTAACAGTCGTGTGTGTGAGTGTGAGTGTGTGTGTGTGTGTGTGTGTGTGTGGTTTTTCGTGAAATCCGAAGAAAAATGTTCAAATGTATGTAAAGTCTTCTTTTGGTCGTCCTCCCTCCTCATTCATTTCAACTGGAAACATCGCTTGTTGTGAAGGCGATGGAGAAACTGAACCCTTCTTCAATGATCATGACTTCAGCCACCGATCCATGTTAGAAGTAATAAACTGGACAAAAATCGACTTATGAAACAGGTAGTGCACTGACAATGCAAGTTTAACATTTAATGATGCCTGGGGCCGCATACGTGCCAGCGAGCACTGTGATTGGTTGACAAAGCTCGCTCCGCGCATGCGTAAAAGGTTTCAGTGCATCCAGCGCCGTGAGCCAGCGCACAAACGACCCCCGTATTGCTGCTAAACAGTCGATTAGAGAAGCCGCATTTTCCGGCACTAAACTGTGTATACGTTCTCACTTAGGAACCGCAAAGGCTACTTGGGGATACGACCTGAAGTAAAAGTACACATGTTTTTTACACGGAAAAAATAGTGATTAATTTGATTTTCACATTTTTATTCAATAATTTTACTCATTATTTTACATGATTTGGCGAAAGGTGGCCGCGGACCCCCTAGAAAGAGCCGGCAGACCCCTAAGGGGTCCGCGTACCACAGGTTGGGAAGCCCTGACTTAAGAGTATCCACGATAACCCATGGTTGAGCCTGCAGCATAGACAGGAGGTGGAGAAGTCAATCATGGAATGCAGGAATACGTTCTCGTTCCTACCAGTAAGATTTCGGAGAGCGGTCCACAGGTTTAGAGTAAAGTATGACCGGCCGCCGGCAAGGAAATACTCAGTGGCCGGCCGGAGTGGCCGTGCGGTTCTACGCGCTACAGTCTGGATCCCAGCGACCGCTACGGTCGCAGGTTCGAATCCTGTCTCGGGCATGGATGTGTGTGATGTCCTTAGGTTAGTTAGGTTTAATTAGTTCTAAGTTCTAGGCGACTGATGACCTCAGAAGTTAAGTCGCATAGTGCTCAGAGCCATTTGAACCAGTACTCAGTGGCCTGCAAGCAACCAACAGCTACCAGAGAAGCAATATAGGCGATGCAGGCAACCGGAGTCTGTATCGCAGCCCGCGTCGGAATATGTGAACCCGTGGTATACCTCGGCCTCGAGACCTCACCAGAAGTTATCCGTCTGGAAAGGTGCAAATTATTGGAAATTACGAAAATGAAACTGCCATCCCGCGTGCGAAAATTAAGACAGTTCCTTGGGCTGATTCCTTTTAGAGGGGGCACATTGTCAACTTCTCGCAGGCTTTGAGTCCTCAATAAGTGCTGTCGAAGAAGGGCAAGAAGTGAAGCAGGGAAAACGAGGACGTTAAGATTGTGTTTCATGACAGTATTTGTTTGGCGCATGCTGACTTCTCGGCACCTTTCCAAGTCTTCACAGACGCAAGTGCAAAAAACATTGGAGGATGCCAACAACAGGAAGACAAAGCTGGGAACATGTTGTGGCCAGATGTAGCCGGAAGCTGTTGGACGCACATATGTGGTGTTTTACTGCAGAACTAGAAATGCTGGCCATTGTGTATGCGACAAAATAGTTTAGGAATTACCTGCTCGACCGGAAAATTCGCTTATATACAGGCCACCATACTCTAACGTTCCTAGGAAACGTCAGATACATGAGTAGCAGAGTGATGCATTGGGACCTGGCGATTCAGGAATTCTATCTGGAAATCGCTTATTGCCGGACTAAGCCGAAATCCCTGACGGGAGGACGGCGACGATATGTCGCGCGAGGAAATAATGAGATTATAATGGCATGTTACAACAGTGGGACCAGGCGTGACCCAACAATACAGGAGAGAGTTAACCACAGCACAAGACCATCAGCCAAAAATCCGGAGAGTAAAGGACTTTCTGATGTACGGCGTTGGCGGAGAGGATGTGCGAATTACAAATACTGCTCTATTGTCCATGATCGAGTGGAGGGTATGTTTCCGGTGGAATGTGAAAGAAAGAACGCAGGTGAAAAATTTGACTCCCTGATGCACTTTTGGGACATTTAACCAAATAGCGTATAAAGATATAGCGGAAACTCTACCCGAAAGTGTGTAACAGCCATTGCAGCGTACCTTGGTGGTTGGAAATAAATACTAACAGTTTGGCGTATTTAAACAAACGTAGGACAGCTTACTTGAACGATAGTTTTTGTCCCCACATGTGCTGAAAATGGCTAGTAGAGGCGTTATTTGTGCCATATATGGTTGCAATAATTACCAGCAACAAAGTGATCGAAAGTCTATCTACAGATTCCCGAAGAATAGAGTAATGTAAGTATTAATGTAAATTTGTGGTTAGTGTCTTTCAGTGAGTTAGTTGTAGTTCTTATTTCTAACTTGGCTTTTGTTAATTTTACATGTAAACAGTGGGTTATTCGTAGTAGGAAGGCAGATATTGACGAAATATTTAGAAAAGAAGGGCCAGAGTATTTAAATAGGAGTCATTCAGTATGCAGTATTTTGTAGAGAAGGACTTCAGGAACAAGAATTTTGCAAAGCCAAGGGTAAGAACTGTTTTAAAGCAATAAAATGGCTATATTTAATGCCTGTACAATGATTTCTTACTTTACTGCTGTTAACATACAACATTTTTTCTCCTCGTTTCCGTATTTGGCCTGGTTCTGTTCCTTCAGTTTTGCCCAATAGAAAGTAAAGTAATTTCAGACCAAGCCCAAAGAAGACAGAGCAAGAAGAGGAAGTGGAGCAACAAGAATCAGTCGCTGACATTCAGGCTGAAACGGACGATAGTGTCACCTAATTTTAAAGTGTAGAATGTTACAGAAAAGAGTATCGAGACAGAAAGGAGTGACTCGTGCTCCGAGATCCGAGTTGTGTATTTTAAAACGCAAAGTTATGATGTGCAACATGGCTAAAGGCAATGTTTCTCATGATGTGGCGGGCACGTTTATCAGCCTACAGGAAATTACGACAAACAGGAAACCTAAGGGATGAAGGCATACAGAACAACACAGGAGCTTTGCTTTGGCTCTTCATTTCTGTGCATCAAAATCGTACAGGCTTTTGCAGAAATATTTTTGTTTACTTACTTCAAGAACATTGAGGAGCTGGTTGCAAAATTCAGAGGTTAAGGCACGTATTAATAGCTTAGTGTCTGATTTGTTATAACTAAAGGCTGAAAAAATTTAACCAGAGGAAAAAATTGTGTCAGTAGTATTTTATGAAATGTCACTTAAGTCACTGTTGACCCAATAGTGCACAAAATGACTTATTCGAAGGTTTTGAGGACGCTAGTGTAGAAATTTGTAGTGATTCAAAGTTAACTGAGCGACAGTTATGTAACGAAGCTGTGGTAGTGATGGTCAAAGGTCTGTACTTAAATTTTAAACAAATAATAGATTATTATTTGTCCTTAGAAGTCATGTGAGGGGAGATAGTAAAAGATATGTTGATTAACATTTTGGTTCAATAGGATAGTGACCTAATACCTAAAACTGTAGTTTGTGATCAAGCTACAAATGATGTGAAAAATGAGAAAACTCTTAGGGGTTAACTCAGAAAATTCATTTTTTGAAGTGAACGGAGAAAAGTTTTTTTTTCGCATTGAAGAATTTTATAAGAGAGACTCAGTAGTCGTACCTAGACTTGCCCCAAGCTCCCAAAACTATGCCTCCCACTCCCTCCATTCTCACCACTGAGGGTGTATTTAGCAGTGAGACTGTAAGTCACTCTGTTGCCTGTGGTACTCACGTACATTTGAGATTTCGTTCTTTGCCACCCTCAGCAGCTGTTACAGCTGATTTCATTGAAATGGGTGATAACCTATTTGACATTTTCAATTCATCAAAATGTAGCAATCCCAGAGAGTGTAGAAAACCACCTTGCAGTGATTCTAAACATTTACAGAAAATGTTGGAAATTCAGGAAATTTTAAAGCAGCTATTTGTTCTTAATAATGGAAAAAAATCCACATTGTATTCAAGGTCGGATTGATAATATGACCGCTCTAAAGTCCTTGTGTTCAGAATTTAATGAAAGGTTTAATTTTAAATTTATTTTTACCAGAAGACTGACACAAGATTGTATTGAAAATGCATTTGCCATAGTGAGAGGTAAAGGGAGCAACAGTGTTACCTCAGATGCATCAAAATTTCGCAGTGCTCTTAGGACAGTTATGATAAACAGTCTGTTATCCGCAACATAAAGCAGTAACTGTGAATTCGATATTGCAGCATTTCTTATTACACAGAAAGATCTGCAGATGAGGAAACTTACAGTTTGTGTCAATCTCTCTTTAATGTAGCCGCTGATGGAGTTAAAGATGCAGTAGATGCTGCACAAAGAAATGCAGGTAATTGTTATTTGTTGGGCCATAAGAAGAATTGAGCACAATGAGTGTAAAATTGCTTTAACACTTTCGCTGCGGCATCGGCGCAGGCGCGCAACAATTCAAACAAGCAACAAATCCACCGCATTCAGGAAAAATTTGGATTCCAAAACGCAAATTCTTAAGAAGGAAAAAAAGGAAACTGGATTCATTTGAAATTATATTTACTTCAAATGCGCATTTTTAAGATTGACTCTGGTAGAGGTCGTCAGTTTAGAAGCGTATTTGCTCCTGGTATGAGAGATTTAGTCGTTTCATTTATCATAGACGCCCGGACGTGTAGAAATTAGTAAGCGAAACACACCCTACGTGGAGGCTTCTCTCGTGTCCCCCATCACTTCAATTGCGGTGCTATTAAAACAAATTTAGCACAACAAATTCTTTCGCAAAAAACTGAAGTGAGTGCTTTACAACGCAATAAGAAATAAGTCGACTTAACACAAAAGAAAACCTCATTTTCTGAGTACTCGTGAAAAAATTTCATGTTTTCACGTCATAAAAAGAAACCATGCAATGTCAAAAGAAATAAAAGAAGTTGTCTTTGATAATCGGAATTTCCCCGATATTATCGCGTTTTTGCTACTTATGGGAAATTATACAGCAGTTCAACCAGTATCCAGGTTTGTCTGGGCAGGTTGTATACTCGTATGGTGTATCACTGCGCTTGCCTTGTTCTGCGCACTCCTTATACCGCTTCCTCATAACTTGCTTCTTCCCTGCAGTAGCTTCCCGCTTTTGCACAACGTGTGTTTGTGATTTTCCTGGCTCACACTTCGTGGAACGTCCATTGGTGGACGGAAGTCCTTTATATTGCTCATTCTGTAATCGTACAGCGTCATTTTATTTCCTGAGTATTTGTTGTACAGATATAGAGAATTGAAAACTAGCATGTCAATGACATGAAAGAATAGTTTTTTCGGCCAGCGGATAGTCTTTCGTTCACATAAATAATACGATAACATCTGATCTTGTTTGTCACTCCCAGACATACACGCATTGTACCTAATAATAGGCAAAGGTTTCGTGACTACTTGATGGCACGCATTCGTCACTTTCTCCATAACATTTACATGTTCTGTGGAAATTTAGGAAACCTCTCGTCGATCCTTCCATTTTCCAATCATAACTCCATTAGAATACCGCGTAATTATGTCTCCTCTCCCAAGTTTTGCCGATACAACGTCTTCGGGGGTATATTTCCTATTTAATTTCAGCTAAATGTAGCTAAATGAAACTGTTATAATAATTGTCCAAGTAAATGTGATGACCAACATGCAGCTTTTCTGCCATCAAATGCAAAACGACCTTTTCAGCGTGACATTTTCCCCCCTCAAATCTCCAGTACTTCGCGTGCACACAGTACACTTATTTATGAAACCGTCTGGATTGTTGAGCATGTACATCTTAATGCCATATTTATTACGTTTCCTTTTTATGTATTGTCTAAATGACAACCTTCCCCTCCAAAGAATCATTGATTCATCTACTGATAAATATCTTCCCGGGTAATACATTTGAGACATTCTCGTGTTAAAATAATCCAATACAGGTCGTATTTTATATAAACGATCGTCTGGTTTCGGGTTTCCTGGAAGTGGATTTTTTGCAAAATGCAGAGAGCGTAATATGATCAAATACCGGTCTCTGCTTATACTCATCGCTTTTCATCTATTCTCAAACAGCGGTTCTTTCTTCCAGTAGTCTTGTAATCGCGGATATTTAACGTTACTCATATGTAACGAAACACCCAGGAAAACTAGTAATTCGCCTATACTTAGAGGTTTCCGTTTACAGATCCTAGATCCCTCTTTTGTATTTTCGCTCAGTAATATGTTGACTGCGTTATCGTTCGCTTCGTCAACTACAAGTTGCAACAATTCGTTTGTTACCAATAATCTGAAGAAATCCATAGGAGAATTGCCAGCAGGATGAATTTGCAAAACTTCTTCCTTCGTAAATGTATGATACTGCATATTATGTGGTTCTTTATGCCAGGACTCACCTGTATATCTCCGTGTGACAGGTGGGGCTCTTTTTCGTCGTCGATTTCCACACAGTCGTCGTGATCCGTATTGTCGTCAGATTCGGTACTGTCACGAAACCGATTCGAAAGCTGTGCTTACTCGCTATCATTACTCTGCAGTTCTGCAGCCTCTAAATGACAATCTCCGTGGTATGCCTCGTCCTCTCTACACAGAAAATCACTGTCGTGTAGTACACTAAGTAACTGTTCCTCTGTCAATTTAACACTTTTTCTGCTCCTTTTCACATTGGAAGTTCCAGGTGTTGGTTCATTAGATGCCATTAAGAAAAATATACGTTCGATAACTGATCACACAAAACAAAAGTTTACACGCTTTGATGCTAGCTTAGACGCTGTAACTAGACTAAGCAATCCCACAGGGAGCGCAGACGCTTATGAGCGTCAGCCGCACTGGCTCGTGGCTTGTTGTGACGCTTAAAAGCGTCAGCCGCACTGGCTCGTGGCTTGTTGTGACGCTTATAAGCGTCAGCCGCAGCGAAAGTGTTAATATAAACTGAACAAAATTATCATGACTCGTGCTTTCATACAACTGCAAAAAAGTACGGGAATGAAAAAAGCAAAATGTTTTTTCCCAATGAGTGTGCAAAATTCTTGTCTTCTACAATGTATGACATTTTCAGGAGTCATTTTAGTAATTTTTCATTGGAAAGCAGTAGTGAAGTTAGAAATTGGTCCATGGACCAATGAGTCAGTGTGCTGCTATAGAGGGTGTCTCTGATAATTGTTTACTCTTATTGGCTAAGAAATACTTTTAGGTGCTGATTGAAGCATATGTAAGTAAAATAAACATCTCTTGTGCATCTCTGTCATCGAAAAAGAATGTGAAACTGCAGAGTGATTAAATAGCTTTTGTAAGACGTCAATTGTAAGTAGCGATATAGTCTCACATTCAGTTCTCTGACGAATGAAATTGTTTATTCCACAGCAAAAATATTTCCTTTATGACAAGATTCCAAACCTATGATTCATTAAATGCCTTCTTGGGCCCAAGATACCTCATTCATGCGTGTATTACGTGCTAGCAGGCGATCAAAATATAGTTATCATATCGAGCCACTAGATGTCACCGCTGTGCGCTGTCTCGTCCGGAACTAATGCATTTTTGGGTAAGGTTTGTAATTTTGTTTTTGTTAGTGTAAACGACACTGAAATAAATATAACTTCTTATTTCTGTTTTGTGTCGGACTCAAGGAATTTAGCGTTGAAAATGTTTTCCAGCTGTTTGTATCCCACCTAAAGCAATCACTGTCTATATACTAGGTTTTCCAAGTTCGTAGTTTGTAGTTAGTAAAAGAAACGTGACAGTCTCATAATTATGTGTTGCAATGATCTAGACGTGCCGATCAGTCTTTGTGAATGGTGAAATTCATGCCCTGCTGCGTACTAGATGAAGAGAGACTGTCATAGGTTTACAATCGAGGACGACATGTAACTTGGAAGCGTATATCGAACAATACGTAAGTGTCTTACACAAGAGCAGGCAGCGGTGCATATAAGGCAAAGTAATCCCGTATGTGTGAAACTGGTTGACGGAGACGTCTTATGTCGCTGGAAGGACTTAACCACATCATACACGCAAGAAGGGTTGTCATAGATGCTAGCAGATTCGAATCTTAAGTGGGTAAATCTACATAAGGCTGACAGAAATTTTTGGGTTTGATACGAAACATCCAAATGCTTTATGTGCAGTGTACGAAAGGAGTCGGAGGCATTCTAAACTATCCTATTCGAAACATTCCACATTTTTTTATTTAGCGTATGGCTAATACAGACATATCATGATATTACATATACATATGTACATATTGACACACAAGAAACTTAAGTATGTCTTTACAACTGAATATCCAGTCCTTCAATCCAGCGCACTGCATCTGGAGTTGCTAGCAGGAAGTCCTCTTTGGCGCCGTGATAGGCTCGAATCCTGCATTCACTGACAATGTGGTGAACAGTCTGGTATGGAGCCCCGCAGTCACAAGCTGGATCAGGCAGCTTGTTCCACTTAAAGAGAGCATCCCTGCATCGCCCATGGCTGGTACGGATTCTGTTGAGAGTAGACCACGTCTTGCGTGGTAAGTCGAATCCACTTGGAAGCTTAGCACCTGAGAAGATGTTATGCAGGTGCACATCTGTCATTGCTTCCCACCGACCTTTCCATTCTTCAAGAGGTTTGAAATTCTTAGCAACCATGTCAGCAGCATCGCACAGAGTTGGATGACGTGATTTCAGTCTCTTGCGATTTAAAAGTGGCAGGTCGCTATGCACGGGTAGGTTAGAATTCCTGGAGATCTTGTGGAATTCTCTCATAAGGGCAGTACATCTGCGTAGATCAGGAGGCATTATACCGGTTAACAGTTGTATGGTACACTAGCCATTACCCGCTGCGTCACTCACGTATCTGTAGTTTTGTTATGATGAGTGGTGTGAGTAAGTAAGTAATTAATATTACAAGATGTCTGTGTACATATTGGTATGGAGACGTATGTATAAAAAAGTATTCATTGTCAGTATGTAGGTACATAATGAATGTGTTTGCTATGTTTGGTATGTCGAATATGAAAACATGCATTATATTTTCTAATTATACTTAAAAGAATGCCTCGATTCATTACATTTGTACAGAATTAGAGTTTTTCTGGCTTTCTCTGCTTCACCTAATACTGGAGGTGAGATATTGCCACGAAAGCAACATGTGTCAACCGTTTCTTCCTTCCGTGGCTACGAAGTCTTTCGCGACGTATTTCTTAAATAAAAATTTCTCCGTGTACACGCCGCGACAATTCAGGATAAAACTCCAAGCTTTCGACCACTATCTCCATGGTCGTCGTCAGGGCTAAAACAGTTTTAGCCCTGACGACGACCATGTTTCTTCCTTCCATTTTAATGCGTTATGGTGCCTACATTTTTGATCCATCACCCTATGATGACTAATTTATAATTAACATAGTTAATAGATCATAATCAAATCCAGCCTCCCACGTTCCACGCGTACAGGTACGATTGTCGGTTTGTCGTAGAGCCTTTAAATGACGCTGTCGTTGTGCGTCTTCAGACGTCGAAAATGCAACGTCCTTGTGACGGTTCTAATGTCTCTGTAGCTCTCAAGGCGGCCAGACGTACTGCATCCAAGTTCCGGCGGACATGAAATTGCTCAGACTTTTCTTGTATTTGAGTAACTTCCGCAGCTTGAGCTTCTTCGAAGTCCACGGTAAATCAGACACGTTTGTGAGGTTTGTAGTAATAGTTTTAAATATGACCCTCGGGCTTGCCATCCGATTTTCTTGTTGTATCTCAATCAAAACTCTCCAGCTATGCCAGGCGGTGTAGGAACTCAATACTGTAAACCAAGACGACAATAACATTGGATTTGCACTGTCACGGAATAATCTATAGACAGTAAGAGCCAACGACCATCGCGCCACTCACGTATACCATATTTAAAAATGTTAATAATACTCAAAAACATACAACTTTCTAAAGTAGCCTAAGGTCCTCCTCAGGGACCATGCTATCTCCGTATCCAATACCATGGGAATCGGTTCAGCGGTAGAGTCGTGAAAACATAACATAGAGAGTTACTTACGCAATTAATAATGTTAGTATGGAAATATGGATTAAACATGTTGAGAATTCAATAAGCATTGTATTGATAACATTGAATCGTGTTACGTAGAGTATATCAAACAACAAAAGCATTTTCACAAATATGATAATGTTCAAAAACCAAACAGTCAATAGCTTTCTCAAAGACGAATTATTGTTCCTTATTTCGCGTTATATTCTTCAAATCAATAAATATGTTGTACTACGCACTTTCTAAAGTAGCGTATGTTCTTCCTCGGCGCTCAAGCTGTCTCCTTACCAAATTTTATCAAAATAGGTTCAGCGGTTTAGTAGTCAAAGCGTAACAGACAGTGTTACTTTTGCATTTATGAGTATGGATTCTAGGATCTTATAGATGCTTTCTTGCTGATTTTACCCGGCCTTCCTCCTGCTACCACACTGTCTTGGCGCTGGTTCTCACAGAGATAAACTTGAAGAGTTTATCACGTAATTAGCTGCTAAAGACACCACGTACATCTCAGAGCACTTGTTAGGTGGACTTCTTGTTCTAACAAGACGTTGAAGGCTGTTTGACATTTTAGAGCAGAAGAAGCATATATGACAAATCACAATCATTTACAAATGGAATTATATGTATCGACTGTGATTAGTCATCCATGCTTGATTTGCTCTTAAGTGACTAACAGCCTTCAGTTTCGTGGTAAGACGACGCATCCAACTGGCAAGTTCTTGGAAGATGGGTGGTATCTTTAACAGCTATCTATGTGGTAAATTCTTCTTCAAAGTCATCTCCGTGAGAGACGGCTTCAAGACTGCAAACCATTTCTCCGCTATGAGGGTTACAGTGTGGTAGCAGGAGGAATACTATGTAAAATCAGCAAGTAGGCATCTAATAGACTCGCAATCGGACTACATAAACTGGAGTTGGCTGATGTTAAAACTGATGTGCTGATCGAGGAACTGGCTGAAATATTGCAGTAGCTCTCAGTTCTTCTTCGATGTACGTGATCAACTACATGTTAGTAGGACTTTTACCGTCTTACCCGTTGTCAATCCAACCATCCCTCTCTTGTACTTTCATTCCAATATGCTCTTCTACATGTTATTTATTACTCTCTTCCTATAGCCAATGCTTATTTTTCTTACGATTTCAAACATCTGTTGGTTATCTCGTTGGAAGTCTACCCTTTTGACAGTCGAAAGTGTTGCAGAGACTTCCCACCGCTGCAGATATGTGATAGGAAGATATCCCGCAAAGGTCACTTGCTGTAAGAAACTACGAGAAGCACTACCAGAAAATCTAGGTCTTAGACCTTTTGTTTCACGACAGTACATGTACCGTAACAGTGCCAGGTATTATTATTTCTCAAAATACTTAAAGATTTGTTGTGTAGCATTACGAGGCACGCATGTAACTTCTGTTGATCTAACTTACACGTTAAAGTGTGCTTGTCAGTGACTGATTTATGCTGTCATTACAGTGTAAGGTGTAAGACAGGTCCGTGCTCGTCAGTACTTTTAAGATAACGTCATAGAAATACAATGGGCGTTCAAAAAGTTTTGCACAGTCATCTCTAATTTTTTTAATTTTTTGCAGGAGGAGAATGAAATTTTTTGTGAACATACTCGGAACATTTGGCTATACATTGAGCCTACTCAATGTAGTCTCCATCAGCTGTGACGCATCTGACCCAACGCTCTTTCCATGATGTAAATGCACTTTGGTAAAATTCTGGGGATTGACTTTTACACCACCGCTTACCACAGGACATAAGGTCTTTCTCACTATCAAATGTTTTACCGCGCAAGTGGGTTTCAAATGGCTCTGAGCACTATGGGACTCAACTTCTGAGGTCATCAGTCCCCTAGAACTTAGAACTACTTAGACCTAACTAACCTAAGGACATCACACACATCCATGCCCGAGGCAGGATTCGAACCTGTGACCGTAGCGGTCGCGCGGTTCCAGCCTGTAGCGCCTAGAACCGCTCGCCCACCACGGCCGGCGCGCAGGTGGGCCTTCAGACGACCAAAGAGGTAAAAATCAGACGGGGCCAAGTCCGGACTGTAGGGAGGATGAGGAACAATTTTCCAACCCATTTTCCTGATTTTCTCCTGCGTCATAACGGCTTTATGGGGTTTGGCATTGTCATGGTGTAGTCTGATGAACTGACCCTAAAGCTGTGGTCTGTGGGTCTTGATGGCACGTTGCAGTTTGTCCAGTGACAAACAGTAATAGTCCCGGTTAATTGTGGAGCCAGGTTCCAAAAAGTCAATGAAAATGACACCACACTGATCCCGGAAGATGGAGGCCATCACCTTTTGGCCTGCTGTTCGTGAAAGTCTTGGTTTCTTCTTCCGAGGGGAACCCGGATAACGCCACTCCATGGATTGGGTTTTGCTCTCAGGTGCGGACAAAAACAGCCATGTTTCATCCTGGTTAACGACGCCGTCAAAACACTGTTTCCACTCTTCAGTAAAGGTCTTCATGAGGCCCTCGCACACATGCTTCCTTATCGTTTTCATTTCTCTTGTCACTAATCTCGGCACCCAACATGCACAGATTTTTCTGTACTCTACTGACTGTATCAGTGATACCCCACTACCCAATGACAAACGAGTCATTTCAGCAAGCTGTCGTGTCGTCACACATCTGTCATTTTGGATGATTTGATCAGTGGTCTCCTTATTCACATCACTCACTGCTCCGCTGGATACTGCTGCGATCCACTGTGTCTCCCCATAAACAGGGAGCAACTTCCTGTGAATCGATGTGGCAGAGTCATCGCTGGTCTCGAAGAGGAACTCCATCACTGACCGTCGTCGCAATCTGACATCTACTTCCCGGTCCATTGTGGCTCACTTGTAAATAAAAGAAAATACTTTTATATACCAACTTATAGCTAAATGTTCCAAGTATGTTCACAAAAAAATTTCATTCTCCTCCTGCAAAAAATAAAACAATTACAGACAACTGTGCTAAACTTTTTGAACGTCCTTTGTACTATTTTCGTGCTAAGTGGTTTACTGTCATTTCAGGCGAGAGAATATCTTGTATAGTACTGGTGTGGAGGTAAGATGGCCATAAACAGCTAACGGAATCTGCCTCTCGTCTATGCTGATTCTACCTGTAGGGTAACGATACAGGGCTGTGTAGACTATAAATAACATGCTTCCTCAAAGTGGTTTACAGTGCTGGAATGTCACCTGCTAACAACATGGTGGAAATTCACAGCAAAAACTTCTTCTGAAGTCGGCTTTCCAAAACATCCCAAAGGTGTTCTATAACATTCAGGTCAGGACTCTGCGCAGGCCAGTCCATTATAGGGATGTTACTGTCGTGTAACCACTCCGCCACAGTCTGAGCATTATGAACAGGTGCTCGATCATGTTGAAAAATGCAATCGCCAACCCCGAATCGCTCTTCAATACTGGGAAGCAAGAAGGTGCTTAAAACATCAATTTAAGCCTGTGCTGTGATAGTGCCACGCAAAACAACAAGGGGTGCAATCCCCTCCATGAAAAACACGACCACACCATAACACCACTACCTCCGGATTTTACTATTGGCACTACACACGCTGGCAGATGGCAGATAACGTTCACCGGACATTCGCCATACCCACACCCTGCCATCGGGTCGCCACATTGTGTACCGTGGTTCGTCAATCCACACAACGTTTTAAAACTGTTCAGTCGTCCAATGTTTACGCTCCTTACACCAAACAAGGTGTCGTTTGGCATTTACCTGCGTGATGTTTGGCTTATGAGTAGCCGCTCGACCATGAAATCCAAGATTTCTCACTTCCCACCTAACTGTCATAGTAGTTGCAGTGGCTCCTGATGCAGTTTGGAATTAATGTGTGATGGTCTGGACAGATGTCTGCCTATTACGCAGTATGACACTCTTCAACTGTCGGCGGTCTCTGTCAGTCAACAGACGAGGTCAGCCTGTATGTTTTTGTGCTGTACATGTCCCTTCACGTTTCCACTTCACTATCACATCGGAAACAGCGGACCTAGGGATGTTTAGGAGTGTGGAAACCTCACGCACAGACGTATGACACAAGTGACACCCAATCACGTGGTTGCAGTACGTGTTGAGGAGACAGGAACCGAAACTTTGGCTGGTGCTGAGCTCCTGTCCGCACTCCAGCATTCGCCTTCAGACCTTGTATTAAAAATATGCAGCTGTCAAGCAACTATGCAACAATGCCGCGTTTGCAGCGCTTCCGAGCGCTGTGTTTGTTGTTGTTGTGGTCTTCAGTCCTGAGACTGGTTTGATGCAGCTCTCCATGCTATTCTATAATGTGCAAGCTTCTTCATCTCCCAGTGCCTACAGCAGCCCACATCCTTCTGAATCTGCTTAGTGTATTCATCTCTTGGTCTCCCTCTACGATTTGTACCCTCTACGCTGCCCTCCAATGCTAAATTTGTGATCCCTTGATGCCTCAGAACATGTCCTACCAACCGGTCCCTTCTTCCAGTCAAGTTGTGCCACAAACGCCTCTTCTCCCCAATTCTATTCAATAGCTCCTCATTAGTTACGTGATCTACCCATCTAATCTTCAGCATTCTTCTATAGCACCACATTTCGAAAGCTTCTATTCTCTTCTTGTCTAAACTATTTATCGTCCATGTTCCACTTCCATACATGGCCACACTCCATACAAATACTTTCAGAAACGACTTCCTGACATTTAAATCTATACTCGATGTCAACAAATTTCTCTTCTTAAGAAACGCTTTCCTTGCCATTGCCAGTCTACATTTCATAACCTCTCTACCTCCACCATCATGAGTTATTTTGTTCCCCAAATAGCAAAACTCCTTTACTACTTTAAGCGTCTTATTGCCTAATCTAATTCCCGCAGCATCACCCGATTTAATTCGACTGCATTCCATTATCCTCGTTTTGCTTTTGTTGATGTTCATCTTATATCCTCCTTTCAGGACACTGTCCATTCCGTTCAGCTGCTCTTCCAGGTCCTTAGCTGTCTCTGACAGAATTACAATGTCATCGGCGAACCTCAAAGTTTTTATTTCTTCTCCATGGATTTTAATTCCTACTTTGAATTTTTCTTTTGTTTCCTGTACTGCTTGCTCAATATACAGATTTAATAACATCGGATATAGGCTACAAACCTGTCTCACTCCCTTCACAACCACTGCTTCCCTTTCATGCCCCTCGACTCTTATAACTGCCATCTGGTTTCTATACAAATTGTAAATAGCCTTTCGCTCCCTGTATTTTACCCCTGCCACCTTCAGAATTTGAAAGAGAGTATTCCAATCAACATTTTCAAAACTTTCCCTAAGTCTACAAATTCTAGAAATGTAGGTTTGTCTTTCCTTAATCTATTCTCTAAGATAAGTCGTAGGGTCAGTATTGCCTCACATGTTCCAACATTTCTACTGAATCCAAACTGATCTTCCCCGAGGTCAGCTTCTACCAGTTTTTCCATTCGTCTGTAAAGGATTCGTGTTAGTATAACCCGTGGCTTATTAAACCGATAGTTCGGTAATTTTCACATCTGTCAGCATCTGCTTTCTTTGATATTGGAATTATTATATGGGCTTTGAAGTCTGAGGGTATTTCGCCTGTCTCACACATCTTGCACACCAGATGGTAGAGTTTTGTCAGGACTGGCTCTCCCAAGGCTATCAGTAGTTCTAATGGAATAGCATAGCCTTCAGTTACGTCATTAGCTACGACCTAGCAAGGCGCCATTACCAGTTACTATTGATGCTGTAAAACATGTACCGTCAAGAGCGATGTTCACCAATTATGGATTAAAGTTAAGTATTCCACAGCTACGTACTTTTTTTTGCTAGTCTCACTTCCTTGTCCTGTTCCAGACCTCACGCCAGCCTGCGTGAGCTAAAACGCGTGCCTTTCGGCTTCCTCTCATAGTGGGTTGGCTCTCTTGCCAATCCACAACATTGTCTACTCTCGGAGCCTTGTTTCGACTCAGGTCTTTCAGTGCTCTGTCAAACTCTTCGCGCAGTATCATATTTCGCATTTCATCTTCTTCTACCTCCTCTTCCATTTCCATAATATTGTCCTCAAGTACATCGCCCTTGTATAGACCCTCTATATACTCCTTCCACCTTTATGCTTTCCCTTCTTAGCTTAGAACTGGGTTTCCATCTGAGCTCTTGATATTCATGCAAGTGCTTCTTTTTTGTCCAAAGGTCTCTTTAATTTTCCTGTAGGCAGTATCTATCTTTCCCCTAGTGATACATGCTTCTACATCCTTACATTTGTCCTCTAGCCAATTCTGCTTAGCCATTTTGCACTTCCTGTCGATCTCATTTTTGAGACGTTTGTACTCCTTTTGCCTGGTTCATGTACTGCATTTTTATTCTTTCTCCTTTCATCAATCAAATTCAATATTTCTTCTGTTACCCAAGGATTTCTATCAGCCCTCGTCTTTTTACCTACTTGATCCTCTGCTGCTTTCACTATTTCATCCCTCAAAGCTACCCATTCTTCTTCTACTTTATTTCTTTCCCCCATTCTTGTCAATCGTTCCCAAATGCTCTCCCTGAAACTCTCTACAACCTCTGGTCCTTTCAATTTATCCAGGTCCCATCTACTTAAATTCCCACCTTTTTGTAGTTTCTTCAGTTTTAATTTACAGTTCATAAACAATAGATTGTGGTCAGAGTCCACATCTGCCCCTACAAATGTCTTACAATATAAATCCTGGTTCCTAAATCTCTGTCTTACCATTATATAATCTATCTGACACTTTCCAGTATCTCCAAGCTTCTTCCATACAATCTTCTTTTATGATTCTTGAAGCAAGTGTTACATATGATTAAGTTATGCTCTCTGTAAAATTCTACCAAGCGGCTTCCTCTTTCATTCCTTAACCCCATTCCATATTCAATTACTACATTTCCTTCTCTTCCTTTTCCTACTATTGAATTCCAGTCCACCATGAATATTCAATTTTCGTCTCCCTTCACAATCTGAATAATTTCTTTTATCTCATCATACATTTCATCAATGTCTTCTTCATCTGCGGAGCTAGTTGGCATATAAACTTGTACTACTGTGGCAGGCGTGGGCTTCGTATCTATCTTGGCCACAATAATGCCTTCACTATGCTGTTTGTAGTAGCTTACCCACATTCCTATTTTTTTATTCATTATTAAACCTACTACTGCACTACCCCTATTTGCTTTTGTATCTATAACCCCGTATTCGCCTGACCAGAAGTCTTGTTCCTCCTGCCACCGAACTTCACTAATACCCACTATATCTAAATTTAACCTATCCATTTCCATTTTTAAGTTTTCTAACCTAGCTGCCCGATTAAGGGATCTGCCATTCCACGCTCCGACCCGTAGAACGTCAGTTTTCTTTCTCCTGATAACAACGTCCTCCTGAGTAGTCCCCTCCCGGAGATCCGAATGGGGGACTATTTTACCTCCGGAATATTTTACCCAAGAGGACGCCATCATCATTTAACCATACAGTGAAGCTGCATGCCCTCGGGAAAAATAACGGCTGTAGTTTCCCCTTGCTTTCAGCCATTCGCAGTACCGGCACAGCAAGGCCGTTTTGGTTAGTGTTACAAGGCCAGATCATTCAGTCATCCAGACTGTTGCCCCTGCAACTACTGAAAAGGCTGCTGCCCCTCTTCAGGGACCACACGTTTGTCTGGCCTCTCAATAGATACCCTTCCATTGTGGTTGCACCTACGGTCCGGCTATCTGTATCGCTGAAGCATGCAAGCCTCCCCACCAACGGCGAGGTCGATGGTTCATTGAGGGACCGAGCGCTTTATGACTTGGAAAAAACAGGATCATTAGTTTAATACTGTGCCGGAACGAGCGGAGTAGGCGCCGGCCGCTGCATTAGATGCGACAACTAGAGTAAGTTGCGATGGCGCCGTCCATGGAGCAACTTCGCCGTTGATGCGCCGTTGCGAGGTTGGGAACGGTAGAAAGACAAGACGAGCAGGAAAAATTGGTCCCGTGTGTGTTGGGTACATAGTTTATCCATCTGCCGCTTAAAAGTGCGAACGAAGCATTCTGCTTCTCCGTAGGTTTGTGGACGAAATGCTGCACTGGTCATGTAACGAATCCCGTTGACTGTACGGAAGTCCTCAAATTCTGCAGACACAAATTGACGTCAATTGCCAGTCACAAGCAACTCTGGCAGACTCTCAAGGGAAAACATGGACTTGAAAGGTAATCTATTTGGACTATTTAATTGATTGAGAATGTTGGAAAAAATTAGTGTACTAACAACATTTATTTTACCAAACGAGACATGAATTATACTAAACAAGTTACAGATTGAATTCCCTGAACTACTAACAGATGATTAAACACTCCACTGGTTGGCGCCTGGTTGGCAGAGACAGTTTAACTAGGTGATCAGTGAGTCAAGTACTCTGTCCCTAAAAGCGAAAGAAATACAAAATCTCACAGTCTAGCGATCAGGCAGATGGATCGCAATTTACTCTCTACCAGAGCCCTGAAATCACGGTAGATTTCAGTCTGTGACACACCCGTTTGCTGGTCATACCAAGAAACAATTTGGCTCACTTATACGACAGAGCACACAAGGATGCCAAACGTCAAATCTGGTAACCCAAAAACGAATATGTGTGCCCTTCACAAATGAGTAGTCCCGAGACGTTTGCTGTTACACTGACGATGCAGTTAGAACTTCACTACAAGCTCCCGAGTCTAAACTACTTGCAAGTGAAGTCAGTCTCAGCACAGGTCCCAAGTACCAACCACACATGCCAGAGCTTCGACCAGAAGTCCTCACCAGACCAAAGTCCCCCACCGGGTGCTTCCCACAAATCGAGAAAAAAAAATTCCGTTTTCCCGCAAAGTGCACCAACGACACTGCCCTCACACCGTCTTGAGTCAATCACAAGGCTCTAGAGGCGCTAAATCTCCCCTCCCAGACGACAGCACAAACTCATGTCGAACCAGGGCAAGAGTTAAGAAAACTGCATCTCTGAGAAAAAGAAACTGCCAATTACTGGCGTCTTTAATTCTTCACAGAGAGGGAAAAGATGACTCAGAAGTCGTTTGTCTTCCCATGGCAACAAGCAAACAGATGCAATCTCAAAGATCCTTATCTAAATCGCCTGCACTTTGGAGCTTGTTAGTCCTAGCTATGAGGTGTAATAAAGATTCCATCCCTAAACGCTTCTCAGATGCCAGAGTTTTCTTACACGACAGGGGTGGCCGAGGGAAGTGGCTCACAGGCCTTCTTTCATTATCGGCGAACATGAAAACATGTGAATTTTTATTACATGTGGCTCTCCACAAAATGCCTGGTTTACGTCTCCCCTGTGTATATGCTTTCCTTTAGACCATCGCCCTTGCCCAGGCTTCTGCTGGCACCGTGGCAGGTATTGTGGCATTGTTCTGCTGGAGCCCTGTCCTGACAAGGGGCCGCCCTGTATGGCTGTGGACCTGTTCGGCAAAATTTACTAAGGGATGGGCTAGCCACCAATTGCTTACAACTCCCAACAAGCCATTTCTACGAGCTAAGAATCATAAAAATACCTCAAGCTTTCAGCTCCCTACTAGGCTCCATCAATGTCTGCTCAGGCTGTTAACTTTCTGGAGTCTCGCTCAAGGTGCGTCAGGTTGTAATAAAATCCTTAATAATTTTCCGTATGTGAAAAATAGGAGAGAGAGTAACTTGTCCTCTCACTTACTGCAAGGCTTGAAGAGTACAACATGTCGTCGTAGAGTAGCAAAAGGAGACTTGCTATTGTGCCGATGACAGTCAGCCAATGAGTGTACTGGTAGGGTGCAACAAAATCCAAATGCAAGTGCTGCCAAGTCGCTTCAGGCTCTGGCTAATCAAAGAATTGTTGAGGACAGGCTGCCTGGTGTTCTGCACAAGTGTGGCACTTAGCTGTCATCTGCTCTATTTGCGAGTCCATGCCAAACCAAGTGCAATATTGGCTTGCTAATTATTTTGTGTGGACCCTGATGAAGAAAACTAGGAACGTATCACTGTGAATCATCATACACTATTGTTCAGATTCAGTGGCTAGTAGTAGGACATCTTGGGGCACAGATAAGTCATGCCACCGCGCAAAGTATCAGCAAACAACCAGGCTGACAATTTGTTTCACAGTGCGAGGCCAACCATTGTGGACGTAGGACAACAGCATCTGCAAGTCCTGAGCAACTGTCGTGGTCTGAGCGATCTTCCAGTGATCTAATGGACACTGCTCCAGTGTGCCTGAGTCCTGTGCATCAGTGTAGCAACAAGATGCTTCTGAAGCGTCAAAGTCATCAACTGGTCCCAAAGGAAGATGCGAAAGCGTATGTGTTTTGGCATGCTTGTATGTGGGCCTGTACATTGGTAGTGGGATAAAATGAGGGCCCAACGTTGCAATTTCTGCTCTGCGCCAATCGGAATGGGCATGGCTGGTTTCAAAAGTGACTGCAAACTCTTGCGGTCAGTGACCAAGTAGAACTTTCTTCTATACAAATATTGATGAAATTTATTCACACCACAGATGGTGGCAAGAGCCTCGTTCTTTGTTTGCAAATAGCTACTCTGAGTGTTGTTGAGCTGTTTGCAGGCGAAGGCTATTGATCTGTCAGCTGAACCACTCCTGTGCGAGAGTACAGCACCAGTGCCGTAAGAAGAGCCAGCCACTGCCGAGACTACAGGTTTGGAAGGATCAAAATGAACTAGGCAATGATCACTGCGTAAATTGTTTTTGAGTCGAAAAGTAATGCCACATTCCTGGGATCAGACAAAAGGTACACCCTTGTGGCGAAGGCGGTGCAACAGTGCTCAATCTGAGCTGCATTCGGATTGAAGCAGGATGAACAAGGCTTCCGGTCAGGCGAATACAGGGTTATAGATACAAAAGCAAATAGGGGTAGTGCAGGAGTAGGTTTAATAATGAATAAAAAAATAGGAATGCGGGTAAGCTACTACAAACAGCATAGTGAAGGCATTATTGTGGCCAAGATAGATACGAACGCCCCAGAATTAATTATGTTCCCCAAGCACTCTATCTCAGTTTGAAAGAACACACACTTGTCCCGGTTGCATTTAAGGCCTACCTCTGATAACGCCTGGAATAGGGTGCGCAAATTACTAAGGTGTTCGTCTGCTATGCGACCTGATACCATCAATCATTTAAATAACCTGTACGCGAAGGCACAGACGCAGTTAACACACTACTGGCCATTAAAATTGCTACACCAAGAAGAAATGCAGATGATAAACGGGTATTCATTGGACAAATATATTATACTAGAACTGACATGTGATTACATTTTCACGCAATTTGCGTGCATAGATCCTGAGAAATCAGTACCCAAAACAACCACCTCTGGCCGTAATAACGGCCTTGATACGCCTGGGCATTGAGTCAAACAGAGCCTGGGTAACGTGTACAGGTACAGCTGCCCATGCAGCTTCAACACGATACCACAGTTCATCAAGAGTACTGACTGGCGTATCGTGACGAGCCAGTTGCTCGGCCACCATTGACCACACGTTTTCAGTTGGTGAGAGATCTGGAGAATGTACTGGCCAGGACAGCAGTCGAACATTTTCTGCATCCACAAAGGCCCGTACAGGACCTGCAACATGCGGTCGTGCATTATCCTGCTGAAATGTAGGGTTTTGCGGAGATCGAATCAAGGGTAGAGCCACGGGTCGTAACACATCTGAAATGTAACGTCCACTGTTCAAAGTGCCGTGAATGCGAACAAGAGGTGACCGAGACGTGTAACCAATGGCACCCCATACCATCACGCCGGGTGATACGCCAGTATAGCGATGACGAATACACGCTTCCAATGTGCGTTCACCGCGATGTCGCCAAACACAGATGCGACCATCATGATGCTGTAAACAGAATCTGGATTCATCAGAAAAAACGACGTTTTGCCATCCGCGCACCCAGGTTCGTCGTTGAGTACACCATCGCAGGCGCTCCTGTCTGTGATGCAGCGTCAAGGGCAAACGCAGCCATGGTCTCCGAGCTGATAGTCCATGGTGCTGCAAACTTCGTCGAACTGTTCGTGCAGATGGTTGTTGTCTTGCAAACGTCCCCATCTGTTGATTCAGGGATCGAGACGTGGCCGCACGATCCGTTACAGCCATGCGGACAAGAAGCCTGTCATCTCAACTGCCAGTGATACGAGGCCGTTGGGATCCAGCACGGCGTTCCGTATTACCCTCCTGAATCCGCCGATTCCATATTCTGCTAACAGTCATTGGATCTCGACCAACGCGAGCAGCAATGTCGCAATACGATAAACCGCAATCGCGATAGGCTACAATCCGACCTTTATCAAAGCCGGAAACGTGATGGTACGCATTTCTCCTCCTTACACGAGGCATCACAACAACGTTTCACCAGGCAACGCCTGTCAACTGCTGTTTGTGTATGAGAAATCGGTTGGAAACTTTCCTCATGTCAGCACGTTGTGCGTGTCGCCACCGGAACCAACCTTGAGTGAATGCTCTGAAAAGCTAATCGTTTGCATATCACCGCATCTTTTTCCTGTCGGTTAGATTTCGCGTCTGTAGCACATCTTCGTGATGTAGCAATTTTAATGGCCAGTAGTGTAGTTCCAAATAGTGTTGGCAAATTGCAGGTGCAGATACACTAACGAAAGGCAAACGAAGAAAGATGAAGAGTCCCCTGTGTGTATTAATGACAAACATTTGCTTTGAGTGTTCATGTAAAGGGATATGATGATAGGCATCGTATAAATCAATCTTAGGGAAGTAACGACCAGCTCCCAAACGATCCATAAGTTCATCAACTCGAAGCAAAGGAAATGAATCAATCGTTGTTTGAGGGTTCTCTGTTGCCTCAAAGTTCGTACAAAAACGCAGTTTGCCGAAAGACTTCTAGTCGAGTACTGAGGGAGACGTCCACTGACTGGCCGTGATGGGTGCAGTGACGTCACTGTCCTGCCACTGTGGAAGCTCACGAGCAAACTGTTCACGGAACATGTGAGGTACAGCGCGAGCAGTGAAGAAGCGAGGTTGTGTATTTTCTTTGATGGTGACACGCGCAACAAAATTAGAGGCTTTGCGGAAGCCATCAGCAAATAATTCTTTGAATTCCACACACAACTGAGCGACACTGTCGTTCGTATGAAAGGGAGCAACTGTCTACCACATACAACCCAAACAAATCAAACAAGTTAAGGCCAAATATATTTGCACTGTTCCGTAAACGCAAAACCTGAAATGACACGGTCATTTGGAAATTCTGGTATATGGCAGGAAGGCTGCAAGAACCTACCACTAGAATGTCTTACCCATTATTTGCTGTAAGGGTAGTGTGCGATTTCTGCAGTTTGGGCTTGCCAATATCATAAGCAAAGAAATCGATTGTATCTGAATGGTTTGGCCGCCTATCACAACGTTCACGGTGAGCGGCGTTGCACCGAAGAAAAGGCTACTGATTTCTTGAACTGGGAACCACCACATTTCTGTTCCACAGTAGAAGCTTAGTTTGGTTCAGAATGCACAGCATGTGCAGTAAAGTTTGGCTTCTATGTGCATGTGTCAGGAGAGGGAGCCTTCCTTTTATGTAAGCATACAGCTTGAACATGTCCATTCTTACCACGTGAAAAACAAGTTGCGTTTCGTGATGGGCGTAAGTGACGCTTATGCGCCAAAGAGCAGCGCGGGCAACATTTGACGCCGGTACCTTGCCGTCATGGCTGTTTTCGTGGCTGGCTTTGCTGAGTCCGAGTGGGCCGCTGTGCGCTTGACTTAGGCCGATATTACACTGTCAAATTTGTCAAAGATATTTTATAGTATAATAGGGAACGTAGTCAAATGTCGTCCAATATTTGATCAAATCTAGGGCCTCGCTGTAGATTTGATCGAAGAAGTCGCTTGTCTTCTGTTCACTGCAATGTGACATCTTACCACATGGAGCGCTAGCATCGCTACAGCGTTCTGTCGTCTGTAGTGTTTTTATAAACATTGCTGGTAAATACAATTGGTGTGTGCCTGACTGACTCTGAGCACTATGGGACTTAACATCTATGGTCATCAGTCCCCTAGAACTTAGAACTACTTAAACCTAACTAACCTAAGGACAGCACACAACACCCAGCCATCACGAGGCAGAGAAAATCCCTGACCCCGCCGGGAATCGAACCCGGGAACCCGGGCATGGGAAGCGAGAACGCTACCGCACGACCACGAGATGCGGGCGTGGTGTGTGCCGACAACTACAAAATTAATAGAGATGTATGAAGCTGATTAGGTGCTTTACAACGCGATGCACCCTGAATACAAAAATAGATTAAGAAGATTGGAGACCTGAGCTGACCTAATCTAATCTAAGATACCCTAACTCTCTCCTGTAGCAAGGAATCGAAGTGTTACAGTGAGCCTGTCTTCTGCAGATGTAGCAATCCTTAAGTGAATATTGTGCTTTGTGATATGAGGATACACTTACAGAAATGTATGCTCATCCATTCTTAAGTAATTGATGTACGACTTGGCGTCCTCCACTATAAGCTCACGTAACAAGTTTTGTTGAATGCTTTTATCGTGTCGTCGTAAAACCCACGGCTTCACCCAAGTATGTTTTCTTTTTTTCCCCCGCTTCTCTTCCGCATGTGCACACAGTGCAATTGTGGTACATGCAACTGCTGCGGTTAATAACAAGTTGTTGTTGTCAGTCATCTTGAACTTTGACGAAAAATATGACAGTGTAATACCCCTTCTAGCGCTACGTCAAAGATCTTTGTCAAATATACACTCCTGGAAATGGAAAAAAGAACACATTGACACCGGTGTGTCAGACCCACCATACTTGCTCCGGACACTGCGAGAGGGCTGTACAAGCAATGATCACACGCACGGCACAGCGGACACACCAGGAACCGGGGTGTTGGCCGTTGAATGGCGCTAGCTGCGTAGCATTTGTGCACCGCCGCCGTCAGTGTCAGCCAGTTTGCCGTGGCATACGGAGCTCCATCGCAGTCTTTAACACTGGTAGCATGCCGCGACAGCGTGGACGTGAACCGTATGTGCAGTTGACGGACTTTGAGCGAGGGCGTATAGTGGGCATGCGGGAGGCCGGGTGGACGTACCGCCGAATTGCTCAACACGTGGGGCGTGAGGTCTCCACAGTACATCGATGTTGTCGCCAGTGGTCGGCGGAAGGTGCACGTGCCCGTCGACCTAGGACCGGACCGCAGCGACGCACGGATGCACGCCAAGACCGTAGGATCCTACGCAGTGCCGTAGGGGACCGCACCGCCACTTCCCAGCAAATTAGGGACACTGTTGCTCCTGGGGTATCGGCGAGGACCATTCGCAACCGTCTCCATGAAGCTGGGCTACGGTCCCGCACACCGTTACGCCGTCTTCCGCTCACGCCCCAACATCGTGCAGCCCGCCTCCAGTGGTGTCGCGGCAGGCGTGAATGGAGGGACGAATGGAGACGTGTCGTCTTCAGCGATGAGAGTCGCTTCTGCCTTGGTGCCAATGATGGTCGTATGCGTGTTTGGCGCCGTGCAGGTGAGCGCCACAATCAGGACTGCATACGACCGAGGCACACAGGGCCAACACCCGGCATCATGGTGTGGGGAGCGATCTCCTACACTGGCCGTACACCACTGGTGATCGTCGAGGGGACACTGAATAGTGCACGGTACATCCAAACCGTCATCGAACCCATCGTTCTACCATTCCTAGACCGGCAAGGGAACTTGCTGTTCCAACAGGACAATGCACGTCCGCATGTATCCCGTGCCATCCAACGTGCTCTAGAAGGTGTAAGTCAACTACCCTGGCCAGCAAGATCTCCGGATCTGTCCCCCATTGAGCATGTTTGGGACTGGATGAAGCGTCGTCTCACGCGGTCTGCACGTCCAGCACGAACGCTGGTCCAACTGAGGCGCCAGGTGGAAATGGCATGGCAAGCCGTTCCACAGGACTACATCCAGCATCTCTACGATCGTCTCCATGGGAGAATAGCAGCCTGCATTGCTGCGAAAGGTGGATATACACTGTACTAGTGCCGACATTGTGCATGCTCTGTTGCCTGTGTCTATGTGCCTGTGGTTCTGTCAGTGTGATCATGTGATGTATCTGACCCCAGGAATGTGTCAATAAAGTTTCCCCTTCCTGGGACAATGAATTCACGGTGTTCTTATTTCAATTTCCAGGAGTGTATTTGACGGAATATTTGATCACATCTTTGATCAAATCTTTGAAAAAGAAATTTGATAGTGTAATACCGGCCTTAGAAACGGTCTGTTTACGTGGCCGCGAGATGCTATTTCTAGGCGGTACAATACAAACGTGACGGACTGATAACGCTACGGCACTGTCACAGGAATCTCGACAGTCAATGACTTGGAAACCTGTAGCAAGGAAGGGTCGGGATACTTGTGATCTTTTCCCTTTTTTTCAGCCACGATCTCAGTAATGGCTTCACATATCATGAGGTCACTATAATACTTGCCACACGTATATTTAAACTTACACTGCATATGTAAGCCCTTGTAAATCTGTCATCCACTCTCTCTAAGTCTGCCCTGACTGCTTCTTTAGTCACAAAAATTTAAACTGGCAGCCACCATACGGACTTTCTGATCATAGTATCTATTCGAAGCGTGAATTTTTCATAATTCAAAAATTCTGGCCGCAAAGTGGAGGAGGTTTTTCAGCACGTCCTGTATAATGACACATACCTGGCATCTGGCGTGCAGGTAGACGAGCTTCAGACTGGGCCAAGTACTCAACCCAGTCTTCTTTAACCTCTTCAAAGGGCGCAGCGGAGGCGCAAATGATGGCTGCGTAAGTTGTGGCGCTGCCGTAGTTGGCGGCGACTGAATGTGGTTCTCTCTGGCTGCAATGTGCATTTGAATGAAGCCTCTGACGATCGCCTCAGTAAGCTACGTCATTTGTTGCGTCTGTAACTGTGGAAGCTGTGTTAGATCGAACATAGATACCAAATGCGCTTGCAATTGTAGCACCTTCCAAGTGTGCGGCAGGCATGCGAAAAATGCTAAAGGTAAATCACTATGTGGCAGCACAAACAAGTAAACTGAACAAAAATCGCAAGCACGGATCTGAAACAGAAACATCCATAACCACAAATGGTAAAAACTCAAACGAAAATGTCAACAAAGCTATAGAAAACGGGCGACAAAGGAAATAAAACGAAGTAGCTTCGTAGATTCCACAACGTGACTGCTATGTTCCGAGAAGCCAAATGCTACGTCCCCGCTGCTAATGATATGTGGAAGGTGACGAAAGGATCTGTCGCCGTAGAAATCTGGACATGCAAGCAAAAGATTAGTTGACACGAGTGCTCTCTAAACAAATATAATTTTGTCAGCTTGTGCAGAAGAATTGCCTCACTGTCTGCAATTTGTGGCAGACGCGCGTTAATACGAGCAGAGGCTCGACACGGGCGTGCTTCTAACAAGTACACCGAGTGTGTGGCGGTAGAGCTAAATACACTACTGGCCATTAAAATTACTACACCAAGAAGAAACGCACATGATAAAAGAGTATTCATTGGACAAAATTATTTTACTAGAACTGACATGTGATTACATTTTCACGCAATTTGGGTGCATAGATCTTGAGGAATCAGTACCCAGAACAACCACCTTTGGCCGTAATAACGGCCTTGATACGCCTGCGCATTGAGTCAAACAGATATTGGATAGCGTGTACAGGTACAGCGCGCCATGCAGCTTCAAACACGATACCACAGTTCATCAAGAGAAGTGACTAGCGTATTGTGACGAGCCAGTTGCTCGGCCACCATTGACCAGACGTTTTCAGTTGGTGAGAGATCTGGACAATGTGCTGGCCAGGGCAGCAGTCGAACATTTTCTGTATCCAGAAAGGCACGTACAGGCCGTGCAACATGCGGTCGTGCAGTATCCTGCTGAAATGTAGGGTTTATCAAAGATCGAATGAAGGGTAGAGCCACCGGTCGTAACACATCTGAAATGTAACGTACACTGTTCAAAGTGCCGTCAATGCGAACAAGAGGCCACTGAGACGTGTAACCAATGGCACCCCATACCATCACGCCGATGACGAATACACGCTTCCAATGTGCGTTCACCGCGATGTCGCCAAACACGGATGCGACCATCATGATGCTGTAAACAGTACCTGGATTCATCCGAAAAAAATGACGTTTTGCCATTCGTGCATTCGTTGAGTATACCATCGCAGGCGCTCCTGTCTGTGATGCAGCGTCAAGGGTAACCGCAGCCGTGGTCTCCGAGCTGATAGTCCATGCTGCTGCAAACGTCGTCGAACTGTTCGTGCAGATGGTTGTTGTCTTGCAACCCATGTGTTGACTCAGGGATCGAGACGTGGCTGCACGATCCGTTACAGCCATACGGATAAGATGCCTGTCATCTCGACTGCTAGTGGGATCCAGCACGGCGTTCCGTATTACCCTCCTGAACCCACCGATTCCATATTCTGCTAACAGTCATTGGATCTCGACCAACGCGAGCAGCAATGTCGCGATACGATAAACCGCAATCGCGATAGGCTACAATCCGACCATCATCAAAATCGGAAACGTGATGGTACGCATTTCTCCTCCTTACACGAGGCATCACAACAACGTTTCACCAGGCAACGCCGGTCAACTGCTGTTTGTGTATGAGAAATCAGTTGGAAACTTTCCTCATGTCAGCACGTTGTAGGTGTCGCCACCGGCGCCAATCTTGTGTGAATGCTCTGAAAAGCTAATCATTTGCATATCACCGCATCTTCTTCCTGTCGGTTAAATTTCGCGTCTATAGCACGTCATCATCGTGGTGTAGCAATTTTAATGACCAGTAGTGTATAATAACTTGGTGTAACATTCAGCACCAACTAACTACGCAGAAGTCGACTAGAAGACTGGTACACAGGTGCCCGCCACTTATGACACCGTCCTGGAAGTTTTCATTGGTAAGCGACCTTGATGTTCTTCATTGATGGTGATGTTCAGAGTACCACTCGCGGTGCCCGAAGGGATCTTCTAATCTCCGGCTCCGGCACTGTCGATAAGCTAAGGTACTACAAACACCATCATAATTGACTATCGTATAGGACTCAATTTTTCTACTGTAGACCAAAGCTACTGACACTGGTATTCATCAGAAATGATTTAGAAATGCCTTGGAACAGTTGTTTGTCGTTTATGTCCACTGAGATGAGGGATACTCGCAGTCCAGTGTAGCGAACTGTGTTCTGTCTTCCGGAAGGGTGAGCATCTGAGGTAAGTGGCTTGAAGTGTGCTATTTTCGTTTGAAAGAGTATACAGGGTGGTCCATTCATCGTGACCGGGCCAAATATCTCGCGAAATAAGCGTCAAACGAAAAAACTACAAAGAACGAAACTTGTCTAGCTTGAGGGGGAAACCAGATGGCGCTATGGTCGACCCGCTAGGTGGCGCTGCCATAATTTTTAAATAGGTACCCCCATTTTTATTACATATTCCTGTAGTACGTAAAGGAATATGGATATTTTAGTTGGACAACTTTTTTCGCTTCGTGATAGATGGCGCTGTAATAGTCACAAACATATGGCTCACAATTTACACGAACAGTTGGTAACAGGTAGGTTTTTTAAATTAAAATACAGAACGTAGGAACGTTTGAACATTTTATTTCGGTTGTTCCAGTGTGATATATGTACCTTTGTGAACTTATCATTTCTGAGAACGCATTCTGTTACAGCGTGATTACCTGTAAATACCACATTAATGCAATAAATGCTCAAAATGATATCCGTCAACCTCAATACATTTGGCAATACGTGTAACGACATTCCTCTCAACAGCGAGTAGTTCGCCTTCCATAATGTTCGCACATACATTCTCAATGCGCTGACGCATGTTGTCAGGCGTTGTCGATGGATCACGATAGCAAATATCCTTCAACTTTCTCCGCAGAAAGAAATCCGCGGATGTCAGATACGGTGAACGTGCGAGCCATGGTCTTGTGCTTCGACGACCAATCCACCTGTCATGAAATATGCTATTCAATACCGCTTCAACAGCACGCGAGCTATGTGCCGGACATCCATCATGTTGGAAATACATCGCCATTCTATCATGCAGTGAAACATCTTGTAGTAACATCGGTAGAACATTACGTAGCAAATCAGCATACATTGCACCATTTAGATTGCCATCGATAAAATTGGTGCCAATTATCCTTCCTCCCATAATGCCGCACCATACATTTACCCGCCAATGTCGCTGATGTTCCATTTGTCGCAGCCATCGTGGATTTTCCGTTGCCCAATAGTGGATATTATGCCGGTTTACGTTACCGCTGTTGGTTCAAAAATGGTTCAGAGCACTATGTGACTTCTTCTGAGGTCATCAGTCCCCTAGAACTTAGAACTACTTAAACCTAACTAACCTACGAACATGACACACATCCACGCCCGAGGCAGGATTCGAACCTGCGACCGTAGCGGTCACGTGGTTCCAGATTGAAGCGCTTAGAACCGCTCGGCCAATTCCGCCGGCCGCTGTTAGTGAATGACGCTTCGTCGCTAAATAGAACGCGTGCAAAAAATCTGTCATCGTCCCGTAATTTCTCTTGTGCCCAGTGGCAGAGCTGCACACGACGTTCAAAGTCGTCGCCATGCAATTCCTGGTGCATAGAAATATGGTACGGGTGCAGTCGATGTTGATGTAGCATTCTCAACACAGACGTTTTTGAGATTCCCGATTCTCGCGCAATTTGTCTGCTACTGATGTGCGGATTAGCCGCGACAGCAGCTAAAAGACCTACTTGGGCTTCATTTGCTGCAGGTCGTGGTTGACGTTTCACATGTGGCTGAACACTTCCTGTTTCCTTAAATAACTTAACTATCCGGCGAACGGTCCGGACACTTGGATGATGTCGTCCAGGATACCGAGCAGCATACATACCACACGCCCGTTGGGCATTTTGATCACAATAGCCATACATCAACACGATATCGACATTTTCCGCAATTGGTAAGCGGTCCATTTAAACACGGATAATGTATCACGAAGCAAATACCGTCCGCACTGGCGGAATGTCACGTGATACCACGTACTTATACGTTTGTGACTATTACAGCGCCATCTATCACAAAGCGAAAAAAGTGGTCCAACTAAAACATTCATATTTCTTTACGTACTACACGAATATGTAATAAAAAATGGGGGTTCCTATTGTTAGAAAAACGCAGTTGATATCCGTTTGACCTATGGCAGCGCCATCTAGCTGGCCAACCATAGCGCCATCTGGTTTCCCCCTTCAAGCTAGACGAGTTTCGTTCTTTGTAGTTTTTTCATTTGATGCTTATTTCGCGAGGTATTTGGCCCGGTCACTGTCAATGGACCACCCTATATAGTTCACTTTCATGTAGTCTACTACGTATAGTCATGGTACCTCCGCTATGTTAACTGCATGCTATTGGCTGCAGGGTGATTCAATTATGTGCGAACGAATTGCAGGGAACGTCCAATTGTAAAACGCTGTTCCAAAAGAAATTTCCCCGTCACATCTGGTTTACTTCGCAGCCTTGTCCAACAAAAGGATTCCAACGCAAGCGTGTTGTTGAAGGAGTCACTGCGTTGATCAGAAATGTTTGGGAGTGCTTGGGAGGCATGCGCTATATACCCCTGACACTTAACTAACTGCACATCTTCTGCAGAATTTTTGAGTGGATGTCCTGCGCTACCAACAATCTGCGATTGCAAACCTGCGACATTTATCATCAAACTTCGACCTTAGAAATATTGAGTGACCGAAATCACAAACAGCACTTCTCCATCTCATGCTTTCGCTGCCCTAAGAAAAACAATACCACAGATCAACTCTCGCAACGGTGACATTGGGCTCGTATGGCTCACAGGTCCACATGATGCCAAACCACAGAATACAGTACCATAATAAATCAGCTGCAGATGTTGGATGTATTATCTACAACGTAAAATACTTATGATTTATATCAGGAGTCGCTTAAAATTGTCTGAATACTAGACTGACTTCTGTTTATACGGGGAATGACTGGAGTTTAACATACGGCTAAACAGGCGAACTTAGCGTATTATTCCAAGCTAAAGACGTTCGCTCTGCTTCTGCTAAGCTACAAACGCTAGAAAAGCGACTATATGTTCCCTGCAAGCCACGTACAACACGCTGAAGAGTGCGTTTTATATCACTGCTACTCGTTCCGTTTCCTATTGTGCTAACGTATGGAGCAATCGAGGAGCGACTGTGCGTCTTCCTGAATTAGAAGATCTCTGTCAAGTACCTTTAGAACATCCAAGTGCCGTGAACCTATGCGGCTTGCACATTGCAACATGGAACGCTGTGAGGAGTCAGTGGCGGACGTATCTCAAACCTCTCTCCTATGACGTAAAGTATCTGTTGAAACACAAAGTTCGTGTGTCTCGGTCGGCTTTCAGTACAGCCCCGAGATGTTACCATAAGAGCAAAGTTAGGAATATCATGTCGGATTTATTGCTGGACTGAAGAGTTTCTGGAAAATAGCATGTTGTCCTTTACGGTGAGTACTAATTTCAGTGATTTCGGTACTATATTCGCTGTATTCAACGTCAAATTCAGTGTTGTCTGTGCAATATTCGTTTTAAAAAGCATAAAACCACACCTAGAGAACACAACATCGACATTGTAATGTATACCGGTACAGTAGTAATCCCCAGTTTTCAGGAAGTGGTAGTAAATCATTTACGCTTCCGATATCTGTTGAAACGACACCACTTTGCATGACTCCAGCGTGCTGGCTATTATGAAACAGCAACTCATTTTAGATCGTGATGCAAAAAGAGACAGAGTTGCAACTAAAATGGATGTTTATTTAGTCGGAGCCCGGTTTCGCACTAACGTTGGTTTGATAAAGAGCATAGCACAAAACCAGTCACTGACTAAGTAAATGTCTAATTTAGCTGCAACTCTGGCTGTGTCTTTTTGCATCACAGATACCACTTTGCTCGTGATATTTTGACGTCCGACTTAGAAATCCAGTGGAAGATTTGCGTGGTATTATCCGGCTGATTCGACTGTAAAATGTGGATTCACGGATTGTAAGATTGTTTTAAACAAGCCATTCGTTCACGCTATGAATTCTGTTGCTGGCAGACGGTTTCTTAGCTCGTATACCACCTGTTGTTGTAGTGATATTCAAAGACTGGTTTGATGCAGCTCTCCAAGCTACTCTGTACAGTGCAAGCCTCTTCATCACCGAGTAACTATTCCAACCTGCATCCTTTTGAATTTGCTTAGTGTACTCATTTCTTGGTCTCCCTCTACAATTTTTACCCTCCACGCTTCCCTACAGTACTAAATTGGTGATCCCTTGATGCCTCAGAACATGTCCTACCAACCGATCCCTTCTTGTAGTCAAGTTGTGCCACAAACTCCTCTTCTCCCCAGTTCTATTCAGTACCTCCCCATTAGTTACGTGATCTACCCATCTAATCTTCAGCATTCACCTGTAGCACCTCAATTCGAATGCTTCTATTCTCTTCTTGTCCAAACTATTTATGATCCATGTTTTAATTCCATACATAGCTACACTCCATGCAAATACTCTCAGAAAAGACTTCCTGACACTTACATCTATACTCGGTGCTAACAAATTTCTCTTCACTAATGCTTTTCTTTCCATTGCCAGTCTACATTTTGTATCCTCTCTACTTCAGCCATCATCAGTTATTTTGCTCCCCAAATAGCAAAACTCATCTACTACTTTAAGTGTCTCGTTTCCTAATTTAGTTCCCTCAACATCAACTGACTTAATTCGACTACATTGGATTATGCTCGTTTTGCTTTTGTTGTTGTTCATCTGATATCCTCTTTTCAAGACACTGTCCATTCTGTTCAACTGCTGTTCCAAGTCCTTAGCTGTCTCTGGCAGAATTACAATGTCATCAGCAAACTTCAAAGTTTTTATTTCTTCTCCCTGGACTTTAATTCCTATTCCAATTTTTTTCTTTTGTTTCCTTTAGTGCTTGCTCAATACAGATTGAATAACATCGGGGATAGGCTACAACCCCGTCTCACTCCCTTCTCAACCACTGCTTCCTTTTCGTGTGCCTCGATTCTTATAACTACCATCTGGTTTCTGTACAAATTGTAATTAGCCTTTCGCTCGATGTATTTTACCCTTGCCACCTTCAGAATTTTAAAGAGTTCATTCCAGTCAACATTGTCAAAAGCTTTCTCTAAGTCTACAAATGCTAGAAACGTAGGTTTGCCTTCTCTTGACTTACCTTCTTTGAGAAGGCGTAGGGTCAGTATTGCCTCTCATGTTCCTGCATTTTTCCTGAATCCAAACTGATTTTCCCGCAGGTCAGCTTCTACCAGTTTTTTGATTTTTCTGTAAAGGACTCGTGTTAGCATTTTGCAACGGTTACTTATTAAACTGATAGTCTGGTAATTTTCACATCTGTCAGCACCTGCTTTCTTAGGAATTGGAATTATTATATTGTTCTTCAAGTATGAGGGTGGTTCGGCTGTCTCATACATCTTGCTCACCAGACGGAAGAGTTTTGTCACGGCTGGCTCTCCTAAGGTTATCTGTAGCTCTAACGGAATGTTGCCTACTACCGGGGCCTTGTTTCGATTAACTCTTTCAGTGATTTGTCAAATTCTTCACGTGATATCATATCTCCCTTCTCATCTTCATCTATGTTCTGTTTCATTTCCACAATAGTGCCCTCAAGTACATCTTCCTTGTATAGACCCTCTATATACTCCTTCCATCTTTCTGCTTTTCCTTCTTTGCTTAAGACTGATTTTCCATCTGAGCTCTTGCTAGTCGTACAGGTGGTTCTCTTTTCTCCAAAGGTCTCTTAATTTTCCTGTGTGTGCTTTTATATCCTTACATTTGTCCTCTAGGCATTCCTGCTTAGTCTTTTTGCACTTCCTATCAAAAAAATGGTTCAAATGGCTCTGAGCACTATGGGACTCAACTGCTGTGGTTATCAGTCCCCTAGAACTTAGAACTACTTAAACCTAACTAACCTAAGGACATCACACACATCCATGCCCGAGGCAGGATTCGAACCTGCGACCGTAGCAGCAGCACTTCCTATCGATCTAGTTTTTTAGACATTTGTATTCCCTTTCGCCTACTTCATTTATTGCATTTTTATGTATTTTTTCTTTTATCGAGTAAATTCAATATTTCTTGTGCTACCCAAGGATTTCTACTAGCCCTCGTCTTCTATTCTACTTGATCCTCTGCTGGCTTCACTATTTCATCTCTCAAAGCTATCCTTCTTCTATTGTACCCCTTTCCTGTGTTCTTATCAATCGCTCCCTAATGCTCCCTCTGCAACTCTCTACAACGCCTGGTTCTTTCAGTTCATCCAGGTCCTATCTCGGTGAATTCTTGCCTTTTTGCAGTTTCTTCAGTTTTAGTCTGCAGGTCACACCACCTAACTACGAATTCATCTCTTTGAGGTTAGCTTGCTTTTCTTTCGGGATGACGGGAAATCAGAATTTCCAAACCGTAATCGAACGCGAATTTCCTTAACACCTGACGCTATTTACCTTCGAAAACCTATCAAGTGCTTGTGTCATGGAGAATCATCACGGAACTATTTTAGTTAGACGACCTCAGAAGTTAAGTCCCATAGTGGCTCAAAATGGCTCTGAGCACTATGGGACTTAACTTCTCAGGTCATCAGTCCCCTAGAACTTAGAACTACTTAAACCTAACTAACCTAAGGACATAACACGCATCCATGCCCGAGGCAGGATTCGAACCTGCGACCGCAGCGGTCGCGTGGTTCCAGACTGTAGCACCTAGAACCGCTCGACCACTTCGGCTGGCAAGTCCCATAGTGCTCAGAGCCATTTTTTTATTTTAGTACAGTTCAATATACCTCAATGTTCCACAACCCAGCAGACGCGTAGAACCCCGGATGCTAGTACATACACCTGTTTATGTTGATAAAATGTTCGATACAGTTTTCCGTTGTCGCCATATGAATGAAATGTGGAACATCAAACTAGATTTATGATGGAGTCGGAGAGTTCCCAGCAAATAAAGTGTTCTTCTTAATGTGGGAGAAAATTCAGATTTGAAAGTGTTTTCATGCATTGCTTCAGGTAGTATTATTACAGCTTCTAACATCTGTGCTGTCTGGTTCATTGTGAATAACAGTGTTGCCTTCTGTCTAAGTGCACCAACAACAGTAGTTCAGGTGTACATGCCCACGTCGTAAGCTGAAGATGAGGTAGAAGAAGTATATGAGGACATTGAACGGGTAATTCAGTAAGGAGTTGCTGACAGAGGTGAAAATAATGTCATGGTTGTCGAATACTAACACGAATTCCCTACAGAAGAATGGAAAAACTGGTAAACGCCTACCTTTTTATATTTACACTCCTGGAAATGGAAAAAAGAACACATTGACACCGGTGTGTCAGACCCACCATACTTGCTCCGGACACTGCGAGAGGGTTGTACAAGCAATGATCACACGCACGGCACAGCGGACACACCAGGAACCGCGGTGTTGGCCGTCGAATGGCGCTAGCTGCGCAGCATTTGTGCACCGCCGCCGTCAGTGTCAGCCAGTTTGCCGTGGCATACGGAGCTCCATCGCAGTCTTTAACACTGGTAGCATGCCGCGACAGCGTGGACGTGAACCGTATGTGCAGTTGACGGACTTTGAGCGAGGGCGTATAGTGGGCATGCGGGAGGCCGGGTGGACGTACCGCCGAATTGCTCAACACGTGGGGCGTGAGGTCTCCACAGTACATCGATGTTGTCGCCAGTGGTCGGCGGAAGGTGCACGTGCCCGTCGACCTGGGACCGGACCGCAGCGACGCACGGATGCACGCCAAGACCGTAGGATCCTACGCAGTGCCGTAGGGGACCGCACCGCCACTTCCCAGCAAATTAGGGACACTGTTGCTCCTGGGGTATCGGCGAGGACCATTCGCAACCGTCTCCATGAAGCTGGGCTACGGATCCGCACACAGTTTGGCCGTCTTCCGCTCACGCCCCAACATCGTGCAGCCCGCCTCCAGTGGTGTCGCGACAGGCGTGAATGGAGGGACGAATGGAGACGTGTCGTCTTCAGCGATGAGAGTCGCTTCTGCCTTGGTGCCAATGATGGTCGTATGCGTGTTTGGCGCCGTGCAGGTGAGCGCCACAATCAGGACTGCATACGACCGAGGCACACAGGGCCAACACCCGGCATCATGGTGTGGGGAGCGATCTCCTACACTGGCCGTACACCACTGGTGATCGTCGAGGGGACACTGAATAGTGCACGGTACATCCAAACCGTCATCGAACCCATCGTTCTACCATTCCTAGACCGGCAAGGGAACTTGCTGTTCCAACAGGACAATGCACGTCCGCATGTATCCCGTGCCACCCAACGTGCTCTAGAAGGTGTAAGTCAACTACCCTGGCCAGCAAGATCTCCGGATCTGTCCCCCATTGAGCATGTTTGGGACTGGATGAAGCGTCGTCTCACGCGGTCTGCACGTCCAGCACGAACGCTGGTCCAACTGAGGCGCCAGGTGGAAATGACATGGCAAGCCGTTCCACAGGACTACATCCAGCATCTCTGCGATCGTCTCCATGGGAGAATAGCAGCCTGCATTGCTGCGAAAGGTGGATATACACTGTACTAGTGCCGACATTGTGCATGCTCTGTTGCCTGTGTCTATGTGCCTGTGGTTCTGTCAGTGTGATCATGTGATGTATCTGACCCCAGGAATGTGTCAATAAAGTTTCCCCTTCCTGGGACAATGAATTCACGGTGTTCTTATTTCAATTTCCAGGAGTGTATAATCCAGAGATGTAGGAACACGCGAGGCAATGCTGACCCGATGACTTACCTCAGAAGATAGGTTAAGGAAAGGCAAGCCTACATTTATAGTATTTGTAGACTTAGTGAAAATTTTTGACAATGTTAACTGGAATACTTTCTTTCAAATTCTAAAGGTGGCGGGGTAAAATACAGGGAGCGAAAGGCTATTTACAATTTGTACACAAACCAGATGGCAGTTACAAGGGTCGATGTGCACGAAAGGGAATCAGCATATTCCTGAGAACTGCTCGAGAGTTTGGGATCCGTACCAGATCGGACTAAAGGAAAGCATCGAATCAATTCAGAGGCGGGCTGCTGGTTTTGTTACCGGCAGGTTCGAACAACATGTTAAATGTTACGAAGGTGCTACGGAACTCAAATGGGAAGCCCTGAAGGAAATGCGACGTTCTTTTCGAGGAAAACTACTGAGAAAATTTGGAGAACCGACAATTGACGCTAAGTGCGGAACGATTCTACTGTCACCAACATACATTGCACCCAAGGAACGCGAAGATAAGATACGAGAAATTAGGGCTCATACGGAGGTATACAGACAGTCGTATTTCCCTCGCTCTATTTGCGGGTGGAACAGGGGAGCGAATGGCTAGAAGTGGTACATGGTACCCTGTGCCACGCACCTCAAGGTGGTTTGCGGAGATTCTATTGCAGGGATACATCTCATTCCTCGAATGAGAGGTGTCACGTTCTTAAATAAATATGCCAGAGAAAACATGTTCGTGACAGAGTAGTCGACAAGTGGTGAGCACACCACTATTGGGAAGTATTTTAAATCGTAGGTGCTAATACCAGAGTAGCGATCCAGAGACTGTTCGGAAATAGATAGCAGTCGGAGGACCCTACCTGCTGAGTTGGAGATAGAGCGGGCGGTAAGGGGGAAAGAGCTCCATGAAATCTAAGAACGTAAAATGTCAAAGACAATAAGTGTGTTTTAATAGTTAACTATCAAGTTGAATATCAGATCTGTTATGTACGTAGTACAGAGAGGCAGTATATGAGTTGGTAGCTGTCATTTATCATGTATTGAGTTATAATTTTGAAGATAACATAAGAAGGTGAGTTGCATCCCATTTCTTACTTATGTGGTGGAATGAATGAGAAAGAGAAATTAATTTTCAGCAGCTTTATATGCAGCCTGTAAGGAGGTGAAGTCTGAGCCAAGTTGGAGGAAGAAGGCACACGGATTCAGGGCACCGACTAGCTGTACCCTGATTAATAATACTTAACGGCGACCGAATATTCAGTAAGCAACATTCATTGTATAAAAAGTACACTGCTGGCCACCGTAAATGCAACACCCTGAAGGAAGCATCCGAATCGAGTGAAATTTACACCATGAGTTTGCAGCGATGAGATGCAACTAATTAGAATTTCAGCGCAGACGCACATCACGCGCGCCTGTGGCGCCACCTCATAGCGCCATTTAAGGATTGGCGATTTCGACGAGTGTACGTTCGGCACGTGTGTTTACCTTGTGGTTGTTTCACACAAGACGATCAGTTATGCCTCGTAGACAACAGCGAACATCTTTTGATCAAGTATCCGAGTTCGACAGAGGAAGGATAGTGGCTTAACGAGATTGTGGATTATCATACAGAGAGATCGCTAGTCGTGTTGGACGAAACCAAACAACTGTAATGCGGATATGTGACCGTTGGATGCAGGAGGGTACGACGGACCGACGTGGTCGATCGCATTCACCTCGGTGCACCACTGCACGCGCTGATAGGCAAATTGTGCGCATGGCAGTGACGGATCGCTCAGTGACATCCCGAACCGTAGCACAGCACATTGCGTCTGTAACGCATCATCCAGTGTCTGCGCGTACCATTCGACGCCGTTTACAGCAGAGTGGTCTGTCCGCAAGACGTCCATTGCTTCGTCTACCATTGACGCAGAACCACAGACGTCTCCGTCGCCAATGGTGTGATGACAGACAGATGTGGACGGCAGAATGGAATGACTGACGAGGCACGCTTCTGTCTGCAGCACCACGATGGTCGGATTCGAGTGTGGAGACACCGTGGAGAGAGGATGCTGGACAGCTGCATTATGCACCGCCACACTGGTCTTGCACCGGGTATTATGGTATGGGGCGGTATTGGATATTACTCTCGCACGCCTCTAGTACGCATTGCCAGTACTTTAAATAGTCGTCGCTACATATCCGAGGTGCTGGAGCCAGTTGTCCTTCCTTACCTTCAGGGCTCGGCCACAGCCATATTTCAACAGGATAATGCGCGACCACACGTGGCACGCATTGTCCAAAGGTTCTTCGTCAATAACCAGATTGAATTGCTTCCCTGGCCGGCTCGCTCTCCGGATCTTTCGCCGATAGAAAACATGTGGTCCATGGTTGCTCAACGAGTGACCCAGATTACATCCCCAGCTGCCACACCAGATGGTCTTTGGCAACGTGTGGAAGCTGCTTGGGCTGCTGTACCCCAGGAACACATCCAACGTCTCTTTGACTCAATGCCGAGACGTGTGGCAGCGGTGATCTCCAACAATGGCGGCTACTCTGGCTACTGATTCTGGCAGGAACCACATGTCACAGACGTCTGTAAACGTAATCATTTGATACTTGGTCAACATGTTATCTACAAAATAAATTTTGTTGTGCTACCTCTTGTCGTTCTTGGTGTTGCATTTACGGTGGCCAGCAGTGTAAGTAAGTAGCAAATTATTTAGGTGTCTGGTGCATGAGGTGAAGTATAACAAACCACCACGCAGCCCAAGACAACCTGAAACACTTCACTATGTAGATGTAGATATAGATGTAGAAGGGAGCGAGACAGGGTTGTAGCATCTCCCCGATGTTATTCAGTCTGTATACTGAACAAGCAGTAAGGGAAACAAAAGAAAAATTTGGAGTAGGAATTGAAGTTCAGGGAAAGAAATAAAAACTTTGAAGTTTGTCGATGGTATTGTAGTTCTGTCAGAGACAGCAAAGTACTTGGAAGAGCAGTTGAAGGGAGTGGAAATTGTCTTGAAAACAGACTATAAGATGAACGTCAACAAAAGCAAAACGAGGATAATGGATATAGTCAATATAAATCAGGTGATGCTAAGAGAATTAGATTAGGAAACGAGACACTTAAAGTAGTAGATAAGTTTTTGCTATTTGAGCAGCAAAAGAAAATGTAGAGTGACAATGGCAAGAAAAGCGTTCCTGACTAAGGGAAATTTGTTGACATCGAATTTAGGTTTAAGAGTCAGGAAGTCTTTTTTGAAAGTATTTGTCTGGAGTGTATCCATGTATGGAAGTGAGACATGGACGACAAACAGTTTAGACAAAAAGAGAATGGAAGCTTTCGAAATGTGATGCTACAGAAGAATGTTGAAGATTAAATGGTTAGATTAGGTAACTAATGAGGAGGTACTGAATAGAACCGGGAAGACAAGAAATTTGTGGCACAACTCGACCGAAAGAAGGGTTCCGTTGATAGGACAAATTCAAAGACATCAAGGGATCACCAGTCTAGTGTTGAAGGAAAGTGTGAGGGTATAAATCGTAGAGGGAGACCAAGAGATGAATACAGTAAGCAGCAAGGTTGCTGTAGTTATTCAGAGACGGAGAGGCTCCCAGAGGATAGAGTAGCATAGAGAGTTTCATTAAACCAGTCTTCCGATTGAAGACCACAACAGCAATTCAGTACATAAAGGGAGATAAAAATCGTATAGTCATGGGGGACTTTAATGTGACTGTAGAGGAAGAAGTAGAAGAAATTGTTATGGGGCAATAAATTAGTCTAATAATGGCGAATACTCCGTTCAAGAATCACAAGAGGCGAAGGTATACTTGTAAAAGGCCGGTAGATACGGGAAGATTTCAGTTAGATTACATTATGGTTAGGCAAAGATTCCGAAATCAGATACTGGATTGTAAGGCATACCCAGGACCAAATATAGACTCATATAATAATTTTGTAATTTGTGAAGAGTAGGCTGAAGTTTAAGACACTAGTCAGGAAGGATCAATGCACAAAAAAGGTATACAGAAACACTAAGGATAAAAGAGATATGCTGGAAGTCCTCTGAGGCTGCAGATACTGCGATAACGAATAGCTCAGTCATTAGTTTATTTGAAGAGGAACTGAGACCTCTAAAAAGGGCAATCACAGAAGCTGGAAAGAAAAAGTAGACAGAAGGAAGGTAACTGCAAAGTATCTATGGGTAACAAAAGAAATACTTCAGTTGATCGACTAAAGAAGGAAGTACAAAAACGTTCATTGAAATTCAGAAATACAAGTCACTTAGGAATAAAATAAACAGGAAGCGCAGCGAAGCTAATGTGAAATGACTGCATGAAAAATGCGAATAAGTCGAAAAAGGAATGATTGATGGAAGGATTGACTCAGCAGACAGAAAAGTCAAAACAGTCTTTACTGAAATTAAAAGCAAGGACTGTAATATTAAGAGTGTAATGGGAAATTAACTGTTAAACGCAGAGGAGAAAGCGAATAGATGGGAGGGGTACAGTGAAGGCCTTTATGAGGAGGAGGACTACTGATGACGTTGTAGAAGAAGAAACAGGAGTTGGCACGGAAGAGATGAGGAAAACCGAGACAGAATCAGAATTTAAAACAGCTTTTGACGACTTAAGATCAAATAAGGCACAAAGGATAGATTACATTCCATCGGAATTTCTAAAATCACTGGGCAAATAGATACAAAACGAATCTTTAACATAATGCAGCGCGTCAGCAACCGTATATGTATAGAAAATAAACAATTTTTTTTCAATTGTTTAGATACAAAACGGCTCTTCTATTCAATACCTCCTCATTAGTTATGTGATCTCTCCATCTAATCTTCAGCATTCTTCTGTAGCACCACATTTCGAAAACTTCTATTCTCTTCTTGTTCAAACTATTTATCGTCCATGTTTCACTTCCATACATGGCTACACTCCATACAAATACTTTCAGAAACGGCTTCCTGACACTTAAATCTAGACTCGATGTTAACAAATTTCTCTTCTTCAGAAACGCTTTCCTTGCCATTGCCAGTCTACATTTTATATCCTCTCTACTTCGACCATCATTCGTTATTTTGCTCCCCAAATAGCAAAACTCATTTACTACTTGAAGTGTCTCACTTCCTAATCTAATTTCCTCAGCATCACCAGACTTAATTCGACTACATTCCATTATCCTCGTTTTGCTTTTGTTGATGTTCATCTTATATTCTCCTTTCAAGACACTGTCCATTGCTTTCAACTGCTCTTCCAAGTCCTTTGCTGTCTCTGACAGAATTACAATGTCATCGGCGAACCTCAAAGTTTTTATTTTAATGCCTACTCCGAACTTTTCTTTTGTTTCCTTTACTGCTTGCTCAATATACAGATTGAATAACATTGGGGATAGGCAACAACCCTGACTCACTCCCTTCCCAACCACTGCTTCCCTTTTGTGCCCCCTCAACTCTTATAACTGCCATCTGGTTTCTGTACAAATTGTAAATAGCCTTTCGCTCCCTGTATTTTACCCCTGCCACCTGCAGAATTTGAAAGAGAGTATTCCAGTCAACATTGTCAAAAGCTTTCTCTAAGTCTACAAATGCTAGAAACGTAGGTTTGCCTTTCCTTTATCTTTCTTCTAAGATAAGTCGTAAGGTCAGTATTGCCTCACATGTTCCAACATTTCTATGGAATCCAAACTGATCTTCCCCGAGGTCGGCTTCTACCAGTTTTTCCATTCGTCTGTAAAGAATTCGCGTTAGTATTTTGCAGCTGTGACTTATTAAACTGATAGTTCGGTAATTTTCGCATCTGTCAACACCTGCTTTCTTTGGGATTGGAATTATTATATTCTTCTTGAAGTCTGAGGGTATTTCGCCTGTCTCATACATCTTGCTCACCAGATGGTAGAGTTTTGTCAGGACTGGCTCTCCCAAGGCCGTCAGTAGTTCTAATGGGATGTTGTCTACTCCCAGGGCCTTGTTTCGACTCAGGTCTTTCAGTGCTGTGTCAAACTCTTCACGCAGTATCGTATCTCCCATTTCATCTTCATCTACATTCTCTTCCATTTCTATAATACTGTCCTCAAGTACATCGCCCTTCTATAGACCCTCTATATACTCTTTCCACCTTTCTGCTTTCCCTTCTTTGCTTAAAACTGAGTTTCCATCTGAGCTCTTGATATTCATACAAGTGGCTCTCTTTTCTCCAAAGGTCTCTTTAATTTTCCTGTAGGCAGTATCTATCTTGCCCCTAGTGAGATAAGCCTCTACACTCTTACATTTGTCCTCTAGCCATACCTGCTTAGCCATTTTGCACTTCCTGTCGATCTGTTTTTTGAGACTTTTGTATTACTTTTTGCCTGTTTCATTTACTACATTTTTATATTTTCTCCTTTCATCAATTAAATTCAATATTTCTTCTGTTACCCAAGTATTTCTACTAGCCCTCGTCTTTTTACCTACTTGATCCTCTGCTGCCTTCATTGCTTCATCCCTCAGAGATACCCATTCTTCTTCTATTGTATTTCTTTCCTCCATTCCTGTCAATTGTTCCCTTATGCTCTTCCTGAAACTCTGTACAACCTATGGTTTAGTCAGTTCTTCCAGGTCCCATCCCCTTAAATTCTCAACTTTTTGCAGTTTCTTCAGTTTTAATCTACAGTTCATAACCAACAGATTGTGGTCAGAGAGCCCCTGGAAATGTCTTACAATTTAAAACCTGGTTCCTAAATCTCTCTCTTACTATTATATATTCTATCTGATACCTACTAGTATCTCCAGGATTCTTCCATGTATACAACCTTCTTTTATGATTCTTGAACCAAGTGTTAGCTATGATTAAGTTATGCTCTGTGCAAAATTCTACCAGACGGCTTCCTCTCTCATTTCTTAACCCCAATCCATATTCACCTACTACGTTTCCTTCTCTCCCTTTTCCTACTCTCGAATTCCAGTCACCCATGACTGTTAAATTCTCGTCTCCCTTCACCACCTGAATAATTTCTTTTATCTCATCATACATTTCATCAATTTCTTCATCCTCTGCCGAGCTAGTTGGCATATAAACTTGTACTACTGTAGTAGGCGTGGGCTTCGTATCTATCTTAGCCACAATAATGCGCTCACTATGCTGTTTGTAGTAGCTTACCCGCATTCCTATTTTTTTATTCATTATTAAACCTACTCCTGCATTACCTCTATTTGATTTTATATTTATAACCCTGTATTCACCTGTCCAGAAGTCTTGTTCCTCCTGCCACCGAACTTCACTAATTCCCACTATATGTAACTTTAACCTATCCATTTCCATTTTTAAGTTTCTAACCTACCTGCCCAATTGAGGGATCTGATATTCCACGCTCCGATCCGTAGAACGCCAGTTTTCTTTCTCCTGATATTGACGTCCTCTTGAGTAGTCCCCGCCCAGAGGTCCGAATGGGAGACTATTTTACCTCCGGAATAATTTACCCAAGAGGACGCCATCATCATTTAACCATACAGTAAAGCTGCATGCCCTCGGGAAAAATTACGGCTGTAGTTTCCCCTTGCTTTCAGCCGTTCGCAGTACCAGCACAGCAAGGCCGTTTTGGTTAGTGTTGCAAGGCCAGATCAGTCAATCATCCAGACTGTTGCCCCTGCAACTACTGAAAAGGCTGCTGCCCCTCTTCAGGAACCACACGTTTGTCTGGCCTCTCAACAGGTACCCCTCCATTGTGGTTGCACCTAGGGTACGCCCATCTGTATCGCTGAGTCTAGGATCGGTACCTAGAAGGTACTGGTAAGAGAGAACATAAACACACGCACTCCTAATGCTACAACGTTCCGCTCTTAAAACGGGCTATAACGCCATATCACTTGTGTTTCCGATCTACCAGTCATATGGAATGGAGCGCTGTTAACATTCCAATGTAAGAAATATATTTCCAGCGGGTGACATAAATCCTTCTTCGCAGTTTCTCTACGATAAACTATGTTATCGATCCATAAAACGAAAAAACTACTTCCTTAAGACATTGGCTCTGTGTGATGCGAGTACAATATATCTTTCCGGAGATGTACAGCGCCCACTGTTCACATCCGATCACAGGTTGGAAATTATACTATGCCTACATCAGCCCTATATAAAATGATCGTTAGTAACGACGAATACCTCTTACAAGAAAACAGATAAATGCATAGCAGCAACGTCCAGCATGTGTAAATTACAAGTCATTCCGTCACTAATTCTGTAAACAGCACATCTGTCAGGAAAATGTATACATGAGGATTGCAGCGCCTCACAAGCACCTATTGCTAACTTAGTTATGAAGCTGAAGTCTCGATTTTACACCCAAGATACGACAGGGGGATGGAGTACATTGCATAAATCATAATTTGTTTAGAGGAATGTGCCATGTTTCATCAAACATGAGATGGAAGTCCTCTGATGACCGACAGGTTTACCATTAACAATCGCAATTAGTGCTTTAAACCACGTGCAATACACGTGGCTGTACACAAGTCAAACACATGCTATGTCACGCGAATGATGCACCTTAGCAGAACAGTGGAAAGACTGACCTGTAGCAACGTCCCACCTCACTAGATTGCACCATCAGTCTACCATTTAATAGTACTTCATTACAGCTCCATCTCAATCGATCACCCCATCCGCTCTCCATTATCCTTTAACACAGATGCATGTAAGTTTAGAGGCAGATGGTTCTCGGTCTTCCTGAAATGCGTTCAATACAGTAGTCATTTCGCGTGTATCACTAGTACCTCAACAGACATACAGCATAATGCTGCCTCAACAGAGAAAAACTCGATACCCTTCACTTCCATGTCGACGTTTTCTCGAATTTCTTGTGCTGCCACATACTCGTCCCCACATACAAATTGTTCTGCGCGAACAAGAAGATATACAAGTACTTCCTCAAGTTCCCCACATTTCGGTGTATATTCGGTTAATTTATAGCTATTCCCCCATAATTTCTCGCAATTCTGTCGATTTTTCTATGTCACTTCTATCCCTGTGATCATGACGTAACCTCACGTTCTGCGTTCTAAAATTGCTTGTAAATGGAGCATAGCTGCCAACACATAGCCCAAGTGCACTGATCGGGAGGTGTAGTATAGCAGTGTACTCGATTGTGTCGAGTCACCTCCACATTTGGAGAGCGTTTGCTCCGTTTCCTGTATGTCTGTGCATATGCATGTGTCGTGGAAGGCTCCCTGGACCCCGTCCCCTCAGCAGGTGGGCCAAACTTCGAACATAGTATGTGTGTTCAGTCGTAACAGGTGGTTGGTCCACCTGCGAGCCCTATCCCAGATTTGACATGTGGTGGATCCACCACCAAACATCGGTCTAGATATACAGGGTGATTCAAAAAGAATACCACAACTTTAGGAATTTAAAACTCTGCAACGACAAAAGGCAGAGCTAAGCACTATCTGTCGGCGAATTAAGGGAGCTATAAAGTTTCATTTAGTTGTAAATTTGTTCGCTTGAGGCGCTGTTGACTAGGCGTCAGCGTCAGTTGATGCTAAGATGGCGACCGCTCAACAGAAAGCTTTTTGTGTTATTGAGTACGGCAGAAGTGAATCGACGACAGTTGTTCAGCGTGCATTTCGAACGAAGTATGGTGTTAAACCTCCTGATAGGTGGTGTATTAAACGTTGGTATAAACAGTTTACAGAGAATGGGTGTTTGTGCAAAGGGAAAAGTTCTGGACGGCCGAGAACGAGTGATGAAAAGGTAGCACGCATCCAGCAAGCATTTGTTCGCAGCCCAGGAAAATCGACTCGCAGAGCTAGCAGAGAGCTGCAAATTCCACAATCAACTGTATGGAGAGTCCTACGAAAAAGGTTAGTTATGAAACCTTATCGTCTGAAATTGGTTCAAGCACTGTCTGCAGCTGATAAGATTAAAAGAATCGATTTCTGTGATTTTATCCTTGCTCAGATGGAAACAGATTAATCTTTCGTTTCAAAGATTGTGTTTAGTGATGAAGCAACTTTCCACACTAACGGGAAAGTCAACCGTCACAATTTCTGTATATGGGGCACTGAGAATACGCGGGAAACAACTCAGTATGAACGTGACTCGCTTAAGGTGAACGTTTTCTGTGCCATTTCAGCCAATAAAGTTTTTGGTCCCTTTTCCTTCGAAGGTGCTACTGTAACTGGACTACAGTATCTGGAGATGTTAGAGAATTGGCTGTTCCCTCAGCTCGAACAAGAAGCACAACAATTCATATTTCAGCAGGATGGAGCGCCACCACATTGGCACTTATCTGTCCGTAACTACCTGAACGTCAACTACCCGAGGCGATGGATCGGCTGCCAGGCAGCCCGTGACAGAGCACTTCCTCACTGGCCTCCAAGAAGCCCTGATCTTACCCCCTGCGATTTTTTCTTATGGGGGTATGTTAAGGATATGGTGTTTCGGCCACCTCTCCCAGCCACCATTGATGATTTGAAACGAGAAATAGCAGCAGCTATCCAAACTGTTACGCCTGATATGCTACAGAGAGTGTGGAACGAGTTGGAGTATCGGGTTGATTTTGCTCGAGTGTCTGGAGGGGGCCATATTGAACATCTCTGAACTTGTTTTTGAGTGAAAAAAAAACCTTTTTAAATACTCTTTGTAATGATGTATAACAGAAGGTTATTTTATGTTTCTTTCATTAAATACACAGTTTTAAAGTTGTGGTATTCTTTTTGAATCACCTTGTATATAGCGCATGGCAGATCCACACTCGAACGCTATTTGGGATGTGGTATATTGCGGATCTGCATCCCAACGTCGGTTCATACAGTGTATGTGGCGTATCCACCTTCAAACCCTATCCCGTGCATGGTATATTGTGGATCCGCATCCCGACGTTACTCCGGATATAACGCGCACCGGATCCACACTCAAACACTAACTCAGGTCTGCTACGGGTCCTGGGAGCCATCCGTGATAAATGCATATCCACAGACATATAGAAAACAGTGCAAACGCTCTCCGAAGGTGGAGGTGACTGGACACAATCGAATACAGTGCTATACTGCACTTCCCGATCAGTGCATTTGGGCTAGGTGTTAGCAGCTGTGCTTATGTCATGATCGCATGGATAGAACTGACATAGAAAATAGATAGAATTGCGAAAAATGATGGGGGAATAGCTATAAATTGACCGAATATACACCAAAATGTAGGGAACTTGAGGAAGTACTTGTGCAACTTCTGGTTCAAGAAGAACAATTTGTATATGGAGATGAGTGTGTGGCAGCAAGAGGAATTCGAGAAAACGTCGCCATGGAAGTGAAGGGAATCGGGGAAGCAGTCAGTTTTTTCTCTGTCGAGGCAGCATTATGCTGTATGTCTATTGAGGTACCAGTGATACACACGAGATGCCTACTGTATTTGACGCTTTGGGAAGACCGAGAACCATCTGCCTCTAAACTTACATGCATCTGTGTTAAGGGATTATGTAGAGTAGATGGGGTGATCGAATGAGATGGAGCTGTAACGAAGTACTATTTAATGGTAGACTGATGATGCATTCTAAAGAGGTGGGAAGTTACTGCAGGTCAATTTTTCCACTGTTCTGTCAAGATGCATCAGTCGCGTGACATAGCATGTGTTCAGCTCATATACAGCCACATGTACTGTATGTGGTTTAAAGCACTGTATAATTGAGATCGTTAACGGTAAACCTGTCGGTCATCAGAGGACTTACATCTCATGTGTGATGAAACGTGGCACATTCCTCTAAATGAACTATGATTTATACAATGTACTCCATGCCCCTGTCACATCTTGTGTGTAAAATCAAGACTTCAGCGTCATAATTAAATTAGCGATGGGTGCTTGTGAGGCACTGCAATCACCGTGTATACATTTGCCCGACGGATTTGCGGTTGACAGAGTTAGTGACGGAATGACTTGCAATTTACACATGTTCGACGTTGTTGTTGTGCATTTATCTGCTTCCTTGTAAGAGGTATTCGTCGTTACTAACGATCATTTTATATAAGGCTTATGCAGGCATAGTATAATTTCCGACCTGTGATCGGATGTGAACAGTGGGCGCTGTACATCTCCGGAAAACTATATTGTACTCTTATCACATAGAGCCAATGTCTTAAGGAAGTAGTTTTTTCGTTTTATGGTTCGATAACATAGTTTATCGTAGAGAAACTGCGAAAAAGGATGTATGTCATCCCTTTGAAATATATTTCTTAGCCGGCCGCGGTGGTCTAGCGGTTCTAGGCGCTCAGCCCGGAACCGCGCGACTGCTACGGTCGCAGGTTCGAATCCTGCCTCGGGCATGGATGTGTGTGATGTCCTTAGGTTAGTTAGGTTTAATTGGTTCTAAGTTCTAGGGGACTGATGACCACAGATGTTAAGTCCCATAGTGCTCAGAGCCATTTGAACCATATATTTCTTACATTGGAATATTAACAGTGCTCCATTCCATATGACTGATAGATCGGAAACACAAGCAATCTGACATTACAGCCCATTTTAAGTGCGGAACGTTGTAGCATTAGGAGTGCGTGTGTTTATGTTCTCTCTTACCAATATCTTCCAGGTACTGATACTAGACTCAATAGAGTTGAGATCTTGGTTGATTTATGTAGAAATGCGTCGAACTCCATCCGTCTGGAGCTCCATTGCGCACAAAAATCATTCGTTTCTTGTTCTTCTTAACCATCTGCTATTATATCACGTCACTTTTAAATGTGATATTATACATCAATAAGGAGTGCTAACCTCCTCGATATTGGCGCATCTCGAGAAATCTTGTGCACTTGGATGGGTGAGGACTCAGGAAGCTCCTTTCATTTACGGGACGTGGAGTGTAGCGGCCTACTTCTGGTCGGTTGCAGATTAAATCGGTAACGGGGCTGCAGGGCGGTTTGGCCAATGACAGTGTGAGGAGGGTCTTTCACTCTCTAATTTTACCAAAATCAGCGAGAATGCTCTGTGACTCCCATACGAAGAGAGATAGATAGTCATTTAACCCCTATGTTCAAGGTGTTAGAAATATGTTGAGCGCTGTCTGATATACATCGATGATATATGTGTTCGAGAATTACCAATGAATGGACCTACTGCACAGTCATCTATCCACGTTCGCAATGATACTCGCAAAGTGGAGAAGGGGTGGTTTAGCTATGATACTGAAAATGGGAAACATGCTGTCGCATCATTGGTTGGTGCTGAATTTCGCTCAGTCCGGAACCGCGCGACTGCTACGGTCCCAGGTTCGAATCCTGCCTCGGGCATGGATGTGTGTGATGTCCTTAGGTTAGTTAGGTTTAAGTAGTTCTAAGTTCTAGGGGACTGATGACCATAGATGTTAAGTCCCATAGTGCTCAGAGCCATTTTTTGTTGGTGCTGAATTTACTCTAAAATTGCTAAAATAGTACGCACTATCAACATGTAATGCTTATAATTAGACTACATCAACGGTGTCTTTTCCACCCCACGCTTTTGGTTACCACATAATGGTTGAATGACATCGCTTGTTTGAGTTGGAGAAAAGGTTTGGTGAATGGACAACACCTTCTGAGGTGGACAGCACCGAAACAGTGATCGCGTACATGACTGCAATATGATGAATCAGTTAAAACGGAATGTAGAGTCATCAGCTATTCCATGACTACGACAAATGAGTTTAAATGTAGATCTCGTGAATCACATTCGGACTGTAGTTTGGAAAACATCCACAACGCCGCAAAACTCCCCCAATTTGCTTATGTTGTAACTCTCATTTATTGAAAATCATCCAGTGATTGTGGCATGTTATGTTAGCCACAGTAACAATATGATTTACATTGTACGATGTCAAGTTTTTGTGAGAGGCCGTCGATCAGAATGTCTTAATGTCAGTTTAGGACCTGACATATACCTCGAAGTCATCGCAGAAAAAACAAAATTTATGGCAGTGTGCAAAACATGTTAGAAAACAATGTTTCGGATGACGGTACAAGGTCACAGGGAGCGTCTCTTGCGACTTACACTATAGCCTGTGGGATAAAGTCGTCGTCCTACAGTATGGGTGATGAAACCTTTAACTGCCTTCTGCAATGGATCAAAAGCTGTATATTAAATAGGATCGTCTCGCAGCGGCAGCTGCAGCAGTTTGACAGGTAAATTCGATGAATGATGGGGTGTCCCGTTGGGGATGCTATTCTGGGAAGCATCGCAACAACTCTCTCTCTCTGCACTGGATCCACATCGCAGCTATGCGTCATCGTGCCTGCAACGGCAGCTAGGTGAGTTCTATATTGGATGTGGAGCTTTTATAGATCGTAATTTTTCTCTGTTGGATGCTACAGAATAACGATAATAGCATGTTGAGCTGATAGATGTGAAAGGATGTGGATCTACTTCGGACTGTAGTATCTGTATCTAGTTTGGAGACGCACCGCAATGTGCTCATTTCCATCGAATGGTCAAAACACAGTCCTGTTGCACTAACTTAGGTAATTCTGTTTCTACACAAGTGGCAGAAGGTGCTGGATATGGCTTTCTCCAGCCTGCTGAGTTCTGACTTAAATTGGAACGATCACATGCGCAAAGCTGCAGAAATGGGAGCAGTTGCAGATTGTGTAGAGACTGACTAAAACTACATTGGAATTTTACTGTAGCACATAGCATTGAGAAAGGCGACTCGTTTAGAGATATGAGAGTGCCAGAAATACGATTCACTTGTGGTCGTGATCCTACACAAGTATGTGCTTGATCCTTCTCAATTAGTCATCGCTTATAACTCAGTGGATATATTGCAGAACCTCTGACATGGTATCGAGACAGAATACGTTAAACATACTTGAGATATATCTAGCGGCATGAGGGAGTTACAGATAGCGGTTTCATACCACGTTTCTTTGCCGAAACACTTTCAAAATTGAGCGATTTTATGACGAAGTTGCATCGTGGGTTATGTGTAAGCAGACTGATGGTCTGATAAAACACACTCCTACGATCACCAACTCGGTATTTGGCCGTAGAAACCAATTCATTCTAGGGTAATGCCATACCTCGATTTACGAAGCCAGTATAGGTTTTAACATGGGTACTAGTGTGCATCTGTAGAACCTAGACCGCATGTGATGGTAACATACTGTAGTTGTTGCGATCGGGTTTTTTAACATCTGGCCAATTACGTCTCTCTTTCTAAGAAACAGTGGTAGCACATGCAAGAAAAACTTATGAGTCATGTCCACCCATCGCTGATTTTCTCTCAGTATTATTTCGTATCGTAGGTTGGTTGGTTGGTTTGTGGGATTAAAGGGACCAGACTGCAACGGTCATCGGTCCCTTTCGTATCGTAGGCAATCAGTTATTAATGAGGTATTAGTAGTAGTAGGGAATGTGTGATAGGTTCACCTTGAGCATCAGGCTTATAAAGTATGTATTTGTGTTCTGACATGTGCAAAAGAGATGACCGTGGAATACTGTGATAGCAGAGGGAAGAGTATGTCAAATAAGAATGGCGCGGATATTTCTTTTTCCAGAGCCACAGCCGTCAGCAGGGTGTATTTCCAATACTTCGCTCATTGTCGAATGTCCTTCAATTGAGGCCGCGATCGTAACATTTAATTGTAAGTACAATGGTAAAACATATATATGACTGGTTTTCTAGGATGATTCCGTGTATGCGTTGCCTCTGGTGGGAGTGATCACATTTCCCGTTAACGGTAGGAGCTGTCAGAATGGAGAGGCCTGTTGGAGTGTAGAAATGTAGATGAATTAAAGGTGTTGTCCTCTAGACGACCGAATAGCGAACTATTTCTTAGTATGTGTTGGATGGCTTTCGAGATCAAGTGGAAATTTGAGAATATTGAATATGGAGGTGTGTTCGCACTGGACTGTTATTCCCTCCCATGTAAATTGTTCAGTTGACTGCTTCTGCACTTGTCGCGCCTTTATTTAGTTGAGAGAAGATCGATTGTTGTGTGTGCATCTAGCATGTGGAAGACACGTTTCCCGGTTCTCTAGACATGAGAAACACCTTAAGCGACCTTGTAAATTATAGGGATGGTTTGGAATCTGTTACATCAACGACATCGGTATTCGAGAGTGCAAATATCAGTTTCCTCTATTTGTTTCGAGTTTTCACGTAAAGGTCCTCGCAGACGGGATAAGCGCTAGAGTTTCAGGTTTGTAGAGAAATAACTTCCAGTCTATATCTTCAGAATTATGTTGCATGAGCGATCAGTAGGCTACTGGTGTGTGCTTGATTTCGAGAACAACTGCCTAAATGGCACAATATTATGGCAAACCATACGAAAATACGTGTGTTCTTGTAATTCCAGAGACTGGAGATTGGTGTAGAAAAGCAATCAAGTAAGTAGGTCCAGACCAGAAACAGTAACGCGCTTGTTCCGAGGGGAAGTGAGCCAGAATTTGTAGAAGAGTTTTGACAGTGACTTCCGTCACTGAGGGTACTGTGGCCACCAGTTGGGTGTCGATGGCCGCCCAACCTCATGGTAAATGTCTAGTGCCACGAGTATACGTACTGTGCTGTCTGGCTTCGAGGTTTATGTATGAGTGATGTAAAAGGGCTGACTTTGTATGGTGCAGGATATGAATATTCAGGCTCCTGTCCTTGGTGGGAGAGCAGTATAATTGAGTAGGAGTCTTTCTGTATTTGAATATATGTAGGGTACATGGTCATGTATTGACGGGTTGCAGGTAAAAAAAAATGGCTCTGAGCACTACGGGACTTAACTTCTCAGGTCATGAGTCCCCTAGAACTTAGAACTATTTAAACCTAACGAACCTAAGGACATCACACACATCCATGCCCGAGCAGGATTCGAACCTGCGACTGTAGCGGTCGCGCGGTTCCAGACTGTAGCGCCTAGAACCGCTCGGCCACTGTGGCCGGCGGTCGCAGGTCAGTTTCACGTTCTAATATTCAAGCTCCTGTCCTCGGTGGGAGGGCAGTGTAATTGAGTAAGAGTCTTTTCGGATTTGACGATATGTAGGATAGTTTGTGAGATCTAATTGCCAGTGCAGTATGGCGGTCTGTGTAAAGTAATCGCTGAAAGTCTGGTCTGCAGAAAAAAAAAGGTTGATTGTGCTTCCACACCCATCGCACCAGTAATTCATAGGGTAAATTCTATAAGAGCCAGTCATAATGCTCTATTCATTCACATCCTTTGAGCTAGGATATAGGAGTCTCTACATACCAGTGGGAACGTTTGTGTGTGTTGAAAGCAAGAAGGGTAATACGTGATGGATGGGGTACCACGTTAGGACTGCGAGGAAGACTGTATTTGTTGTTATTCTGCGCTATTTTCGTAAACAGTTTCTGTTAGGGAAAGAATTTCCATGCATACAAGCTGAGACATCAAGAAAGCGAGCATTAACTATTTCTGGGACACTATATAATTTTCGAGAGGTCGACTCGGTTCTTATTTTTTACATAGCCATGTGACATCATTATAAGAATGAGAACCTTGTTAGATGCACTTACAATGGTTTGTAGCTACGCGTGTGCACATCACGGCATTGAGTCAGTCACGCTGTTCAGTTAAGCATGGTTAGATGCATTTCGCATGTCACGCTAGGAACAATGCGCCCTGTGCCATTCAGTGACGTCAGTATCCCCAGGTATCACATCAGCAATGGTAAAACACACGTGCTGCCATGAGGTGACTCGCATATGGGACCCGTGTGAACGTGCGTTGAAGTTCTGTGACATTAGTATAACACTCGGAGAACTCTAACTAGATGCTCGAAAACAGAAGCAACTTTCACCTGCTCACTGTAGGCAGCAGTGATGTGAGACCAATAGCTTGCACTGGCTTGCATCTGGTGGTGGATCGCAGCGGCGTTGGCGCGCTCTGGAAATAGGTCTTCACTCCCATCTGGTCACGTCAGCAACGGTGCGTAGGTGAACACGTATTTTGAGAGGAATTTCTCAGGTACAAAGTATGAAAGGCATATTGCTGCCTCATGCTTGTCAGACCTGAATGGGCACCTGTGCGTGGTTTCTCATCTGAAGGCTGCGTCACGTCGTGGGGGCTGCCGCTAGCCTCCTATGCAGTCCAGCGGACAGGGGGCAACGGATGGTGCTTGCATGTGTTGATTGCGTGTCTGATGCATTATTTTGCGAGCAGGTCTGTAGACTGTGCTATGCACTATTTGGACAGTTTACTAGTTGATTTCACGTCTGCACATCTGGGTACTGCATTATTTAGGAGGAGTCTGCATGTCTGTACTGAAAATATTTCTGTAATTTAGGAGCTGTTTGCATGTCTGCAGAGCATTATTTAGGAGTAGTTTACAGGTCTGTGGGCTGTGATACCTAAACAATTTGTTCCAAAAGAAATAAAGTACATTCCTTCCTTACTCTCTCCAGTAGCCCAGCACAGGTTAAGTCATTTTCGCGCCATTTTCCCCTCCAGACTATCATCTTGGATTACATCACAGGAGGGATGACAGCCCCCTCTGGTGGCAGTACTGTGTATTAGGTCAGTTGGACTCTAGATCTCATGGTGGAGACACTGTCTGCAAAATAAAGACTTAAGTCTAGCACAGACAGAATCCTTTTCCCGCCATTTCCCCCACCTCGCACCGTCATGTCGGATTATGTCACAGAATAGATGACAGTGCTCTCTGGTGGTGGCAAAACACTGTTTCCCGCCATCTTGGATAATGGTACTTGCGTCAACAGCTGACATAACGGTAGCAATGTTGGATTTTGTCACAGATGAGAACACCCTCTGGTGGTGGTACTGTGTATTAGGTAAGTTGGAGTCTGGACCCCATGGCGACCACACTGTTTCCTGCCATTTCCCCCACCATCTTGGATTATATCACAGGACGGATAACAAAACCCTCTGGTGGTGGTACTGTGTACTAGGTCAGTTGGAGACCAGACCCCTTGGTGACCAAACTGGATGGTGGTAGCGCCTCTAATTGTTTAAATAAAATAGTGCATGCAAAATAATAAAGACTTATATCCAACACAGATCGAGTCCTATGCCCACCAAACCATAGGAGGAGGTTGCGATCGGGTAACTTAGGTTAGTGTAGGTGGCCCAAATGCCCTTTCTTGCCGCCATTTTCTTAGGTTAGTAGAGATAGCCCAGTTGACCTATCTTCCCGCCAAATTTCACACTTGGCGCCATTTCCTAGGATGAAGTGGCAATCGGATGACTTAGGTTAATGGAGGTGACCAAACTGCCATTTTCTTAGGTTAGCAGATTATCAGAGGTAACTGTGGTGTGATGCATTATCCTGTTTTAATTTGATCTTCCCACAATTTTTCTGGGGGAAGGAAGGGGAGGAGAGGTAGGTTAGTGGAGGTAGCCCAATTGACCTATCTTCCCACCAAGATTCAAACTTACCGCCATAATCCGCCATCATGGATGACGTCACAGCCGTCATGTTGGATGACCTCATCGCCTCCATCTTGGATAATGGTACTTTGTGCCAGAGCCCACCTTGCTCCAATACTTCTGAGTATTTACATATTTGGCAGGGTGTGGCCTCTCATGGTACTTTGAATGATCAAATATCAAATTGTTATTAGGAAATAGCACCCAAGTGAAATGACATAACGTAATTTGTTATTAATAAATAGACACAGACTGATCCTCTCCCTTTACTACTAAGGTCCAGAGTGAATCTCTCCCACTCAAGCCTTCCCAGTTATGAAAGATAATATGAGGGGGCTGATCTCATTGATCCAGAGGGAGGTGGAGAGTCTTCTGCCATTTAATTGTGACCCCATTGTCTAGGAGAGACATGTTGGCGCTTCCCACCAATTTTATGTCACGTAACTTGCCTGGAGGGATTCGTCTGGGTGACGTTGATCAATTCCTGGCCCTTTCCCGGGAGGACAGGACCTTGCCCAAGAGTGTAACCTGATACCAGATGTGATAAGAATGGAATGTTCTAGAACCGGTAATAATAACCTACTGCAGGCTATCGAGATCCTGCAACTTTTCTCAGTGCCTCTAAACTTATTTCAGTCACTGAAAGTGATGTGTTTCCTAATATTTACCTGCCCTTGTATTCACCCTTCATAACTACTTACAACTAGCGAAGGAACTTCGCCATTTTTTCCTCTACTGTCGTGAAACAAATGTTAGGATGAAGAGAGTTTAGAATTTAGAAGTTCTAAAGATGAATATAATAGCATTCAGTTGATTCTTTGCTCCATTTTTCATGTTATGCATCCACAGACATGGTATGTTTCATAGATTGTATCAAGATGGAGAATCATTGGTATATGGTCTGACCCAAAGTAGCCATTAGCAGAGAGAAATATTCGTCAGAAACTCAACGTTAAATTCCAATTTCATTTCAGCCACAGATATAATGGTGGGGAGGAGGGGGGGGGGCGGGACATGTAATAGGAGTCATAATTTCGCCACCCCCATGAGCAAAATTACTACTAATCACTGACCTAAAAAAGTTATTATGATTAAATTAAAACATTTTGTTCTTTATTTTCGTTACTATTAACATTCTAGGCATCTCTTCTGACGTACGTCACATGTGGAGATGATGGTATGTTATAAAGGAATGTGACGGGAGGGGGAACAGTAGGGGGAACAGTAAGAAGTAGAGCGCATATATAGTAAAAAGCTGCAACGTATCCCCCCCCCCCTTCTGCCCCCCAAACCGAACCCTGGATTCGCGCCTAACTCATTTCCATTACTATTGACTACAGCTTTCTCATAAATCCTCAGGTTCTGCCAATATTGTAGCTTGGGAACCAATTCTTGAGCATGTAGCCTGGTGCATAGTTCGTAGGCCTACAGTACATTGGAGGGACTGTCTGTATAATGCATGTAATAGTGTTGCTCTCTGTTTTTCTCACTGCACTGATTGAGGTGTACCCACCATAAGATGCTACCCCAAATACCGCACACAACTGTTGTTAGATTACTGTTGCACATTCAATATCGTGCCTTGCTGTGGGCGGTTTTCGTGACGCACTATTGCGTAAGAATCACGGTACACTTGCCAGGGTCGATTTAAAGAAACGTGAGGCCCATAGTACTGATCAGTGTATCTCCACTGTACAATCACATATAGGCTCTCTAACGCCTTTGCGCAATGCGTACTAATATTTTATTTCCACGTAGAACATGAAGATAACGTCTAATAAAATTTTGTTTTACTAATTTAAGTACAGGGTGACACACGGGAGACGGACGGTTTTGAACTGCGTAGAACTGAGGTGGGAGGTGGTCGTAGTGGGGATAGTTCTGATCCACACAAGACGCCATTTCATTTACTCAGTCACTATGGAGCAGTTGGACTTGCAACGTCTATTATAGTTTCGTGAAAAGTGGTGAGTCTATTATTGCTACGCAGCGATTGTTTCGTGCGCGGTTTAATGTCGGTCGACATGGAGCTGTTCCGAGCTGTAACACAATCCTCAGATGCGTGGAAAACTTCAGATCAACTTGAAACATACTGGGTAAGAAGCATCGTGACCCGAGATGCAGAGTAACGACACCAGAAAATGTTGAAAGGGTAAGTCAAGCGGAAGTCAGAAGCCCAGGATGGTCATCTAGACTTAATGCTAGTGAGTTACGAATCAATCGTGAATCGGTTAGACGAATTTTGCATAAAGAATTAAAATTCCATCTCTACAAAATGCTCAGTGTCCAACAACTTAAGGAAACTGATTTTGCTGTCCGAGAAGACTTCGCTTACAGAATGCAAGTGAGCCGTGCAGGATTAGTCGAGCGGTCTGAAGCGCTGCAGTCATGGACTGTATGGCTGGTCCCGGCGGAGTTTCGAGTCCTCCCTCGGGCATGGGTATGTGTGTTTGTCCTTAGGATAATTTAGGTTAAGTACTGTGTAAGTTTAGGAACTGATGACCTTAGCAGTTAAGTCCCATAAGATTTCACACACTTTTGAACATTTTTTTTTAATGCAAGTGTTTTTGGGATCGAATGAAAATGAAATTTTATTGATGAGCAATGAGGCTCATTTTCATTTAAACGGGACAGTGAACAGGCAAAACCTACGTTACTGGGCTCCAGAGCATCCACACCTTATCCACCAGCGTCCTCTACACTCAAAAAAAATAGCAGTTTGGTGTGCTCTTAGCTCTGTTGCCATTATTGGACCTTATTTTTTTTTTTTAAGAGAACGGGGCCACAGTTACCGTTAGTTCGGTTCGTTACATTCATATGCTTGAAACATTCTCGAAGCCAGAACTAAGAAGACGACGAATCCCTTTAAAATGCGTTTGGTTCCAGCAGGATGGGGCAACATCGCACACCGCAAACACTTCAATGACAGTTCTTAGACGCGTGTTTCCTGGCCGGATTATCTCACATTTTGGCTATGTTCCTTGGCCTCCCAGGTCTCCCGACTTGTCAGTATGTGACTTTTTTCTGTGGGGGTACCTTAAGAACTGTGTCTATAACGACAAACCACGAAATTTGGACGAGTTGAAGAATGCGATCATTCAAGAAATTGCTGCCATCCCTGCAGAGATTTTAGTCCGTGTGATGGAGGATTCTGAGAAGACACATGAGTCCTGCATTCGAAATGATGGACATCACCTTGACGACATTATTTTTCACAAATAACTTTGTTAACTAAAATGGCAAATAATGAGCTTTGATATTGTGTAAATAATAATGCATTAATTTTAAAGTTGGCTGAGTATTATTTCATTCAAAACCGTCCGTCTCCCGTGTGTCACCCTGTATTAGATTGACTTGTATGGATATTAAGGCTGTTGACCATAAAACTGAAATAAGAAGTCTGTGACGACTACATACATAGGCATTTTATTCACTGAAACTAGCCGAATGAACAGGGTGTTCTTACTCTTGCTTTTACAAAGTGGGAAGGGTAAGGTAATTTCTATTCCAACCCCTGGACGGAACAGAATGTCGTGACACGCGCTGTAGCACTCATAGCTTCACATGGATATGCCCACTCCATGCGCGTACTTGGCTACGGAGGCGGGTTCATTATACCTGATAATTCAGAAGTAATTGTGGAGAAACTAAACTGTTTTGTGTTTTTAAAAACACCCTGAGTGCGATTTTGAAAAAAAACATCGTTTAAAAACAGTCGTTATACAATTAGAAAAATATAATATTTTTGTTTCTCGCAGTCAGTCCGCCCCAATAGGTGAACGGTCAGCGCGTTGGATTGCCACGCTCGGGGGCCCGGGTTCGATTCCCTGTTGGGGAGGGAGATTTTCCCCCTTCAGGGACTGGGTGTTGTGCTGTCCTCATCATCACTTCATTGTCGACGCGCAAGTCGCCCAATGTGGCGTCGCACTCAGTAAGACTTGCGCTTGGCGGTCGAACTTCCCTTCTGGGAACTCCGAGCCACTGACGCCGTACCCTCATTTCCATTCGTCGCAGTCAGATGTAACAGGAAACTAGTAAACAGCAACAGAACGAACCTAAATAGGAACTTCTTCCGGCCTCTACCGATCACAACCACGGATTGTTACCGTACACTGATAATGAAATTTACGAATTTCACATCTTCTGCTTCCTTACGCTGACATGAGGCAAGAGATCTGCTGTTACTGCAAGATTCTAGTGGTGTTCGATGGAAGTCGTTACGTATCTTCGTAAATGTACGTATGCTCTTTTTTTAACTATTGAAAATGGTTCACATTTTCACGTATTTAGCAGAACACTGAGCGAACGCCAAAACTGTTGTTCGATCGTTTCTTGGGAGTGGTCTCCAGGCTTGAAATCGAATTTTGATAATCGCCAATATCTCTCAGAAATCTGATGCTTCTCGCAGCGTTATTGCGTTACGGTCAAAAGATTGCTCTTTTAATCACAGATTGACACCCATTATGCCACCCCCCGAGGCCTTTTCTTTTCGATTCTGAACGGCGGTGTGTCTGAAATGTTTTCCTCGGCCATGCATAAGAAAACTGCGTTATGTCAAAGCTGGTTGTCATGATGCTGATCTCAATCCTAAGAGAGACCACATTACCCGTGCTGAATGAATTAGTTTACTCAGTAGTTGTGGTGTGCTTACTGTAAGATCTTCAGTACACACACCATCAGATTATTTGACTTGTCGCTCTAACGAAGTAGGCGAGTGTCAGCAATATGTCTCGTGGTCTTATCGTGGCGTGTTTATCTTCTGCCGTTAGGTCGGACGATAGAAATGCCACTTGCACGCTTAGAGTAGCAGATTGACGGTGACCAACTTTGAACAGAACTTGATTAATTTTCACACACTTTTATTAAAATAATAACAAGCATAAAAATTACTTAACTTGGTTCTGGATGCTATTTACAATTGACAATCTGAAGTTCCTTTGGTATGGGTACGTTAATCTTATTCTCACATGTATCTCTGATACTTGACAAAAGTGTCTATACATTTATCTTCATGGCTATGTACAGAATATAGTAATCTTATTAGGCGCAGACTGAAACTTGACTATAGACTGGTACAGACAAATGCAGACTGGTACAGACTGGTGTAGACAAATGCAGACTGACTAATCGGAGGTCTGTACACTCGTTATAATACCTCGCGCGTTCATGTATCACTGGGCGAGTGTGATCCGCGAGGAGACAAGGTTCTACGTTAGCAACAATCTCATTGGCTGCGTTACATATTAACATGTGGATCGGCGGAAGCAGAATTTGGTCCGTCTCTATGACAGCGCCATCTCGTAGTGCGGAGACGGACGAGCGCTGCATCTTTGCTGTTGCGCTTAGCGGGGCGCGCTCTAGTGGGAAAGTTGTGTATGCGCTGACTACACGGAACTATGTACACAACAGTAGTGCTGTGTGAAAGAGAAAGGGCTGATTTGTGGATGTGAGGATGGCTTCTGCTTCGATCCAAAACAACGGGTGCTACTAAGTTTCTAGGTCTTTTTAGCGATTTTTCGGTCAAATGATTAAATCTTCGACCGAAGACAGCTTAACGCACAACCCCGTCATCCGTCATATCCGACCGACATCCTGACCAAGAAAAAGTCTAGTATCTACTATTGATTGTTGACCTGCTCAGAAGTAACATGCGCATATTTGGACGCGGAAGCCAGTACAAAAACAAGTGCATGCATGAGATAAGGGAATTATTTGGTGGTAAGATAGCGTCAAAAGATGACAAAGCTAAAATTCTTACATAAAAGTAACTTTTACTGTTTCATGATTTTTTTATAATCAGAGTTATTTCAGCGTTGCTAGACGTATCTTTATCGTTTTGGCCCATCCGGTAAGGATGTGAAGACGGAGGCGACGCCGAGATGTCCTGTTAGACGATTATATGCTTGAATCGATACATTTCTACATACTAGTATTGTCCGTGGTCGAAATTCGACCAATTGTGCACATACATATCAACAATCTACTGCAAAAATAATTTTTGTGACTGATGTAAAAGGCTGAAATCATCTCTAATTGAAAGGCGACAGCATACATATTGCAGTATAATAACCTTATTTCCAGGCTGTCTCACAGTGGACATATTTGGTGTATTACGGAACAAATTAGCATGTCATCCAGTGTCTCCATTACGAAATGATAATGGATATGCTAATGGACCCAGTGAGGAATCTAAAACCAAGATGGTTCTGACTGTATCAGTATTTAAAAAATCACGCCTTATTTCTTTCGAATAGTGGCTCATCACCAGCTGTGGTAAAAATAGCGGACACATCAGTTTGAACTGCATCATTTCACGCTGAAGGTCTAATTTTTTCTTAATGATAACAATCATATAAAATCCCTCTGTTTTCATTTTCCACCCTCGCACAACAATCTTTCATCGCAGTGAAAGATCGCACAAAAGGATTAGCGTGTTCTAATCCAATAGCGGTTTCATGCGTTTCATTGTTATCGGTAGTACACAATTGAGCTGATTGTTTATTCAGTCTATAGCGAACGGTAGTGTCGACATCACAAAAATATAATTGCGCGTAACATGGTAAACGACATGCGCAGAAGTCATTGGATCTGACCAATAATACAAAATGTGTTCTTGAAGTGCTGCACTTCACATAAAACTGTGACTGAATTTTGGCCTCAGAAGTGACTGCAGCAAGTGCTGCATTGTAGCTACGAATATTAATAATTCTAATTCTTTGATTTATCGTGGATTCTAGGATAATTTGAAGTGCGTCAATGATAAATTGCGTTGAAAAAGACATTTTCTGTTAACGCTGACAAGTTCACTTGTCCCTATCACAACACAGTGCCGCTCTGCCACATACAGTAACCTCTGACGCGAAACACGTTACATTACGAAATCTGCACCGTAAATTCATCAAACCGCGATTGTAACTGCCAAAATTATGTGCAATTACCTTCAGTGCATATTTAAATGTATCGACCAGTAAAGCAGCTAGTCACGTATTGGAGATTTTAATGCGTGATGGAGACGGTGTCGTCAGAGTTATGAAGATGAAAGCATCTACTTCCTTGTACCACTCTTAACGGCTACGTACACACATGATTTTTTTTCTTTGTGCACGTCTATGGTATAGTACTTTTCGAATTAAATAAGTTTCATTGGCCTCCTTGAATGGAAACGGAAATGCCGTGTGGTTAGGGCCTCCCGTCGGGTAGACCGTCCGCCTGGTGCAAGTCTTTCGAGTTGACGCCACTTCGGCGACTTCCATGTCGATGGGGATGAAATAATGATACGGACAACACAACGCCCAGTCCCTGAGCGGAGAAAATCTCCGACAAGTTGCATCTATGTTCATTGAATAACAAATGACGTTACGTGTGCAAGTGCGCAGATAATTCGCAACTGAATTTAGGTTTTGTAATTGTTACGATTCTCGTCGTCAGTTGTTATGATGACAGGTGGCCCATGCTAAATAGAAAAAAATGGTTCAAATGGCTCTGAGCACTATGGGACTCAACTGCTGAGGTCATTAGTCCCCTAGAACTTAGAACTAGTTAAACCTAACTAACCTAAGGACATCACAAACATCCATGCCCGAGGCAGGATTCGAACCTGCGACCGTAGCGGTCCTGCGGTTCCAGACTGCAGCGCCTTTAACCGCACGGCTACTTCGGCCGGCTGCTAAATAGAAACATATTTTGTACTTAAATTGTGTTACAGGCGTCTTCATATGATGCATACATATCCCTTAACTACTATCGACCGTCTCTCAGACCGCTGCTAATTTTTGTGTCGAGATATTTCTCACACCCCTGCAAAGCCAAATGGACTCTTCTTTGTACCTTCCTATTGGCTGTCAAGCTATACGTGTCAGCATTCTTGCATTGTTGCTGCTCTTTGTTTCGTAATTAGTAGCCTTGAGAGGCCTCACAGACGTACCATAGTGTTTGCGTGCCGCGTTTTTGTTGCATGCTACTATTTCTCCATGGCGGGGAAAGCTGGGCCTTATATGCAACGTGTGTTATGTGAGAAAGATGTGGGTGTTCAAGATCGCCCCGTTGAATCTTCGGATGAACTTTGATGACAGCGATAATGAGCCGGCTTTTGAGATATTTAGAGATCACGACACTAATTCAGAGTAGGAAGCTGAAAGTGATGAAGATGTGACAGCTGATGACGATGGAGCTTACTTCTTTGGTAAGGATAGATGTTTTCGATGGAGAAAAAAGCAGCCACCAGCTAACGTAAGAGCAAGGCAACACATCATCGTCTTGCAGCTTCCTGGACTCCGACAGATGGCGAAAAGTCTTGGAGAAAACCCTGCTGTTTTGGGGGTATGGAAACTGTTCTTTACACCAGACATTCTAGACGAAATCATTCGATGGACAAATCTGAAAATATCTGAGCTTAGAGCGCAGTATGATAACGATAGCTTATCCAATCTGCAAGATGTTGATGTCACTGAATTGAAGGCTCTAATTGGTATATTCGTGTATTCAGCCATTTTCAAGTCGGGGAACGAGTCTGCTTACAGCTTGTTTGCAACCGATGGAACAGGAGGAGATGTTTTCAGATGCACTGTTAGCAAAGAAAGATTTCTGTTTTTATTGTGTGCATTACGGGTTGACAATCCAGATGATCGGGAGGAAAGAAAGAAAATAGACAAATCAGCAGCAATTTCACAAATCCATTTGCGTTTCATCGAAAGCAGTCAACTTTGCTACTCTGTAGGTGCAACAGTGTGTGCCGATGAAATACTTGTTCCTTTTCGTGGAAGGTGTGGGCTTAGAATGTACATGCCAAACAAACCGGCAAAGAATGGCCTGAAAGTTCAGTATCTGACTCACGCTCGTACGAATTACTTGTACAATGCATACATTTATTCTGGAAAAGGCAGCGACGGTCACACCCTTCCCAACCATGGGAAAGGTCACAGTGTTCCCACACAGGCTGTTCTTCGATTGGTGAAACCCATCGAAAACACAAGGATAAATGTTACAGGTGACAACTGGTACTCATCAGCAGAACTAGTCAATGAACTTTCAAAAAACGGTCTCACATACGTTGGTACGCTGAAAAAGAACAAAAAGGAGATCCCACAGAACTTCTTACCTAATAAGAAACGTGGTGTGAATACATCTGGTTTCCTTCGTGCCCAAGAAGTCCAAAGATGCAGTACTGATCTCTTCTATGCACCATTCAGTAAACAATAATCCTGAATCAGGAAAACCTGAGATCATCCTATTTTATAACACAACAAAAGGTGGTGTGGACTGTCTCGACCAAAGGTGTGCAGCTTATTCGTCAAGTCACCGAACAAGAAGATGGCCTTTGGCCATTTTCTTCACATTAGTGGACGTTTTTTGCGGTTTAAATTGTTATGTGAAACATCAAGCTTATCCAGAGGCAGAAGTAATGACGAGATTGCGCTTGATGAAGACTCTAGCAAGAGACCTAGTTGAACCTCATATGAAGCGTAGAATTTCTATTGGACGCTTGCCACGAGAGTTGAGTCACACCATCAGAAGAATACTTCACTTACAAGATGAGCCTCAGACGCCGAAAGAAGAATTCGAAAGTCGAAAAACGTGTGCCTTTTGCCCTCTTCGTCTGAAGAGGAAAACGAGGTATCCATGTCAACAGTGTTGTGTTCCGATTTGTTTGGAGTGTTCTAGGAAGGTCTGCGTGAAGTGTGGAAATTGACAAGTACTTAGTTTTTACTTGTAATTTTAGAAGTAAAATGTGTCAAAGTTTCTCCATTCATAGACTTATGAACTGAAATATTCTCTCTACATTGCAATGATGAGTCGTAAACTGAAAGGTGACTTCGCACTCAATTGATCGAAAGTCAGGTTGGATTTTTCAAAAAACGGTTCAAATGGCTCTGAGCACTATGCGACTTAACTTCTGAGGTCATGAGTCGCCTAGAACTTAGAACTAATTAAACCTAACTAACCTAAGGACATCACACACATCCATGCCCGAGGCAGGATTCGAACCTGCGACCTGCGGTCGCTCGGCGCCAGACTGTAGCGCCTAGAACCGCACGGTCACTCCGGCCGGCTTTGGATTTTTCCCCTAGTTATATTGCCAGTTCGTAATATAATCCCACTAATGAAAATCTGTGTGTGAGTAGAGAGCTAACTATTTACTGATATTTTCGTAACTCATAAATAAAAATATACTCCAGATTTCGCTTTGTTTTAATTGTCGAAGTGTTTAAAATACTGCATTGTTTTTAAAAAAATTCTACAAAGGCCATCTCTAAGAAGTGTAATAAATGACAGGAAGTCAAGAAACTATATATATTCCGCAAAATTCTGCTTTAATATATAAAATATAAAAATGCGGTTGAGAGACCCCTCCATTGTAATTGTGTTCCTGTGAATGACCATAGTAGTCAAGGGATATAATTACAAACATATCTAGAGAGGCATTACTTATGCCATGCTTGACTAAGCGCCTTGTTAGAGGTTGCTTGCATCAGCTGAAGACTATGCTACATTCCTAGTTGACGTCCCGAGCAAGAGTGGACGAGAGCTCGCTAGATACTTGTCACAAGCCGCGGAGCGGCGCTAGTTTCGACTCGCGGGTCCAGCGATACCTATTACGGACCCCTGTCGATATCTGCAACCCCTAACAAGTATGGTATCGAAAGTTGGTACCACAGTAATAAGATCAATTTTCTTCTTTTGATTGCGGTGTAAAAGTCAGTAGGGTGAGTGGGGTTACTTGAAACAGCGGGGTGATTTAACACGATTTGCAGTTATCTTGTTTTTAATGTTGGCGTCATGATGTGTTTTGTATTGTAATTGTTGGTTTTGCTTGTGATTTGAACAATCAGACGATGAGCAGTAGTCCTAGCAAGAAATTTAAGTAAATGAATGAAGTTAGTGTCTTCTAGATATCGTTTGTGTTTTTGACTATTTTAGGCCTGAAAATATACCGTTGTAAACTTCTTTTCCACAAGCCAAACTATAAAATCCCTGGTAATTTTGACGAAAATATGAGCGTAGCCTAAGCGGTTGCTGATGACGTCACAATAATTCATTGTTGTCTCACCAGCTTTGTTTAAAGTTCTTTTTTTATAATTCCATGTCTAAGGTGGAGTAATTCTGAATAGCTATCAATATTTTATATTTATTGAAAAACAGTTGAGGCCAGCAATGATGATGCTGGTCAATGTTGCGTTGGTCACTCAGGAAAAAAGGTCAGAAAGTCTAATTTTTCAGAACTTTACAGTCTACTTGTGGATGATTTTACTCTAGTGTCCCGAAAATGCGATGGAGGCTCAAATAAGGATGAGGTTTGTTTCTCAATTTTTTTAAAAAAACCTTTGGAGACTAATGGCTCTCTTTAGTCTTCAACGGTATGAAACTGTTTAAAGGACCATAGCTGACACTGCATGTGAAAGATTTACTTAAGTATCGAATAGCTATATTCTTAGATTCCCCATAATTTCTTGTACAGTAATTAATAATTTCACAGCTAAATTATTTTTGTATGTTTTTAAAAACGTTTCTGACGTTTTTGGATATAGAGGAATGTTCTATACGAGTCGTCGTCTTTGACGAGTGACACAGGAAACATGCAACAAATGCCGTAAATAATATAGTGCCTATAACGTGGTAATTGGCGATTTATCAAACGGGCTAGGGTACAAATCAGTCTGTAACCACAACCAGGATTTCTTAGTATCGCATTCGTTGGCTTCGCCAACTCACAACCAAGTTGTCACTTTCCAGTCTAACCCGTGCCTCGGGCTAAACTAAAAATCAATGCGTCACCACATCTAGATATATTTTTTTTTGCTCTCAAATTCGTTGGCTTCGCCAACTATCAGCAAAACTGTCAATATATACGCGAAAAGGTGACGTGACAGCAGCTATTAACATTACATCACTGGCCGAAGCTGACGACTTGCATCTGTCGAACATTCCTCTTGTCCCCAGTTTTACCATGTAATCTAAATGTAATGTCGGAAACAAAAGTATTTCAGAAATCCGCTACTAAGGTGTACCTTGAAACACAAATATATTCCTTTTTTGTAGTAGTAGATATTGACCTATAATCTTATGACCTACTGGAAAAGTCACGTGTGAGCATGCCTCAGAGTTTGGAATATATTTTGTTGTGTTGCCATTCATTGGTGTGATGCAGGATGGCTTCAGATTTCGAAAGTGTTTCAAGTAACTCCAAAAGACGTTAGCTTTTTTCTACATATGGTTAAATACGGGCCGAACCTACGATATGTATGGAGAACACACACACTCAAGGATGTGTGAGGAATATCCTACCATCATCACTTTTGAAAAACAGAGCTGAAGACAGCTTAAGCTTCCCGGCAATTCACACCTTTGTTTTCTTTTTTTAAAAAAGTGGCACTTTCTACAGTCCCTTGATCGTGCTAGTAATCATATGCTGCCGGCCGCGGTGGCCGAGCGGTTCTGGGCGCTTCAGTCGCAGGTTCGAATCCTGCCTCGGGCATGGATGTGTGTGATGTCCTTAGGTTAGTTAGGTTTAAGTAGTTCTAAGTTCTAGGGGACTGGTGACCTCAGACGTTGTCCCATAGTGCTCAGAGCCATTTGAACCATTTTAATCATATGCTACAGCCTATTATGTATTTTATTTTTATGATGCAAGATATCAATATATGCATATTCTTCTCCGAGGAGTGGCGGTTCTGGTTCTGTGACCAGTAGCACGTGTTATTTCGATATATTACTTAGCCTGGAACCGCGCGACGGCTACGGTCGCAGGTTCGAATCCTGCCTCGGGTATGGATGTGTGTGATGTCCTTAGGATAGTTAGGTTTAAGTAGTTCTAGGGGACTGATGACCTCAAATGTTAAGTCCCATAGCGGTAAGAGCCATTTGAACCATTTATGTTACTTCTCTTATGCTTATCAATCGTAAATAATGAGGTGAAAAAACTTCCATCCAACATCGCTAGAACCTTGCAGTAACAGGTTAGAGTCAGTAGGCAGAGGGTGTGAAATCTGTGAATTCACCCTGCTTTTGATCGGTAGATGTCGAAATAGGTCTCTAAATTGGTGCCATCGCTGTTTACAGGTTTTCTGTTTATATCTGGTCGTGTAAAACAAAATATCACATTTTTCAAATTTTGTATTATTATCATTTTTAAAAGATTTTATTTTTTCAAAATCACGTTGTACATATAGCCTGTTTAATACAAAGTGTTTTTGAATACAAAAAACGTTTTAGTTTCTCCATGAATATTTCTGAACTTAAATACAACGAGAGCGAGTTCAGAGCGGGAATATCCGTGTGATGCTATTGCCACCCGAGTGGCAGTATTCACTGCCGCACACCAGCGTATCCGATTAGGTTAAACATTAAAAAACGCATGTAAACCTTACAGAAATGCTTTGAATTATGATTGACAACCATATAAAGGGTCACTAGCTGAAAAAGGAACGTATAGTGGAATCGCAGAAACAGCACTAAGAGAGCTAGAGTATCCCGAACCTTAAATCAAGAAATTCTTTTTACGAAATCGCAGTGCCTTTCTTGTCAAGAAGAACGATGTAATGTAGCTCCGGACATGCGTTAATGTCCGAAGGAACATAGCCACATTCTTTAACAATGCAGGCACTGCAGTATCGTTTATTATCACCCGATACCAGACAGCAAATTTCGATTAAAAATGTCCTCCCCTTGCGGGAACTACTTAATGTGTGTTCGAATACAGGTTGTGACGCTGGAACGACGCCATACAGAAGTCTGGCCCTGGCCGTGTGTCGTGCACTGATAGCAAATGTGATTAAGGCGACCGCTCACGTAAAACGGTAAATCCGGGTTGGAGTCCCGGTTTGGTCAAATTTTCATTGTCGTCATTCCTTTATGCAAATGGTTGTTCGTATTTGCAACTACGAATACATTTCGCGAATTCTTGCTGTTCTCCTGTTTCACTTAGCAACGTTAAAAAGTACCTATACCAACAAACAACTATTTAGGGCCATCTCTTTCAACAATCTCTGAGGACAATATTGTGGTGGAAGTTGGTAATAATGTCAATTAAACTTTTCAATTTGTAACGTGAAATAAGTGGTTTAAGGAACGAGAAATGGGCCCAGCGTAGTCTTCAAACCTACGAAAACACACACAGTTGTATACCAATGGCCCATTACTTTCATTTTCATACAGAGCTGAATCCAGAAATCTTTGCGAGAGCCGGGGACGCCTGAGCTCGTAGAACTTTTGTGTCACTTATTACTAAATTCTCTAGAGCAAACAAAAACAATAACGAGCAAACTTTCAAATTTCCAAAGTCTTAAAGTTATGTTGCAAAGATTTTTTTTTATATATAAGGATTGAAGATTAAGAAGAGAGAAGTGTGGTTATGGGGAGTAGGCTGCAGCCTCGTATCCCCCCCCCCCCCCGGATTCTCCCCTCTGTTCACATAATCTTGTGCAACATTACTGCTTTCTACTATCGGATAACTTACGATCCGACGAAAAACAGAGCAGTGAGGCTGCTGGAGTCTTGCCAGCGCGGGGTCCGTCATTAGTGTGTTAAATATGGTTTGTGTATGTTACGCAACAGAACGACCTGTTGACATGGAGAGCGATGGGAATTGTTTCCTCCAAAATAGGAACTTTCTCCAGAGTCGACGTAACGTATCACAGGTTCCTTGTGCTTTCCCCTCACGCTTTTATAGTACTGCCTGAACAGATTTATCGGTAGCGCGGGTGACCGAGCCCGGGTTCATCGTTCAACACGTTATTAATACATACTCTAATAGATGCACTACTCATATACATCTACGTTTACACTCTGCAAGCCACGCGATGCACAGTTTGAAATGTCATCGAAGAACCACATTTATTACTCCCTTCTCGCCTTAGTATATATATATATATATATATATATATATATATATATATATATATATCACTCTTCACTGTTGCTTTCAAATTGGCAGTGTATTGTCACGGACGGTCAATTGTAACCGGCATTAATGTTTATAAAGAAAAGCAAAGAACGGATTTATGTGCTGGTACTTGTCGGTTTTTAGAAGACTGATGACAAAGTTGATAGATTCGAATGTTTATCGCCGCTGAAGTGGAAACCTAAATATTACTTTTATTGGTTTTGTTACTTTAATTAGTGTTAAGGGTGCAATGTTGAAGTACAACAGAGCCACCTACAGTTCCGTTGGCTAAATGACTATGGCACTTCTCAGCGTTGACAGTCATTTGTGGTGTGTTGTAAAGTTTGAAGACTTGTTATTGAGCCAATGTGGCTTCCTGTGACTTGTGAATGCATGGATGTGGGTCCATTACAATTAAGATTTCTGTAAAATTATTGATTTGTCATTACATGTAGTTAATTGCAAATAATACCCTATCACATAATCTATTACAGTGAATACCATGCTCATAGGTACTGTCAAGAAGGACTCTTGAGGAATGTGGAACAAGCGAATGTATAAATTAACTAAAAGATATGGAAATCATAGAAAATTTGATCTACATGCCTACCGGTACTGTTTTAACAGTATCATTATGCTATTAATACTCAGGCCAGCTAAATTTAATCCAATCAATTAGAATGAAATAAACTACTCTAATGTTATAAGCTGAAACTGTGGTACAATGAAGCTGCTGGCGTAATATGGAATAACGTTATTCGTTAGAGAAGGTTCTCTGTTCGCGGCCGGGTATGAGCTTGGAATGAGAAATGAGTGTGTCACAAATACACCATCGGCCCTGTATTTTAGAAGAAGGGAAAACTTGAATTTAATACCGATATTTAATGGTACAGTTCGCCAGCGTCTGCCGGAAATTGTACAATCGGCTTGTGTTCGCTAAAAGTCAGTCACGGTTTCTTCTAGCGAAGGCAGATTGTTGCTCTTACAGTCCCAGAAATTTGCATTCGTACTTGGATATAGAACTATTGGGTCAGAGTTTATCAACGTGGAATATTATTCGCCTCCATTATATAACGAATGATACCAGCGTCTGCTACTGATTTAAATAGCTACAAGGCTAAAATTCTCTGTTGTAAACGCAGATTGCTCTCGCCCTGGAGTGAGACTAATTCCTTCTAACAAGTAAGAAATTATGTAGCAATAAGTTTCTTTTCTAATATTAGAGATTATACGTTGCGCACATACTTAACGACCGCCGATTGTGGTATTGCACGGTAGTCGCAAATCTTTTAGTTTGAATTATATTTTCCATGGATAATGTTTGAATGGTCCTCCGTTTTAGAAGATACCAAGTAGGATGTATTTCAAATGAATCAAGTGTTACTCTGAATACACATACAGCATTGAAGGATTTCTGTAAAAAAAAAAAAAAAAAAAAAAAAAAAAAAAAAAAAAAAAAAAAAAAAAAAACATATAGAAGACCAGAGTTGTTATATTTTGCCTAATATCACTCTATAATGTATGAAATAAACTCTGGGTAAATATCCTTTACATTACACAAAAATATGGCTACTATATAATATGAAAATTGCGCCGAGGGCTCAATGAAACACCAGTATAATTATTTACTGTACATAAAGGGCCTATTACTTAATCTAGAGGGGTATAAAACTAAGCAGTAAATAGCTACTTATTTATTCCACAGTAAAGTTGACTTTGCATGTAAATATAAATATTTTATAATCTGTTACTGTTGAGAAGGAATAATAATGACCCAATTAAAAAAAAAAAAAAACAGTAAAAAGGTGATCATATTCATCTTTAAAGTTGTATGGGCGAAAATAAAGTGACAAAAACAATTTTGTTACTTGCTCAATGATAGCTTATTCACTCAAAAGGATTCTTCTAACTTTAAAAACTACAATTTTCCTGCTTCATGAGCTCTTGTTCTATAGATGAATAATTTTTTAGGAAATTGTAGGAAGAAATAACAGCACAAATGTTAACATTTTTCATTATTTTGTATTAAGTAAGTAGTGAGTATGGCCCATCCAGGTATGTGTAAGTTGAGTCATGAAATATTAAGCTGTGCTATGCAAAATCTTTTACATACCGGTAACACACAGTTCTCCAGCTGTTCACAACAGGAAACTTTGTGGATGTAACACGTATTTGAGCACAAGAAAAGACCACAAATGTAAACACAATGCCACTAGCATCTTGGTGAATCCATCATTAATCACACTTCTAAACTTGATTTAGTTGCTTCTCTTGTTCAGGGCATAGCTAAAATAATTTGTTTGTGTGTTTGAAGGAATGTGAATTTTTGTTGAGGTTTAACTGCAAAGACACTCAGAGATTTTGTGGTAGGCCTATCTATTTTCTATACAATGAATTTTGATGTACTGTTGACACCAAAAATGAATTAACAGTTAATGTTTCTACTGTTCGTGAAAACTTTTGCTTCAACAGTTCAAGAGTTTTGTTTGATAAGAGTTTGGCTTTGGCCAATGACGTAATGTTAATGGCTGCTGTCACATCACCTTTCGGTGCATATATTCACAGTTTTGTTGTTAGTTGCTGAAGCCAACAAATGTGGAAAAAGAACTGTTTGCAGTGACACATTGATCTATAGCTTAGCTCACGGTATAAGTTAGGTTGACAGCTGACTGACTGGTTGTAAGTTGGTGAAGGCAGTTCTGATAGAAACAAAAAACCTAGTTGTGGTGATAGACAGATCTGTAGCTTTGCCCATTTTGTTATAGTCACCATATTGTTTCCAGCATTTGTTGCATGTTTCCTATGTTGCTGGTCAAAGCCAACGACTCATATCAAACGTTCCTCTAAATCCTGCTCCGTTTTCCATATGCTTCTCTTAGCAAGATTGTGCAGTGGTAGGACACTGGAATATTATTCACAAGGATGGCAATTCAGATCCCCATCTGCTATTCAGTTTTAAGTTTTCTGTACTTTCCCTAAATCAATTAGGGTGAATGTCAGAATAATAGTTACATAGTGGCTCTCCTTTCACCAAATTTGTAGTTGGCATATGTTATATAGCTATGTGACATTCATCATAAGACTTAAGTTATTGGTCATTTGTCTGTTATTTTTATATATATATATATATATATATATATATATATATATATAAAAATGGAAGGAAACATTCCACGTGGGAAAAATTATATATAAAAACAAAGATGAGGTGACTTACCGAACAAAAGCGCTGGCAGGTCGATAGACACACAAACAAACACAAACATACACACAAAATTCAAGCTTTCGCAACAAACTGTTGCCTCATCAGGAAAGAGGGAAGGAGAGGGGAAGATGAACGGAAGTGGGTTTCGTCTTCCCCTCTCGTTCCCTCTTTCCTGATGAGGCAACAGTTTGTTGCGAAAGCTTGAATTTTGTGTGTTTGTTTGTGTGTCTATCGACCTGCCAGCGCTTTTGTTCGGTAAGTCACCTCATCTTTGTTTTTTTAAATATATATATATATATATATATATTATATATATATATATATATATAATATTAAATTTATATTTATTTACAAAGGAAAGTGTGTTAAATAGACCTTGGGCAACACCGCAGGACAGTCTTGGAGCACAATCTTAATTTCTCCTTCACTAATTAATAACCAGGTTGTCACCTTCTAATGTAGCATAGATCTCAGTCTTTGGTATAGATCAGTCATGAGTCTGTCACCACAGCCACGATTTAGAGGGGTGACTGTCTTACTGGGACCAAGGTTGAGCATGGTTCCCTTGGAACAGCACAGCCATTTTCCTTCACCATCTTCTCTCAACCACAGCTTGCACTTTGTCTGTAGTGGCAACATCATTGACAGGGCATTTAACTCATCTTCCTCCTTTCCTTCAAATTTCTTCAGATATTAATTTAAATGGGCCTATTTTTGGTTGTGGTATAACATAATTCCAAATTCAGTAGCCTCTGATTCTAAGAGGGGACAATAACAATTGAGAAGTTCTCCTAACCTTAATGAAGAACTATTCAGCGAGGGGAAAAAAAGAAAGCTATACAATTATCTAAGAAGTTAATTTAGTGCAAAAATAATTTCTTATGCTTTATATAGGTTGCACATGTTTGCAGGGAGCTATCTGTCATTGGTGAATAGGAAAATCTTGTGCAGCCAAAACCATTTGGTATTTTTATTTCACGATGGCCAATCTCAACAGGGTCTTGCTGTCTTCATCAGCTCTTCAGAATTTGTTGTTAAGATGCACACATGCCACCAGTACAGTGAGTGAAAAGTGTTGTGATTGTATTAGTGGCATACGTGCATGTTAATATGAAGTTCCACAGATCTGCTGATGACAGTAAGGTTATGTCGAAACCGGTCATTGTGAAATAAAATAAAAATACCAAGCGATCTTGGCTGCAGAAGATTTTCTTATCCATCTTTTTTAATGTGCTGACATTATAATCGAAACTTTTTTTCTGTTGGACAAGTAATATTGACCTTATATATATTAAATACCAGATAATGCCACACTAATACTGAAAGCTTATGGGTAGAATGACAGCAAAAAAGAGTTTATCATTGTCAAGAATGTAAATAACTCTTTAAAATAAATTAAACCATTCTTTTTATTCTCATCATTATCTACCGAGCAGGGAAAAATAAAGCTGCCTCAGAAAATATTTATAAGACTGTCAAGGAAATGACTTTGACCAATAACAAAAATTCTGGAAACCATCATTTTGACGCACCAGTCTGTTACTGTCACATGACTGCACATCTCCCACATCCTCTGTCTCAAGTACTGCGCTGTGTCATTATGTTTCAGTGAATGAGAGACTAGTTGAATACAACACAAAAAAGCACATTCATTATCAAGTGTTATGCAGAGCACAACTCTTGGGAAATGTATGTGGAACTGGTTGTATAAGGTGTAAACACTAGAAGTGTTTTGATACACTATGCAGTGCAAAATGTGGTGGAAAAATGGCACGAAAAGGGCTCTGTAATGAATAAAAACAATGGTGCTTATTAACAAGGGTCAGTCCTGCACCAGTCATGTTAAAAAAAATTTCTGGGCCAGTTTTGTTGTGCCCATCCTGTTCTTTATGCTCTGTAAACCACTGTGAAGTGTGTGTGGCAGAGGGTACCTTCCATTGTAAAGAAAATGTAGATTGCAACTTAGCTTAAAGATGACATGTTAAGTTGTAGACAGGCACAATTAAGACACACTTGCACATTGGCTTTCAGCCACAGCCTTCATCAGAAAAAGAAAGAGAAACACGCACACATTCATTCACAAAAGCAAGCACACCCCACGCACATGTGACCGTCATCTCTGGCAGCTCGGACCCGAATGCAGCTGTCTCGTATAATGGAAGCAGCAATTTGGAGGGGGCAGGGAAGGGTAAGGGATAGCAGTGTACATGTGTGGGGACAGAACAGTGCTGTCCAGTAGAGTATGCAGGGACTAGACTGCCAAGAGGTTGAGCATCAGGAGGTTGTGGGGCAAGGAGATGGGGAAAGGGAGGGTGAACAGAATGAAAAAGTAGAGGAATGAGGAAAGGTGGGAGAGTGCATTGGCAGATGGTGGGACACAAAAAGGGGTGGGAATTAAGAATGAGGAGGAGGTAATAGGACAGAAGGTGTGTAAACTGTTAGGTGGAGGGTGTTGGGAACAATATGTTTCTGTACGTAGAGGGTGGAATGATTTTGGGAGTGGAGAATGTGTTGTAAGGTTATCCATTATCTGATCCCAGCCTCAACCTACGGTAATGTCCTCTTCCCACACCCTTCACTTAATAGATTCCACCCATGCTGTCATAACACCTCCCTATTCTCATCTCCCACCCACTTTGTGTGCTCCCTCTGCCAACACTTCCATCATCTTTCCCAGCTCCTCTCCTTTTTTGCTCTGTTTTCCCACCCCAACCCCCTGCCCCATAGTCTCCCAACGCTTGACGCAACATTTGCTGGCAGTCTAGTTGCTGCATAGTCGACTGGACAGCACTGCTCTCTCCCCCCACCCATACACTGCTATCTCTTCCCCTTCCCCTTCCTTGCTCCCTCCAGATTGCTGCTTCCATTCCACATGACAGCTGCATTCTGGTCCAAGCTGTCAGTTTTTTTGTGAAGGCTGTGGCCAAAAGCTAATGTGCCTGTCTTAATTGTGCCTCTCTGCAACTTAACGTGTCATCTTTATGGTAAGTAGCAATCTATCTTTTTCTTTCAGTGTTGATATTCCAATGTGGAGTTTCCATTGTTTGATTGTACTTTCCATTGTACCTCTTCTTAGGGCTCTTTCCATTCTGCTCAAGCCAAAAGAATGATTGCTTCAATGCCTGTATGCACACTGTAATTAGTCTAACCGTGCCTCTGCGGTCTCTACAGGAGCAATATGTGGAGGATTGTCCCTAGCTTAATAAAGCATGCAGGTTTCACTTACAATAAATTGCCTTACTGTCTCTTAAATTATGTGCATTGTAGTGAATAATTAACTTTACACAGAAATTAACCCACAATCTACATTTCCTTCTCTGTGTAAACTCTTATTCAGTCAGCTATTGTAAGGAGTCTTTCATGGATCACTGACAGTGTGTTCCAGATTTTAGTGATTTTGTTTTTCTTTGTGATATATGTGCCATTCAAATAATTGCAAATTTTAACATTTACAGATGGCAACCAAATGGGGAATTGCCAGTGCTGGCAAAATCAGTCATGATTTTGTTACTGCACTGAGCACTCTACCACAGGAAGAGCATAGAGTAGTGGCTGTTGCTGCTAGGGAGCTGAAGAGAGCTCAAGATTTTGCAAAGCACCATTCTATTCCAACTGCATATGGTTCATACGAAGAACTTGCGAAAGATCCCAATATTGGTAAGTGAAATTATCATTACAGGGGTTTCTCTTACACTGCAGTAAAGAACTGCTTAAGAAATGTATCTGTATTTCATTGTATTACTGCCACAATCATTCAGACTAATTTACTTGTGAATCCTGATATTTATGTAATTAAAAATAGATGAATTTTTATGTACAGGTATAGCTATGTCTCCCACTATTTTCTCCCTTCAGTGTTAAATACTTGTTGGTTACTTTTAAATTAAGGAACATCCTTAGTGTGCATGCATGTCACTGTTAAAAATCTTGTCACAGCGTTTTACTGCATGTACCTCTTCAGGTTGAAAGAATGTCTTTTTGGGTAAATTTCATCAAATCGTCATGTGATGAAATCGCCCAGATTTAAATAAAAGGATAATAATAATACATTTGGAATATCCGACTGGTTGGAGAGTAACTATTACAAACAAAATCAGGTGATACTGGGCTACTGTGTTAAATGTTTTGCCTATGTACTTATCCATTCCTCAACAATGTTTACATAGTTCTTTCTGTGAAAGACAGATCACTAATAAATTACGAAACAAAATTGCTACTCAGTACTTACCTTCTGAAGGCAAAATGTTTAGTATAGCCAGTAGACACACACAAAATACACACACGTAACAGTGATAGCAAGATCCTAACTTTTAGAATTATTATTTCCATCTTTGGGGAGGGCAGAGGGTTAAGTTGGGGAAGGTTGAAAGGGAAGGGCAGGTCACTCAGACATCAGGGTGAGAGGGATACACCTGTAGTGAGGCAGGAGGAAAGGAAAAGAACGGAAGAGCTAGGTATCGGATTGATAATTGAATGAATGGTAGAAGACAAACAGTAAATCAGTAAGCAGATGTGAACAGAGAAAGGAAACATTGAGAAGGAATTGGAACAGATGAATAAATGGTAACAATAGAAGAGACTAATGTGAACCATGTTCTAAACTTTCACCCTGCATCAACAGAAAGTTGTTGCAATTGGAGATCCAAATGACTTGATCGCTGATATAGAAAAATAAATCTATATCATGTACTATAACGTGTTTCACAAAAGAGTACTCTCTGCTGTCAGAGTAGTTGAAACTAGAATCAGAAGCAGGTCTATGACAACTGAGTGTAGAAGTTACAGAGGGCCTGAGTGTGCCAGCTGTCTCATTGTGTCACAAGCGATCCTGAGAGCAAAATGTTTGTAAGAGTGGTGCTAAAATCTACTGAAATAGCAGCCTGTGAATAATTTTATCATCTGTTGCAATGATGACTGGATATTCTTTTCTCAACAAACTAAACTGATGTACTACATAAAATGGGAACAAATTAGATGACGTGAGCAGGAACATCCATACCCAAAGTTGGCCTTCATATTTTGTCTTGGAAATATTGTCCAATAAATAAATTGAAAATATCTTCATTCTCCCGGTTCTACCCAAGACCTGTTTTTCTTCAGTGCAAGGAATGAAAACTACACTGAGCAACAGAATTAAAGGATCATATTTTCAAAACCCCATAATTCCCACCCATTGCAGTGCTTAAGTTTGAAATTTGGCTCAGAGGAGCGTACAACTATCTCCTGTAATGATGCAAAGGCTTGGCAACCTCCCGATGTCAGCTTCAGTTTCAGCAATGCTTCAAACCACAAGGTGTTCCAAAAGAAAGGCCACAGCTCAGAAGTTCATGTGGTGTGTAAGGTAGCTTAACGAATAACAGGTTACTACAAAATTTTGCCACAATTCTGCCCAATGCCACTGTGAATATGTCGCATGACCGGAAGGTCATTACACCCCCTCTTACCCACATTTCATCATTTCTTTTGACGCCTCTGCAACAGAGATCAGAACTGCCATGCCTAACATTGAAGTCATGTGATTTTCTTTTGAGTGACCGAGGAAAAGCTTCCAGACACAACACTGCTCAGAATCTGTACAAAAATGCTGCAGGCGGTGGCATAAATGGCATTAATGAAACATTTCACAGTCGAAAATGACAGTTATCAGTGTGATGAGCAATAGGAAGATATTCTTCAAAACCTTTGACACTGCTGACACCTTCAGGCATTTCAAACTTTCTGTACACACGTTTTGGGGCTGTGTCCCCATTGAATGTTATCTCACTCATTTGCAGCATAGCGTTCTGCAGTTTTTGCCCTCGTGTAGAGACTGGAACCACTTTGGACCATTCAGAACAATTTATTGTAATTTGAACATGACCTGAAGAAGTGAAAGGTGCCTACGTAGGGTGCTTATACTTCCTCAATGCTCCTATTTTGTGTCCTCCTGTAGCATGATCACAGGGAGATGCAACATGGAAACATGCATGAATAAAATTGCAAAGGTTCCTCCAAGACCTCCCCATTCACCAAAACCCTCGGTGGAACCTGCCCGTCTTTATTGTGAATTTTAAAGATGTACCTGTGCAGACAGAATCTGTGATGAGATTCTCAGGCTCCTGCAGATGGGTTACACTGCTGGCCTTTCACCACTAAACTGTTGCTCTTGCACCTGATAGTAGGCCACCTGGAATCGGAATATGTCAAAGGAAGGTTGCCAGTCAGCAAGTGCCTTGGACTTTGTCGTTGGTTCTGACTGTGCAGGTACATTTTTAAAATTCACAATGAAGGTGAGCGGGTGCCTCTGAGGGTTTTGCCAAACTGATGGGTCCCAGAGGGACCCTTCGCCATTTTATTTATGCATGTGTCACTGTGCATCCGCTGTGATCATGCCATAGGACAACACAAAATAGAAGTGCTGAGAAAGCAGAAACAGCTTTAACAGCTTCAGATCACTTTCAAATTTCATCAAACAGCTTTGAACAGTCCCCAGTGGTTCCAAGGTGTACACAAGAGCAAAAATTTGGATCGTGCTGCGCTCCAGATGGGCGTAATAAAGTTTGATGAGCGTCCAGGCCCACAATGTCCATGGAGAGGAATTGAAACATTAAAGGATGTCAGCAGTTTCAGAAGTTGTGAAGAACATCTTCCAGTTGCTCAACGCACTGAAAACTGTCATTTTCGACCGTGAAACGTATGGGACACAACGCCCCAGGGAAAGGTGTGGTTCCAGTGGTGTCATTTACGCAACCCTCTGCGGCCTTTCCGCACCTGTTCAGAGCGGCAATACATCAGGAATATTTTCCTGGCCACTGATAAGAAAACCATGTGATTTCAATGCCAGGCATCGCAATTCTGATCTTGATCACAGAGGCATCAAGAGGAAGGGTGAAATGTGGGTAAGAGGAGGTGTGACAACCTACTGACTGTGTGACACATCCACAGAGACAGTGGGCAGAATTGTGATGAAATTTGGTGCCAATTAATCCGCCTTACAGGTCACAGAACATCTGAGCTGTGGCCTTTCTTTCATATGTCAACACCTTGCTGTTTCAAACACTGTCAAGCCCGAGGGTGATGTTGCAGCGTGCCATGCTCTTGCCCATTGCAAGGGAAGGTTATACATACTGTTGACCCACTTTTCAAACTTTAGCAAAGGGAAATATGATCCTTTAATTCTGTTGCGCAGCATATTTAAAAAAAAAAAAAAAAAAAAAAAAAAAAAATCTTGGCATTCTGAGTAATATAAGGAACTAAAAAGTCTGTGAAAAAGTCATGTTAAACAATGAAGTCCAGGACGAGATAATAATAATAAGCAAAGAATAGATTGCTACTCAGCACGTAAAGGAGACATTGAGGCCCCAGTAGCCGGAAACAGTGTTTGTGTTTGTGCTTGCGCGTGCGTGTTTTTTCCTATTTCACAAGGAGGACTCTTTTGTCCGAAAGCTTAAATGCTTAAAAGTCTTTCCATTGTGTCTGCAGCTCAACCACTTCTCTATGTGGTAAGTAACAGTCTATTCTTTTTATAAAATGTCACCTGAGAATTTTATGAAAAATTGAAGTGCAATAAAAATGTGATACACTGCAGATTTGGATATAACGCATCCTAAAAATAATAGATTTGTTACTGCCGAACAACAACAGATTCAAATGAGGAAATGAAAATATTCTTGAAATCTCTAAATTTGAACACTGTAGGGCAGGTGTAGCGAAACATCAGTCTGGCCCCTGTTAAGAATTGCTGGGCCAAATGTTGAGTTCATGAAAATGCTGCAATGAGTGTAATGACAGCAAAGATATCCAGTCTGCTTATGATGTTCTCCAGTGCAACATTGATCTACAAGACCAAAACGACTGGACACTCATCGTCAACTAGGAACCAAAATTAGAGATGATAGGTGACAAAGTCATTATTTCTGCTGTATGAAATGAGTGGTAAAGCAGATGATGGTGTCATGTATTTTGCAGTAATTGTTGTGTAACATAGTATTTTATTTGTAATTTCTATAGTGTTATTGTTGGTAATCAACTGAGGGATGTTTATCTAGTTTCTGTATTTGGTAAGTTTTTAGATGTTTTATGTGTAATGTTCTTTCAATTTAAATACTGTACAATATATATAGTACAGTATAATGTTGTGTTATGTGCTTTTCCAAATTTTCCATGCATAGTCAGTCATTCCATAGTTCTCTCTCTATTTACATGGATATAAGGAGGGTAAAATATGTCCCCTGACAACTGTGTTACTTCATATTGGAATGCAAATGGCCAAAAGCTTACTTGGATGAAATGTTACTTCAGACTTCAATTGTATGGGAGTGCAAATGGTGAGAAGCTCATCTGGGTGAAACGTGGATTAATGCTTATTAAACAGAGATAAATACCAAAGCATTACTGTTGAGGAGAGGGAAAGATTGGGGTGCAGCCAATATACCAAATGATACAAAAAGGAAAAAAGAAGAACAGAATTCAATTATTTGTTACAGAAAAACTATAAAAGATAAAACACATTACACATATCACAGGATAAAGAAAGATTCAAAGTTTTGACACAGCTGCACTGTTGTTTGCTTTTAGCAACATGGTGACTAAACGACAAAAGAAACCATTTTGTTATATTAGAATTTGCATGAAGTCAATCCATTATTCAAGTGCAACAAGCATTCTGTCATTGATTCAGAAAGAAGCCAACTCTGTCAAGCAGATTTATGACTGGCATTGAAAATTCTTGGAAGTTGGTAGCATATACAAAGGCAAGAGCACTGGTTGGCCATGCACGACTGACGAAAATGTCAAGCATATCTGAGATGCATTCACATGGAGCCCTCGGGTGTCTGCAAGCTGGGCAAGCCCAAGTACTTTAACTTCCTCACACAACAGTGTGGCATTTCTGAAAGGACATCTGCATATGAAGCCTTGCAAGTTACTGTTATTGTAGCAGTTGCGTCCCAGTGACCATAACAGAAGGTACAAATTTTGCATTTAGGTTCTCCAGGGTATGCCAGAGGACGCTTTCTTTGGACGACTCATCTTTTTGGACAAGTCAATATTTCATCTATTAGGTAAAGTAAATTGTCACAATGTAAGAATTTGGGGGACACAAAATTCTGGCATCGTCGTCGAACATGAGAGATTCACTGAACCTGAATGTGTTTTGTACCTTTTCTATTCACAAAGTTTATAGACCTTTCTTTTTGCCAGAGGAAGCTGACAGGAATGTCATGTTGCCCAATTGGTTGCTTTCTGAATGTCACGAACATTCCAATGATTCCATTTTTATGCATGATGGCACCATGTCTCGCTTTCACCTTGAGATACGGTGTTATCTGAACACCACCATTCCAAAACTTTAGATTGGAGGAGGTTGACAACAAGATCTCGTTAATTGCTTGTGGCCACCCAAGTCACAAGCCCTCACACTTTGTAGATTTTTTTCTGAGGGGGGGGGGGGGGGGGGCAGGGTAGGTACAAGGGTACATAAGACAGTCTTTGTACCACCAATTTCAACTACACATAAGAGCTGACAAGGGGACCGTATGAAGTTACCCTCACTGATTTGATTCATATTGACAGGATGTGCAGGGCATGACTAGGACTGCAACATGTACACACAGGAAGATACAAGTCTCAGCCATGTTCGAGAAAACAAAGTTTGAAAAATTTAAGTTTCTTTACGTATTCTTTATGGTCACTAGTACTCAATAAGTCCGAAGTGGATGGAATATTCCTGCCTGCACTTTTTTTGACTGTGCAAACTGTCATTATTCAATGATTCGTTTATTATTTTCAGAATCTTTATCCTGAGAAAAAATGTTCATAATGAGATTGGAAAAAAATTGAATGTACAAGAACTTTCAATCAAGTAGTGTAGTCATTTTATTTGTATTATTTTATTTATGTGTGGGCCAAGTTTAAAGTGTGACCAATGGAGCACTGTACAAATCAGGATGGTGCTGATCATCGAAACATGAGAAACAATAATTATTGCAGTGTACAGCACTTCTAATGAACACTGAATCTTTGCATGTGTGTTGTTTTTTCAGTTTGTCTATTGCAAAATAAACTTGAGTTACTCATACAATGTAGGCTTTCATGGACAGCATCTTCTTCAGTTAAAACTTCCAGGCTGAGAGGCCGAGGTCAATGTATAAAACTGCTTCCTGACTTTTGTCTCCAACTTCAGAAAGACTTCTTCTGAGGTAAAACAGCTGCCTCCACTAAGCTTAATGGGCTTCGCATTTATAAAAGGCACCACCATATGTCACATGACACTGACAGTGTGAGTCTCTGTGGATAGCGTTGCTATTAAAAATAATATATTGTCATTCTGTCGGCACAAAGTCAACATCCATATTTTGTCCAACTTCAAACCGTCTTCTTTTCTGTTAAAATTATTATGTTGTTTATAAATTTCTATTGCCTTTCGAAACATGCACGCATGATAATGTATATAATTTCGTGGTTCCCATCTCAAAAAACATGTTCTGTTACGGGATATTTTTCGATATGCCCCAGATGAAAGTTCTTTTTGTGTTCGCCTATGCATTTATTGACACTTCTTTTCATAGTTCCAGTATACAATTGTCTGCAATTGCACGGTATTTTATACAGGGTGATTCAAAAAGAATACCACAACTTTAAAAATGTGTATTTAATGAAAGAAACAATATAACCTTCTGTTATACATCGTTACAAAGAGTATTTATAAAGGTTTTTTTTTTCACTCAAAAACAAGTTCAGAGATGTTCAATATGGCCCCCTCCAGACACTCGAGCAATATCAACCCGATACTCCAACTCGTTCCACACTCTCTGTAGCATATCAGGTGTAACAGTTTGGATAGCTGCTGTTATTTCTCGTTTCAAATCATCAATGGTGGCTGGGAGAGGTGGCTGAAACACCATATCCTTAACATACCCCCATAAGAAAAAATCGCAGGGGGTAAGATCAGGGCTTCTTGGAGGCCAGTGATGAAGTGCTCTGTCACGGGCTGCCTGGCGGCCGATCCATCGCCTCAAGTAGTTGACGTTCAGGTAGTTACGGACAGATAAGTGCCAATGTGGTGGCGCTCCATCCTGCCGAAATATGAATTGTTGTGCTTCTTGTTCGAGCTGAGGGAACAGCCAATTCTCTAACATCTCCAGATACTGTAGTCCAGTCACAGTAGCACCTTCGAAGAAAAAGGGACCAAAAACTTTATTGGCTGAAATGGCACAGAAAACGTTCACCTTAGGCGAGTCACGTTCATACTGAGTTGTTTCCCGCGGATTCTCAGTGCCCCATATACAGACATTGTGACGGTTGACTTTCCCGTTAGTGTGGAAAGTTGCTTCATCACTAAACACAATCTTTGAAATGAAAGATTCATCTGTTTCCATTTGAGCAAGGATAAAATCACAGAAATAGATTCGTTTAATCTTATCAGCTGCAGACAGTGCTTTAACCAATTTCAGACGATAAGGTTTCATAACTAACCTTTTTGTAGGACTCTCCATACAGTTGATTGTGGAATTTGCATCTCTCTGCTAGCTCTGCGAGTCGATTTTCCTGGGCTGCGAATATATGCTTGCTGGATGCGTGCTACATTTTCATCACTCGTTCTCGGCCGTCCAGAACTTTTCCCTTTGCACAAACACCCATTCTCTGTAAACTGTTTATACCAACGTTTAATACACCACCTATCAGGAGGTTTAACACCATACTTCGTTCGAAATGCACGCTGAACAACTGTCATCGATTCACTTCTGCCGTACTCAATAACACGAAAAGCTTTCTGTTGAGCGGTCGCCATCTTAGCATCAACTGACGCTGACGCCTAGTCAACAGCACCTCAAGCGAAGAAATGTACAACTAAATGAATCTTTATAGCTCCCTTAATTCGCCGACAGATAGTGCTTAGCTCTGCCTTTTGTTCGTTGCAGAGTTTTAAATTCCTAAAGTTGTGGTATTCTTTTTGAATCACCCTGTATATCCCAGGTATTGCTAGGGGTTGTCATGCATCTTCTGTCGTTCTTAAATATCCATTAATCTTCTTGGTATTCTAAAGGTTATTTTGACACCACATTTGACCGAAACTTTCCCTATGCAATCCATAATTTTATTAATGAACAGGCGAAAAACTTTTCCAGGTGGCAGCCCTTATTGCTCAGTACTTCTGGCTTCCTATCTTCTTTGATGGACTGCTCGATCAATCTCCTTACTAGCATACCCATATTTCTTGAAGGCTGACAATAAGTGATTTAATTTATCTTGCAAATATGGCTCACAGATTTTGTTGGCTCTATCCACCGATGTTTTAATGACAACTCGTTTTTGTCTAGGATGACGGTTTGATTCCTTGTGAATGTATCGATCAGTGTGTGTCCATTCTGTATAGCTTATGGCCCAGAGTTCCATCCACCTGTTTGATTACAGATACATCCAGAAAATTAACTTGACCATTGCTCTATTTCTCCATCTTAAACTGTATATTTGGGTTAATATCGTTAAGATGCATGAAGAAGACGCCCAGCTCCTCCTCATCATGAATCCATAATACAAATGTATTGTCCACATAGCAGTATGCCACTTAGCCGGTCTTTTACTGGTTATCTGCAGTGCCTGCTGTTCAAAGAACTTCATAAATAACTGGGCAACAGCTGCACTAAGAGGGCTATCCATAGCCACCCCATTAATTTGTCCTTAAAATTCATTGTTGTACTGGAAATAAGTTATGGTAAAGCAGTTGGAAAAAATCTGCTATGTATGAAGTAGCCATGTTTACAGGAACCATAGTAAACTGGGATGCTACATCAAACCTGACAAGAATATTACTTGGGCTGACATTTTCCTTCAGTTTTTCAGTGAAATGCACAGTGTTTTTAATGTAATTGTCAATTCTACCAGTATACAGCTGCATCAAAGAGAGGAGATATCGAGCCACCTCGTGAGTGGAAGATACTGTGGCACTCACAGTTAGTCTGAGAGGAACCTTTGGCTTATGCACCTTTGGCAGTTCATACAGTCTGTGTGGATAAGCTTCCATTCTGCAGAGTTGTTTTTTATCATCTGATGAAAAAGAAGACTGTTTTACCAGTTGATTGGTGGTTCTCAAAACTTTCATTGTAAGATCCTTCCAGAGTTTTTTATAAGCAGTGGGATCCAAAAGGTCACTAATCTTCTTGTGGTAATCTTTGCTATTCATCAAAACTATGGCATTACCCTTGGCGCTGTAAGTACATTCATGCCCTTAGCCGAATTGACCTCCCTCACCACTTTCTTTTCCACTAGACACACATTACTGTTATGTGGCTTTGCTTTGCATAATATCCAGGCTGTCTCTGTCTTAATTTCACAGTGTGTTGTAGTGATAAGATGGATTCCTGCCTCCACATTTGTTATAATGTCCTCTGTGGGAACCTTTAGTGGCATTGCTGCAAAATTACTGTTGGGATTGTGGGAGGACAGCGTAGATTATCTTCAATCAGAAAGATTACCAACAATTAGTAATAAAATAATATTTATTAAGTATGAAGAAATACTAAACTTAAATGATACTTCTTCTTGTGAAATTCCGAGTGCATTTAGGCATTTTAAGTTATTACCAGACCTTTCAAATATTAAAGTCCTGTCACTGTGGCTCTGAGTGATGCCGAAGCAGAGTCCAAAGCTGGCCTATGGGGCCTAAGTCTTGGAGATGACTGACAGAAACTGCAAGTTGTAGACTTGGCAGTAACTGGAGACTGTACATGACTTGGCGTACTGGAGAGAACTGTCCCCCATAGCTCAGTGCTTTAGTATTTAATGAGATATTGACCAGTCACTAACCACACATGTGATACCCACAGGTTGGCAACTGCGGCCCCTGGTGGACCTCAGTGTAGTTTGTACTGCCAACCCATACAGTCACCACACTACAAATGTTTTGAGCTCAGCTTACCAATTGTGGTGCAATACTACCTGGAGTCGCAAGAACTGTCACTACAAGTACCTCCATTCCTCAGAACTGAACTTTCTTCTTCAGTTAATTCTCTCCCAGACAAGTTAATAACCATTCAAGAAGTCACAGCAACTGATGTTTCACGTCTGCCTTTCTGCAAGCCATCAAACTTATTCTTCTGCCTATTAGTTGACAGTTCTGCATTGAGTTCCACAGTCCTGAATGTTAGATCATCCACCTTGTTCTAGTCGCAACACTGCATTACACTGCTGATATACAGAATATGTAGATGGAGATACAACAGCATACTGCTAGTTGCCACCAGTTCTCATCGCATCTGGTGGATCTACTCCTATAGCATCACTAGTTTCCCCCTGCGGGTCCGGGGTAAGAATAGGCCCGAGGTATTCCTGCCTGTCGTAAGAGGCGACTAAAAGGAGTTTCAACCGTTTCGGCCTTCCATGTGATGGTCCCCCTTGGCATTTGACCTCCATTTTTCAAAATTCTACAAAAGTACGAGCCTTTTGGGGAAGGACACCTTACGTGGTGTACCACTGGTCCTAAGTGCACTAAGACCTTGGCACTCAGCATTGCACCGGCGTTGTAACCATACCCACTACTCCTCAAATTGGGCCTAAACACCTGATGGGTTGTACAAGTTACGCCCATAGTGCGTCCCCATCTGCACCAGCGATCATGATGGACTTTCCATGGCACCAGAAATCCAGCACGGTAGCCAGCCCGTTGTGGTGGGGTCGTCATGTACCCTCTAGGTTGTAGCCCCCTGACAACACAGGGATTGTACTGCTGATACCTGAGCTGCACCCTCCCCACGTCGGCCAAGGAGTAGATGCCCGTCTTCTTGGGGCATCAGGACTCCCGGAAACGGTCATCCTGCCAGGTGGCCCTTGCTGAGGCTGGGTGGCGCCCGTGGGGAGAGCCCCTGGTCGGAGTGGGTGGTATCGGGGCGGACGTTTCGCAGATGAAACGTCAACACGTATCAGGTCGCTCTGCGGCCGAGTCTTTCAAAAGAAAAGGTACCGTTTCTAGTTCTGGTTCTCCTGCCCTTTCCCCCTTGGCCACTCCCTGGGAGGAGGGTCAGGCCCGCCGGCTTGGGGCAAAGTACTTCCCCCACTATTTGGTCTGTTCTCGAACCGATGGGGGGACGTTCGCCACCTCCAAGCCCATGTTCTTTGTTCAGCACATTGAGGACATCTTCGGGGAAATCGAGGCTCTCAGCAAGAAGCGTTCAGGGTCCGTCCTTATCAAGACCACCTCCGCCACACAGTCGGCGGCGCTCCAGGTGTGCGACCGCCTAGGGGACATCCCAGTATCCATTGTCCCACATCTGGCACTAAATAGGATGCAGGGGGTTATTTTTCATCGGAACCTCCTGCTGCAATCTCATGAGGAGCTCAGGGCCAACCTGGAGCGCCGAGGCGTGCATTTCGTCCGGCGAGTCCTGCGCGGCCCCAAAGACCGTCGCATCGACACCGGGGCCTTTATCCTCACCTTCGAGGGGGACATTCTCCCGGAGAAGGTAAAGGTGATGTGCTACCGGTGCAACGTGCGACCTTACGTCCCGCCTCCTATGTGCTGCTTTCGGTGTTTGCGCTTTGGGCACATGTCGTCACGGTGTGAGGCTGAGCCCCTTTGTGGCGATTGTGGACGTCCTCTTAGTGAGGAACATACATGCACCCCACCACCTCGGTGCATTAATTGTCCTGGCATCCACTCGCCTAGATCCTCAGACTGCCCCGCATATCAGAAGGAGAAGAAGATACAAGAACTCAAAACTTTGGATCGGCTCTCTTATTCTGAGGCCAGGAAGAAGTATGACCGCCTCCATCCCGTGGCGTTGACCACTTCGTTTGCCTCAGTTGTGTCCACTCCTTCCACGGTATCCTCACCCCTATCCTGTCCCCCCTCCGCCTCCTCCGCCCATCAGGGGGCTCTGCCTCCGCCTCCCAAATCCCTCCCTTCCAAATCCTCCTCCCCCATGGCCCCCACCCCCTCTGCCCCAGGGGCCACCCTTCCTCCTCCTCCTCTCCCCCCGCCACCTGAGAAGCGATCCTCTTCTCAGGCGTCCATCGGGGAAATGTTCCGGACCCCAGCTTCCGAGGTCCGGCGTTCCAAAACAGATCCCGCGCGTGAGGACCTTCTTCGGGTCCAGCCCACCATCCCTGTGCCTCCTCGGCCTTCCAAGAAGGCCTCCAAGAAGAAGTCTCTATCCCCCTCTCCACCCCGGCGCGTTTCGTCTGACGCTCCATCCGTGAGTCGCTGCTCCCGGCCGTCCTCAGTTTCGCCGGGACGCTCTCTGCTGCCAGGCACTCAGCTGGCCTCTCGTCGGCAAATGCTGCTGCCCCTCCTACGCAACCCGGGAGAGCGGCCGCAGCTGGCGATGAGTCGATGAAACCGGATCCACCTCCCGCCGGTTGTAGCGTTGTTCCCTCGCAACCTGGCCCTCCGCGGTCGTCGAGGTGACCAGCTCTTCCCCCGTCTCGTTCCCCCAACTTTTTGACTAGCGATGGCCTTGTTACATTGGAACATAAGAGGTATTCGATCTAATCGGGAGGAATTACAACTGCTCCTCCGCCTGCACTGTCTGCTCGTCCTTGGTCTCCAGGAAACCAAGTTGCGCCCGACTGACCGTATTGCCTTTACCCACTATACCTCGGAGCGGTATGACCTCACCCCTGTGGACGGTATCCCAGCTCATGGTGGGGTCATGTTGCTCATTCGGGACGATGTCTATTACCATCCCATCCCATTGACCACCCCACTCCAAGCAATAGCTGTCCGTATTACTCTTTCTGCTTTCACTTTTTCAGTTTGTACCATCTACACTCCACCGTCATCTGCTGTTAGTCAGGCTGACATGATGCACCTGATTGTTCAGCTTCCCCCGCCGTTTTTATTGTTTGGCGACTTCAATGCCCATCATCCCCTTTGGGGCTCTCCTGCATCCTGTCAAAGAGGCTCACTCTTGGCGGATGTCTTCAACCGTCTCAATCTTGTCTGCCTCAATACCGGCGCCCCGACTTTCCTCTCGGACACTACTCATACCTACTCCCACTTGGACCTCTCGATCTGTTCTACCACTCTTGCCCCTCGGTTCGAGTGGTATGTCCTTTTTGACACCTATTCGAGTGACCACTTCCCCTGTGTCGTTCGTCTCCTGCACCACACCCCATCCCCACGTCCTTCGCGCGGGAACATACAGAAAGCTGACTGGGGACTTTACTCCTCCCTGGCGACCTTTCCGGACCACGATTTTCTCAGTTGTGACAGTCAGGTCGAATACCTCACGGCTGTTATCATCAATGCTGCCGAACGTTCCATTCCTCGTACTACCTCTTCTTCATGTTGTGTTTCCGTCCCCTGGTGGAACGAGGCTTGTAGGGACGCTATCCGTGCTCGACGACGTGCTTTACGCACCTTTCGCCGCCATCCTACATTGGCGAATTGTATTGAATACAAACGACTCCGAGCACAATGCCGTAGAGTCATCAAAGACAGCAAAAAAGCTTGTTGGGCCTCTTTCACCAGCTCCTTTAACAGTTTTACTCCCTCTTCCATCATTTGGGGTGGTCTGCGCCGGCTGTCAGGCATTAAGGCCCACTCCTCGGTACCTGGCCTGACCTCAGGTAATGAGGTCCTCGTTGATCCTGTGGCTGTCTCCAACGCCTTTGGCCGCTTTTTCGCGGAGGTTTCAAGCTCCGCCCATTACCACCCTGCCTTCCTTCCCAGGAAAGAGGCAGAAGAGGCTCGGCGACCTTCCTTCCACTCGCTGAATCTGGAAACTTATAATGCCCCCTTTACTATGCGGGAACTCGAACGTGCGCTTGCACTGTCCCGGTCCTCTGCTCCGGGGCCAGATGCCATTCACGTTCAGATGCTGGCACACCTTTCTCCGGCGGGCAAAAGCTTCCTTCTTCATACTTACAATCGCGTCTGGACCGAAGGTCAGGTCCCCATGCGTTGGCGTGACGCCGTCGTTGTTCCTATACCCAAACCCGGGAAGGATAGACACGTTCCTTCTAGTTACTGCCCCATTTCTCTTACAAGCTGTGTCTGTAAGGTGATGGAGCGCATGGTTAATGCTCGGCTAGTCTGGATTCTTGAATCTCGACGGCTACTTACTAATGTCCAATGCGGCTTTCGTCGCCGCCGCTCCGCTGTTGACCACCTTGTGACCTTGTCGACATTCATCATGAACAACTTTTTGCGAAGGCGCCAAACGGTAGCCGTGTTTTTCGACATGGAGAAGGCTTATGATACCTGTTGGAGAGGAGGTATCCTCCGCACTATGCACAGGTGGGGCCTACGCGGTCGCCTGCCCCTTTTTATTGATTCCTTTTTAACGGATCGAAAGTTTAGGGTACGTGTGGGTTCCGTATTGTCCGACGTCTTCCTCCAGGAGAATGGAGTGCCTCAGGGCTCCGTCTTGAGCGTAGCCCTTTTTGCCATCGCGATCAATCCAATTATGGATTGTATTCCACCTAATGTCTCTAATCAGGCTGTTCAGTATGCCCGCCGCCACCGCCATTCATCGTATGTACTCTGCTCTGACTCACTCAGTGCTCTTCAGAGCCTTGGAGCTCCCTATCCGGTCCATCCCTTGATTCAACGGATACAGCAGTCCCTCCATTCTTTCACTGATAACGGTTCTCCTGTCAGCTTTCTGTGGGTTCCCGGACATGTAGGAGTGCCTGGGAATGAGGCTGCGGATGCTGCAGCCAAGGCTGCAGTCCTCCTGCCTCGGCCAGCCTCCCATTGTGTCCCGTCATCTGACGTTCGTGGGGATGTATGTAAGAGGCTTGTGTCGTTGTGGTGGGATGCTTGGTCATCCCTCCAAGGAAACAAGCTCCGGGCAGTAAAACCGCTCCCAACTGCTTGGACAACCTCCTCCCGACCATCTCGGCGAGAGGAGGTCCTTCTGACCAGGTTGCAGATTGGGCATTGCCGGTTTAGCCACCGCTACCTGCTCTCCGGTGACCCAGCCCCGCAGTGCCCTTGTGGTCAGGCATTAACAGCGCGCCATGTTTTATTGTCGTGTCCCCGTTTTAGTCAATTTCGTGTTGTCCTGTCCCTGCCATCTACTTTACGAGATGTTTTAGCTGATGACGCTCGAGCAGGTGCTCGTATTCTGCGTTTTATAACTTTGACTGGCTTGTCCAAAGACATCTAACCTTTTTACTTATTTTATCTGCATCTTTGTCAGGTCCTTCTGGTTTCCCCCCATCCCCTTGAGTTTTACTAGATTCCATGTGCTCTAACAACAGTGACTGGGCGCTAATGACCTCAGTAGTTGAGCGCCCTTAAACCCCACCAAAAAAAAAAAAAAAAAAGCATCCCTAGTTCCATGCGGTTGTAAATACAGTTCACTTGTGCCAAGTGAAACATTCTCCTCACCTTCAGAAATTTCAGAACTGTTGCAGTTTTCTGGCAGCATAACAGGAAAATGAGGTATACAGTTGTTGAGCTTTTTTTCTTGTGCAGTCCCTCCAGCTGTAAACCCAAAATTGACATATCCACTCTGCAGAGGCTGTACTGAACATTGAGGGTTTGATGCATCTTATTAAATTTAACCACTGTTTAAAGCTATTTTTCCACACCAGGGATGCCAAGCGTAACAAATATTAGGGTCAATGGCAAAATGTAGTCTCACAGTGAACACAGATTTGACCTCCGTAAGCTACACAGTGGGTTACAGTAAATGAAACTTTCCACCTTAAAGGTGTGCCAGGATTATGAAACGTGGTGGATTTGAGCAAGAAATATCCACAATCACTTTCCATAGCACAGTTGGCAGCAACTTGCTTACCTAATATCTTCTAAATACAGCATCCTGCTTGGTTTCTTCTCCTTTGGTCACAAGCTCTAACACTTATGCCATAAACAGTGCATAATAATGTGACAAGTGCATAGGTTTAGATGCAAAGCATAATAAGAATTGTAACATGTTAGGATGCCAACTAATTTTGTTTTATTTCATTAATTGGAATATTAGTAAAATAATTTCTATAGCATGTCTGTCACTAATATTCATCACAAGACTCCCAGTCATTAATCATTATTTTCAGAGAACTGCAGATGTCACAAAAACGCTTCATACAATCTCAGAATCAACATGAGATTGCACAAATATGTTTTCCGGGGTAGCTTTAACAGTTAATTCTGTTTTTATACTGAGCTGCATTTCACACACCAGATCATGTGTTGCCACCTCAAAAACTGATTGTAGACTGCCTTGGATTAACATAACGTCGCACAAGTACACCATCCGAGGTAATTTTTTAACAAACTGTTCATGTTTTTACATGAGATCAGATTTTATACACAGATTCATGTATTACCTGCTCAGAAACCGATCATAGACCGTTAGTGAGCTATCTAAGCAGTAATTGGCCCAGTCTTTCCATGAATAAGCACTGACAGTAACTAGAAATTGTAATTCTTATTTTCTCAGGAGCTGAGTAATATTGAAATTATTATTAACAAGTAGTCTGTGCAAGTAATGTATTAGCACAGTTGTAGCTGCATATTAACATTTAAACAATAAATATAAATAATAAAAGATTCACTACTTGTTGTTGAGCATTGCAGGTGAATTCACACTCTCTTTCTGCTACAGTACGATACGGCTCTTGCTTGCCCAGCCGTTCTTTCACTATGTGACCACCTGGCGAGTTGTTTGATGAGTCTGCTTTGTGATCCTACGTACTTGCTAGCCTCCTGTAGCAAAATCTTCCTATACTGTGCATTAAAACAAAGCAACAAAAATGTAATAAACACGGGCAGGGATGTGGCATAAATGCCACAGGATTTCATAGCCAGTGTTGTTTTCAGCTAAAGATTTCAGGCTGAGAGGCCATGGTAGATGTACAAAAGTGCTTGCTGACGTTTCATCTCCAACTGTGGAACCTCCCCAGGGGGGCTCACAGTTCTTTTGTGTGGCGCCCTGTCCTCCCTCACTATCCTTGCTCCTTCCCTGTTGCTCCCTCCTTCCTCTCTCTCTGTGTTCTGATTTATGTTGACCTGACTATCCACCTGGTCTCCTGTATTGGTTGCAATTTTATTCCTTTTGCCTGTTCTTTCATCCTTTTTGGTGTTTAGGTCCCCCCTTGAGGTTTGACCTCCACTTCAAAATTTCCTGCTTTTAGTGTGAGCCATTTGGGGAAGAACTTCCTCCCTAGCATCTACAGTATGGATTTCTCTCCCTTCCCTTCTCCTCTCCCTTCCCTGCTGCAGCCCCCTTCCACCCTGCTAGGTCACCAGCACACGTAAGCAGTCTGTGTGGTGGGACTGGGATCACACTACTGATACCTGAAATGTTCTCTCCCCATGTATGCCAAGGAGGGGTTGCAATCTTCCTGGAGTGTAGGAACTCCCAGCAATGGCCACCGTGCCAGACAGCCCTTACTGTGCCTGGGTGGCACCCATGGGCAGAGCCCCCGATTGAAGTGGGTGATATTAGGGCGGATGCTTGGCACATGAAGCATATCAAGCTGCAAAAATCTGGCCATTCTCAAACGGCCGTCTCTTCGAATGGTTAAGCAGCGTGTATACGACCCGGGACAACTGGGAGATCTGGGAAAAACCCGGGAATTTTTTCATCCGGGAGAAAACCGAGAAAAACCCGGGAATTGTTTAGATTTCCGGGAATTTTTCATTGTTTTGGTTTTCAGTTAAATTTTTGTGATTTTTGACTGATAAGAACCAATAATCTAACAAAGGAATAATCTAACAAAGGATATTACTGTATCCCATTACTGCAGAATAATACTGAAGCACCAAAACCTGAACAAGATAAAAAAAACGAAAATAAAACTTAAGTTGCGAAGGAAATGCGCCGTATACAACAACAAAACACAGTTTATTTATTTATTTATATACTTGTTCCATAGATCTGTACATGTGAGCAAGTCACTCAGATGTGGAACGTGTCAATATACATAATAATTATAAAAACAAAGATGAGGTGACTTACCGAACAAAAACGCTGGCAGGTCGATAGACACACAAACAAACACAAACATACACACAAAATTCAAGCTTTCGCAACAAATTGTTGCCTCATCAGGAAAGAGGGAAGGAGAGGGGAAGACGAAAGGAAGTGGGTTTTAAGGAGAGGGTAAGGAGTCATTCCAATCCCGGGAGCGGAAAGACTTACCTTAGGGGGAAAAAAGGACAGGTATACACTCGCACACACGCACATATCCATCCACACATACAGACACAAGCAGACATATTTAAAGACAAAGAGTTTGGGCAGAGACGTCAGTCGAGGCAGAAGTGTAGAGGCAAAGAAGTTGTTGAAAGACAGGTGAGGTATGAGTGGCGGCAACTGGAAATTAGCGGAGATTGAGGCCTGGCGGATGACGAGAAGAGAGGATATACTGAAGGGCAAGTTCCCATCTCCGGAGTTCGGACAGGTTGGTGTTGGTGGGAAGTATCCAGATAACCCGGACGGTGTAACACTGTGCCAAGATGTGCTGGCCGTGCACCAAGGCATGTTTAGCCACGGGGTGATCCTCATTACCAACAAACACTGTCTGCCTGTGTCCATTCATGCGAATGGACAGTTTGTTGCTGGTCATTCCCACATAGAATGCGTCACAGTGTAGGCAGGTCAGTTGGTAAATCACGTGGGTGCTTTCACACGTGGCTCTGCCTTTGATCGTGTACACCTTCCGGGTTACAGGACTGGAGTAGGTGGTGGTGGGAGGGTGCATGGGACAGGTTTTGCATCGGGGGCGGTTACAAGGATAGTGCGTGTGTGCGAGTGTATACCTGTCCTTTTTTCCCCCTAAGGTAAGTCTTTCCGCTCCCGGGATTGGAATGACTCCTTACCCTCTCCTTTAAAACCCACTTCCTTTCGTCTTCCCCTCTCCTTCCCTCTTTCCTGATGAGGCAACAATTTGTTGCGAAAGCTTGAATTTTGTGTGTATGTTTGTGTTTGTTTGTGTGTCTATCGACCTGCCAGCGTTTTTGTTCGGTAAGTCACCTCATCTTTGTTTTTATATATAATTTTTCCCACGTGGAATGTTTCCTTCCATTATATTAATATACATAATAAAATACATAGAATAAAGACATTGTTATAGTATTAATAACAGTGCTCAAAAGTCATACTTATTAGCTTAAAAACTAGTCAACATAAATGTGAAGATAGCAGTTTCATATTTAGGGCATTATTGCATTTATTTTAACCTTGAACAGTAATCAAAACTTCCCACTTTGGGTTTAAAAGTGACCCAAAAATGGAAATGAGAAAAACAGGAATTTTTACATTAGGGAATTATTACATTAGTTTAACGGTAAACAGTGTCAAAAAATTTAAAAACATCTTTCCAATCTGGGTTTTACTTATTTCTCTGAAAGAATTCCTCTAGTGAATAAAGTGAGGTCTCAAGTAAATAATTTTTCAAGCTACGTTTAAATACTGATGTACTACTCCTTATACTTTTGATGCTGTTGGGTAGGGAATTGAAAATTTTCATTCCAGCGTACTTTACCCCTTTCTGAATAAGTGTCAAGTTCTTTAACTCACAGTGGAGATCCTCTTTTCTTCTGGTGTTGTGTTCATGATGTAGGCAATTCGTTTCATACAGAGTGGGGTTATTTATTATGAAGCACATCAGTGAATATATGTACTGAGATGTTGCTGTCAGTATTTCAAGTTGTTTAAAAAGATTTCGACATGAGGTTTGTAGGGGTACACCACAAATGATTCTTATTGCTCTTTTTCGTGCTGTGAGGATTTTCTTTGCGGCAGTGCTTATACAAGCATCTGCCAACAGAGCTTAGGAAGACTATGCAATGCTTCATAACAATGAATTGCCTCTGATGAGCTTGACATGACAACTGTTTAAATTAGAGTCGTTTGAGTTGTTGCAGGCGGGCTCTTGCGCATGCGCAGTTTAGTCGCATATGAGTAGTACCTTCTCCCGCTTCTGGTTACAGCAGTGTGGCTGTACCTAGTATGCCCCGGTTCAGAAATATAGTAAATCTGGGGCTGATGCACAGAGCAGTCAGAGTTGTGGTGGGGAGGTGGGTCGTCTCCACGTGACCCGTGTTTACGTTGAGTGATTTTGTTGTTTCGTCTTCATTTATTGCTCTCACGTTAAATGATGATGAAATGGATTTTTGTGGCCGGGAGCTATCAAATGAATTAAAATACGTTCGCTTAGTAACGGAAGGCTAAAATATGTTATTAATTTCAGATTTTATTTCCACTTTTCTAACAGTCAAGCATTAATCGCCTTGCAGAACAATGAAGTTATTTTTGTCGGTTTGCTAAAGAGATTTGGCTTTTATTAATCTTTTCTGCTGAGGCAGTCAATTTATTTGAAACGAAGTGTTTGAAATTAAACTCTTGGGTTTCAACTGTTTGCTGCATTTCAAGTGCGTGTATGGTATTATACCATAATAAAGAACCAAACATGAGATAATACTGCACTGGTACTCCAAGAAAATTTACATCCGAATATGGACATACAAATGTGCAGTTTAAGCCGAATTATGCATTTTAGTATGGTTCACGAAATTCCGATGCTCTTGAAGTATCCTCTGATGTCTTGTTTCTTTTATGACATAATATAAGATCTTTTAATGTTTTACACGTATGAACATATGGGTTTCCTGCATCATCGTAACTGGGCAACCGCGGTGACGTCTGTTATCTGGCGCTGTCTTGCAACTGCTGAAACGAACCTATTTCTAACAGGTTGTGGGAAAATATTGCGAATGGTGGTTTGAAAAGCGTTACATTCAAAGCAAATTTCCTTTTGCGCAAGATGAACTATGTGCGAGAATGTACGATGAATTTCTTAAATCACAAATCACTCTCATATAAAAATCAACTCTTTGAGGACGACCATTTAGAAGAATTTCGAGCCCAGATCAGACATTTGCATCGTTATTAAAAATTTTACTGGCACATTTGTGTGATGTATCTTAATTTCAACCATGAACTTTTCTTATTTGTGTGTTCGCGCTACTTAAGAGTGATCTTGCTATTGGCTGACGTATGATGTCAGCAGCGGGAAAGATCAAGTGACATGAGCTATGACAGGCCTACAAAAAATCGCAATCTCGATTTCAGTGCTTCAGAAAGTGACATGCGGTGTTTGGTGGAATTCAAATGTATACCATCGTAATACGAAAATATGCAGCATACATGCCCACCGCCCCGGAGTTTCGTTTTATAAAGTGCCGGGAAATTCTACGTCGGTATATAGAACCATAAACATTCAAAGGATTGATGAGTTTTACATTGCCGACGAAGAGTATACTGTCACTTGACACAGAAAAAGTGTATTTTCACCTGGGAGAACGTGTATTTTTAATTGGGAAATTCAGGAGAAATCTGGGAATTTTTTTTCTTTGTCCACGTATACACCCTGTGAAGGCTCATTGAATGCTGCTCTGCATGACCTGGCAACCTTCCCTTCCCTGGCTACACCATGGGAGGGGGGCCAGGCTCACTGTCTTGGGATGAATCCCTTTCCCCATTACTTTGTCTGTACTAGGACAGAAGGGGACACATTCACCACCACAAAGCTATTGTTTTTCATGGAAAATGTCGAGGACAAGTTTGGTGAAGTGGAGTCTCTTAGTAAGATGCAGTCAGACTCGATGCTGATCAAAGCTTCTTCTGCTACCCAATCCACAGCCCTTCGTGCCTGTGATCATCTTGGCAATGTTCCACAGTCTATTACTCCTCACCAATCTCTGAATATGGTCCAGGCAGTGATTTTTCGTAGGTACCTCATCCTGCAAACTGATGAGGAACTCCGGGCTAATCTGGAGTGGCGTGGTGTCATTTTGTTCGATGTGTGCAGAAGGGTCACAGAGACAACAGCTCTGATACTGGCGCCTTCATTCTGGCTTTTGAGAAGGATACCCTCCCAGAGAAGGTAAAGGTTATGTGCTACAGATGTGACATGAAGCTGTACGTCCCTCCACCTATGCAGTATGAGAGAGACTATCCATTGTCACTATTTTCAACTTTTGTCTCTGTTACTTCATTTCCTCCTCCTACCTCTTCGTTACCCCATCCCTCCTCCCTCCCCCTCCCTATCCCCCCTCCCCCTCCCCCCCTCCCCCCTCCCCTGCAGTTCCCATGACCTCCCATCCTGGAGCCACTCCTCCTCCCTGGCCAAAGAAGTGGCCCCCTTCTTCAGCACCTGCTGGTGATCGGGGTCCCTCCTGGGACTCCTCTCCCTGCCATCTGTCAGGCCAGCAGACTCCTACCACCACTCAGCCACGAGATGCACCGTCTGTGCACCCCAAGGTTGCCCGCTCTCTTTCGGTGTCAGGTCTTGTAGATGCCTGTACTCCTTCTGTGCCCTGCCCTCCTCCACCTCTGAAAGAGAAGAAAACGAAACATAAATCCCTAGACAAGGCATCCCCAGTGCCCCCAGAGGTGCCATCTCCCCCCTCGCAACTTGAGTCTGACATTTTATTTATGGATGTCACCCCATCCTTGTTGATGACTACTGACCAAGTGACATAACCTCCTCTCAGCTTCTTTACGTCTAACTCGGACTCTCGCAACATGATCATCCAGTGGAATTGCTACCGATACTATTGTCACCTACCAGAAATGCAACATTTTGTCTTGTCCTCTTCCGTGTTCTGTCTTGTTCTTCAAGAAACACATTTCCATTATGACCACTCCAACATTTTGTGGTTATCGAGTGTTCTGTTGGAACCGTGCCAGCCCCAGGGTAGAATCTGGTGGGGTCTGCACTTCGGTTTGCTCCATGTCATTAGTGACTGGGTACCCCTATGTAACAATTTGGAAGCAATAGTGGTTTGAGTGCAAACAACTCTGGCAATCATCATGTGCAATGTCTACCTCCCTCCAGGTAGACCACTTCCTTTCGCTGAACTGTTTATCTTAATCTAGCAATTCCTGTCCCATTTCTCCTCCTTCGGGACTTCAATGCCTATCACCCACTGTGGGGGGCATGTCACTTCAATGGGTAGGGGTCTCCTAAATGACCAACTTATCACATACTTCAATTTGTGTGTCCTCAATGATGGTTCACCTACCCACTTCAGTGCTGCTCATGGCACCTACTCTGCTATCGATCTTACGATCTCCTTCCCTGCCCTCGTGACTCTCTTACATTGGTCATCCCATGTTGGCCTTTGCGACAAGTGACCACTTTCCTGTGAGCCTACGTTCCCCTGCTGCCGCCAGGCTGGCAGGCCACCATGTTGGGTATTCTGCAGTGCCAGTTGGCCTTCATATACATCTACTGTGCACTATGACACCTCCCTCTCAAGTTACATTGATGTAGTTTTACAGTGCGTCTCTGCCAGTATTCTTCATGCTGCTGGCACTTCTGTTTCTTGATCCACAGGTCCCCCTCATCGTTGACCGGTACCATGGTGGACAAAGGATGTCGCCGCCACTGTCCAGGACCACTGATGGGCACTACAGGGATTTCAGCGACACCCTTCACAGACCAACCTCCTCGCTTTGAAGCATCTCCATGCTAAGGCTCGTTATCTTATTAAGCAGAGTAAAAAGGAATGCCGGGAGCACTATGTTTCCTCCCTGGGGATGTATGCCTCTTCATTGGAGGTTTGCTCCAAGCTCTGTGACAGTGAACTGTTCAGGGTCTTAACCTCCAAGGTGCTCTGTGCACTGATCCATTGGTCCTCACAAAACACGACACACTTTGTGATGGCATTGGTGTCATCTTCCTATCCTGCTCCCTTTCTCCAGCAGAAATGCAGAGTTGAACAGACCTCACTCTGTTTAATCCTGCACCATGCTGAGCTGTATAATGCATCCTTCAATGAATGGTAATTGTTGCAGGCTCTCACCTCTTCCTGAGACACAGCCCCAGGCCCGGATTACATCCACAACCAGATGATCCAACACTTCGACATTCCCCAGAGGCAACGTCTCGTCAGGGTCTTCAATCACATTTGGCTCGTGGTTGCTTTTCCGTCACAGTGGCGAGACAGTGTAGTTCACCAGAGGGAACATCTCCTCAGGGTCTTCAATTGCATTTGGCTCCCGGATGCTTTTCCATTACAATGGGGAAACAGTCTAGTTATCCCCATCCTTAAGCCCGGGAAGAACCCAATGTCTCTCGACAGCTATCGCCTAATTAGCCTGACGAATGTACTTTGTAAACTGCTCAAGAGGATGGTCAGCTTCAGATTATGTTGGATACTCAAACCTCAGGGCCTATTGTCCCCATATCGATGTGGCTTCTGGGCAGAACACTCTCCAACTAGTTGTTTACTCAGATTGGAATCAGCCATCTGACAGGCCTTTACTCTTCGCTGACACCTTGTCACTGTTTTCTTTGACCCACATAAGGCATACAACATGGCTTGGCACCTTCACATTTTAGTTACTCTCCATGACTGGGGCTTCCATGGTCCCCTTCTGATTTTTATCGGCAAGTTTTTATCTCGCCGGCTCTTCTGGATTCGAGTTGGCACTTCACTCAGCACCTCTCAGATTCAGAACGGTATCTCACAGGGTTCTGTGCTAAGTGTCACACTCTTCCTCATTGCCATCAATGGGCTCATGACCTCTGTTGGGCCTCTGGTTATCCCAGCATGTACGTCGATGATTTTTGCATCTGGTGCAGCTCCCACTCGGTAGCATCTACTGAGAGCCAGCATCAAGGCGCCATCTGATGGGCAGCTGCATGGGCCATCTGCTGTGGATTCCAGTTTTCTCCCTCCGAAATGCGGGTTATGCATTTTTGTCATTGGCCCGCAGTACACCCTGATGCAGAGCTTTATTTAGGTGACCAGTTCCTCAATGCTATAGCACAGTCCCATTTCTTGGGACTTATTTTTGATAACAAGCTGACATGGTTGCCCCACATTCGCCACATAAAGACTACATGTATGCGGAAACTTAATTCTCTCCATCTCATAGCCCACACATCTTGGGTTGCAGACCGTTCCACTCTTCTCCATCTTTACCGTGCTCTGGTCTTGTCCAGACTAGATTATAGTAGTCAGGTTTATGGCTCAGCAGCTCCGTCCACTTTGAAACTGCTTGACCCTGTCCGTAATTGCAGGCTGCATCTGGCTATTGGTGCCTTTCGCACTAGTCCTGTTGATAGTCTCCTCACAGAAGTGGGGATTCCCCCTCCACACATACGAAGGAGCCAACTCCTTGTTTCTTACGCAATCACCATTCGCCAATTCCCTGATGATTCTTTGTACCCTGTATTCTTTGCCATCGAGGGATGTGTCCCTCCTAACAGCCACCCATGGGTGGGATTGCTGGTTGGTATGCGTCTCACTTCCCTCTCTCAGGATCTCCATCTCCAATCACTGATCTGCACCCCGTACCTTTCCTCCCATACCTCCCCCACGGATGGTGCCTAGACCATAGATTAGGTCCGATCTATTCCAGGGTCCTAAGATTTCTGTCGCTCCTATGGTTTTACGGTGTCTTGTATGTGTCATCCTTGCAGAGTTCCAGTGTGCCACCACATTTTACACTAACGGTTCTATGACAATCAATAAAGTGGGATACGCTTTCATGCCTCCTACTGGCTTTGAACATCATTTATTGCCGGGATCATGTAGTGTGTTCACAGCAGAGCTCCTAGCCATTCACAGGGCCCTCCTCCTTGTTTCTCAGGCCTCCCTCTACAGTGTTTTAATTTGTTCAGACTCCATGCACAGCGACCAGGCTATCGGCCGATGCTATTCTCGTCATCCTTCAGTCTCTTCTATCCATGACCTTCTCTCTGCCCTTGAGAGTTCCGCCTGTTCAGTCATCTTTCTCTGGGTCCCAAGTCTTGTGGGCATCCCAGGGAATGAACTGGCTGACTGTTTGGCTAGAGAAGCAGATACTTACCTCCATTTCCTTTCATGATTCCAGCTGTGGATATGCAGATCTACACCAAATCTCTCTTTTCCCAAAAGTGGAATGACATCTGGAGCGCTACTGCTCATAGTAATAAACTCCGCACAATCAAGGAGTCTACTGCAGTTTGGTGCTTTTCCTTCCACTCCTCTCGGAAGGAGTCCACATTGGTCATACCCGGCTCATCCGTTTATTCCTCCTACATTACGACCCAACCCCACAATGTGGAGCTAGAGTGATGATATCTCACATATTGGTGGAATGTCCCCCTCTTTCGACCCTTCATGTTAAGTATAGTCTTCCCGATTCCTTAAATTTAACATTAGCAGATGATCCACAGATGTTTGAACAGGTCCTCAGTTTCCTCTGTGAAAGTGGTTTTTATTTCCAGATACTTTACTCTTGGAGCAGGGGCTGGTTAGTTGTGGTTGGGACTTCTTTTAGTCTTCTCGGTCTGTGACCCCATGACTGCCCCTTTTTTCCAGTTTTTAGATTTGGTCTCACCTTTTATGCCTTTACTGTGTGTGTTTAATGTTCATTATTTTATAATTTGACTCCTGTGACTGGATCCATTCACTTTTAGTGGACTCTCTTTCTTCTGCGACTAACTTTGGAATTCTGGGACTGATGACCTTGCCGCTTGGTCCCATAACCCCTCTCAATTAAGTAATTAATTAATCCAACTGTGGGAGACATCTCCAGAGGTACAACAGCTACTGCCACTAGTAGAAGAGGAGGAGATTTAAGTTAGATAAAATATAGATGCCAACAGAATGACAGTTCATTATTTTTGTTCAAATATGGCATCACATGACATATGGTGGCGCCCTCAGTTTGCTCTATAAATGTGAGAGCCCCCTCAAGCCTTAGTGGCAGGAGCTGTTTTACCTCAGTTGATGTCTCCCGCAATTGGAGACAAAACATCAGGAAGCTGTTTTATGCATTGACCACAGCCTCTCAGCCTGGAAATATTGACTGAAAAAACTTGAGTTTCATTCATAACTGATGCTTAGACATCGTGCAGTTTCAATTCATATGATTCATATCTGTTGTTGGAATAATGTGGGAATGAAATTAAAAAAAAGATAATAATAATAATAATAATAATAATAATAGAGTACCAAGATTTGATCCACAGAAACTAAGTGCCTACTTGCTCAGCTGCAGAATCCTTGATTGCTAGTGATCATACGAAACATGTGTAAAATGTTGAAATTCAGTTTTCTCCAAAGTGGTTTAGAACTACATCCTGCTATTTACGTATTGCTGGTAGGTTCAAATGGTTCAAATGGCTCTGAGCACTATGGGACTCAACATCTGTGGTCATAAGTTCCCTAGAACTTAGAACTACTTAAACCTAACTAACCTAAGGACATCACACACATCCATGCCCGAGGCAGGATTCAAACCTGCGACCGTAGCAGTCGCACGGTTCCTGACTGAGCGCCTAGAACCGCTAGACCACCGTGGCCGGCATTGCTGGTAGGCAATGAAAATCTCACACCTCGAGTTTTTAAATTTTTGCAGGAGGGGGTTGTGGCAGGAAGGGCACCCGGCCACCATCTGCAACTAACACTGCCAAATCAACAGTAACATGGCCAACCACGTGTGACGTGGTACCAAGGCCCCAAGAAAGAAAGAAAAAGAAAAGTGGTTTCTTAAAAAATAATATGAAGTGATACAGATACGGTTGCTAGATGTGTAACTACTGTATGTAGTAGAATCCTAGTTGTTGACAGATTAGAGAAAGCCATGCACTTTCACATCTCTTTTTGATAATGGAGCTACTGGTTACTGGACTTACAAGGTTATCTCAGACAGATGGAGTCAAAAGGTTTTTTTTTTTTTTTTTGCCTCTCATTGATATGTTGAAGTCCTAGTTGTTCCCTACACAGCCTGTCAGTATGAAGCAAATCAGTGTGGGGGAAGTTCATACAGTCCCTTCATTAGAAACTGAATTGTTGAAGCTGTTGAAACAGTAAATAGAGACCTGTTGATTCACGTTTGCAATGGAATGGATTACCATTTTGATGTTCCTCAAGCTACATATGGTGCTCATGTTGAGTGTATAGCATAGTGTCTGTGCAAACATAAAACTTTGAACCTTCTTCTATTCAATGACATGCACAATCTGTTTATCTTTCATAGTTTCTCTACAATAAACAACTGAAACCTGTTCTTACATTGGAATCACCCTGTATAAGTTAATTGTCCCCAGACTTTAGACGGTTTCTCTCATTTTCCCTTTCTTAGATCATGGTGGAAACTATTGTTACTAGTCGTGGTTCTCAGTCTTGTATGCTAAAACAAAATGCACGTTGTTTGCAAGAATAAACTTGGACATTTGCCTTAAGTAATAAGAGTGGAATGGAATGTGACAGTTGGCTGCAAAATTCATCAAATCAAGTCTTCAGGAGGTGGAAACGAGAAATAATGGTTGCAAAGTGAAACTGGAATAATTATGCGACTTTCTACTACTCAGCAACCTGATGTAAATGTCATGTATTGTAACTTACTTTGTATGTAGATTTTGCTCTGAATAATACACTTTGATTGATCAGTGGGTACACAGTTTGACATTTATTGCATCTACATGTGAACTGTGAAATATCTCCCAGCATATAGACAGACTAAAGGCTGCAGGTGGTTAAGATGTACTTATTGTATGACCTGCCTGGTGTTGAAAACTGAAGACTAGTATTGTTTCCTTCAGTCAGTCAAAATTCTCAGTAACATCTAGCAAAATACTGGATGCTACTAACTCATTAAATTGTAGTCCAGATGTAGACAAAGGTTGCTCATTAGAAACTAAGCTTTAACCAATTTGCCTGACATGATGTAGTAGTGTATTGCCCAAGAAAACAATTACAATAAACTGTTCCTTTGTACCTATTTAGAATAAGCAGTAAGTATTATGTTAGTATTGTGCCTCAGAAATAATTTAACAGTTAAATGGGAATCTTAATTTCATATTTTTTGCACTGTTTGCATGATGTTTATCAAAATGATGCTGCACAGGGGCTAACATATGCTTAATAATGCTGTTGACCCCTAAACAATGCTGCCATTGTCCAAACTGGATAAAATGAGTGCTTTATAAAATTTTAACAAAACTTTTTGAAGCACACCTCAGGAACCTGTTACCAAGGAAATAGTGTACAGTGTTCCTTCTTGCAGGAAGTTGTTAGTTGCCTTATATATGGTAACCATGTAAGTTTATCATCAAAAGGAAGTCCCCAAAATGGTACTGGTCCACTGCTTCCTGCATTTTGGAGAAATAGTTCTATACAGGGATGGGCAGACCATAATCTACAAAACTGCATGATGCTTGTTTTAGTTGGTGAGAAATTGTATCCATGGTTTTGCAGCCTTTTCTTATCTTCTATATAGCTGTCTGTAGTTGATGTTAGGCTGGACACTGAGTCACATCGACATTCCAGGTAATGAGTTGACTGACAAACTAGCCAAAGAAGCAATGGGAATTTAAATACTCAAAGTGATACTCAAACTGCTGTCTTAACGACACACGTTAGGTACCACATTCTGAAGAAATGTGAAGACAAATGGCAATATAGTACACAATTCAGTAAACTATAATTGAGATGGCGTAAGAAGATCCTTGACAGCTTGCAGCAATGTTACCACTTTCAGCTGTGAAGTGCCAACAGCTGCTGGCGAAATCAATAGCTGTCTATACCGCTGTGACAACACTGAGGCATTGTCACAGACACATTTATAAAATCACATTACTGTGCCTGATTGAAGTAGGTATGCATAGCTACCACACCCAGCCTCTGCGACTGTCAGGTATTAACTTATGCTGACTCGACTATAAAGATCATCAAACAGTGTCTTAGACCACCTTGGCAGTGGACATACCAAAATAACTAATGAATTTCTACTAAGCCAAGAAGCAGCCCCACAATGCATCTGTATAGAAACACTGATTTACCATATCCTAAAAAATTATCCAGCTACCAAAGATCTGTCATGTCAAATAGACCTAGGACACCGTCTGTCAGATTACAGCAGATGATGAAAAAGCTGTAAGCCGTGTGCTACACTTCCTAAAAAAGCGTGGATATTACAGCAAAATTTAGAGGCAACATCATTGTATGTTGGCCTAATGGTGGAGGTGGGAGGATGGACTTCTCCCTCCTGGTTTAGCCCCGAGGCGCCACCCAGTCTGTTCTTCTCATGAGAACCTACCACGGGTGACAAACCATCTCTATTTCTATTTCTGAATTACAATAGACTAGCTGCATATACTTGGTTGCCATTTTAACTTTTACCATGAGATCTTAATTTTATTTTTGACAGCTGAATTTTAGTAGGGTAGTTACCCCTTCATGTACCTAGTGCAAAATATATGATACTCTTACTGCTATTTAACAAAGAGAGGGAAAAGAAGGCTTGTACCTACATCTTCAGATGCCATGAGAGGATCAAGGGGCTAATAACCACATAGTTGAGTCCTTTTATATTTACAAACATCTCTTCCTCCTCCTCCACCTCCTCCCCCATACGGTTAATGCACTCTTCTGTACACAGTGTCATTGACTATAAACTAGTATACAGTATGTTTCAAAATTCCAGCTAGAGATTAAAAGCATTTGTATAGTGTTCTGGAGAGATAATCATGTTGTGTGTAAAGGTGTAATGTTTCCATACCATACGACATAAATCGGTAACTCCCACATGGGCGAAGGGGATACTGTAAGTTACTGTAACTGGTAATTTTTAAATATGTAACCAATTAATGTGTTAACAATGCCCCGTGCTAACCACTGTGGTAGAACCAGAACAGAAAGCAGATTGCCTGTGGGAAAACAACCCCCACCCCACCCCTCCCAACACACGCATGCACACGCACACACATGAGACAGAGGGGGGGGGGGGAGGTGAATACTGTGGATTGTGTTTGCCTTAGCACCTATTTATGCCGTACCACATTAATTAATTGATTAAAAAATGTAATTACTGCTGCCCCCAACTAATGTGGAAGAGTGGAAAGCATTGTTTCACATTAATCATATCTGTGTAGTTAATACTGTGTGTTGTAAAGGGATACAAACCACGATCTCTTCCTTTTGTGGAAAATATGCTGGCAGTTGAAATATAACAACACACAAGGACCATCTCAAAGCTCATTCTTGCCTAGGCGACTCGCTGCTAAGTCTGGAAGGGGAATCAAGCAGCTGTTGACAGACTGAAGCTTCCAATTGGCCTGTGAGGCATGGCTGAGTGGCATAGTTGGTAGCTCACTGCCTGCTAAAGGTAGAGATTCAGGTTCATCTTACAGTCTGGCAAATAGGTTTAATTTGTCACATATCACCCTCACACAATATATTCTACACTGTGTAAAAGGTTTTTTTCCCGTTATTTTAAATGTTTGTGCCAGAGGCTTGGAAGCTGTTTTTCTCCAGGATGGCTACCTATTTGAATCATTGCTTACATAGTTTCCTTGTGCATATCCTTAGTATTTAGAAGGGGATTTTAGAAATATTGTGTATATTCTTTCATTGTATTGATTGTTCCAGTGTACTATGGTTTGAACTATTCATTTTGAGATTGACATTATCTTAAACATGAAAACTACTTCTTTACTTTAAATGGGAGAGATAATAGATTATTTATAATTTGCTTGACAAAAACTTTTTCAATTTTGTGTCATTTGACCCATTTTAAATAGATACATCCAATAAAAATTCCTTTGTTTTTATTTTTGTAGATGTGATTTACATTGGAACCATCCAGTCACAGCATCTTGAAGTTGGGAAACTGATGTTGAATAATGGAAAGCCTATACTCTGTGAAAAGCCGTTGACTTTGAACTTAAAAGAAACAACTGAGTTGATATCATTAGCAAAGCGGAAAGGGTTATTTATGATGGAAGCAGTCTGGTCTCGTTTCTTCCCTGCATATAGCATGCTGAAGAAAGAAATAGAATCAGGTAGCATAGGTGAAGTCATTCAAGTGATGGCAAATTTTGGGTTTCCAATAGAAGACTTGGAGCGTATAAGGTAGACACAGAACTTTATTTTACCCATTCTAATTAAATCATATGCTTTAATTAGTATCTGATAATATCTTTTATTGTTTTTATAAGGCTTATGTTTCTAGGGATGGCAGCTTCTATGCTATCATTAATTGTTTAGATTTGGGATAAAGCATGGAATGGCTAACATTCATGCAAGTTTCCTACCAGCTGTTTCTAATTTGGGTTGAAGACATTGTTGGCATTCAGCCATTCTGGATCAGACACTCCCGTACCTTTTGATCTCTGTGAGGTATTTAATTTTTGCTTATTTCCCTTACTTGGAAGGCCTTCTCTATTTGTCATCCGAGTATAGCCTCTAAAGCAGATAGAGGCTTCCAAGAGAAAAACACATACGAGGGGAAAGTAAGTTTGCAAATGACCTGGAACCATCCAGCCCTAACTATAAATACATTAAATATGCCGATGATACAAATATACGTATCAAAGGAAAGACCCCAGAAGAGTTCCAAAATGTATGTATCAGAGTGGTTTGCAATGAACAACTTAATAATAAACACACCTAAAACAAACACTGTGCATCTACATACGGTGCAGAATAAACAGCCTTTAACTGCAACCACAGAACTGTCAGGCAAAAGACTTGAAATTGTAAATAGCACCAAATTTTTGGGAGTTTGGATCCAAGATGACCTAAGATGGCAGAAACACAAACAACACCTATGTAGTAAATTAAATACTATTTGCTATAGTATAAAAATTCTTGCTGGATGCACATCTATGCAAGCCGTAAGAAATGTGTACTATGCCCAAGCAGAATCACTACTAAGATATGGTTTAATTTGCTGGAGAGATTCACCGCCCAGCAAAATCTGTTTTATTGCACAAAAAAGAATTATAAGAGCCATGGAAGGCTCAGCACCTCGATCTTCATGCAAACCCTCATTTAAAAAGCTTCATATTCTTCCATTACCATGCCTATATATCCTAGAAACAATAATGTTTATAAGGAAAATCATAGATGAAAATAGCAAGATTGCTCCAAAAAACCAAAATATCCATTCATACAACACAAGGAATAATCAAAATTTACATATGCAGTTTTCACATACAACACTAAAACAAAAAGGACTCTTGCAAGCAGGAAAAAAACTGTATAACAAACTACTTAAAGAAATTAAGGCAATAACTGGCATGCATAAATTCAAAACTGCAGTGAGTGACTACTTGCTACAGAATTGCTACTATAGTGTTGATGAATTTTTATCTACAATTTAAATATGTGAAAAATTTAGTTTATACAATTAAGGCCAAAATGTGTACATGTAGATTTATCAGTGTATTATATGTGGTCTATTACATGTATGTGTGTGTCTGTATAACAAGGCCAAAGGTATGAAATGTGTGCGTGTAAAATTTATTTGTGTATTTGTGAAATGTTATTCCCATATGTTATATTGCTATATACTGAAAACCATACAACAGTTTTTTCTGTTACACTTTATTGCAAATTATTTGACTTGTCCTATATCATTATGTACCCCTGTACAGCATATGATTTGCAGGACCAATAAATATACAATACAATACATTACAATAGAAATAAACAAATATGATACACAAAAATTGAGAAAATGAAGGTAAAAAGTATAAACGGGGGAGAAGAAACTACGTATTATAGAGGTATGTGGGAAAAACCCAGGTAATCGCTACTTCAAAACTTCCTGTATGGGAACTTGGTTATTAGCACATACTTACTTCCCAATAACTACCTTGGTCTAGGTTAAATGAAGCTTTGCTATAGCCATCTGTCTTGACGTCACAGCCTCAGTCCTTTCTGCCTTGTTCCTGTCATTATTTTCCCTCTGTTTTGCATTTATGCATTTGATTCACCCATCCTCCATATGTTGAGTCTTCTAGTGTCATATATTGTCTTTTATTGAGAATCTCCTCAATTTTTTGATTCTAGTGTGAAGTTTCTTTAGTTTTACATTCTTCTTTTCCATCTTGCAGTTCATTGTGTTTGACTTGTTAATTGCTCCCATTGCCATTTTTTACTTTAGAGTGGTGACCTTCTCCGTTGGTGTCTTACAGTACTTACCATGTGACTTGAAGACCTACGCAACTTACCTCAGTTGTTTGTGAACAATACCATTTATACATAAGGCCACAACTCAAATTGCCAGGGTGCCGTGAAACACATTCATAGCAATAATTTAAATTTTAGTGAGTTTGCAGCAATATAACTGTTATGTCAGTGCATTTAAATCCAGTCACCCTGCTGTCCATTGCTTGTGTTAATACCAACCTTTAACTTGACTCAGTACTCTTGTTTTGTTTATTACTGCACAACAGGCATAACATTTATTTTCATTGAAAAGTTCTCCACTTGTTCTAGGGCACAGGATATACAATGTTGAACTTTGGTAACATACTTTGTAACAGAACTAGTTCAAATTTACCTTTCATATTCAGTTTCACTTCTTCCTCTTCTCCCAACGATATAAACATACTATACTGACTGTGCCAAAGAGTTACAAGCTGCAAAGTTGTTTGATATAGATACAGAACTTTGAGTATATATAAAATGTGTGTTTCCATTAGATGTGTCTCGATTGCATCAATTGCAAATTTATATTGTTTTAGAAAAGTAAATGAATTAAGTGTTTAGCTGAAATATGTTTTATGGAAATACATGCAAGAACTTCTGGAAAAAGAAAGTTAAGATGACTCACAACATACATGACATGGAATGCTCATGTGGCATGTGTTACTGATACTTGTGTACCAGGAAAAAGTTGAATATGGGTGAATAAAACTACTACTATTGCTCCTACTCCTATTCCTACTCCTACTCCTGCTGCTGCTGCTGCTGCTGCTGTAGTAAATGGCAGTAAAATTCAACAATATGTGAAAAGTGTAGTTAGTTTTTTCTATTTTAAAAAAATATCAACTATTGTTTTAAGAAGCTTAATATGGGACAACATACCAGCTCCACATTTTGTCGTATGTCAAAAATGTGACATTTTAATGCAATGACATGACATAAAGTTTTTAAGAAAGAGCAAATTCAAAAGTTTTTTTATTATTTTTGCTCCTGGCTTAAATTTTAAGGTAAATTATATATTTTCTATGTTGTTTAAAATTCAGTTTATAGATAGTTGTATAAATGAACAAAAATGCTGTTGTAACAACAAAAGTCTAGGATAGAAACAGTAAACAAAATTTAGAAAGTTGGCTATTCATCTGTAGCTGATTCACTGGCATGTAGGTGCATGTAACAGCACAGAGATTGCAGGTCTTCAAGCTACTCCCTTTTTCTAGTGTAATTGCAAACACGCACACACGCGTGCACTCAGCAGCCCAGAGCTGCCGTAACATTTACTATACTGAAAGCAATTATAATCGCAATATAGAAGTAAAAATAATTTCCATATAGACAAAAAACATCATCATTTAAGATGTGTTATATGCATGCTCTAGTTAAAGTAAATGAACATTTTTACAAACAGAGAGCTCCTTAAAAGAAGGGGTGAGAAGAGAAGCCAAGGGAAGTCAGTTTTCAGACTTGCTATCTGATGAGGCATGAGGGACTCCTGAATACAACAATGCAATAATAGAGGGATTTGTTAGTGAAAAGAAATCTAAAGGAAGACCACAAGTAAAGCAGATAGGCCAAATTTTGAAATATGTGGGACGTAGGACCTATGGAGAAATGGAGGAAACTGGAAAGATGTGTGGAGTGGAGATCTGCTGACATCAGTCCTTGAATTAATCACTACACAGAAAGAAGATAGACTGTGCATCGTAATCTAGGGTTTAGAGTGCAATTTTATATTTTTATGCAACAGGTTAAAATAAGGTTATGTGCAGGCATGAGGCTGGAAATTGAATTCCCCAGGAATTCAGAAACTACGAGGGCAGTTCAATAAGTAATGCAACACATTTTTTTTCTCAGCCAATTTTGGTTGAAAAAACCGGAAATTTCTTGTGGAATATTTTCAAACATTCCCGCTTCGTCTCGTATAGTTTCATTGACTTCCGACAGGTGGCAGCGCTGTACGGAGCTGTTAAAATGGCGTCTGTAACGGATGTGCGTTGCAAACAACGGGCAGTGATCGAGTTTCTTTTGGCGGAAAACCAGGGCGTATCAGATATTCATAGGCGCTTGCAGAATGTCTACGGTGATCTGGCAGTGGACAAAAGCACGGTGAGTCGTTGGGCAAAGCGTGTGTCATCATCGCCGCAAAGTCAAGCAAGACTGTCTGATCTCCCGCGTGCGGGCCGGCCGTGCACAGCTGTGACTCCTGCAATGGCGGAGCGTGCGAACACACTCGTTCGAGATGATCGACGGATCACCATCAAACAACTCAGTGCTCAACTTGACATCTCTGTTGGTAGTACTGTCGCAATTGTTCACCAGTTGGGATATTCAAAGGTTTGTTCCCGCTGGGTCCCTCGTTGTCTAACCGAACACCATAAAGAGCAAAGGAGAACCATCTGTGTGGAATTGCTTGCTCGTCATGTGGCTGAGGGTGACAATTTCTTGTCAAAGATTGTTACAGGCGATGAAACATGGGTTCATCACTTCGAACCTGAAACAAAACGGCAATCAATGGAGTGGCGCCACACCCACTCCCGTACCAAGAAAAAGTTTAAAGCCATACCCTCAGCCGGTAAAGTCATGGTTACAGTCTTCTGGGACGCTGAAGGGGTTATTCTGTTCGATGTCCTTCCCCATGGTCAAACGATCAACTCTGAAATGTATTGTGCTACTCTTCAGAAATTGAAGAATTGACTTCAGCGTGTTCGTAGGCACAAAAATCTGAACGAACTTCTCCTTCTTCATGACAACGCAAGACCTCACACAAGTCTTCGCACCCGAGAGGAGCTCACAAAACTTCAGTGGACTGTTCTTCCTCATGCACCCTACAGCCCCGATCTCGCACCGTTGGATTTCCACATGTTTGGCCCAATGAAGGATGCAATCCGTGGGAGGCACTACGCGGATGATGAAGAAGTTATTGATGCAGTACGACGTTGGCTCTGACATCGAGCAGTGGAATGGTACCGTGCAGGCATACAGGCCCTCATTTCAAGGTGGCGTAAGGCCGTAGCGTTGAATGGAGATTACGTTGAAAAATAGTGTTGTGTAGCTAAAAGATTGGGGAATAACCTGGTGTATTTCAATGCTGAATAAAACAACCCCTGTTTCAGAAAAAAATGTGTTGCATTACTTATTGAACTGCCCTCGTAAGTACAGGAATGTTTCAGTAGACACTCCTATACTCATCAGAGTATTTGGAATTGTGGATGTAAATTACATGTAACTCCAATCTTCATATTAAACAGATTGTTACTATGCATTTGTATAAGTATATCACAATGTTGCGTTTAATATTACATAATGCTTTGTTTGGAGTGCTGTTGTTTGTCGTCATCATCATTGTCGTCATCATCTACGGTCTGAATGATGGTTTTATGCAAGCTCTCTACCTCTCCTCACAAGGGGCTCACCACTCTTGGGGGAGTTCAGGCTTGGCTACCACAGGGTGCTAGCCTTTGCAGAACCTCTTCCCGTCCCATGCTGCCTGTCTCTACTCCTTTTACTCTTTTCCCCTCCCTTGGAGATGGGGAAAATGTCTTGGATATTTTTGGGAATACATGTTACAGTTTCAATAGCCCAGCTTTGGTATAGTCCCTCATCTGCTTTTCTTGCTTTCTTTGTTCTCCATCGCCTCCCCTTCAGTGTTTGACATTTCTCTTTGTTTCTTCTCCCTCCCTGTGCACACCTGAAGGCTGGCTCATGCATTTGACACCAGTCGCAGGTCAACAGGTATGGTTCGCACACACCCTTGGTACAAGCCAGACCCAGGGAAGGGTGACTGCTGGAGCTGTTACCTTCCCAATTGCCGATTGGCCCCTCTCTCAGGAGTTTGGGAGATGTGACCTGAGGTGTGAACAATCACCTAAGGTGGTTGAGCCCTCTTTGAGAGTGCCCTACCCCCGCCAGTTGGAATGAGTGCCCCGTCAGAGACACTGGCAATCATGGGGGATTTTTTCACAATGAACCAATCACCATCTCAGTCTATGTCTCGTAATGTAAACGGAATGAGGCTAAAGATTCAAAGACTCTCCCAGCTGCATTCCTTGCGGTATTATGTTCCAGAGGTGGTCAGTCCTTCACTACTGTTAATCTGTGTATTATTTATGAAGGTGGTGATGCAGTTGCAGGCCCTGTGAAATCCTGTTCTCGCTTCTGGAGACCAATTGCTTCTGGAGACCAAATGTGATTTTCAAGTCCAACATCTGTTGCAGCTTCACTCTTCCACGGCTGTTCTGTTAGTGTTGAGGCCCATTGAAAGCTGAATTCTTCGTGTGGTGTTATTTACACTAGGCTGCTTGATGGTCTGACCAAAGCGGAAATTTAAACTTACCTGTCTGATCAGGGCATCATTGCAATCCATTAGATGATGAATAAGGTAGATGCATCCTTAGTGCCGTCGCTCACTCTTTTTCTCACATTTGATAGAGTAGTGCTTCCATCAAAGATCAAAGCAGGCTATGAAGTTATCACTGTCCGGACTTGACGTGCTGTCCAGCCTGCTCCAGAGATTGCCCATATATCTCAATGTGTGGGCCATCCGGGAGATCTGGGTGAAGGAAAAGTGCCTTACCCTGCCACTCGGAAGTTATTAGCTGGTCAGAAACCCTGTGTTTTACCATCCAGGACTTACAGTACTATTCTTGCTACATATCACTCCACGAAGGACATGACCGTGCATTCAACACCATGGTTGAAAAGTTGCTCATTGTCGTGGTAGCATCCCCATCTCCTTCTCCTCCAGCTGCGCAACAAGCCACCAAATTTTTGCCTCACAGCAAAATCACCTGCTACACAACTGGCAGGCCAGAAAGGACAGAAGAAATACTCCAGCGAAGACTTTTTACGTCCCTCCAGCTAGCAAACAACTAAATCATTATCTGCCAGCCACAAAGTCTGCAAGAAATCAAACAAGGGCAAACTGTCTTCTCCTTCACCAACTCGAAGATACTTTTCAACAATGTTGCCACGTGATACCCTCACCCAGTTGGCCTCTGTGGTGCCATTATGCACCAACAACCATTTTCCTGCCCTGAACTCCGCAGACCAACCAAAGGAGAACTGTGATGCCTCTGTAGATCTCATGGAACAGGATCTTCCAGCCTCTGCTCCCTGTAGCAGAGAATCTTCGAAGGCAGGCACTTAGCACCTGTCAAGATGATACCCCTTCCTTTTCTCCCTCCTCCTCTTTCCTTGTCATGACTCTTCTCCAATGGAACATTCGTGGCCTTCAGTACAATAAGGAGGAATTACAGCTGCTCTTGGAATCGCAAAATCCACTTGTTCTCTGCCTCCAAGAAACAAAATTGTATCCTCCCAACTGCTTTGATCTCTCACATTTCTTTCCGGTCCACTTTGACCTACCACCCGAGGATGGAATTCCATCTCATTTGGTATGACATTCATAGTCAGACACTCTCCCTGAACACCTGCAGTCCACATTGTCCTTCCCACTTCACCAATTCCCTTTGTACCATTTAAATTTTTCTGTCATTTGGTGTTACCAGGGCAGACTTCTTCCAGCTTGTTGGGCAACTCCCTGACCCCTTCTTGGTGCTCAGTGGCTTAAATGTGCACTTTCCCCCCTCTGGGGCTCTCCCAGAACCTGTCAGAGAGATGCCCTCTTGGCTGACCTTCTTAATCAACTCAACCTCATCTGCCTTAACACTGGAACACCCATGTTCCCGTTCAGACTCCTTGCACACCTATTTCTTTTTGGACCTCTCCTTCTGCGCTGCCCAGCTTGCCCATCATCTTGAGAGGTCCATTCCCTCTGACACATGCTCGAGAGATCTTTTCCTGTGTGCTATCAGTTTGCTGAATCCTACCCACTTATGTGCAAACCCAAATGGCAGCTTTTCAAGGCCAGTTGGAGGCTTTGCTCCTCTCTGGCCACCTGCGACAAACAACTTTCCCCCCATTTGTGATGATCAGTTAGAATAACTTACCAGCTAGAATACCTTACCTTACTGCCACAGAACATTCCATTCCCTGCACTTCACCTTTACCACACCATATCCCATCTCTTGGTGGACTGAGGCATGCCGTGACACAGTTCGCACATGGAGACATGCTCTCTGCGTTTTTAACCATTGTTCTATGATGGCGAACTGTATTTGTTGTAAACAGTTGTGTGTGCAGTGTTGTCATGTTTTTCAGGATAGCAAAAAAGCTAGCTGGATTTCATTTACTAATTCGTTTAACAGTTCCACTTGCGTCATGTGGGTCAACCTCCAATGACTCACTGGGATCGAGATCCATTCCCCAATTGCCGAACTGACTGTAGCGGATGATGTGGACCCTACTGCTATTTCCAACACCTTGGGCCGCTATTTTGCAGAGATTTCGAGCTCCACACACTATCACCCTGTCTTCCTCCATCGAAAATGAGTGGAGGCAGCGTGGGTGATACCCTTCTCTTCTCAGAATCATGAGTGCTGCTACGACACTTTTACTATGAGGGAGCTAGATAATTTTCTTACTTCATGCCAATCCTCCACCCCAGTCTCGGATGATGCTCACGCTCATGTGTTGTAGCACCATTCTATTGTGGGCTAGCACTTTCTCCTTCATACGTACAGTTGCATCTGGGAAGAGGGCACGCTCCCCAGAATCTGGCATGAAGCCACTGTCATACCCATACCTACTCTGTACACATGGGGCTTCCAAGGCCACCTGCCCTGTTTCCATCAGGAATTTTTAAAACACTGAGTTTTCAAGGTACGTTTGGGTTCTGACTTGTCAGACAGCTTTATCCGTGGAAACAGTGTACCTCAGGGTTCTGTCCTGAGCGTCGTTGTCTTTGCTGTCACTATTAACTCTATTATGGCCTGTCTCCCACCGGGCACCTCTAGCCCCCTTTCCCATTGATGATTGTGCTATCTATTGCAGTTCTCCATGGACTTGACTTCAGTGTTGTCTTGATCGTCTTTACTTGTGAAGCATCGACAATGGCTTTTGCTTTTCCACTGACAAAATCATTTTGTATGAATTTCTGGTCGCACAAAGGATTTCTCTTCCACCGTCTTTATGTCTTGGGCCTATTACTCTTCCGTTCCTTGAAACTTTGAAATTCCAGGCGCTCATGCTTGATAGGAAACTTTCTTGGTCCTCCCTCATGTCTTACCTGGTCGCCTGCTGTACCAGTCCCTCCATGGTGTAGATGACGTCTGTGGTTCTTCCTGTGGAGCAGATTGGATCATCCTCCTCCGTTTCTACTGATACCTTGTCCTTTCGAAACTAGATTATGGGTGTTTTGTTATGCATCTACATGTCCATCCATCTTCCACAGTCTCAGTACAATCTACCATCATGGTATCCATTTGGCCGCTGGCACCTTTTACACTATCCCAGTTCAGAGACTGTATCCAGAAGCTGCCAAACTATTGCTGTCATACCAATGCGATGTTCTCCTCAGCAGTTATGCATGCCATTTCTCTGCGATGCCTGGCCACTCATCCTGTGCCGCCTCCTTCAATGACTCCTTGACTGCCAGTCTGGGGTGTGTCCATCTTCTCTGATACCTCCTGCAGTTCGCTTTCAGCTATTGCTCCGGCAACTTAACTTCACACTTCCTGCAATTCGCCTGATGGATGTGAACCCTTCACCACCTTGGCTTTCCCCCCTGCAGGTCTGGGGGTTAGGAAGGAATACCTCGGGCCTATTCTATCATACGAGGCTACTAAAAGGAGTTTCAAATGTTTCGGCCTTTATGTGATGGTCCCCTGTGGGGTTTGACCTACATTCTTCAAAATTTTCCCAAAGAGCGAGCCAATTGGGGAAGGGTGCCGTACAAGGTGCATTGTGTCCATCATGCATTGAGATCTTTAGCCCACTTTCCCATTGTTGCATTGCAGTCCTGCCCATTCTCCATCTCTTGGATGAGGACACCTTCCTGGGTGCGTTTTCCACCATGCACCATGCAGTGCCGATTTCTACGTCGATGATGACCATGGACTTCTTTGCACCTGATATCCAGCACGGTAGCCAGTCCGTTGTGCTGGGGCTGCCATGTACCCTGTTGATTGTAGCCCCCTGACCACACGGGGATCTCTGCTGATGCCTGAGCTGTTAACTCCAACATGCCAAGGGCTAGATGCCCATCCCCCTGGGGCATCAGGACTCCCCGCAATGGCCATCCTGCCAGGTGGCCTTTGCTGCAACTGGATGGTGCCCGTGGGGAGGGCCCCTGGTCGGAGTGGGTGGCATCAGGGCGGATGACACATGATGAAGCATAGTCCATCATCTCTTGCTGGTGGTGAAACACCAGCAGTCTCTAAATGATCACAAGCTCAATTCAACGCACAGAAGTACGACCCCAAATCGTTCCCCTCCCTGGCCACGCCATGGGAGGAACGTCAGGCTAAGAATGACAGCAGATGTTATTCGCCCCGGTACCTTGTATGTTTGAGAGCTGATCGGGAATCTTTCTTGATGATGAAGCCTCAGTTTTTTGTTGAGCATTTAGAGAACAAGTTTGGGAAGGTGGAGGGCTTTTCCAGAATGAGATCTGAGTCAGTCTTGATCAAAATAGCATCCTCTGCCCGGTCACAGGAGTTACTCGCTTGTGACAAGCTAGGGTATGTTTCTGTAACCATCACGCCCCAAAAGAGCTTAAATATGGTCTAGGGTATCATATTTCACAGAGACCTTCTTTTGCAGTCTGACGATGAGCTGCACACCAATTTAGAGCGGTGAGGTGTACATTTCATCCGGCGTGACAACCAGGGTCTGAAGGATAATCAGGTTACCAACGGTACCTTCATCTTGTCCTTTGAGGGTGATACATTGCCCGAGAAGGTCAAAGTGATGGTCTACCGGTGTGATGTAAAGCCCTATATCCCTCCCCCGATGCGGTGCTTTAAGTGCTGGAAGTTTGGCCATATGTCTTCCCGGTGTACTTCCAGTGTCACGTGCCGAGATTCCGAACACCCATCTCATCCCAATACTCCATGTGCCCCGCCTCCCCTCTGTGTCAATTGCGGAGAGCACCATTTGCCTTGCTTGCCTGACTCCAGGATTCTCCAGAAAGAAAGGAAAATGATGGAGTACAAGACCCTGGACAAACTGACCTGCACTGAGGCTAAGAGAAAATTTGAATGCCTGCATCCTGTGCCTGACATTGTCTTATGCTGCTGCCACAACAGTTCTGGCACCTTCAGCTCTGCCAACCCAGGTCACCTCTCAGAGTCTACATCTGTCCCCTTGATGGTGGGGGCATTTCTCTTCCTGTTGCTTCTGCACCACCTACTTCAGGAGCAATACCCCCCCCCCCCCCCCAACCATCAGGGACATCTGTCCCCACTTCTAAGCCGGAAGAAGTGTAAGTCTTCTTCGGCTTCTCTCACTAGGAAGGTGTCCCTTGGGTCACTCCCTTCCCAGGTTTCTTCTAGTGGAAAAGACGACACCCACCAGTGGCTGAAGAGTCCAAAAGCAGCTGGTCATATGGCTTCACACTCATCCTCAGTCCTGGAGACTGGGCCAGTGAAGTCTTCCCAGCCAGGGAAACCCAAGGAGCAGTGAGAGAAATCCAAAAACAAAACTCCTAAGACCAAGGAAATTGCGGTGGCTCCTACACCACCGCTACCTACAAGCTCTGCGGCTGAGGATGGGATGGAGATTTTGGCATCCGCTGAGGACCTAGATCCCGACAGAACCTCAGACACAATGGATATAGACTGCTCAGGAAATAAATCGGTGGAAGCAGGTGACTCTGAGGTGTAAACTGTCTCATTCAATGTTCCATGCCTTCCCAGTCTCACGATGTCATCCTCCAGTGGAATTGTGGCAGTTTTTCCACGGCAACTGTTAAGCTTTACACCTGCTATCTGATTTGCTCTCCAGGAAACCTGGTTCCCAGCAATGCAGACCCCTACCCTCCACGGCTATAAGGGATATTCCACGAACTGTAGCGACTATAATCGAGTGTCAGGTGGAGTTCGCGTTTTTGTCCTAAACTCAGTCTGTAATGGACATGTGCCCCTTCAAACCACTCTTGAAGCAGTGGCTGCCAGAATAAGGATGATGCAGGAAATAACTGTCTGCAATGTATATCTTCCTCCAGATGGTGCAGTACCCCTGAATGTATTAGCAGCACTGATTGATCAACTCGCTAAACCTTTCCTACTTTTGGGAGATTTTAATGCCCATAACCCCTTGTGGGGTGGTACCATGCTTACTGGCTGAGGCAGAGATGTCAAAACTTTACTGATGCAATTCGACCTCTGCCTCTTAAATACTGGGGCCACCACACATTTCAGTGTGGCTCATGGTAGTTACTCGGCCATTGGTTTATCAATTTTCAGCCCAGGACTTCTCCCATCTATCTACTGGAGAGCACATGACGACCTGTGTGGTAGTGACCACTCCCCATCTTCCTGCCACTGCCCCAGCGTCAGGCACATGGAAGCCTGCTCAGATGGACTTTGAACAAGGCGGACTGGGGAACTTTCACCTCTGCTGTCACCGCTGAATCTCCCCCACGCGGTAACATCGATGTGATGGTTGAGTGGGTGACTAGCACAATTGTTTCTGTGGCAGAAAATGTGATCCCTCACTCTTTAGGGTGCCTGAGGTGTAAGGCAATCCCTTGGTGATCACCAGAAGTCACTGAAGCAATAAAGGAGCGTTGGGGAGCTCTACAGCAGCATAAGCGACACCCTTTCCTGGAGCACCTCGTAGCTTTTAAACGGCTCCATGCCCGTGTTTGTTACCTTATCAAACAACGGAAGAAGGAGTGTTGGGAGAGATACGTCTCCACCATTGGGTGCCACACGTCACCTTCCCAAGTCTGGGCAAAGATCAAACATCTTTTCGGGTACCAGGTCCCAACAGCTGTCCCCAGTGTTACCATAAATGGTAAGTTATGTACCTACGCAAACGCAATTGCCGATCACTTTGCTCAAGCCTCTGTGTCGGAGAATTACCGCTCCCCCTCCCCCTCCCCTCCCAGCATTTTTCACACTCAAACAGCAGCTGGAAAGGAACATCCTCTCATTCACTACACGCTACAGTGAATCCTTTAATGCCCCATTTACAGAGTGGGAGCTCCTCAGTGCCCTTGCACATTGCCCTGACACAGCTCCTGGGCCTGACTGCATCCACACTCTGATGATTAAACATCTCTCATCTGACTACAAGCGACATCTCCTCGTCATCTTCAACCGGATCTAGTGCGATGGTGTCTTTCCATTGTAATGGCAGGAGAGCACCATCATTCTGGTGCTCAAACCCGGTAAAAACCTGCTTGACATGGATAGCTGTCGGCCCATCGGCCTCACCAACATTCTTTGTAAGCTACTGGAACGTCTGGTATGTCGGCGGTTGGGTTGGGTCCTGGAACCCCATGGCTTGCTGGCTCCATGTCAGGGCTGCCGCCAGTGTTGCTCTACCACTGATAATCTTGTGTCCATAGAGTCTGCCATCCGAACAGCCTTTTCCAGATGGCAACATCTGATTGCGGTCTTTTTTTGCTTATGTAAAGCATACAACACGACTTGGTGACATCATACCCTTGCCACATTGTATGAGTGAGGTCTCCAGGGACCACTCCCGATTTTTATCCAAAACTTCCTGTTGCTCCATACTTTCCGTGTCAAGTTGGTGATTCCCATAGTTCCATCCATATCCAGGAGAATGGAGTCCTGCAGGGCTCTGTATTGAGTGTGTCTCTATTTTTAGTGGCCATTAACGGTCTAGCAGCGGCTGTTGGGCTCTCCGTCTCACCTTCTCTGTATGCAGAGAACTTCTGCATTTCGTACTGCTACTCCAGGACTGTTGTTGCTGAGCGGCATCTCCAGGGAGCCATCCATAGGGCACAGTCATGGGCTCTAGCCCACGGCTTCCAGTTTTCAGCCGCAAAGTCGTGTCTCATGCACTTCTGTCAGCGTTGTACCGTTCATCCGGAACCCAGAATTTATCTTAATGATGATCCACTCACTGTAGTGGAGACATATCAATTCCTAGGACTGGTTTTCGACACTCGATTGTCTTGGCTCCCTCATCTTCGTCAGCTTAAGCAGAAGTGCTGGCAGCACCTCAATGCCCTCTGTTGCTTGAGCAACACCAATTGGGATGCAGATCGCTGTACACTGCTGCAGATCTACAGAGCCCTTGTCCAATCCCGAGTTGACTATGGGAGTGTGGTTTATGGATTGGCAGTGCCTTCAGCATTGCATTTACTCGGCCCTGTGCACCACTGTGGGGTTCGATTAGCAACAGGGTGTTTTAGGACGAGTCTGGTGGAGGCTGGTGTACATCCACTGCAAATCAGGCGTATGCAACTGCTCGTCAGTTATGCAGCACACATTCATAGTTCCCCTGAGCTTCCGATTTAATGTCTCCTTTTCTCGTCCATGGCAGTCCATCTCCCGCATCGGTGGCCCAGATCAGGGCTAATGATTGATTGCAGTTCGCGTGCGGTCCCTTCTCTCCGAACTGGAGTCCTTCCCTTTACCGCCTCGACTTGCGGTCCATTCACATATACTTCCATGGTGTACACCTCAGCCACAGCTTCGTCTGGACCTTTTGCATGGCCCTAAGGACTCGGTTAACCCCGCCACTCTCTACTGTCACTTCCTCTTGATTCTTGACGTGTTCCGGGTCTCTGAAGTGGTTTACACCGAGGGCTCAATGGCTAATGGTCTTGTAGGGTTCACATATGTTCATGGAGGACATGTTGAGCAGCACTCCTTGCCAGTTGGCCGCAGTGTTTTCACTGCAGAGCTGGTGGCCATATCTCGTGCTCTTAAGTACATCTGCCCATGCCCTGGCGAGTCATTTCTCCTGTGTACTGAGCCATTGAGCAGCCTACAAGCTATCGACCAGTGCTACCCTTGCCACCCTCTGGTAGCATCCATTCAGGAGTCCATCTATGACCTGGAACAGTCCTGCCATTCTGTGGTGTTTATGTGGACCTCAGGACACATCAGAATCCCTGGCAACGAACTTGCCAATAGGCTGCCCAAACAGGCGATGCGGAAACTGCTTCTGGAGATAGGCATCTCCGAAGCTGACCTGCGTTCTTTCTTACACTGCAGGGTTTTCTGGCTTTGGGAGACGGAATGGCATAACAGCACGCACAACACACTGTGATGAATGTGTGGAAGTCTTCCATGCAGGCCTCTCGCAGGGAATCTGTTGTCCTCTGCTGGCTCCACATTGGCCATACATGGCTAACGCATGGTTACCTACTCCGTCACGAGGACCCACCTCAGTGTCGCTGTGGCTCCCAAATGGCAGTCGTCTACCTCTGCCCACTTTTAGCCGCTCTGCGGCAGACTTTTAACTTTCCCAGCACCCTGCCTTCGGTGTTGGGAGACAATGCCTCCACAGCAGCTTTAGTTTTACGTTTTATCCATGATAGTGGGTTTTATATTTCTATGTAGGTTTTAGCGCATGTCCTTTTTCCCTCCGTTTCCTCCACCCTAGTGCTTTTAGGGTGGAGGTTTTAATGTGTTGCAGAGTGGCTGGCTTTCCCTTTTTATTCTCGTGGTTGGCCAGCCACTGTAATCTGCTTTCATGTTTTACTCCGTTCTGTCTTTAGCATCTCTCTCTTGTTTTCTTATCATCTTTTGTTCCTTTTAGTATTCATTGCCTTTCCTTCATTCTTGTGGCTTTTCCTTTCTTTCCATTTTGTGTTATATGTTTCGTCCATTTTATTCTCACCCTTGTGGCATTGTTATATTAGGAACAAGGGACCAATGACCTCATGGTTTGGTCCCTTCTCTCTCTTTAAACCAACCAACCACCTTGGCTTCGTGCGGCAGCCCTTGTTCACCTCGGACTTCATTCGATTCCTAAGGGCACTACTCTATCTCTGTAAGTTTCTTGAACCTAGCACGGAAATTAGTGAGAGTACCTTTGTGTATACTGATGGCTCTCAGATTGGTCATTGTGTCAGATGTGCCTTTGTCATTGGCATCAATGATTTTTGGTATTGGCTTCCAGAACACTGCTCAGTATTTACAGCAGAGCTCTTCATCCTGTATCAGGCCACGCATTACATCTGGCGACACAGGCTTTTCAATTGTGTCATTTTCTCTGACTCTCTCTGTGTGCTTCAGAGTCTCTGTGTGCTATATACAGTCCATCCCTTAGTGCAGTGGGTCCAGACAAACTTTCACTTGCTCCTTCTTGATGGAGCCATTTTGATGTTTATGTGGGTCCCTGGTCACATTGGTCTGACGCTGCTGCCAAGGCTGCAGTCCTTGTACCTCGGCCCGCTAGTTCTTCCATTCCCTTGGATGATCTCTGTGTTGCCATCTGTCAGTAGTAGTGTCACTTTGGCATCATCTTCCCTTCAAGGGAACAAGCTCCGAGGCCTTAAACCTCTGCCTGCAGCTTGGCCGACCTCCTCTCAGCCCTCTCGCTCATTTTAGCCAGGTTGTGTAGTGGGCACTGTCTTTTTAGCCATTGCGATTTGTTAAGTGGTTGTGCCCATTGTCATCAGCCTTTGACAGTTTGCCATTTCCTGACAGAATGCACTTTTTTTAACCACTTATGTTCTAATGTATGTTTGCCATCTGAGTTATTGGCCATTTGAGTAAACAACGCATGGGCTGTCAACTGTGTCTTACTTTATACCTTTTGTAGCAATATGCGAAGAACATTTAATCTTTAGTGCAGGATCTCCATTATCTCTATGGCATATTTTATGGCCATTTCCCTGTTTTTAATTGTCTTTCCTTCCATTGAGTGGGCTTAACATGTAGTAGCTCTTAACTTCTTTTTGATCTTCATGTTCTATAGTTCTGACATGGGTGCATGTGACCCTAGTTGTTTTTGTGCCCTAAAACAAACCAAAACCTTGTCGCTTGCAAGTTGTTAACTACTCAAAAGTCCTGCATTTTACCATCCAGCACCTATAGTACCATACTTGCTACATCTTTCTTCACAAAAGACATGGCCACACAGGTGTGTGACTTCCAATTCAGCACTGCAGTTGTAAAATTGCCCAGTGTCATGGAAGCATCCCGGTCTCCTTGTTCTACAGCTGTGCAACAAGCTACCAAATCTTCACCCCCGGTGATGAAATCATCTGCTCGACAGCTGGCATGCCAGAAAGGACAAAAGGAATACTCCTGCGAAGTCTTTTTATGTCCCTCCAGCCAACAACTGTCTGAGTCTTCATGTGCCATCTGTAAAGGCTCTAAGAAATTGAATAAAGGCAAATGGCTTTCTCCTTCCTTGACTCGGAGATCCTCTTCGATGGTGTCATTGCATAATACCCTCACTCGGCTGACCTCCATCTCACAAGTGTGCAATGCCTACTGTTATTCTGCCCTGGAATCCACAGCCTGACCCAGGGAGAATGCCAATGCCTCTGTAGATCTTGTGAAATGGGATCATCCAGCCTCTGCACCCAACAGCAGTGAATCTTAAAGGCTGGTGTTCAGCAGCTGCTGAGGTGACTACCCTATATTTGTTCCCTCCTCCCCATTCCCACTTATGACTCGTCACCAATGAAATGTTCATGGCATTAGATCTAGCAAGAAGGAATTACAGTGGCTTTTGCTATCGAAGTGTCCTGTTGTTATGTCTCCAGGAAACGAAATTGCATCCTCACGACCACTTTGACCTCCTGCATTTCCTTCTAGTGCGCTTTGACCTCCCCCCACCCCCACCCCCAAGGACAGCATTCCATCTCTTGTGGGAATCACGCTGCTCATTCAAGACGATGTCCATAGCCAAACCATCTACATCTACATCTGTACTCTGCAAACCACCATAAGGGAGCTTGGCAGAGGGTCCATCCCATTGTACCAGCTGTTAGGGTTTCTTCCTGTTCCATTCATGTATGGAGTGCAGGAAGAATGATTGTCTGAATGCCTCTGAGCATGCAATAATTATTCTAATCTTATCCTCATGATTTGTATGGCAGTGGTATGTAGGGTTTGTAGTATATTCCTAGAGCAATCATTTAAAGCCAGTTCTTGAAACTTTGTTAACAGACTTTCTCAGGATAGTTTGCGTCTATCTTCAAAAGTCTTCCAGTTCAGCTCCTTCAATATCTCTGACACTCTCACATGGATTAAACAAACCTGTGACCATTCATGCTGCCCTTCCCTGTATATGTTCAGTATCCCCTGTTAGACTGTTAAAAGCCTTTGACTGTGTGGACCACAGCATTCTCTTAAGTAAATTACAATATTATTGTGTCACCGGCAATGCTGCAAAACAGTTTGAGTCTTCTCTCTAACAGGAAACAAAGGGTGTCATTGCAAAATACCTGTGCAGTAAGTGGTCAGTCTTTATCTGATTGGGAATCAATTAAATGTGGTGTTCCTCAAGATTCCATCTTGGGTCCACTGCTTTTTCTTGTGTACGTTAATGACCTCTCGTCTGTTACATTATCAGATGCTAAGTTTGTTTTGTTTGCAGATGATACAAACATTGCAATAAGTAGCAAGTCAAGTACAGATTTATAAATAACTGGTAATCAAATTTTCACTGACATTAATAAATGGTTTAAAGCTAATTCACTGTCATTGAACTTTGAGAAGACCCACTATATGCAGTTCAGAACCTGTAAGAGATTTCCTTCCAGCATGCGTATAACATATGAAGACTTGAAAATCAAAGAGGTTGACAATGTTAAATTTCTGGTACTACAACTCAATAATAAATTCAGTTGGAAAGCGCATACCACAGAATTTGTTAAGCACGTAAGCAAGTCTGTATTTGCAGAGAGAATGATGTCAGATGCAGGAGATATAAATATAATAATAACTTGCACACTTTGCTTACTTTCATTCTATTACGTCTTACGGGTCATATTTTGGGCTAACTCATCAAACTGAGCAAAAGTTCCTAGGGTGCAAAAGCGTGTGATAAGATTCATTTGTGGTATAAATTCAAAAATATCATGAAGAAACCTGTTCAAGGAACATTGTATTATAACCATTGCTTCTCATCGTATTTATTCCTTAAGGAAATTTGGTGCAACTAATAAATCTCTATTTCCAACCAATAGCTCAATACATAGTGTCAATACTAGGAATAATAACAATCTACATAAAGACCTAAAATCACTTACCTTGCTCCAAAAAGGGGTCCAATATTCAGAAACGCACATTTTCAGTAAATTGCCAGCAACCATTAAAAACATGGTTTCAGAGAAAGCATGGTTTAAACAGAGTTTTGAAAGACTTTTTGATTGGCAACTCCTTTGCTCTATAGATGAAAATCTTAGCAGAGACTGTAAAAATGTCTTTTAGATTTCAGTTTTGACAGCACTTGGCCACAACAGTCAAGATTAGGTATTTTGTGTATGATAAATATATTAGTAGTGCATAACAATGTTTCATTCTCACAGTGTGTTAATTCTGTAAATATTAGCTGTACTAGTTTACCACATCGTAATCACCTACTTCGGCAATCTCCTGACAAATGATCAGGGTAGTAAGAATTATATTCAAATGTTTTATATTTTTATGTTATACTTTCTGACATGTTCCACCCCCACTAGAATCATCTAATCTAATCTAGTCCTATGTGGTATGGGCCCTGCACACTTAAGCTGTATTCGAGAACCGATTGCACGTAAATGATTTGTGAGAAATCTCCTTTGTGCAGTGATTGCACTTTCCCAGCATTCTATCAATAAACCCAAGTCTACCACTTGCTTTACCCACAACTGAACTATGTGATCATTCCATTTCATATCCCTACAAAGTCTTTCAACCAGATATTTGCCAACAGTGATTTATTGGTACATACTCGTAGTATCCTACGTTTTTTCATTTTGTGAAGTGCAAAATTTTAGATTTCTGAACTTTTAGAGCAGGTTGCCATTCCTGTACCACTTTGAAATGTTATCAAGCCTGACTGAATATTTATGCAGCTCGTTTTCAGATAATACTCCATTGTAGATAACTAAATCATCTGCAATAACCTTGATTTTACTATTAATGTTGCCTGCAAGTTCATTAATATACAAAATGAACAGAAAGGGTCACATCACACTTCCCTGGGGCACACCCGAAGGCACTTCTACGTCTGACAATGACTCTCCACCCAAAATGTCTTCAACCTAGTCACAAATTTCAGTTGATGCCCCATATAATTGTACTTTTGACAATAACCATAGGTGTGATACTGAGTCAAATGCTTTTGATAAATTGAGAAACCCTGCATCTACCCAAATGCCTTGACCCAAAGCCTTCAGAATGTCATGTGAGAAAAGAAGTTGCCTTTCGAAATCTATGCTGGTTGGCTTGAGAAGGTCATTCTGTTCTAGCTATCTCATTATGTTTGAGCTGAGACTGTGTTCTAGGATCCTACAACAAATTGATGTCAAGGATATTGAGCAGTAGTTTTATGGGTCACTTCTACTATCCTTCTTGTAGACGGGTGAAACCTGTGCCTCTTTCCAAGAACTGGGCATGGTTTTTTGTTTGAGGGATCAATAATAGATTATAGTTAAAAGAGGGGCTAACTAAGCCGCAAATGCAGTATGGAATGTGACAATGATTCTATCGGGGCCTGGAGCTGTGGTCAGTTTTAACAGTTTCAGCTATTTCTCAAAACCACTGATTCATTTTATTCATCTTTACAGTTGCACGAGGCTTAAGTTGGAGCAATTCTCCCAGGTTTTGCTTTGTAAAGAAACTTTTGAAAAGTTAGTTAAGCACTTCAGCTATTGCTGTGCTACCATCAGTTTCAGTTCCTGTCTCATTCACTAGGCACTGGATGCTAACTTTGGTGCCACTAACAGCCTTTACATACGACCAGAATCTCTTTTGGTCCTTTGAAAGCTGTTCTGCCAGTATTCTGCTATGGTAGTTATTGAAGGCATCTTGCATTGCTCTTTTGGCAGCCAAATGCGTTTCATTCAGCATCTATCTATCTCTAGCCTATGCTTAATTTTACAACTATTATGCAGTAATCTCTGTTTTCTTTAGAAGTTTCTTTACAGTGACTTATACCATAAAGGTTCCCTCCCATTATGAACTGTTCTACTGGGTACATATCTATCCAGTGAATGGCTAACTATTCTTTTAAACATGAGCCATGGTTCCTCTACATCTTCCTTCTCTGCACTGAATGTTTCAAGTTTCTCATTGGGATATGAGACTACTGATTTTTTATCTAGTTTACTGAACATATTTATCTTTCTGCTTGTTTTAGCTGTCCTTTGTACTTTGGTAATAATTGTTGCCACAGCTGTGTCATGGTCATTGAGACCATTTTCAACGTAGACATCCTCAAAGAGGTCATATCTATTTGCTGCCATTAGATCCAATATATTTTCATCTTGAGTAGGGTTTCTGACTATTTGTTCTAGGTAGTTTTCAGAGAAGGCATTTAATAAAGTTTCACGGGATGTCTTGTCACGCCTATCACTAACAAAACTCTAATTTTCCAAATTAATTGTTGGATGATTAATGTCCCCACTGATGATTACAATATGATTTGGGAAATTACATCCAAGTTGACCGAGGGTTTCTCTAAATTTTTCGGTAACATCAGGAGGTTAGTCAGGTGGGTGATTGAAGGATCCAATTAGCATTTTATGCTCAACCCTGTTGCTGAATCTTTGCCCAAACAATCTCACATGCAGCTCCAATTTCTATCTCTGTGGATTTGAGTTTGTTGTCTACTGCAACAAATACACTGAGTCCATTTCCCATCTGCCTATCCTTTTGATATACTCATAAATTTTCCCCAAATATGTCATTGCTATCAATTTCAGGTTTCAATCAGCTGTCTATGCCTAGTATTATGCGAGCTTCACTGCTTTTCATTAGTACTTCAAACTCTGATGCTTTGTTGCAAATGCTTTGTCAGTTTACCATTAGGATTTTAATACTCTAACCTATGGTAGGCATTTCTTTCAGTCTTACACTGATAGGTCTGGATTCGATGCAGAGTTGCCTAATCTAAAAAAAAGAAAAAGGAAAAGAAAAACCTTTTGTGCACACCACATACAGTCAGTTACCTGAGTAGCAGCCTCTTAAGTGTAGTGCACACCAGACCCATTTAGGAGGACTCTACAGTTCTCAATCTTATGGCGCAAATCCAGGAAGTCTCAGCTTAGTGTGTCACAGAACCTTTGAAGTCTCTGGTTCAATCCTTCCACTCAACTTTGAACCAAAGGGCCATCATCAGTTCTTGGGACAATGCTGCAGATTGTGAGCTTCGATGAAACTCCATGAACAAGGTTGGCCTTCTCAACCTTTTCTGCCATTCACTGGAATGACCCAAGAATGACCCAGTGCCCAGACGACTGCCTTGTTTGTTCCAGCATGTGGAATAATCTGCAGTTGGCTGCCCCCTTATCACTCAGTGGTTGCTTGAATAGCCTCTTTAGTATGCTGAATGAGGCCCCCAGGTGTACACTCTAAGTGCCCCTGGTGTCCTTTCCTGTCCCTTGCTGCCATTTCCCTAAGAGGTACTGTCATTCACCATGTGTTTGAACTGCCAATGATTAATAGACCCCTACCCTTTGTGTTTGCCTTCTCCTGACACCCAACAGGTTTCCCCCAAACAGGTGAAATGAGTCCCACTAGTACAGTTGCAGTGAAAGACAGCACTTCAACATGGTTGGTTAGGGAGATAGGTACAACACCAGGAGTCTTTCCTGGTCCCCGTCCACTCTCTACAGGATGCCTAGATCTCTAATTCACATGCCACGTGCAGTCAAGTAATGATAGGTCCTGCACTTTCTGCAGAGGAGACAGGATCCATTGGAGGGGATAGTACTTCAGGTACCTCTGATACTGGTACTCAGGTGCTCCTCCAACACACCGATTTGCAGCAGCTGCCAGTCATTTGACAGTAGTCAGTGCAATTTTCAGCTGCTTACGAATGTCAATCAACTCGTCTCATGTTCCAGAACAGCATTCACAATGGGGCTGCATTTTAGGTGATGCAGCATATTATGAGGCAATAACTTTAAATTAAGACCGCTGATTACTTCATCTATTGAGCTAAAAAAGTTGCTAATTCCCTATTAGAATTGAACCAAATACACAAAACAAGATTTGTATTGAGACAACACAGAAGCCTGTGGTAAAAATTAGTTTCCTAAAACATTTTGATGTTAATTATAATAGCTAGCAAACTCAAAAACAGAGAGAATTGCAGATAATATATAGAGCTACTCCTCTTTAAGGAAAACTAAATGTAACACAATATGTTAGCTAGAAAATCTGCTACAGTAACTAAATCACTAACGCCAATTTGCTACAAATTGCTTGTAAATTATGCAAAGGACAATGGTAGCTTCCGAAAATTCTCAAACGCACGTTTATTTGCATTGATATATGATTAAATTCAGGGGTGATGTATCGTTGGTGGAACTGTGAACCAGAAATGCTGACTTGCTACAAAATAAATTATGTATCCAAAACAATTGTACCAGTAAATTATGAAATTATAGTTTTGTAAGTGCATGAAAATTCTCAAAATAATCTGTTTCTCAAGTAATTGTACAATGAAATTAGAGAATAATTGTTTTGAATGAGGATAGACCTATTGTTCTCAAAAATTTGAAAAGAGCACAATGAAGGTTAAGCCTACAAATGACTCACTGAACACCCGGCTGCCAGCTGTTGCAGTCCATATTTTCCTTCCTTGTTTCACCTTTTCTCCTTGTAACGTCTGCATCCCTCAGTCATTCGCTATCTCCAGGGCAGACTTCTTTCTCCTTATTGGTCATCTCCCTTGCCCCTTTTTGCTGCTCGGTGACTTTAATGCATACCATCCCCTTTGGAGCTCTTCAAGAACCTGTCCGAGAGGTGGCCTCTTGGCTAACCTTTTCTCAATCAAGTCAGCGTCATCCGTCTTAACACTGGAGCACACATGTTCCTTTCAGACTCCACACACATCTGTTTCCGTTTGCACCTCTCATTCTGTGTTACTCAGCTTGCTCATCACCTAGAGTGATCCATTCTCTGTGACATACATTTGAGTGACTATTTCCCGTGAGCTATCCATTTGCTGACTCCTACCCCACCTATGTGTAAACCCGATTGGCAGCTTTCTAAGGCTGATGTGAGGCTTTACCTTTGACAAACAATGTTTCCCCAGTTGTCATGGCCAGATGGGTACCTTGAGAACGTTATCCTTATTGCAGCAGAACATTTCATACCTTGCACTTCATCTTTACTGTGCTGTGTCCCAGTCCCCAGGTTACCCGAGGCATGCCACAATGCACTTTGCACATGGAGACATGCTCCCCACATTGTTAACCGTCATTCTATGATGGCAAACTGTATCCACTCTAAACAGTTGTATGCGCAGTGACATGGCATTCTCTGGGATAGCAAATAGCTAGCTGGATACATTTACTAGTTCTTTTAACAGTTTCACTCCCTCTTCCATTGTGTGGGGCAATGTCCGTTGGCTCTCTGGGACCAAGGTCCATTCCCTGATTTCTGGCCTGCCTGTAGCAGATAATGTAATTGTGGACCCTATTGCTATCTCCAACACCTTAGGTTGCTATTTTGCGGAGATTTCCAGCTCCACCCACTATCTCTCACCCCCCCCCCCCCCCCTCTCCCCCTTGGCTTCCTCCCTCGGAAAGGTGTGGACAAGTCTCAAGCAATACCCTTCTCCTCTCGGAATCAGCGCTACAATGCTGCCTGTACTGTGAGGGGCTAGAGCATGCTCTCACTTCATGCCGATCTTCTGCCCCAGATTTGTACAATGTTCACATTCAGACATTGCAACACCTCTCTCTTGCGGACAAGCACTTTCTCTTTCATACATACTTTCACATTTGGGCAGATGGCACTTTTCCCAGACACTGGCATGAAGCCACTGTCTTACCCATACGTAAGCCCAGTAAGGACAAACACTTTTATTCTAGCCACTGTTCCCTTTCTATCACCAGCTGAGTTTTCAAGATGATGGAATGCATGATTCACGCCTGGCTGGTATGGTGGCTCGACTCGCAATCTACTAACCAGTACACAATGTTGATTTCGAGCATGCCATTCTGCAGTTGACCATCTCATCACTTTGTCAACCCATGTCATGAATGTCTTCTGCGGAAATAATAAACTGAGGCCATGTGTTTTGATTTGGAGAAAGCCTATGACACCTGCTGGAGAACTGGTACCCTGTGTGCACATGGGGTTTCTGAGGCCACATGCCCCATTTTCTCCAGGAAATTTTAAAAGACAGTTTTCAAGGTACATGTGGGTTCATCCCTTTATCCAGGAGAACGGAGTGCATCGAGGCTCCATCCTGAGCATCGTCATCTTTGCTATAGCCATTAACCCTATTATGACCTGTCTCTCCAGGCATCTCTGGTTCTCTTTTTGTCGACGACTTTGCGATCAGTTGCAGTTCTCCACGGACTTGTCTCCTTGAGTGGTGTCTTCAGAGATGTCTTGATCATCTTCACTCTTGGAGCATCGACAGTGGCTTTCACTTTCCCACTGACAGAACCATTTGTATGAATTTCTGACAATGCAATGGTTTTCTCCCACCATCTTTACATATTGGGCCAGTTGCTCTTCCATTCGCTGAAACTATGAAATTCCTGGGGCTCATGCTTGATAGAAAACTTTCTTGGTCTTCCCATGTTTCTTACCTGGCCGCATGCTGTACCTGAACCCTCAGTGTCCTGCATGTCCTAAGTGGTACTTCCTGGATAGCAGATTGGACCACACTCTTCAATTTGTACTAGTCCTTCGTACATATGAAACTAGACTATGGGTGTTTCATTTATTAATCTGCATGTCTGTGCATCATAATACAATCCACCATCATGGAATATGTTTGGCAACTTTTACGCTAGCCCAGTTGAGAGTCTCCATGCAGGAGCTGCCGAATTAACACTGCCATATCAGTGTGATGTTCTCCTCAGTGTATATGCATTCTATTTGTCTGCCATGCATGGCCATCCAACCTATGCCATCTGTTTTGATGACTCCCTTGACCACCAGTATGGGGCGCACCCTTCTTATCTGTTACCTCCTGGAGTTTGCTTTTGGCTACTGCTCCAGCAGCTAACTTCACAATACCTGCCATGTTTCCAATGGGTGTGAACCCATCAACTCCTTTGGCTTTGTGTGACGGCCTGTGTTCATCTTGGACTTTAATTTTCTTCCCAAGGAAACTACTCTGGATTCAATCTGTTGCTGTAAGTGTCTTGATCTACGCATGCAACTTAGCAATAGCGCCTTCATGTACACTGATGGCTCTAAGACTGATCATGGTGTCAGGTGTGCCTTCTTTATTGGCACCGACCGTTTTTGGCATCAGCTTCCAGAACAGTGCTCAATATTTACAGCAGAGCACTTCAGTCTCTATCAGGCCACCCAGTACATCCGCCAACACAGGCTTTTTGTCATATTCTCCAATTCTCTCAATTGCCTTCAGAGCATCTGTGTGCTGTACACAGTCCATCCCTTAGTGCAGTGGGTTGAAGAAAGCTTCTTCACTTTCTCGCTATTGAGGGAGCCATTGTGATGTTCTTGTGCGTTCCTGGTTACATCAGTTTGTTGGAAAATGAGGCTGCTGATGCTGCTGCCAAGGCTGCAGTCCTCACACCTTGGTCTAATAGCTCATCCATTCCTTTGGTTGTTCTCAGTGTTGCCGTCTGTCAGTAGGTGGTGTCACTTTGGTGTCACCACTGGTCTTCACTGCACAGGAACAAACTCCAGGAAATTAAACCTCTTCCAACAGCTGTGCTGACCTCCTTTTGGCCCTCTCATCTTGAGGAGAACATTTTAGCTAAGTTGTGTATTGGGCACTGTCTTTTTAGCCACTGCCATTTAAGTAGTGATCCCTAACCACTTCATAGTAATTATCGTTAACCTTTGACAGTTTGCCATTTCCTGACCGAATGCCCTTTTTTAACTGCTTATGTTCTAGTGTATGTTTGCCATCTGAGTTATTGGCTGTTTTAGTGAAGAATGTATTTTACTTTTAGTGTGTCATAGCAATATGACAAAGAACATTTAATCTTTGTTTTGGTACATCTGCTGTCTCTGTGGTGTATATCGTGGACCTTTCTCCAAGAGGAAGTCCTTGTTTTCAGCTCTCCTTCCTTCTGTCAATTAGGCTTAACATGTAGTCACTTTTAACTTCTTTTTCTTGTTAGTGGTCTAAGGTTAGGACATGTGCACTTATGACCTCAAGTTATTTTTGCACCCTAAAAACCAATTGCATCTCTGTGTAACTATTTCACCCTGCATCCACCTGAACCTACTTAGTGTGTTCATCTCTTGGTTGGCCTGTACAATCTTTACACTTCACACTCACCTCCATTACCAAATTGATTACTTCTTGATACCTCAGGATGCATCTCTTCAACCCATCCCTTCTTTTAGTTGATCAATCATGAATTTAATTTTTCCTCAGTTTCATTCAGTTTCTCCTCACTAGCTACTTCATCTACCTATATAATCTTCAGCATTCTTCTCTGGCAACACCTTTCAAAAACTTCAAATTCTCTTCTTGTGTGAACTGCTTATTGTCCACATTTCACATCCGTGCACTGTTACTCAGAACAAATACATTCTGAGAAAACTTCCTTGCACTTATATTTATAATACACATTAATAAATTCCTCTTTTTTAGAAATAGGATCTTTTTGGGAATAGAGGAGATGACTGTCAGAAAGGCAGGAGTGCTGATTCATTGATAGGTGCACAAACAAAAGATACAGGGCATGGCTAGCTTTCAGAATACACTTCCTTTTTCAAGCTTGCAGTACACACACACACCTGTCTCCCTACATTGTGCTCAGTCAATTTCCAGCTCTTTCCTGGTCCACAGTTAGTGAATTAGGGTGAGGTCGTGATGTGTGGGGTGGGGTGAGGGATGGAGAGAGGTGGGAGACAGGAAGTAAGTTGCGAGTAAGTTTATATCGGCTCGTGGGAGAGAGAACCAGGGGGGAGCTATCTGTGGGCTAGCTAGAGGTGGCAGATGGCTGGGCATGTGATTTTATAGACTCGGGTGTGAGATAACAGCACACAACTGGTTGATGTGGGGACACAAATTGGGTGGGGCTACTGGGGCAGGGGATTTTTTGTGTGTGTGTGTGTGTGTGTGTGTGTGTGTGTGTGTGTGTGTGTGTGTGTGTTTGTGTGTGTGTGTGTGTGTGTTACACGGCAGCAAGTTACTTTAGGTTTAGGCCAGGAAGCTTACGGGAGCAAAGGATATCTCCAATCTTCGCAGCTCAGAATAGCTGATGGTGGTGTTGGGAAGGATCCAGATGGCAAGGGTTGTGAAACAGCCACTGAAATACGGCATATTGTTCTCTGCTGCAGGATGTGCTACTGCGTGGTGCATCTTGTTTTTGGCAACAGTTTGACAGTGGCCATTCATTTTAGTTGACAGCTGGTTGGTTGTCATAATATCAATGTAAAATGCTGTGTATTGGTTGCAGCAGATCTGGTTACATAACATGGCAGCATTTACAGGTGGCCCAGGCTCTGATGGGGTAGGATAAGCCTGTGACAGGACTGGAGTAAGTGGTGCTGAGTGGGTGGATTGGGCAGATTTTGCATCTGGGTCTTCCACAGGGGTATGATCCCTGTGGCAGGAGATTGAGAGAGGGAGTGGCATAGTAATGACCTAGGATATTGTGGAGGTTGCACTCTGGTTTCTGTACAAATTGTAAATAATTTTTTGCTTACTGTTTTATATCCCTGCTACCTTCTGTATTTCAAAACAGTTATTTCAGTCAACATTGTCAAAAGCATTTCTCTCATTCTACAAATGCTATAAACATAGATCTACCTTTCTTTAACCCATTTTCATAGGTAGGTCAACATGGCCTCAGGTGTTTCTACATTTCTCTGCAACTTAAACAGATTTTCCTGAAGTTGGCTTCTAGCAGTATTTTTATTCTCCTGTAAATCATTTGTGCCAGTATTTTGTGACCATACCTTTCTAAATTGATAGTTCAGAAATATTCACATGTCACCATGTGCCTTCTTTCTAATTACAATTATTTCATTGCTCTTGATGTCTGAAGGTATTTCGCCTCTTTCGTATGCTTTGCACACAATGTGAAATAGTTCCGTCATGGCCCGCTCTCTCAAGGATCTTAGTAGTTATAAGGGATGTCATCTACTTCAAGGGCCTTGTTCCAACTTAGGTCCTTCAGAGCTATGTCAAATTCTTCTCAGAGTACCATAATTATCTTCATCTTGTATTCATCTAATTCCTCTTCCCTTTCCATAAAAAGTCTTTAATTTCATTTCCTTTGTATAGCCTTCTGTATGCTTCTTCAACCTTTCTCTTTCATCTACATGTAGATACACACTATGCAAGCCACCATATGGTGCATGGTGGAGAGTACCTTGTCTACTAGTCATTTCCTTTCCTGTTCCACTTGCAAATGGAGTGAGGGAAGAACAACTGCCTATATGCCTCCTCTTGCTTAGTACCTGCTTGCCATCTGCAAACTTAATATTCATACAGCTGCTCCTTTTCCTCTGGAAATCTCTTTAATTTTCTTGTATGCGGCATCTCTCTTTCCCCTACTGATGCATCCCTCTGCTGCCTTGCATTTGTCCTCTAGCTATTTTATGCTGCCTGTCATCTCATCTCAGGTTTTTTGTCTCTACAGCCCCCTTTTGGTGTGAGCTATGAGCCACCCTTCTCTGACCCTATCTCCTGCTCCCCACCTATTTTTCCCTCTCTCTCAACACACCCAATGCAACCCCTCTCCACAGTCTACCATAATTGTAATACTTCTTCTTCTGCTTTTAGTGCCACATTTCCTGATGTAATTCTTTCAGCATCACCTGATTTTAGTAAACTACAGTTGTTACTCTTCTTTTACTTTTGTTTTGTTCATAATACCTACACATAGACACATACTCCACAAGCCACTGTGTGGTGTGTGGCGGAAGGTACTGTGTACCACGACTAGTCTTTTTCTTTCCTATTCCGTTTGCAAATGGAGCGAGTGAAAAACAACTGACTATATGCCTTCATATAAGCTCCGATTTCTCTTCTCATCTTAGCAGTCCATAGGCAAAATGTACAATGGCAGCAGCAGACTCACTCTGCAGTCAGCTGTAAGTGCCTGTTTCCAAATTTTCCCAGTGTTTCACGAAGAGAGTGCCACCTTCTCTCCACAGATTCCTATCTGAGTTCATGAAGCATCTTCATCACAATCGTGTGTTGATTGAACCTAGTGTTAACAAATCTAGCAGCATGCCTGCGAATTGCTCAAATGATCCCCGTAATCTAACCTGATGGGGATGCCAAACACTTAAGCTGTATTCAAGAAAGGATTGCACAAGATGTCCTGTACACAGCCTCCAATGTAGAAGAGCTGCTCTCCTAAAACTATCCCAATAACCATAAGTCAACCATTCACTTTCTATCCTTACATGCTCATTCCATTTCATATCACTTTGCAGCATTGCACATAGATATTTCATCAACATGACTGTATTGAGCACCATACCACTAATATTGCGTTTGAACATTAAAGCATTGTTTTTCCTACTCATCTGCATTAACTTAAATCTTTCTGTATTTAGAGCAAGCTGCTATTTATCATACCAAATAGAAATCCTGTCTGCCATTCTGCATCCTTCTACAATCGCTTTCCTGAATATTACTGAATCATCAGCAAACAGTAACAGATTGCTGCTCGCCCTATCCATCAGATCGTTTATGTTTATTAAAAACAAGAGTAGTCCTATCACGCTTCCCTGTTTTTATTTCTTCTCCTATAACTTTAATTCCTTTTCTAAACTTATCCTTGGTTTCCTTTGCTGCTTGCTTTATGAACAGGTTGAATAACACTGGGATACAACTGCCATGATAACAGAATTTTGTAGTGTGTATTTCAGACAAGCTTCTGCTTCTCTGCCTCCCTCCACATGAAATGCTATAAATGTAGGTTTCTATATCTCCTAAGATAAGTCATTAGGTTTGTTGTATTACCATGGATGGCCCTACATTCCTCTAGAATCCAAATTTATCTTCGTCTAAGCTGGCTTGTGTGAGTCATGCTACTCTTCTGTTGGTTATTTCTCAGTGCAGTGGTAATACAGGAGCAGGTGTAATGATGAGTAAGAAAATAGGAATGCGAGTAAGCTAACATGAACAGCACATTGAATGCATTATCATAGCCAAGATAGGAACAAAGCTAACACCCACCACAGTAGTAAGTTTTTTTATGAACTAGCACCATAGATGACAAAAAATTGAAAGAATGTGTGAGGCAATAAAAGAAGTAATTCAGATAGTTAAGGTAGTGGAAAATATAATTTCGATGCAGGGACTAGAATTCGATAGTGGGGAAAGGAAAATCTGTAGTTTGTGTAGCACCTCCCCCCCCCCCCCCCCTCCCCTCCCCCACCCAAATAATGTCTTTAAAGCAACTGTAACCTGCTCAGCTTTTAGTTCATTGTTAAGCATTTAAATTCTGGTTTACCTCTGTGGTACATTGTTTAAATTTTGTTTTTATAGACAGGCATTTCTTGTTATATTTTTGTTTAATCATATGCTCTTTCCATTGTAGTAATTCGTAAATGTATTGCAAATTTTTGTAGTTCCATTCTGCTGTGTGGATTCTGTGCAAGATATTGAAAATTACTAACTTATTCTACTTTACCTATTTACCATCTTATTTTTGTTCATTACTAATATTTGTTACGCTTTTTTTCTGAAGTTCCTTATTCTTCCTAAAGATTTTAAGCCAGGTCATTAAACTTAATTTGGTTTGTGTTCTTCCCAGAATTATCGGTTCAGTTTTGTAATTTTTACATATGCCCTCTCCATGCCACTTCCATTGTTAACCTTTCACCATTTGGGTTATATGTACTATCCGATCAAAAGTATCTGGACACGCTTGTGTAAGGTAGATCTGGTAGTATGAAAGGAGACAAGGAGTATTATGTTGTTAGAAAAGCAGTAAAGCAGACTGGGTTGGCGAAAAGAGTGCTCAGTGACTTCCAATGTGGACTAGTCATCGGATGCCACCTAAGCAACTAATCCATCTGTGACATTTCAACTGTTCTCCTGCTACTCAAATCCACTGTTGGTGATGTGATTGTGAAGGGGAAATGCAAAGGAAAAACCACAGCCAATCCAACACTAGGCAGACCTTGTGTACCGCATTGTTGAGCATTGCAGAGAATGGTTTTAAAAAATCTCCAGTCTAAGGGTTTGGGTTGGCAAATGCCTAGAGAAAGTTACATGCTGTCCTGTGTGGTGAAGTAAGTGTTACATTTGGGGGTATGTGTCCGCGGCATTTTTTAATAAAATCTTCTCAGTTTTCAAGCTGCATCAATTCGAATAAAATTCTTTATCATTTGATAGACATCTCCATCACCAGTGTCAGGAGTAAAACCACTGATTGCTGGGGCTGGCATAGTTTTCTGCTTATATAGCCACAACAGTGGCCTGTGGCACAGAAACAGAGGCTGAAATGGTAAGTGTATGGAAGTTGGTTGAGTAGAGTGTAGCAGCTTTGGCCTGTCACGGAACCAAGTGATGTCAGGTGGTGCGAGAGGCAAGCGCCATGTCCGAAACTGCTACACCCACCCTGCTACAAGCATCAAACATTTGTTGTTGCTTCCTTTCGATACCTTCCTGATAGGACCTCATGGTGAAAATACATTGCAGCAGTTTGTCGATCACATGACCAGTGTCCATCCCAACATTAAACTTACAATTGAGATGGAGAAAGATAGCAGGCTACCGTTTAGTTGAGTGGAAGGCAGGAGGCCAGCTTGGTCACTCAGTGTTTGGGAAACCTATGCACAGTGACCGATATTTGAACGCGAGTAGTTTTCACCATGCTGAACACAAGAAATCATTCATGAACATATTAATACACAGAGCAGTCTGAATTGCAACACGTGAGAGACATGTTCAGAGAGAATGATTATAGCAAAAGAGACATTGGAAATGCTTCGCTGCCACCAGAGGAGGACTCCTTGTGAATCGGCAAAAGAGGCCAAGCCAGCTGCTTTTCTGGCATACTGTGCAAGGGGCAGCAAGTTTGTTTACTGCAAAGACATTGACTAAAACCAGTGTTTCAGCTCTCCACCAGGATAAGAGATATGCTGCACCCGATTAAGGATGACATAGCTCTTCATATGCCCAGTGTGTATGGTGTCCCTTGCGAATGCGGCAGCATTTATGTATGTCAGACAGTTTGCACAGTTGAAGAGTGTTGTACTGAGCACAAGCGACATATTAAACGAAGGGAGCTTGACAAGTTGGCCATAGCTTGTAAAACAGACACAAAATACAGTTGGAAGCACAAGAGTCATGGCTCATGCATCAACATACTGGGATTCTGTTATAAAAGAGGCAGTGGAGATTAGAATGAACAGCTACAATTTTAGCAGAGACCAGGATACACACTCAGGGGGGCAGGCTTTGGATGCTGAAAGGAAGCAACAATGATGAATGCTTGACACTTGTAGTAGGGAGAGAGCAGCAGTTTTAAATGGGGCACCGGCCCCTTGCATCACCTGAAGTCACTTGGTCCCATGGCAGGCCAGTGCTGCTACGAGCTGCACAATCAGCTTCCATGCACAACTCATTTTGGCCATCTCTAATTGGTGCCAGAGGCTCCCACTATGGCTATATAAGCGGAAAACTGTGCCAGCCCCAGCAATCACTGCATTTATTCCTGACAACGGCAGAGATGGCTATAAAAAGCTTGAGAATTTTATTCGAATTGATGTGGCTTGAAAACTGAGAAGATTTTATGCAATATGGGGGTGTTTTTCATGATTAAGGTCAAACCTTTATTGCACTTAAGAAACTGCTAAATGCAGAAGAATATGAACACATTTTACAGCATTATGTTCTGCTTTCAGTAGAGGAACAGTTCAGAGACAATGATTGTTTATATCGGTATAAGAATTCACGCTGACATAAAGCAGCATTTGTGAAGCAATGGTTTGTGGACAGTAACATTCCTCAAATGGACCAGCCTGCTCAGAGTGTGCTGACCTGAATCCAGTGGAGCATCTTCGGGATGAGTTAGAACATCAGCTTCACACCAGATCCCAGGCTTTGAGTCCCAGCCTGTGCCAAAGGAATTGGGATGAGGACATTGGAGTCACTCAACCCCCGCATCCTCTAACATCACTCTCTACTCTTGTTTAAGTACTTGGCTTCACTCAGATCCCTGCATCCTCTAACATCACTCTCTACTCTTGTTTGAGTACTTGAGGAAGAATGGGCTGTCATTATCCTCCAAAGACATTGACACCTCGTTGAAAGTGTCCCCAGAAGAGTTCAAGCTGTCATAAAGGTGAAGTGTGGACACACCCCAAATTAACACTTGCTGTTAGGTGTGTGAGTACTTTTGATCAAAGAGTGATGTGGATTTCATAAAGAATACTTATTGAAAAAGTTGCTTTCCATCCCTTCAATTAATTTTCATGAGGCAAATTGAAGCAATTCTTCATTGGATACTTATGTGTGTTTATCGGGGCTTATTTGCAAAAATTAGTAAATGTTTTACATATTGTATAACTTGCATCCTAATCACCCTTCTTCTTCCTAGCTTTGGGGCAAAGAGTCCCTTTGTCCAGCAACAAGAGAGGAGCTACTTGAAAGAACACGGCCCATGTCCTCCTCTTTTCAAACAAAATTTATAAACTAAATCAGTTCAAAACTTATGAGATAAATAATCATGTGTTACAAGTCACCAATTTAATTTGAAATGATAAAACTTAGCTTAGTAGGATCCCTCTCACAATAACTTCACTAAATTCTCTCCATCATATGGCTACACTTACCACTTTCACTCAACCCGCCTCCCCTGTCCCCCTGCTGTATCCATACCATGTACAGCATTTTCAGGCAGTGTCACCAGTGATTTTAGTGCACCGGTACACTTCTGTGAGCAGTTCATTCAACACTGAACATTTTCTTTATGTAGGTTTTTCATAATGTGCTAATACATTCTTCTCTTGTGTGTTTCCCTTGAGTAATATGATGAAGAGTTATAGAAACTGAGCTCTAACATTGACATAAAGCATTTCCATACCCATGTTCATGTAACATATTTTTTACCTCTATGTATCAGAAATGTTTTATGGAAGTCTGGCCATGCCTTTTTGTTAGACCCTGTATTGTGCATTTCTCCTTTCTCCATTTTCAGGTTTTCATGGTTTGGTTTTAATATTGTGTGCAAATCTCTCTTTAAATTTAACTCTTTGTTTTTATGGTTTTCACTGTGTTTTGGTTTCATTGCCAAAGTTAATTTTTGTCCTTTTGTTTGTTTGTTTGTTGTTGTTGTTGTTGTTGTTGTGGTCTTCAGTCCTGAGACTGGTTTGATGCAGCTCTCCATGCTACTCTATCCTGTGCAAGCTTTTTCATCTCCCAGTACCTACTGCAACCTACATCCTTCTGAATCTGCTTAGTGTATTCATCTCTTGGTCTCCCTCTACGATTTTTACCCTCCACGCTGCCCTCCAATACTAAATTGGTGATCCCTTGATGCCTCAGAACATGTCCTACCAACCGATCCCTTCTTCTGGTCAAGTTGTGCCACAAACTTCTCTTCTCCCCAATCCTATTCAATACTTCCTCATTAGTTATGTGATCTACCCATCTAATCTTCAGCATTCTTCTGTAGCACCACATTTCAAAAGCTTCTATTCTCTTCTTGTCCAAACTATTTATCGTCCATGTTTCACTTCCATACATGGCTACACTCCATACGAATACTTTCAGAAATGACTTCCTGACACTTAAATCAATACTGGATGTTAACAAATTTCTCTTCTTCAGAAACGCTTTCCTTGCCATTGCCAGCCTACATTTTATATCCTCTCTACTTCGACCATCATCAGTTATTTTGCTCCCCAAATAGCAAAACTCCTTTACTACTTTAAGTGTCTCATTTCCTAATCTAATTCCCTCAGCATCACCCGACTTAATTAGACTACATTCCATTATCCTTGTTTTGCTTTTGTTGATGTTCATCTTATATCCTCCTTTCAAGACACTGTCCATTCCATTCAACTGCTCTTCCAAGTCCTTTGCTGTCTCTGACAGAATTACAATGTCATCGGTGAACCTCAAAGTTTTTATTTCTTCTCCATGAATTTTAATACCTACTCCGAATTTTTCTTTTGTTTCCTTTACTGCTTGCTCAATATACAGATTGAACAACATCGGGGAGAGGCTACAACCCTGTCTTACTCCCTCCCCAACCACTGCTTCCCTTTCATGTCCCTCGACTCTTATAACTGCCATCTGGTTTCTGTACAAATTGTAAATAGCCTTTCGCTCCCTGTATTTTACCCTGCCACCTTTAGAATTTGAAAGAGAGTATTCCAGTCAACATTGTCAAAAGCTTTCTCTAAGTCTACAAATGCTAGAAACGTAGGTTTGCCTTTCCTTAATCTTTCTTCTAAGATAAGTCGTAAGGTCAGTATTGCCTCACGTGTTCCAGTGTTTCTACGGAATCCAAACTGATCTTCCCCGAGATTAGCTTCTACTTGTTTTTCCATTCGTCTGTAAAGAATTCATGTTAGTATTTTGCAGCTGTGACTTATTAAACTGATAGTTCGGTAATTTTCACATCTGTCAACACCTGCTTTCTTTGGGATTGGAATTATTGTATTCTTCTTGAAGTCTGAGGGTATTTCGCCTGTTTCATACATCTTGCTCACCAGATGGTAGAGTTTTGTCAGGACTGGCTCTCCCAAGCCCGTCAGTAGTTCCAATGGAATGTTGTCTACTCCGGGGGCCTTGTTTCGACTCAGGTCTTTCAGTGCTCTGTCAAACTCTTCACGCAGTATCATATCTCCCATTTCATCTTCATCTACATCCTCTTCCCTTTCTATAACATTGCCCTCAAGTACATCGCCCTTGTATAGACCCTCTATATACTCCTTCCACCTTTCTGCTTTCCCTTCTTTGCTTAGAACTGGGTTTCCATCTGAGCTCTTGATATTCATACAAGTCGTTCTCTTATCTCCAAAGGTCTCTTTAATTTTCCTGTAGGCAGTATCTATCTTACCCCTAGTGAGATAGGCCTCTACATCCTTACATTTGTCCTCTAGCCATCCCTGCTTAGCCATTTTGCACTTCCTGTCGATCTCATTTTTGAGACGTTTGTATTCCTTTTTGACTGCTTCATTTACTGCATTTTTGTATTTTCTCCTTTCATCAATTAAATTCAATATTTCTTCTGTTACCCAAAGATTTCTTCTAGCCCTCATCTTTTTACCTACTTGATCCTCTGCTGCCTTCACTACTTCGTCCCTCAAAGCTACCCATTCTTCTTCTACTGTATTTCTTTCCCCCATTCCTGTCAATTGTTCCCTTATGCTCTCCCTGAAACTCTGTACAACCTCTGGTTCTTTCAGTTTATCCAGGTCCCATCTCCTTAAATTCCCACCTTTTTGCAGTTTCTTCAGTTTTAATCTACAGGTCATAACCAATAGATTGTGGTCAGTCCACATCTGCCCCTGGAAATGTCTTACAATTTAAAACCTGGTTCCTAAATCTCTGTCTTACCATTATATAATCTATCTGATACCTTTTAGTATCTCCAGGGTTCTTCCATGTATACAACCTTCTCTCATGATTCTTAAACCAAGTGTTAGTTATGATTATGTTGTGCTCCGTGCAAAATTCTACCAGGTGGCTTCCTCTTTCATTTCTTAGCCCCAATCCATATTCATCTACTATGTTTCCTTCTCTCCCTTTTCCTACACTCGAATTCCAGTCACCCATGACTATTAAATTTTCGTCTCCCTTCACAATCTGAATAATTTCTTTTATTTCATCATACATTTCTTCAATTTCTTCGTCATCTGCAGAGCTAGTTGGCATATAAACTTGTACTACTGTAGTAGATGTGGGCTTTGTGTGTATCTTGGCCACAATAATGCGTTCACTATGCTGTTTGTAGTAGCTTACCCGCGTTCCTATTTTCCTATTCATTATTAAACCTACTCCTGCATTACCCCTATTTGATTTTGTGTTTATAACCCTGTAGTCACCTGACCAGAAGTCTTGTTCCTCCTGCCACCGAACTTCACTAATTCCCACTATATCTAACTTCAACCTATCCATTTCCCTTTTTAAATTTTCTAACCTACCTGCCCCATTAAGGGATCCGACATTCCACGCTCCGATCCGTAGAACGCCAGTTTTCTTTCTCCTGATAACGACATCCTCTTGAGTAGTTCCCCGCCCGGAGATCCGAATGGGGGACTATTTTACCTCCGGAATATTTTACCCAAGAGGACGCCATCATCATTTAATCATACAGTAAAGCTGCATGCCCTCGGGAAAAATTACGGCTGTAGTTTCCCCTTGCTTTCAGCCATTCGCAGTTCCAGCACAGCAAGGCCGTTTTGGTTATTGTTACAAGGCCAGATCAGTCAATCATCCAGACTGTTGTCCTTGCAACTACTGAAAAGGCTGCTGCCTCTCTTCAGGAACCACACGTTTGCCTGGCCACTCAACAGATACCCCTCCGTTGTGGTTGCACCTACGGTACGGCTATCTGTATCGCTGAGGCACGCAAGCCTCCCCACCAACGGCAAGGTCAATGGTTCATGTTGTTTATGACAACATATTTTGACCATCTTTTTCCAAAGTTGTTCGCCAGCACGCTATTGTCTTTTATGAGAACAGTAACTTATTGTGTTAAGAATGTTTTGTGAGCAACAAAACCAGTTGGCAATACAAGTAAATACTGCTGAATATCTGGTTTTTATTTGCAAATGCGAAATTGTTCTACCAAAAAAAGTCATGCACTAATGCATTACCAGAGAGGCTGATTATGGTTTGTACACAAAAATCCCCTAGAACTGAATGTGATGATACCATGGGTAAGGTACTGAACACCTCTTGATAGATCTGGGTTAAAATTTGTATACAAACAGCTAAATTTATTGTTCCCAAAGGTCACTTGAAGGAGAATGTTGGTATGATTTCTTTGGAAAGAACACTGACAGTGTCAGTACGCTGCTGCTTTCATGTCCAATTCATGTTATGTTCCATCTCATGACATTGTTATTGATGCAGTGTACTACGTCTTCCTTTCTCAGGTGAGGAGAGACATATGGGAACAAGATGACGGGAAGATCAATGGTAAAACATTTGCATCAGATGACATTTGAAAACTAAATGCTCCCTCTGGCAGTTCTGAGTAAGAGGTGATAGAAGGAGTGAATGAGATTACAAATGGAGACAAGGCAAGACTTAAATCAGGAAAGGGAACATACTTACATAAATGTGAAAGACAGAAAACACAAGCTTTGATTATGGAAGAGGAGAGTCACAGCCCACATGGTTATGCATGGATGAGGAGGAAGAGGGAGGGGGAAAAAAGAGTAGAAATAGACAACACTGTAAGGGTAAAAAATGTAAATAGCAGGAACCCCCCACAATTTACAGAAGTTATTCTCTCATATGCAAAATTCTGAAACAATGGTGCTAGACGAAAGACAGCAAATTAACAGTGCAGTGTGACAGAGAACAATTTCCTCATTTGTGTTGCAGAGCATGCATCTACCTTTAATATTCACAGGTTCATTGTATCATTCCTTTAATAATGATATCTCTCACTGCAATTATTTCTCGAGATGATAAGATTTTGGAGCGATTTTGCATACATATACACTGCCCATCAAAGAAAAGTGAAGCACCCAGAAGGGGAGGAGGCAATGAAACTTCATGGGTTGAGGGGATGCGTGAAAGAATAGAGTACCCCCTCTGTTCGGGACGCATGCTGTGATTCAGTTGGGAAGGGCTCATAAAGTCATATTCTTTCCTCAGGCAAGCTGGCCAACAATTGTTATAAGTGATCCATGATATCTGGGATACTGGCACTGAGAGTTGACATCCATGCTGGTCTGACCCATGTTCTATCAGAGATAGATCTCTGAATCTTGCTGGCCACTGGAGTACTTCAATGTCATGCAGACAGACTGTAGCAGCACGCGTCATGAGTGGATGAGCATGGCACAACGATGCTGTCACAGGAGAGGCAACACACGAGGACACAGGATGCCTGTGACACTTTGTGCCATCAATGTTGTTTCAGTTACTACCAGCTGTGACAAGAAGTCATAGTAAATGGCTTCCCACACTGTGACACCGGGAGTATCACTGCTGTACCTCTGCAAAACATTACAAGAATAGGATCTCTCCCCTGATTGCCACCATACTCATGATGATGGTCATCAAGGATATGCAAAACAGCGATTCATCCCTGAATGCAATGTGACACCATCAACCAGCAGTTCGTGCTTTCCAGTCACGGCACTATTCCATACTCAGCTGTTAAATGTAAATGTCATATGACTAGGGCCTCCTGTCTGATAGACCATTCACTGGGTGCAAGTCTTCTGATTTGACGCCACTTCTGCGACTTGCGCGTCGATGGGGATGAAATGATGATGATTAGGACAACACTACACCCAGTCCCTGAGTGGAGAAAATCTCCGACTCAGCTAGGAATCAAACCCGGGCCCTTAGGATTGACATTCTGTCGTGCTGACCACTCAGCTACCGGTTGCAGACACTCAGCTGTTTGTGTTGTGGGCTTAACGACAGCCTACGCATGTGATGGTAATGCGCTAGTCTGGCTGAGGCTAGTATCTGACTAGTGGTATAGGATGACACAAAATGTTGCAGAGAATCCACTCCATGGTCTTGGATGGCAGGCACAGATGTGAAGCAATTAAGATGTTCTTGGTGCACAATATGATGAGGGTTTAGATGTGGTCAACCAGAACCTTGACAAGGAACAGACCTCCTTAATGTTCCCATGCAGCTGAACATCAGGCCATAAATTTGGATATCACACAATTTTACCAGCCAGCCAACTGGAGACCGGCGGTGTGGACCATTTCCAACATTGTCAGGTGCTCATAACATTCTCACGCGAGCACACAGCATGTGTGTCCTTCACAGTGATCACTCAACATCTGATACTGTTTATGCCACTTATATGCCCAACCAGTCTGGTAACAACACTAATGCACTCCAGTGGCCATTCTACTTCTCATAGAGAACTGCAGCTCTTAATCATTTGCACATCTGTCGATGATGTGTATATATACAAAGTCGCATTGATATCTAACTGTGCCTTCTGAGAAATCACCTTTTTTTGGCAGGTAGTGTCTATATTTCTTGTCTATTGCTCCTGGTGATTAAATGCTTGTAAAAGTCCAATAGTCATTGAATTTCTCCCTAGTGCTTTATGTGTGCACCTGCCATCTGTGCTGTAACTGCTTCTGTTTTGGCTGTTGGTTAATGGATGCTAATCTCCTGCCTGATTTGAGTGTTAAATATCACTTTCTGCATTTGATCAGTAAATAAAACAATAGATGCATTAGAAACAGACATTTAAAATGTAGCTTATAAGTCTTTAAACATCAGCTGCAATAGTAATTTCTGCTCTTGGAGTTGTTTTTACTTACTATATTTTGAAATAATTTAAGTCACTTCTGTCACTAAGTATTTAACTGATTGATAATTAATTCTTGTTCTCAGACTGCGAGAATTTGGGGGTGGCAGCATCCTTGACCTGGGAGTTTATTGTCTGCAGTTTGCTTTATTCATATTTGGACCTGTGCATCCGAAAGAGATTGTAGCTGCAGGGGAGTTAAATGAAAATGGATGTGACAGGAACATGGCCTGTGTTTTAAAATATGAAGGTGGTAAAACTGCAGTTCTTAGTTCAAATGCTCGTGTAACTCTTCCAAATGAAGCTTACATAGTTGGGACCAAAGGCAGTATAAAAGTAAGTACTTTTATTATAGTGTAAAAAATAACTTTTTTTTTAAGTGAAGCAGTTTCCATGGGTCAATCATTTGTATCACTACACACCTGAAGCTGTGAATCGCAAAGTATTGAAGTACTTGTTATTGATAACCCTATTATACAACAATATTGTGAAAAGCAACTCTCTCTCTCTCTCTCTCTCTCTCTCTCTCTCTCTCTCTCTCTCTCTCTCTCTCTCTTTCTTTTGTGTGTGTGTGTGTGTGTGTGTGTGTGTGTGTGGTGGGAGGGGGGTGGGGGGGCAACTGAACAAAATGTAAAAATAATTGTTTACCTTCAAATGAAACTTAAATTTGTTATTTGATTCAATGTGTAATTCATGCAGCTACAGCATCAGATGTCTGAGTTATAAGCTACATTACCATAAACTGCCTCTGTAATTATAGTCTGTAAATGAAAAGAGCAAAAGGAGAGAAATGTTAATTACAGAAAAGAATAATGAAGCATGGGACATGAGTGTTGGCAATAATAAATTTACTGGGAAAAGCAGTTTACTATTTTCCCCCTTATGTTCAGTATACAGATCTACAATTTTCCAATACCGAAGGAAACATAATTTTACTATGAATGTTTTTCTATTCTTTTTTACATTGACTGCACTCACAAATATCCACCTTTTTATTTAAGTGTTCTACTTACTTAGCAGTATAAATAATAGTAATAATAATTTTATTATTTATTATTATTATTTCTTTCTTGTCTCGGATGTTATGTCTGGTCAAAAATGGAAGGTGACGCGGACCTTGATCAAGCGTGACTTCCTTTTAACTGTACGGTATATGTTACATTGCATTTAGGAACTTTCGGGTAATTGAACAAGTGTCAATAATTACAGATTTCTGTAGTTGTATATATAAGTTTGGATGTAGCTGTATTGCATTGATGTACTGGTGGATATTGTGTGGTATGACTCCTGTAGTTGATAGTATAATTGGTATAATGTCAACTTTATCCTGATGCCACATGTCCTTGACTTCCTCAGCCAGTTGGATGTATTTTTCAATTTTTTCTCCTGTTTTCTTTTGTATATTTGTTGTATTGGGTATGGATATTTCGATTAGTTGTGTTAATTTCTTCTTTTTATTGGTGAGTATGATGTCAGGTTTGTTATGTGGTGTTGTTTTATCTGTTATAATGGTTCTGTTCCAGTATAATTTGTATTCATCGTTCTCCAGTACATTTTGTGGTGCATACTTGTATGTGGGAACATGTTGTTTTATAAGTTTATGTTGTAAGGCAAGCTGTTGATGTATAATTTTTGCTACATTGTCATGTCTTCTGGGGTATTCTGTATTTGCTAGTATTGTACATCCGCTTGTGATGTGATCTACTGTTTCTATTTGTTGTTTGCAAAGTCTGCATTTATCTGGTGTGGTATTGGGATCTTTAATAATATGCTTGCTGTAATATCTGGTGTTTATTGTTTGATCCTGTATTGCAATCATGAATCCTTCTGTCTCACTGTATATATTGCCTTTTCTTAGCCATGTGTTGGATGCGTGTTGATCGATGTGTGGCTGTGTTAGATGATACGGGTGCTTGCCATGTAGTGTTTTCTTTTTCCAATTTACTTTCTTCGTATCTGTTGATGTTATGTGATCTAAAGGGTTGTAGAAGTGGTTATGAAATTGCAGTGGTGTAGTCGATGTATTTATATGAGTAATTGCTTTGTGTATTTCGCTAGTTTCTGCTCGTTCTATAAAGAATTTTCTTAAATTGTCTACCTGTCCATAATGTAGGTTTTTTATGTCGACAAATCCCCTTCCGCCTTCCTTTCTGCTTGATGTGAATCTTTCAGTTGCTGAATGTGTGTGATGTATTCTATATTTGTGGCATTGTGATCGTGTAAGAGTATTGAGTGCTTCTAGGTCTGTGTTACTCCATTTCACTACTCCAAATGAGTAGGTCAATATTGGTATAGCATAAGTATTTATAGCTTTTGTCTTGTTTCTTGCTGTCAGTTCTGTTTTCAGTATTTTTGTTAGTCTTTGTCTATATTTTTCTTTTAGTTCTTCTTTAATATTCATATTATCTATTCCTAATTTTTGTCTGTATCCTAGATGTTTATAGGCATCTGTTTTTTCCATCGCTTCTATGCAGTCGCTGTGGTTATCCAATATGTAATCTTCATGTTTAGTGTGTTTTCCCTTGACTATGCTATATTTCTTACATTTGTCTGTTCCAAAAGCCATATTTATATCATTGCTGAATACTTCTGTTATCTTTAGTAATTGGTTGAGTTGTTGATTTGTTGCTGCCAGTAGTTTTAGATCATCCATGTATAGCACATGTGTGATTTTGTGTGGGCATGTTCCAGTAATATTGTATCCATAATTTGTATTATTTAGCATGTTGGATAGTGGGTTCAGAGCAAGGCAGAACCAGAAAGGACTTAATGAGTCTCCTTGGTATATTCCACGCTTAATCTGTATTGGCTGTGATGTGATATTATTTGAATTTGTTTGGATATTAAGTGTGGTTTTCCAATTTTTCATTACTATGTTTAGGAACTGTATCAATTTAGGATCTACTTTGTATATTTCCAATATTTGTAGTAACCATGAGTGGGGTACACTATCAAAAGCTTTTTGGTAATCAATGTATGCATAGTGTAGTGACCTTTGTTTAGTTTTAGCTTGATATGTCACCTCTGCATCTATTATCAGTTGCTCTTTACATCCTCGTGCTCCTTTGCAACAGCCTTTTTATTCTTCATTTATAATTTTGTTCTGTGTTGTATGTGTCATTAATTTCTGTTTAATGACTGAAGTTAATATTTTGTATATTGTTGGTAGGCATGTTATGGGGCGATATTTAGCTGGGTTCGCTGTGTCTGCTTGATCTTTAGGTTTCAGATATGTTATTCCGTGTGTAAGTGTATCAGGGAATGTGTATGGGTCTGCAATGTAACTGTTAAATAATTTAGTTAGATGTGAATGTGTTGAGGTGAATTTCTTTAGCCAGAAATTTGCTATTTTATCTTTTCCAGGGGCTTTCCAATTGTGAGTAGAATTGATTGCTTGGGTAACTTCATGTTGCAAAATTATCACTTCAGGCATTTGTGGTATCATCTTGTATGTATCTGTTTCTGCTTGTATCCACCGTGCATGCCTGTTATGTTGTACCGGGTTTGACCATATGTTGGCTCCAGAAGTGTTCCATGTCTGTTATGTTTGGTGGATTGTCTATTTTAATGTGTGTGTTATCTATTGTCTGGTAAAATTTCTTTTGGTTTGTGTTGAATGTTTGGTTTTGTTTCCTTCTATTTTCACTTTTTTTGTATCTTCTAAGTCGTTTGGCCAATGCTTGTAATTTCTGCTTCTTTTCATCTAATTGCTCTATCACTTCTTGTTGTGAGATTTTACCTAACCTTCTTCGTTTTTTTTTCTGACATTTCATTTCTTATAAATTGTGTTAGCTGTCCGATGTCTCTTCTCAGTTTTTCTATTCTGATCTGTAGCCTGTGTTGCCATGCTGGTTTTGTGGGTTTCTTCTGTGTGTTGGTTGGTTCTGATCTCTGCCTAGTGTGTATATTTAGTGTAGTGAGTGCTCCTATACAAACCAGTAGTTGTAACTCTTCCATAGTTGTGTTTTCATTTATTTTGTTGTGTATGATTGTGTTGATAGTTTTTATTGTTGTTTCGACTTGTGGGTTATTTGGCGGTCTATGCAAGAATGGTCTAATGTCTGTATTTGTGTCTTTGTATTCTATATATGTCAGCTGAAATTTTTCTTCTATATCTAACATGTGTGTCACTTCGTGTTCTATTTGTGCTTGTTCTGGTGGCTGTCTTAAGATTTCATTTTCCTCTGACTGTTTAATTGATGCGTGTTGTTCTTTGTTTGTTTGCTCTGGGATGTTTGAGTCCATTACTGTATTTTCTTCTTCTTCTGATTGCACATTATTTTGTTCCAGTATTTGTTGTACTTGTTGTTTGATGTTTTCTAATTCTGACTGGGGTATCCTGTTATTTTTTATTATTACACGGATCTGATCCCCCCTGCGGGTTCGGGGGTAAGAATAGGCCCGCGGTATTCCTGCCTGTCGTAAGAGGCGACTAAAAGGAGTCTCAAACGTTTCGGCCTTCTGTGATGGTCCCCTCTTGGGTTCGACCTCCTTTTTTCTTCCAAATTTCCGTCGTCAGTGCGTGCCATTTGGGGAAGGACACCTTACGTGGTGTTTTTGTATTGGTCCATCATGCTCCACCATCTTGCATGTTACCTCTTGTCGTGTGGGGGGGACTACGCCCAACATCTTCTGGGTTGTCTCCTTCTCGCCTTGTGCGCACTGTTCTTCTTAGCGCCTACGACAACTGTGGACCCTTTAAACACCTAAAATCCAGCACGGTAGCCAGTCCGTTGTGGTGGGGTCGTCATGTACCCTCTTGGTGGTAGCCCCCTGACCACGCAGGGATCGCACTACAGATGCCAGAGCTGTTTCCTCCCCATGCATGCCAAGGAGTATGTGCCCATCTTGTCTGGGGCACGGGGACTCCGGGCAACGGGATATCGGCCAGGTACCCGTTGCTTTGGCTGGGTGGCGCCCTTGGGGAGAGCCCTCGTTCGGAGTAGGTGGCATCTGGGCGGATGTGGCGCAATGAAGCGCAATAAATCACACCAAGCTGGTGGTCGCACGGCCACCAGCGTCTCTAAGTGAGGTAGAGTCGACTTCGATTCTGCGCAATATGACCCTCAGACGTTCCCCTCGTTGGCTGCGCCATGGGAGGGATGCCGATCTAGTGCCAAGCGGGAGCCTTATGTACCACAATACCTTGTCTGCAGCAGGACTGATGGTGACTCCTTTCTTCCGACGAAGCCTATGTTTTTTGTGGAACACCTGGAGGATAAGTTTGGGGAAGTGGCAGGGTTGTCAAAAATGAGGAATGGGTCGATCCTCCTCAAGACGTCCTCCCCAGCCCAGTCACGAGCGTTGCTCTTGTGTGATAAGCTGGGTGACGTCCCTGTTACCGTCACTCCCCACAGTAGCTTAAATATGGTCCAGGGGATTATTTACCATCGTGACCTCTTGTTACAATCCGATGACGAGCTGAGAGCCGACTTGGAACGACGTGGTGTGCATTTTGTCCGTCGTGTCCATCGAGGACCCAAGACAAACAGGGTGGCCACCGGTGCCTTTATCTTGGCCTTCGAGGGTGATGTCTTGCCCGAGAAGGTCAAGGTAATGGTTTACCGTTGCGACGTGAAGCCATACGTCCCTCCCCCGATGCGGTGCTTCCAGTGCTGGAAGTTTGGGCATATGTCCTCCCGTTGCCCATCCAGCGCTACATGTCGAGATTGCGGACGCCCCTCTCATCCCGATTCTCCATGTGCGCCCCCGCCTGTATGTGTCAACTGTGGGGAGCACCATTCTCCATGCTCGCCGGATTGCCCCGTTCTTCATAAGGAGCGGAAGATAATGGAATTTAAGACCCTGGACCGGCTTACTTATCGAGAGGCTAAACAGAAATATGAAAGGTTGTATCCTGCTTCCCTTCATACATCTTATGCTGCAGCCACGTTATCGTCGCCCACGCGAGCGGCGGTTGTCGCTTCATCTGTGCCGCCTTCAGTGGGCCCTCGGGGCCATGTATCTCTGTCTGCCCCCCTCGTGCCTGGGGGCAAGCCTTCCTCTCTTGCCTCCTTAGCAGTTGGGGGCAAACCCTCTTCTGTCGCTCCCCCCAAGCTTACTTCGGGAGTGACATCTGCTCCACAACTGGGAGGCTCGATTCCTCCCAATCCTTCTCCGGCGGCGTTGCCTCCGCCGGTTCCTCTCTCGCGGAAGGGGTCCCTCGGGGCTCTCCCTTCCTCCGTTTCTTCTCCTTCCCAGCCAGATGTCAGCCAGTGGCTGAAGGTTCCGCCACCTGCTGGTCGTAGGGCTTCTGCGTCGTCGTCAGCCTCCGACGCTCCTTCAGAGAAGCTCTCCCAGCCCTCTCACCCTAAGGGCCGACGTGAGAAGAAGGAACGGAATGTGTCCAAGAAGAAGGAAGTTCCGGCGGTTTCAGCACCGCCTGCTGTACATAGTCCTGGCTCCGGGGATGAGGTGGAGATCCTCGCCTCTGCCGCGGATCTCGACCTCACGGAACCCTTGGGGGCCTCTCCTATGGACTCAGCTGACTCTCCGCCAGTGGCGGCAGTTGGCTCTGAAGCGCTGTCTGCCTCTTAGTCGCATTCACGTCCTCCCAGTCCCTTCCTGCTTCCATTCTTCAATGGAACTGCGGCAGTTATTTCCGCCACCTGCCTGAGCTCCAGATGCTTCTGAGTGATTCCCCCGTTCTCTGCATTGCTCTGCAGGAAACTTGGTTTCCTGCACTGCGGACCCCCGCCCTTCGCGGTTATCGGGGATACTATAAGAACCGTGCTGCCTGTCATCGAGCGTCAGGTGGGGTTTGCCTCTTTGTTCACCACTCTGTCTGTAGTTCGCCCGTACCCCTTCAGACGCCTTTAGAGGCAGTTGCTGCCAGGGTTGAGCTCTCGCCGGCTATTACTGTTTGCTCTGTTTACATTCCTCCGGATGGGGAGCTCCCCCGACATCTCTTGGCTGCGCTGCTGGCTCAACTCCCGCCACCATTGCTGCTTCTGGGCGATTTCAATGCCCACAACCCTCTATGGGGTGGGACTGTCTCAGATGACCGTGGTCGGGCCGTGGAGCATTTGTTGGCTCAGCTCGACCTTAGCCTCTTGAACACCGGTGCTCCCACGCATTTCAGTGTGGCCCATGGCTCGTTCTCGGCCATAGATCTCTCTATTTGCAGCCCTGGACTTGTCCCATCCCTCCACTGGAGAGTGCATCCTGACCTGTGTGGTAGTGACAATTTTCCCATCTATTTGTCACTGCCCCAGTGTCATTCTTCTGGGCGCCTGCCCCGCTGGGCTCTCCACAGGGCTGACTGGCCGGCTTTTACTTCCGCTGCCACCATTGAGTCTCCCCCACAGGGTGACATTGACGAGGTGGTCCGTGTTTTAACCACGTCCATCATTTCAGCGGCTGAGGCTTCCATCCCCCGTTCTTCTGGCCTCCCTCGGAGGAAGGCTGTCCCCTGGTGGTCGCCGGAGATTGCTGAGGCTATTCGCGACCGTAAGCGGGCTCTCCAGCGTCATAGGCGGCACCCGTCTCTGGAGACCCTCATCGCCTTTAAGAGGCACCGTGCCTTCGCCCGTCGTCTTATTGCACGGCGTAAGCAGGAGTGCTGGGAGAGGTACGTCTCCTCCCTGGGCTCCCGTGTCTCGTCCTCGCACATGTGGTCCCGGATCCGGAGGATTTATGGCTCCCAGACCCCTATGGGTGTCTCTGGGCTCTCCTTGGACGGCGCTGTCTGCACGGACGCTGCCACCATTGCTGAACGGCTAGCCGCGCACTTTGCTCAGAGCTCTGCGACTGCATCCTATCTCCCCGCCTTTCGCTCTCTAAAGGAGCGAGCCGAGCGGACGCCGTTCTCATTCCACACGCGTCGCTCTGAAACATACAGTGCTCCTTTCAGCGAGAGGGAATTCCTCGCTGCCCTCGCCGATTGCCCTGATACAGCACCAGGCCCAGACTGCATCCACACGCAGATGCTGAAGCATCTCTCCAGGGACTGCCAGAGACACCTTCTCGCGATATTTAATCGCATTTGGAGCGAAGGCATGTTCCCGTCGCAATGGCGAGAGGGTGTTATTGTCCCCATCTTGAAGCCTGGTGCGGACCCACTGGCGGTGGACAGCTATCGTCCCATTACCCTCACCAACGTTTTGTGCAAATTGCTCGAACGTATGGTGGGGCAGCGTTTGTGTTGGGTCCTTGAGTCACGCAGTCTCCTCGCTCCATCCCAGGGTGGCTTCCGTCGGGGCCGGTCTGCAGTGGACAATTTGGTGCGGCTGGAATCTGCTGTCCGTACGGCTTTTGCCCGACGTCAGCATCTCGTTGCTGTATTTTTCGATCTGCGGAAGGTGTATGACACCACATGGAGGCATCACATCCTCGCCACGTTGTATGGGTGAGGTCTTCGTGGTCGGCTCCCAGCTTTTCTTCAAACCTTTCTATTGCACCGCTCTTTCCGGGTGCAAGTCGGTGCCGCCTCTAGTTCTTCTTATACACAGGAAAATGGGGTGCCGCAGGGCTCAGTGTTGAGTGTGTCCTTATTTCTAGTGGCCATTAATGGTCTGGCTGCAGCAGTGGGGTCGTCGGTGTCTCCTTCTTTGTATGCCGACGACTTCTGCATCTCATTTAGCTCCACGACTACGGGAGTCACCGAACGCAGGCTGCAGGTAGCCGTTCGGAAGGCAGCATCATGGGCTCTGACTCACGGTTTTCAGTTCTCTGCAGCCAAGACTCGAGTTATGCACTTCTGCAGGCGTCGGACGGTCCACCCTCATCCTGAACTTTACCTCGACGGCCACCTGCTTGACGTGATCGACACTTGCCGCTTCTTGGGACTCGTGTTTGATGCCCGGCTCACATGGGTTCCTCATATTACTCAGCTGAAGCAAAAATGCTGGCGGCACCTCAACGCCCTCCGCTGCCTTAGCCACACGTCTTGGGGTGCGGATCGCTGCACGCTGCTGCGATTGTACAGAGCCCTTGTGCAGTCTCGGCTTGATTATGGGAGCCTGGCCTATGGGTCTGCATCACCCTCGGTGTTGAAGTTGTTAGACCCCATACACCACTGTGGGGTCCGGCTTGCAACTGGCGCTTTTCGTACGAGCCCTGTGGATAGTCTACTGGTGGAGGCCGGGGTTCCCCCGCTGCGGATTCGCCGCCATCGACTGCTCGCCGACTATGCTGTCCACGTGCATTGCTCGCCAGGCCATCCCAATCGTCGCCTGCTTTTCCCTGCCATGGTCCTCCATCTGCCCGAACGGCGACCTAGGTCTGGGCTTTCCGTCGCTGTCCGCGTTCAGTCCCTGCTGTCGGAATTGGGTTCATTCCCTCTTCCGCCTCCCTTCCGGGTCCGTGCACCTCCGCCTCCCTGCTGTTTGTCCCGGCCGTCCGTCCGTCTGGACTTGGCACAGGGACCCAAGGACTCGGTTCCGCCTGTGGCCCTCCGTCGCCGTTTTCTTGCTCTCCTCGCCTCATTTTCGGACTGTGAGACTGTCTACACTGATGGTTCCCTGGTTGATGGTCGCACTGCCTACTCTTTTGCTCATGGTGCCCATGTTGAGCAGCGCTCCTTGCCGGCTGGCAGCAGTATTTTTACTGCAGAGCTGGTGGCCATATTGCGCGCTCTTGAGCATATACGTTTCTGCTCAGGTAGGCCCGTCCTCATCTGCAGTGACTCCCTGAGCAGCCTTCAGGCCATCGACCGCTGCTATCCCTCCTCTCCTTTGGTGTCCTCCATTCAGGAGTCTGTTTCCGCCATTGCCCGTTCTGGTCGTTCGGTGGTCCTGGTTTGGACGCCCGGTCATGTTGGCATCCCAGGGAACGAACGTGTAGACAGGCTGGCCAAAGGGGCGATCGACGCCCCGGCTTTGGAGATCGGCCTTACGGCTCGCGACCAGCAGCTGGTGTTGCGCCGTAAGCTGATTGGGATGTGGGCTGCTGAGTGGCGTGGCATGACAGCCCCGAATAAACTGCGGGCTGTCAAGGAGACGACCGATGTGTGGCGTTCCTCCCTGCGGGCTTCTCGGAGGGACTCGGTAGTCCTGTGTCGGCTGCGCATCGGCCATACATACCTGACGCACCATCTGACGCGCCATCTGTTGCGTCAGGAGGATCCCCCCTTGTGTCGGTGTGGGTCCCGGCTGACGGTCGGCCACATTTTGCTGGAGTGTCCTCGATTGCGCACACTCCGGCAATCTTTTAATCTCCCGGGCACTTTGGCTTTGGTTTTATCCGACGATGCCTCCATGGCTGACACTGTTTTACATTTTATCCGTAGTAGTCCTTTTTATGGTTCGATTTAGGGAAGTCCTGCGCCTTTCCCTTTCTGTGTCTTTTGTCCTTGTGTCTGTTGCTGTTCTGGTGTGCCGTCCGATGGTTGACTCTTTCCCTTTTTTTTTCTCATGGTCAGTCAACCAGTCTCCGGCCATCCTCCTTTCTTCTGTTTCTTTCTGTCTGGTGTTCCTCTGTCCTGTTCTTGTCTGTAGTGTTTCTTGCTGCATTTGTGTTCTTTTAGCGCCTGGGGGAACGTCCCCCCCCCCCCCCCCCTTTGGTTTTTATCTGCTCCGTAGATTTTCGGCTCGCCTGATTTTGGAACGGGGGACTGATGACCTTCGCTGTTTAGCCCCCCTTAAACATACCAACAACCACCACCACGGATCTGATCAGCTAGTCGTTGTTCTGTTAAAAAATTTAATTCTGGGTATCTATTCCTATTTTTTGTCTGTATCCTAGATATTTATAGGCAATTATAGGCAATTTATTATTATTATTATTATTATTATTATTATTAACTGCTTAGTGATGATACCCTTGCAGAACACATCTTTTTCTTTCCCTTGCTTTGTGCTTCTTGTCTGGCAAGTGTCATTAAGGTTAAGCTGTTCTTTCCTTTCTTCATATTTTACAAAGCAATATACTTCATCATAAATCAAAAAAAAGCTAAGTGTACACAATGTTCATGTATTACTGTACAAAAGATAAAACTACTGTTATGTGGTTGTAAACATATAGCCATCCTGTATATGTTTTACAAATACTTAAGGTCTGAATTGCACACTCTTGCACTGGTACAGGCATTTGTGGAATCTGCAAAATTATTAAGTGAAAGTCTATAGTGTTTGCTCTGTATTTGGAATAACTAAGCAATTTTTTGCTCTTACATTTCCATCTTATACAAAGATGTGTTCAGCTCTCCTGCTGGCATTGAAGTTGCTTTTCATGTGTGTCCTTCTTTGCCTCTAAAAAAAATTTGGTATCCCTCTGCCATATGTTAGAAAGAGCAGCTTTAGGAATCATAAAAGCTGTAATAGCTCATATTCTCCAACTTTTTACAAGGGGTTAAAGAGTTGGAGAACATGAGCAACTACAGCCCATGACGACTTCCTTCAGGAGTTAATTCACACAGTCTCAACATTTATTGTCATTCTGTTAAGGAAATCATAGGTACCATTTAAAATTTGTCACCTTCTACATTAGATTAATTTTTCATCAGAGGCATTTTCCTGGAAGATTAATTTCCATTTCCCACATCCACGCTCGACCAGTTTATGTATATTTCACAATAACGTACAGTGTCTTGCTGCTTGTTCCATTGTCACATTCTGCTAGTAAATTCAACTGCAATTAATGTGGTCTTGCATCTTTATTTCTCTCTGGCTACATTTTTTTTATTTGTATGTTTGCTCTGATGTCTCCTTCTATCTCCCCCCCCCCCCCCCCCCCCCCCCTGCTACTGATAACCAGCACTGTTTGATTAGAAGATCTAGGCCACATTCTTATAAATTTATGGTTTGTTTAAGCTAACTTTTCTTTCCTTGTTCTCCAAGAGAGAGCTAGCTGAAACTGCTTTGGTATATTCTTTGGTTCTTAGGGCAGATAAAACTTATCATGAGATAACTGTTGCAATTTTGTGTGTGATGTTTAGAGCTGATTAACGAGACATTTTTTTAATATTTGTAACAGTTTTCCTGTGGAATGTTAAACAGCTCTTGTGGCTATTTTATTTCCTTAACACACACTATGCATGGCTGTTGTGACATCCCACATGGTTGTGGAATTCCCATCAAGCACTATTCTCGGATTCACCATATTCATTCTTTAACAGTGTTTCTAAGCTTATGGCCCTGAAAGATGGTCTGCATATAACACCATGTGGAAATTCCTCCATTATAAGTTTTTTATCACTTTTCCAAAATTCAAATTTGGACGTAATACACTTGCAGTCATCAGTCAGAGTGTCTTTTTTGACGCACTATTTGCCTCAGTCTTGACCATGAAGCAGGCTATTGGAGGCTGCCTGTACCATTACACCAATTTTATAACTCGTCCAATCAAATGTTGGCCAGTTTTAACAACTAGGGCTCAGAATGCCAGGAGTGTAAAAGATACCATGTCACTGTCACTTCTGTCAGGCAAACAGTACACACTGTAGAGCAAATCCAGGTGGAAGATGAGGTGTTTACCCCTATGCTATCTGAAAAAATCAACCATGGCAGAACATGATTCAGAAAATCAGCCCAGGATTATCTTCGATGAAACTTCTGTTGTCATGAGGACAAACAGATCCTGAGATAGCATTATAAAAGACGTAGGAATAAAAACATCTGAAAACACCAACAGTAAGGGTCGTGGTTTGCGTCTCAGCATAGCTTGGAACCTGGCCATCATGATGGTGAAGTGGGTGCAATGACCACGGGACAAAATCACTGCCATATTTGGTGAGGAAATGAGCACCAGTGACTTCACAGCCAGCACTGCAGCTGTATAGCAGCAAGGCTATGGCTGTCATTTACCACCTGACAGTGGCAGAGGTGAACTCTGTTGATAACACTTGATTATCGTTACAGCTACTTATTTGGAGGCTAGGCTGTAGAATTAAACATAAGTCTAATTAACTGCAGTTTAAGTGTAGGTTTTATGGAGGAGACATTTCTTCATTGCTGTTTTATTCTGCTTACAAAATAGGGCTACTAGAAATTATAAAAGGTATGAAATTGGCTAGTCTGAATATCCTCTTCCCCCTCCTCATTTTTATTTCTGCACATTCTCATTCAAAGACTATTTCTGCATTTACTTCTTCAAAGACTACATGAAGGAGTAAAGGGATATTTTCACAGAACTACTTAAATGCACAGAAAATACTCCCAGTGTTGCAATCTAACTGCAGTGGGCAGAGATTGTTGTGAAAGTAGTGCCAGTGTGGACAACGACTTGCAGGTTGTGAATTATGAAGCAGTTGTTGAAGGCAGTTGTTGAAGTTAACTGTATATTACTGAACAACATGCTTGCATGAAACAGACCTTGGCAATGGCTAATATATAACTGACTCGTGGTCATGAAAATGAAGGTTATGACACAGTTGCTTTTACAAGGGAACCTGCTTCTGAGTATAAGGAACAGGTCTTGCAAATTAGCTCTCTTGCCCACGATCTGTGAATGTGTGAAAAGGCGATTGCCAGTGGGAGTGACAAAGGATAGGTAGACATTACATAGGAGAATATTGTGAAGGAGAGGGGGCAGAGAGAGAATTGTAGTGTGATTATTTGTCATCTGATAGGAGAGCAAGCTATATGAAGAGAATACTGTTAGTCTTTACATGTGTGTGAGATCTTCTGCATTCAAAAATGACTGCTCATTTTCATATATGTGGCCTGTGGGATGTGGGAATGAGCATCTTCTGGTGTAAAAGGGTGGCAAGTGTGTATGAGAATTGAGAATTGTCAGTACTTGGTGTGTGCAGTTTTCTTAATTCGCCATACTGAACATACAAACCTGTTTTTAATAAATCGACCAAGTGACAAAGGATCACACTAGCACTGGAACAGTCTCAGAACTAACTACAACAGAATTATTATTGCTATTTATTAATTTATTCTGTGAAACTTTTTGGTTTGAGGGCAGACAGTTCTATATTTATCAATGAAGCAATATATTAAAAATTGTAGTCAGAGCTCCTGCCACCGTATAAATCAGGATGACCAAATGTAGCAGGAAGAGGTAGAAGGCACAATATTAAGGCTCGTCCGAGCTTTCCAAATGATTTATTGTTTCCAACCACAGTGCCCTCATGCACCTCGGTCTGCGTCACAGTGCCCCGTAATGCTGAGGAAGCCCCCCAGTGGCCCATGCAATGCAATACTGTGTAGAGCCGGCCTTGGCCAGCTGTGGAGTTCCGATCGCATCAGGATGCGCCAGCTGCTGACTCTGCTGTCCCCATCCTCGTCGCCTCAGCGCCACTCTGAGGAGCCACAGAGTGGCCCACTGACAACTGCAAGATGGCCCACACTGTGTTCCCTCGACGACATGGCTGAGATCTCAGCAACAAGAAGTGCCTGTGATCTGGCATCTGAATCTGCGGTCCTCGCCTCGGGATGCCTCCGGCGTGTGTTGGAAGCCAGGACGACTGCCCGCAGTAGTGAACCGTGGAGTGGCCCGCTGCTGGCTGGCTGCAGACCCCTCGTTGGCCTCAAAGAGTTGAACCAGCGACCCACTGTGGACTGGAACATTGGTGCCCCATCTGCTGTTGCATGTAGCTGGTGGTGTGACACACCCCGCCATCCAGGAGAGCTGCCACACTTGAATGAATCTCGTTAGAAACCTGCACCTATTTATACGCGGGTGTGCACCTCTGTTTTGCCATATGCACCGCTTCGCGTCACGTACTCATAACACGCTAGGTTGGCCAGTGGTCCCCTTCTGCCTGTGATTCTCAACATGCATAACTGCTATGTGTACTCTTTCAGAAATTTGACGGCCTTGTGGCCTCTATTCTACTTCGCAACTGTTGGTATGCGTAACTCACTGCAGTCCGACACCTGGCTGTAACTTGTGCTCAGATTATTGCACAAAACTAACTTTCCCTATCTGAAACGGTGGTGCTGCTACATTATTCCCCTCTTCAGAAAGACCCGGTCCCTGGGTCGACCCCTAACTATCTCTCAACTTGTTTGGGTTGGCACCTATGACATATTTTCTTACTATTAGAAAACTTAAATGTGGTCTAGTGCCCCTTAAAACCATGACATGAAACAAAACGTAAAAATTCCTTACTGGACAACCACTGCTCGATCAACCCCTTACCTACTTGTCTCGTGCCCTCAGTATCCAATCCACTGGGACTTAGACTACCCTTGGTTCCCTCTTGGAATGAGCTCTCCACCTGATCAGAAATAAAACAACACATAACACAGTTAAGGCTGCAATGACACTTGGCACAGAGGTGCTCAAAATGATCATTATTTGCTTTTATCTTTCCCTGCACTGAGCGACATGTTGCACAAGCTGTTTGGCTGATATGCGCCCCTCTTGCTCTAAAATGAACTGGTTTACGGATCTCAACAGACGTGGCTCCAGAGTTTGGTTTAACAAGGTCAGATTCCGCCTTGGAAAAAACTCTAAAAGTGGCTTCTGGCCAGTACAACTGTGGCTGCCGTAACATTCAATTGCATGACTCCTGAAACTGACGCTGGCAGGTGGAAGGTTGGTCCTATTATGTCACACTTGGTTCCATTGATTAAAATTCTGCTCCCCTCAAGCTCTATACATTTCACTTCTGCAAATACTCCCCGCTCAAAACAACTTGCTACTACTACCAAATTCTCGTAGGTGGAGAAGATTCAATGCATCCCAACCTGTTGCAAGCGCAACTTTGGCTCCACAATGTCCCCTGGACATTCTGTTCCTTTCCCCTCTGGCTAAAAATAACTGCACCACGCACGTTTCCCGTATTTGTAGCTTCACAGATTTTCCTCCAACATTCACTATTTTTTATCCAAACTCAGCACCGATTGTGTGACTACTTTCATCCTTAAATTTACATTATATGAACTGGTGCAATAAAACAAGACATTCCTGACCCAGCACTGTCGATAACTAAAAATTTAAACAGGGAATCGTATGACTCTGACATCGTTCAACACATATTTATTACACCTTTGTCACAAAATTCACTCAGACGCATTTATTTCTCCAGAACTGTGTTTTATTTCTCCTTCAACAACACTCCACATATGTCAGACGCTACACTTCCATTTTCAATGACCTGAGGACAGGGATCGCCATCACCCTTACTCCCTCTTCAAAAGGACTGCTGTCTGCAGCAAGCTATATTTGAAAATACATACAACATGTGAAACTACAATGTCTAATTACTTTACGCAAACCCAATGCTACACAACACGGAAAAAAAAGAAAACTACAAATACTCTACTACTTTCTGGATTGCAAAGCATATGGTACTTCATGCCGTACTCTATCTTCCTGGTTTCCTCTGTGCTTAGCACCTCTCTTCACTCTCTTTTTCTTCCTCTTTGCTTCCTGTGACACACCTGGAATCACAAACTGCCCAATTTGTGCTATTTTTGTTCTAGTTAGCAGCTGAAGCTTAACATTAACGGGGGATGTGGTTTCAACAACTTGGTATGGCCCTTGGTACCTCGTGAGGAACTTCTTCGTTTTCCCTTTTTGTGTATAGGAGCTGGACAGCATTACCCATTGCCCCACTCTATTTTGCAGTAAACTTCCTTTCTGCTTTACTGCGTCTTCCTGCCTTTCCAAAGCCTTTGTATTCGCCTTTTGTACCTGTTTCCAAACATCCTGAATTGTCCTTGCAAATTGAGGTACAGATCCCCCGGTCCTTCCTTTCTGTAACTTCACCAAATCAAACAGCGACAGCATTTTTCGCCCGTACACTACCTCATATGGAGACAAACCGGTATTTGTATGGAGTTTTGCATTGTATGCTCATACATTATATTTCAAATACTCGTCCCACTGATGGTGATGAGAATCCACGTAAAAACTCAACATCTTCCCAATTGTTCTGTGCACGCGTTCTGTCCTTGCGTTTGCCTGTGGATGCAATGCACTCATCCTCAACTTCTTTACACTCAACAATTTACACAGTTCCTTCATTAAGTCTGACCTGAAGTTGGTCCCTTCATCAGTAATTATTGTTTCCAGTACACCAAACCCTCAAAATCCACTTCTTTACTAACACATGTGCGACCACTGCTGCCTGTTGATTTGGCACAGCCACTATCTCCACATACATTGAAAAATGATCTATTATTTTCAGAATGAATCTGTTCCCTGATGGTGTTCGCATGATAGGTCGTAAGACATCAGTCCCCAGCAAGGAAAATGGACATGTCGCTTCTGGTAATCGTTGTAGCTGTACCTGTTTCCAGCTCAAATCTGCTCTCTACGCACATGGTGCACAATTCTTGACATACTGATCCACATCTACTTTCCTACCTCTCCACCAATACCTCTCCACAACTCTCCTATTCATCGCTCTACACCTCCATAACAAGATAACACGTGATCATGTGCTTCCTTTAAAACATCTTCCCTCAACTTTGCTGGCACTGCTACCCTTGGCCCTAACTTCGTTTCCCTGCTCAGAAGACCATCATACATATTAAATTGTGGCTGTGTCTGATACAATATAAAATTGTTGTCCGCGTCCTGTAATTCTTGCCATACCGCTAGGTCATAACCTATGACTTCTACTTTTGCCACCTACCTACTCAGTGCCTCCGCATTACCGTGCTTCTTCCGAGGCTTGTGCACCACATCATAGTCAAATTCACTAAACCTTAAAGGCCATCTAGCGAGCCTGACGGACAGATCCTTCAACCCCAACAACCACTTCAATGCACATGATCTGTCACTACCCGAAATCTTCTCACATATAAAGAACATTTAAAATATGTGATTTCATAGATTACACTAACAATGTCCCTCTCAGTTGTTGAGTAATTCCTCTCTGCTGCATTCAACTGCCTAGATGCACAGGCTACAGGATGTTCTTTCCCATCAATTTCCTGACTAAGAACACACCATAATGCTTGATTCAATGCATCACATGCTAGTATAAACTCCTTTTGAAAATCTGGAAACACAAGAACCGGACTTGATGTTAGCACTTCTTTCAGTTTGTCAAATGCTTTCTGACACTCTTCTGTCCACTCAAATTTCATACCCCTCTGTAACAATCGTGTCAACGGCTGTGCTAAATCTGCAAAACCCTTCACAAAATGTCAATATAAATTGCAAATTCTGATGAATGACTGCACATCCTTAACTGTTTTCGGTTCCCGAAAATCCCTTACAGCCTGTACCAACCTCGGATCTGTTTGCACTCCGTCCTTACTGATAATATGACCCAAATATTTTACTTCTTCTAATGCAAAATGACACTTCTCCAGACTCAACGTCAAATGAGCTGCTCTTAACCTCATAAAGACTTCCCTTAACCACTGTCTATGTTGCTTCATACTACTTGAAAACACTATAATGTCATTCAAATAGACCAGACACTGTCATGGTTTCAAACCCCTCAAGACACTGTCTAGCAACCTCTGAAAAGTTGCCAGAGTGTACTGGCAATGGCCTTCAGGAGTAGAGAAAACAGTTTTTGGACGATCCTCTGGAGCCACCTCTAACTGATGATAACCATTTGTCAAATCCATCGTAGAAAAGTACTGGCACTGTCCTAAACGATCCAAAGTCTCCGATATGTTTGGAATGGGATATGTGTTTGTTACTGTCTTATTATTGAGGTATCAGTAGTCACAACAGAACGTGTATTTCTTAGTTCCATCCATAGGTTTTTTAGGCACAATGACAATGCCCACTCCCCAGCAACTATTACTATGCTCTATAATACCGTCCGCAACCTGCTGATCAATGAAATCCTCCACAATCGGCTGCAAATACCTCGGTATTCTTTATGGTTTACAGTAAACAGGTGCTTAATTCCCTGTCGGTATCCTGTGTTGAACTGATGAAGTTGCTGGTAACGGCCCGTGTGGAAATAACAAATTCTTAAATTCCCACAATAATTCTTCCATATGCTCTCTTTCTCCTCCTTTCAAATGCTTAATTTTATCATGCAATGCAGTTCTATCAGCAGCTAGTGGTTGATCGCTTCACCTACCTCTCGAACACCAGTCTTCGTCATCTGGCACATCCAGATTTGCTACTAAAATTCCTTTCTTAAATTCTCATCTACAGCTCTAAAATTATCAACGTTCATGCGAACTACTCGCTCGTTGTACACGTACAATACTACAATTCACAAAACAACCCAATGGACCCAAAACTTCATTATCCTGTAATGGTTCAATAACACATACTGTACCCACAGGTAGATTTTACTCCACACCTACCCAAAGCGACTTCCCAGTGGCACTAGACACACACTCATGCGAGTTAAGCCTTAATGCTAATGTACACTGTTCAATTGGTTTGTTCATTATGTTGAATGCCCCTCGCGACAGCTCTGCATTGACAACAGTTTTCCCTAGCTGAAATAACATTCCTCCAAGTTCCACTGTTCATTGTCCAAGGTCAGTTTTGGCATGATGTTGATGCAAGAAATCTACTGCTAGGATCATGTCATAGACCTCGCTTACCCATGGTACTACCTCCATGCATGCATTAAATCGGACTTTCTCTATTTGAAAATCAACTGTTACCGACCCCAAAGGCGTGACCTCCTTATCCCCTACTCCGCGCAACCTATAACGTGGTGGGTCTAGCTTCCTTCGTCCCATTATATTCCTAGTAGCCACTGACACTTGCACCCCTGTGTCCAACAAAATCTTAAACTTTTTAGTTCCTTTGGATCGTACCACTGAACATTCCACCTCTGCGTACGTATTCGTAGCATTGAAATTAAACGAGAGCTACCTTAGGTGGGTCTTGGGCCCCCTCTGCCGTTTAACGCTTGTCCACCTCTCCTATCTCCACTTCTCCATCCTCCCCGCTGCCGATTTCCACCCCTTCCTTTATTCCTCGGTGGCTGGGTACATTGCCTGTGCACATGTCCCATACAACCACACTTAAAACATTTCACACCTGCTACAAACACTGTTTGCCTCTTGCGTACCCCTGTTGCCACATCTATTTCCTCACGTTGAATTGACAGCTGAATGACCGAATACAAAGCTTTCGAAATCCCTTCACGCAATTTCTGTGGCATATGTGCCGGTAACCCTCTCAAAAATACATAAAGTGCCCTTTGCTCAACCTCCTGCAACAGAACATCATTCGCTTCATCGCTCTGACCAAACTCGTAAGTATACTCATTAATTTCCCTTATCCTGTCTGTAAATTTCTCTATCGTCTCCCCCTGCCTCTTTGGCATTTTACTTAACCTCTCTCCAAAGTACCAAGTGCTATTCTGTTTTTTGTGCCTTTGTAAAAGCCCTTCCTTTAACTGCTTAAACTGTCCTGCATTCCTTAAGGCCTCAGAACACCATAATATGTATTTGTTTCACCCATTAATCTAATCTTGGCTATATGTAACAACTGCTCATGAGACCAACCATCCATCACCACTGAAGTCTCCAAGTCCTCCACAAACGAACCCACATCCTCAGGCACCTTGCCAGAAAATTGAATAATCAAACTCGCAGCAGCTGGATCAGTCCCCTGCACTCTAGGCAACAACGACTGATCAGATGCGGTTTCCCACTCACTTCTAGATGTTAATTCATTTCTCAACTATGTATTGTCTGCTGTCAATTGTGCTACTTTTTCCAACAAAATCCATACCACTTCTGGTTCCGACACACCTCGCATCCCTGACCCTGCTATTGTGTTGTTTTTGTTCCCAGTTAGTTCTGAAACAAAACATTTAAGTACAAGAATAACCCAACTCCTTACTCCTCGGTATCATCATACTCTGTAACATCATACTCAAACCAATACAAAAGTAAATGCCATGAAAAAATAATAATAATAATAAATCTTACTGCCCCAAATACACTATTCTCAAACAACAACAACAACTACTACTACTACTACTACTACTACTACTACTACTACTAATAATAATAATAATAATAATAATAATAATAATAATAATATACCTACACAAAACATCTAAAATGTGGCTCCTGGCAGGCCATACTAAAAACACAAACAAGAAAGAAAATATCCAACACTCAAAAGAAAACTTGTCAAAACTCACAACTTGTGAGTGTAATGCAGGCGGAGTGCTTGAACGTCGTACTGGACAGACGCTATTCTGACACCAAATGTAGTGGGAAGAGGTAGAAGTCACCGTATTAGACTCATCCGAGCTTTCCAAGTGACTTATGTTTTCCAACCACAGTGCCCATGTATACCTCGGTCTGCGTCACAGGGCCCCGCAATGCTGAGGAAGCACCCCAGCGGCCCGTGCAATGCAATGCTGTGTCAAGCCGGCCTTGGCCAGCCGCGGAGTTTCAATGGCATTGTGATGCGCTGGCTGCCGACTCGGCTGTCCCCCTCCTCATTGCCTCAGCACCACTACGAGGAGCCGCTGAGTGGCCTGCTGACAACTGCTAGATGGTGCGCGCCATGTTCCCTCGCTGGCGTGGCTGCGATCACGGTGACAACAAGCGCCTGCGATCTGGCATCCAAATCTGCGGCCCTCACCTCGGGATGCCTCCGGGATGTGTTGAAGTCAACACGACAGTCCAGGCTGGCTACGGACCCCCCGCGCTGACCTCAGAGGGTCGAACCAGCGACCCACCGTGGCTTGGAACACTGGCGCCCCATCTGCTTCTGCATGTAGTTGGTGGTGTGACACACCCCACCACCCAGGAGAGCTGCCACACTTGAATGAATCTCGTTAGAAACCCGCACCTATTTATACGCGGCTGTGCGCCTCTGTTTTGCCATACGCGCCACTTCGCGTCACGTACTCGTAACACATTAGGTTGGCCAGTGGGCCCCTTCTGCCTGTGATTTGCGACATGCAAAACCACTACGTATACTCTTTCAGCAATCTGATGGCCCTGTGGCCTCTTTTCTACTTCGCAACTGTTGGTATGAGTAACTCACTGCAATCCGGCCCACACCTGGCTCTAACTTGTGCTCAGAATATTGCACAAAACTAACTTTCCCTGTCTTAAACGATGGTGGCACTACAAAATGAAGATTGTTTTGTATGATAGGAAAGGATTGTTTGAAGTACTTGTTGTGTGCTGTTTTCTGCTTATGATGTAACTATGTTTTATATTTTTCTTAAGAGAACTGATGAAAGGAAAGCTTGCTGTTATAAAATTATCTATCTTTAATGGAACCAAGAAAACTCAATCCAAATTATGTGAAGCAAAACAAGACAACACAGTGTTCAAAACTAAACTTATCTTGAAAAAATAATGAGTCAGTTGCAAGTTGTCTCGCACTGATTTATATTAGTTTCCTGATTCCCAAAATTACTCATTGTATTCCCTTCCAGACACAACTAGTGTGATAAATTTGTTTGTTTTAAACATTACTGTCTTTTTTTTCTTCATTCACTCCCTGCCTGAGCATCCAAATTAGTCAGTGTCATATTTTATGTAGCTAAATGGTAAATATGTGTTACAAAACATTTATATAATTTCCAGTGATAATAATAGTTTTCCATTGTGTGTGCAGTTGCCGAGCTTCTGGTGTCCTACAAGTTTATCAACACCAGAAAAGAACTATGATTTCATGTTGCCAACAGCATCAAAACCTTTTAATTTCAACAACAGTGCAGGTTTACGTTATGAAGCTATGGAAGTTCGAAAGTGCCTGAAAGAAGGTAGGATAAATTTACAAATTTATTGGTGAAATTCTAAAACAGATCCTGACTCCATACTTTTCTTTCTAATGTTTTAGCTGTTAAATTTGGTACTTGTGATTTTGTTGTACAAGGAGTAGCATATGAAACTCTTTTCATATTTGTTAAGTATGCTCAATTAGCAGCCAGAAAAACAGGAATTATTGAATAAGTGCTGAAAAATACACTGACTGAGAACCATAAGTGAACTTCTAATTCTTTTAAATTAAAAATAATTTATTGAAAGTGAATTAAATAAAGTAAACTGATGCTGGATGGAAAGAAAAGTTGATCCAAACTCTAGTTTGGATAAACAAGGTGCATAGAGGTAGTGAGAAATAGTTAGTAGCTGTGCCTTATTTTCTGTGTCTTATATGTCTAGGAATACAGGTTTTAAAACTGATTTTGATTCTGTCAAGGACTCTCCCTCCCTCCCTCCCTCCCTCCTTCCCTCCCCCCTCTCCTTCCCTCCCCCCTCCCTCTCTCCTTCCCTCCCCCTCCCCCTCTCCCTCTCCTTCCCTCCTTCCCCCCTTCTCTGCCCCTGCCTCCTCCCTCCCCCTCTCACCCTCCTTTTTTCCCTACTATTGCCTTTCCTGTAACAGAGAAAATATTTAATTAACAATGCCTTTCTATTCAGCTCAAAGTACTCCTGTTTTCCTATTATTTGCTTTCAGTGCAGTTATAATTACATATGATGTTCATTTTATCAGATTAGACCAAAATATCATTTTCATTACATAGAATTTGTTCTAATATGTGGGTAGAAGTAAGTTTCTTCAATAAAAGTAACAACCTAAAATGAAACATTTGCTTCCTAAAGACAGAACAGTACCTACATGAAAACATATTTTTCATGTCTTTGACTGTAAATAAGTGTAGTGTACATGTATGCTGCCCAAACAGCAAACACATTCAAAGAAAAAACATTAACAGTGCTTGTACTTATGTGTTGTATGTAGAAACCAATACTAAAAGGACATGTTGCCAATTGCTCATATCTTGACTCTTCCACATCACATCGCAGAGAAACTGTGACACAGTCACAACAATATACTGATTTTTTTTTTTTTTTTTTTTTGTTTCCTGCATTACTACTTTGAAAGAGATGTTTTATGCTACATTATTACTTTGAAAGAGAATGGCACACCATTTATGAGTCAATCACGCAACTTTCTTTTTAAAATCTGTACTTTGGTTTGCTATTTTAATCTTGAACTAGGTAGAATTAAATCCTTTTTTATCTTCATACCTGTTTATCTCTTAATACTTTTGTATACGCTGCTGATATGTGGTCATATTATGATATACATTGCCTGATGGAGAGAATACTTCGTATGCAGGTTTGTTTTATAATGTTAAGCATTTTAATCCCTGTTTTACTACTACACACGTGTTACTGGTAATTTACATTTTATGTGTGATAATACATTATTATTATATTACCTAGCAGAGGGATCAATATAAGTGGACCAATAAAAATGGTTAAAGAATGATTTAAATGTGTAGAGTACGTAATCTTTTTCCTAAATTAAAATATTTTAAAAGGAAACTCCACAAATTAAAGACTTTAAAATATTGAAACCTTGTAAAGTGTGAATGGCAGCTGGACCAAGTCTGGATGGAGAAATTCCATCCCTGGTAAATTCACAGTGTAAGATTCTTGAGGGTAGTAGACTCAGGATCAGACCATTAAATTGTAAAAACAGATAACTGACACCAACAAAAAGGGAAAGACCTTCCAATAAAAAGAGAGAAAATTTGGCTCAAATATGTTGATTAAAATATGGAGCACTACATGAAATTATTAGGAAGATCCATCAACACTAAAAGAGTTGACTACTAAATTAATTGCAGCAGAAGAGTTAGACCCAATAAATCCCAGAAAGAAATACAGATGGTGAAGTGAATAATGCGACCAAGACTGGATAAACCATCAAGACCTGAAGTCAAAATCATAATTCAAAAAAATGTGCATATAGCATTATTGGCCAGGAGACTGTGTCTGGTGTTGTATGACTGCCTGGTCCAAGTCTTTATGTTTGATGCCACTTACGTGACTTGTGCATCGATGAAGATGAGCTGAAATGATGATCAAATAAATCCTCCAGTTATCAGTGAGGCAGAAACCACAGTTAGAGTACTAGTCGAAAATGTAAAACCTGTGTTTGTAAATTTCCATCAACATCTAATTCAAATGTGAGTCACAAAGAAAATTCTGCAGCACTGGGCCTTGAAAATGATTCATACAATATTTAAAGAAGGAAATAAAAACTAACCAAGATAATTATAGAGGAATAACCTTTCTGAACAGTGTGTATGGAGTATTCTCAAACATAATTTACAACCAAATCAAAAGCAGTTTAGAATCTCAAATTGGAGAATACCATGGAGGATTACATCATGAAGATTTAACGAAAGTAAAATTGAAGCAAAAACCTCAGTAATAACAGATGCTGATGATATAGCTCATATATCCTTGGATGTGGAAACATTTCATGTCCAAATTATAGGTATCATTTGAGGAAACTGATATTATGCCCATGAAATCCCTGTGCGTAAACTGTCTCCTTAACTATAAATGAAATGCACAATATCATGTATGTCCTTCAGGATAAATTTATTTAGTTAATCAGTTTTTAGCTTAAAAGAAGGCTATTGTCAGATTTTAACCGACTGTTGTTGCCAAAGAAGTTACAATATTTGTAAACCATACTGGAAAAGTTGTTACTCATCTAGATTGAAGCATGAACATGCTGTAAATGTCATCTTTGACAGTGCAGTGGTAATGCAATGAAAAAATAAAAAGGTGAACAGAAAATAAATATAAAGGGAGAAAACTAGGAAAAACATTAATGCTAAACTTGAAAAACACTGCCTGCCTTTCTAATCTATGGCTTTATTTGCAGTGTCGAGATGTTCCTCTTGACTTCCTGGTGATGTACTTCGGGGTAATTTTCTGTTGTACACCTTTTTTGTTAAACAAAAGTGTCATGTTGCCTTAACTTTTTGTTTCAAGACTACTGCAAAAGACTGATAATTGTGCTGTAGTGTCACATTTCATCTTGCCAACTGATGACATTTACTATGTTTCTGATTAATTCTGGATGAGTGACATCTTTTTCAATGTTGTTTATAAATATTGTAACTTCTTTGACATTTGATAGCCAGTTAATGTCTGATGATGGTGTTGCGAGCTGAAAATGGTTAACTAAATAGATTAATCTTGTAGAATTGGCATGGGCGACCTTTGAAAGGTAAAACTTTGGCATGTGTGATTTTAATTTTATGGGGTAATGCACTGATATGAATGACACCCTTTCACGACATGCCATGCCAACAAGTTATGCCTTAGAACAGACTTTTTGAGTACATGCATTTTACGTTCACTCGATCTTCGGGTGTTCACATTAATTAACAAGTCATGTACAATGTATATTTATTATTATTTACATTTTATGGCCTTCATTGGATGACTCTAGCCAACTCTATACAAAGAATTTTTCAGTTTCCTGTCGGCCCAGTACTTCTTCATTCTCTCAGATCTCATCGGAAATCACCCTGCCTATTGTCTGTTTGTTGATTCTCATTTGCAGTCTGATTTGTTTCCTGATTTTGTCAGTTTTGTTTCTTATGTCTTCCAATGTAATCTTTAGCTCATCCATATCTTTCTTGATTCCTGTAATCCACTTAATATTGCACTTGCTATTCCACAATTTTTCTGTTATTCTCCTGATGATCCTGTTCTCTGGTGTTCTGATTAGATGTCTGAAAAATGAAATGTGTTTCTTCCTGATTGTACTCATTACCAGTTCTATTTCCTTGTAGTCTGTTTCATTTGTAGCTTACTTAAGACATTTTACATTAGCTGTCTTAAAAATTCCCTCACAAAATTCTTCAACACTTTTAGTAAAGGAACTTTCTTGATGAAACATAAACAAATACAGACAACTGAAGATGAATGAGATTTTCACTCTGCAGTGGAGTGTGTGCTGATATGAAACTTCCTGGCAGATTAAAACTGTGTGCCCGACCGAGACTCGAACTCGGGACCTTTGCCCTTCGCGGGCAAGTGCTCTACCAACTGAGCTACCGAAGCATGACTCACGTCCGGTACCCACAGCTTTACTTCTGCCAGTATCTCGTCTCCTACCTTCCAAACTTTACAGAAGCTCTTCTGCGAACCATGCAGAACTAGCACTCCTGAAAGAAAGGATATAGCGGAGACATGGCTTAGCCACAGCCTGGGGGATGTTTCCAGAATGAGATTTTCACTCTGCAGCGGAGTGTGCACTGATATGAAGCTTCCTGGCAGATTAAAACTGTGTGCCCGACCGAGACTCGAACTCGGGACCTTTGCCTTTCGCGGGCAAGTGCTCTACCAACTGAGCTACCGAAGCACGACTCACGTCCGGTACCCACAGCTTTACTTCTGCCAGTATCTCGTCTCCTACCTTCCAAACTTTACAGAAGCTCTTCTGCGAACCATGCATGGCAGAAGTAAAGCTGTGGGTACCGGACGTGAGTCGTGCTTCGGTAGCTCAGTTGGTAGAGCACTTGCCCGCGAAAGGCAAAGGTCCCGAGTTCGAGTCTCGGTCGGGCATACAGTTTTAATCTGCCAGGAAGTTTCAACTGAAGATGAGTTCCCAGGAATCTGGAAATGTCATCATGGAAAAATTAACATCTATGAAAACAACTGGTTGCAGCTAATTCATTATAGATTACCTTCAGTTTCAACAACTGTAGTTTTTTAATATGCCCACTGTGGACAATAACTATTTACTAATGTTAGCAAGACAGAGACTAGGAAAACAAAATACGGCATTGAGATAGGCAACCCCAGTCAATAAATAATTAGGAATAGCTTTGTGAATTTCTTCCAGATTGAAACCAATCGCAGACTGGATCCAGTCCATGGGCCACTGGTTGCCCAACCTTGCTGTAGAATATACACAATATTGTGCTTTTTCATTTATAATAATTATATTGCTTAACCAAGAAGCAACAAAAGGATTGTTCAACATCTCCATAAATCAGATAAGTAACATAGTACTGTAATTTAAATACCTGGAAGAAATCATCATGCACAGCCTAAGCAAGACAGTAACATCAAAAATAGAATCAGTAAAATGAAAAATAAAGAAATTTTCACCCTGTGAACATGGGATAAGAAATGATTGATAAGAGATATTGAAATCCAACAATATAAAATGGTAACTATCTCAAAAGCAGCATCAGCTTGTGAGGCTGCTCCAAAATAAAAATGAAATAACTCATCAGGTCCTCAAAATTGAAAAAAGAATTATCAGACCTTGCGTAAATAGAAAATAGATGTTGAAGGAATTTGGCGAATATCCTTGGGAGAGGAATAACAATAGCCTGTACACTATTGCAGTTGCTCTAATCTCTTTAATTTTATTATTTCTTCATGTGTACATTGGATAGGTGAGGGTGCAATGGGTGGTGGCATGAGGTAACATTTTCTCAGTCTCTCCTGTGAAGTCAGTAAACCTGAAATTTATAGATTATGATTCATTGTACACATGTTGTGACAGTGTTCATGCTCTCTAAAATCTATAAACACAGAAAATGAAAGTTTGCGTACTAAATAATAATAATGAACCACTTAAAAGAAAAGTTCTTAAAAAAAAGAAAATAAGAAACTGAGGAGAGGAAAAAAAGGTGTGTGTGTGTGTGTGTGTGTGTGTGTGTGTGTGTGTGTGTGTGTGTGTGTGTGTGTGTGTGTGTAAGAAACAATGAAAAATAAATGAACTGCCATCAAATACAAGGAAACAATCTAACTTTAAAAAGCAGACATACAAGATATCAAAAATGACTTTAGTGATCAATGATTCAGTGCTCAGAAAAACTGAAAAATCAAAACTGCAAATCTGATGTTCTCCCAGGAATAGAGATATTTCAGTTAAACAAACTTATTAAAAATGTGCTGCAGATAGGCACACACAAAAGCAGGAAAACTTGCTAGAGTACACAAATACACACCTGAATCGTCTCTCTCTCTCTCTCTCTCTCTCTCTCTCACTCACTCACACACACACACACACACACACACACACACACACACACACACACACACACACACACATATCTGTGCCCCTACATGGTGCCAGATAGACCGACAGTGCCAATGCTGTTTCATGGTAGGTGGGTTGGTTGTGGTGGGCGTAATGTAGAGTGGGGTGGAGAGAGGGAGAGAGACTGTTAGTGAGAGACTAGTGTCTCAGAGGGAGGCTAGTTTGTCAGTTAGGAATGTGGGAGGGAGGGTTGGCAAGTAGTAGAGTTGTAGTGGCCAGTGGGAAGTGGCACACACTGAAAGCGTCTTGGGGACATTAATTGGGAGAGGGCAGGACTAAAGAAGGGGAAACAGTTGGGTGTAGGCTGCAGCGAATAAATTCTCGAAACACATTTTGCTCAGCGTGAATAAAATACATAACCCATGCTGTGTTTAAACTAAAAACATTTTAGCATCGCAAAGTGAATGATGGTGTCAACTTGCGCTCCAAGTGCCCTTTACTGAAACACGCTAAATATGGTTCAACAAAGGTGTCATGATGATCAGACTAATAACCTCAGCAGTTGAGTCCCATAGTGCTCAGAGCCATTTGAACCATGATGGTCACAACAATCACAAAACTGCGTTTGCACAGTAGAGATAGTTTGGAAATGATTGTTATTGGTCATGATATCTTCATTCGAACGAACCTGGTTACTCCCATTATGCGCTACGCCAAGTAGAGCTTGGCAGCTGCGGGAGACAAGGCACGAATTGTTCCAACTTTTACATGTTTACCGGTTCATATCTGCTGAGTAGAGTGCTGTGGTGTCAAGAAATTTAATCACGTAATATTTGTAAACACTATTAGATGGCCAACATCAAGCCAGCGTCATTTTTTCTCCACAAACATTTTTTCGTAATGTGTAAATCGCAGGAAAATGATAAATATGTTGATGCAAAATCGGGTGCAAATTAACATTGTGGGCATAGTAAATTTGATGGGACTGATAAAAAAATGTTGTGAACGGTGGTAAAATGTTAATTATGGGAACATAAAAGTGGTGTTATATGGTAGAACTTACCAGGAGAGTCTCAAAATGGCCAATAACAATTCACAAGTCATAACAAAATAACTCATCAAAAGTTATAGAAAAGGTTACAGAGACCAACATATCCAGTTTACAAACAGTAATAGTTTTCCTTTTTTACAAGCAGTACAGGCTTGTTTTGGGTGTGCCATCCCATTGTAGCAGGCTTCAAAGCCCCAACAGAACGTATCTCAGCTTTGGTAGACCAACACCTCCAACCTATCACCTGAAGACTCCCATCCTACATCAAAGACACAAACCACTTCCTAGAATGCCTCAAATCCATTCCCACTCCTCTCCCACCTGAAACCTTTCTTGCCACCAGAGATGCTACATCCCTTTACACAAACATCCCACATACCCATGGTCTCTCTGCCCTTGAACACTACCTCTCCCAATGCCCACCTGAAGATCTTCCAAAAACCTCGTTCCTTATCACAATTACCAACTTCATCCTCACCCATAATTACTTCACTTTCGAAGGCCAGACCTACAAACAAATCAGGGGAATGGCCATGGGAACCAGGATGGCTCCGTCCTATGCCAACCTCTTCATGGGCCGCATGGAGGAGGCTTTCCTGAAGACCCAACAGCTGCTTCCCCTGGCCTGGTATAGGTTTATTGATGTCATCTTTGTGGTCTGGACTCATGGTGAAGAAACACTTCTTAATTTCCTCCATAACCTCAACTCCTTTTCGAATCTGAATTTCACATGGTCCTTCTCCAAAACCCAAGCCACCTTCCTGGATGTAGACCTTTATCTTGTTGAAGCTCACATCCACACCTCTGTCCATATCAAACCCACAAACAAACAACAGTACCTTCACTTTGATAGCTGCCATCCATTCCACATCAAACGCTCCCTTCCCCACAGCCTAGGTATTCGTGGCAAACGTATCTGCTCCAGTGACGAATCCCTCAACAATTACACCAACAACCTGACCAGTGCTTTCCACTCCCGCATCTATCCTGCAGAACTTGTCCACAAACAGATCTCCCAAGCAATACATTCCTCCCCGTCCAACAACAATGTTCCTGCCCCCAGACCACACAGAAGCATCCCCCTTGTCACCCAATATTATCCTGGCCTCGAGTACATCAACAAATTACTCCTCCAGGGATATGACTTTCTCAAGTCAAGCCCTGAAATGAGATCATCCCTTGACAAAATTCTCCCTACACCACCCAGAGTTGCCTTTCGTCGCCCCCCCCCCCCCCCCAACCTCCGTAAGTAACATCCTTGTCAAACCCTACAATATTCCCAGACTACCTTCTCTACCCAGCAGTTCCTACCCCTGTAACCGACCCCGCTGCAAAACCTGCCCCGTGCATCCCCCCCACAACCACCTACTCCAGCCCCGCTACTGGTAAAACATACACATTTCAAGGCAGGGCCACATGTGAAACAATACATGTTATTTATCAGCTGACATTCCTGCACTGCAGAGCCTTTTGCTTCGGTATGACAACAACTAAACTGGCTGAGCGCATGAACGGACACAGACGAACTGTCCACCTAGGAGATGTCCAATACCCAGTAGCAGAGCATGCCCTCCAGCATAATTCTAGGGACCTAGGAATCTGCTACACCATACGTGCCATTTCTCTTCTCCCACCCAACACCTGTCCCTCGGAACTGCGGAGATGGGAATTTGCACTCCAACACATCCTTTCATCCCGCTATCTCCCTGGATTGAACCTACATTAACCAACCTCACTCCCATTTACTCTTCAGTCTTCTCTTTCCCTTTCCTCTTTAGCCATTCTTGCATCTTTTCATCCTACATAGTTGTGTTTATCTTTATACTATATACCTCTTTACTTCAGTATGCATCCTCTTTGGTTTGAAGCTGGCACAGTACTTACAGTAGAATATCTTTGGCTTCCCTCTGACAACCATGCCTCTATCCTTGTTACCCTCCCTGTTGCTTCATAACCTGGGTTGTGAGTAACTGAATCCACTTTCCCTTCTTCCCTTTCTTTCCCCTCTTTCCTCCCTGACGAAGGAACAAAGTTCCAAAAGCTAGGAACGTAAATTTTCTGTTCTGTTTTGTGTATCTATCTGCTGTACTGAGCTGAGGTAAGTAGTGGCCAGCCCCTCTCTCTTTGTTGGTATTTGTTTCACATCTTTATATGAGATTTTCCATTAATCATTTATATATTTTCTGAGACTTTTTCTCTAGGACAGATTCCCTGTTTGCTCATAGGATGTTGATTATGGATTTTCTCACTTTGTTTCATAACTTTATACCACCTATGTTTGGTCCCTATATGTGTCTGACCTCCACGTTTCCAAAACATTTTGGAGAAGTGCTGGCCATATGGGCGAGGTCATCCAATAACCAGCATCGCAGCCAGTCCATGTGAAACCTCATCAGGTACCCATGTGGTGGTAGCATACTGACTACGCAGGGAACATAACCATTCATGCCCAAAATTTTACCTCACTGTGCATGCTGAAGAGTAGGTGTTTGTCCATTTGGGGGCACCAAGACTCCACACAGTGGCCATCAAGCCATTGTTCTGGCACCCATGGGGAAAGCCTTCGTTTGGAGTAGGGGACTATATGGCACCGTGAAATGACCTAAGCTATTGGTGAGTGACTGAAAGGCTCTTGGCAATCTCTTCATGAAGACATGAATTCTTCAGTGTAGATCATTATGATTTTAGGGACTTTTCCTACCTTAGTCACATCATGGGAGGAAAGCAAATTAACTGGCTTCCAGAAACTTGTTCCTCTCATTTCCTGGTTTTCAGTTAGACATGTGGAGGATCCTTTCTCTCTATTAAGCCAATATTTTTTGAGAGGGATATTGAAAACGTATTTGGAGAACTCTCTTCTCTTAGTAAATAGTGAAGTGTTTCCACCTTAATTAAAACACTGAACATTACCCAGTCTTGGATGTTACTACCTTGCAAAAAGGTTGATGTACCTGTTACTATAACATCCCATAAGAGTGTAATGGTATGGGTATAATTTTACACCAGGACTTAGCACTGCTGACAGATGAAGAAACACAAAAACACTTGAAATGTAGAATCTGTTTAGCATGTTGAGACCTGCCATACAACAAGATTGACACTTAGAGCATTCGTTGTCAGTTTTGAGGGAGATTTGCTTCATCATAAGATCCAAATCATGTTTACAGCTGTGATGTGAAGCTGTATTTCCCACCCCTGATGTGATGCTTCAAATCCCAACTCTTGAAGTTTTATGTCTTTCTGTTGTACATACAACCCAATGGGTAAAGACTGTGGTTGGCCACTTCATGAAAACTTACCTTGTGCACTGCTATCTGTCTGCAGACAGTTGTGGAAATTATCACCATCCCCAAAGTATACTACCCTAATTAAAGAATGCAAACTCAGAGAACTGGAGGTCTTGATTGTCGCTCTTGGTTTGAAGCTCAGAAAAACGTGATTCTATCCTGTCTCAATGATACTGACTTTTGCCACTACTGTGGCCAGGTTGTTGACAGTACCTAACATATCTATTTCTTCAACATGGACTTTCAGTAGTCACACAATTAAATTACACCCTGGGAACAATAGGCTCTCCCCTCTCATGGTTCATCCAGCACCATCTGTAGGAACCTCAACTGCTCGCATCTGGTTGGAGAAGCATCATATTCCAGTGGCTGAAGGTGGCGTGGACTGTGGGTCTCATGGTTGCTCACTCCTCATTGGTTCCTACAGCCACACAAAATAAGGTCTCACAAGACTCCAGTCACCAAAAGTAGTGAAAGAGAGAAAGAACAACTCTCAGGAGAAGGCTACCCCAGTGACCCCGGAGGCTCCAGATCCTCCTTACTCCACCAGCCTCTGAATCAATGTTCAATGTTCTTCCACCTCCATTGGTTACATACAGTGATCCTGGTGTGTGGCCTATCCTTTTGGGCGCATCACACCTGACGAGGACACCCATAATGTGATAATTCATTGGGGATGCAGTGGACATTACTGTCACTTGCCAGAACTACAACACTAATTTACTCCTGTTCTGTGATATCTGTAGGTCTCCAAGAACCACATTTTATTGAGCATTCCCCATCTCTTGGAGGTTACCTTGCATTCTGTCAGAACAATACTGGCCCTGAAAGAGGCTCTGGAGAGGTCTGTACATTGGTACACACACGTGTTGTCAGTGAGTGGACTCTCCTCTGTACCACATCAGAAGGAATAGCAGTGAGAGTGTAAACGGCCTTAAAGATCACCAATTGTATTGTTTATTTACCCCTATCCAGTGTGCTTACCTTTTCGAATACTTGAAAAATTCAGTAGACACTACCCCCTGTGGGGGAAGTACCTCATTGTCTTGTAGAGGCCTTCTGGTTGTCCAGCTTCTTTCTGATCTTTATTTGTCCCCTTAGTGATGGTACTCCTATCCACTTCAGTACCACCCATGGCACCTTTTCAGCTATCACTCTTATGATCTCTTTGCCCAATCTCTTGGCTTTACTACAGCAGTTTCCATACAACAGTTTTCATGACAGTGACCATGTTGCTGGTGATCCTGTAATTTCATTGTCATCACCCGACAGACCAGTTATCATGTCAGGCTCTTCGAAGGCCAAACTGGTAATTGCATACCTGTCAGATTACATCAGCAAGGTTATGGGAGACATGTCCGACATGATCACCTGCATCACTGAAATGCCATGGTGGACCAAAGATGTTGCAATATTCAGGACCATTGGAGGCCCCTCCAGCATCCTTCACAGGCCACTCTCATCAGTTTTAAGTGGCTCCACACTAAGTATCTCTCAAATTAAACACAGTAAGAAGGAATACTGGCAGCACAATGTCTCATCCTTGAGAATATATCTCTTTGTATCTCTCCATCCCAGGTGTGGACTAAACTGTGTAGTCTTTTCGGCTGCTGAAGATCAACAACTGTCTGGGTCTCTTCAATCATGGTGATATTTCTACTGATTTTTTGATCCTTGTTGAACACCTTCTGATCCACTTTGTGACAGTGTTGGCATTGTCTTCTTAGCGAACTACCTTTCAAACGCATAAGACAAGTTGAAGTCATCTTACTATCCTCTACCCTGTGTCACACTGAGCTATGTAATGAACCTTTCACTGACTGGAAAGTGCTTCAGGCTCTTGACTATTCACACAATACTGCCCCAAGCCATGATTTAATTAATAATTAGCTGATGCAAAACCTGAGTGTTAACTCAACAGCTACTGACCACTTAACTTCCCAACCGTTCTTTTCAAACAGTCAGAGGATGATACCCAACCACTATACTGGGTTCACAAATCGTAGAGCTGTTTGTCTCCATAACATTGTAGTTTATGGTAGAGAAGATCCACAGTTGACAATCTGCTTATGTTTGAATTTATTTATTTATTTATTTTTTTTTTTTTTTTTGGGGGGGGGGGGGGGGTTAAGAGTTGGTACATCATTCAATTCCCCATGAGTCCAAGAGAACAGCATCCCACAGGGCTCCTTGCCCAGTGTTACTCATCCTCATTGCCATCAATGGGTTAGTGGGTTCCATTGGGTCAGTGGTCAACCTGGTGCTATATATGGATGACATTTTCATTTGATATAGTTCCTAATCTGTAGCCTTGGCTAAATGCCAGCTCTGGGGGCCATCCAAAAAGCCTTCACTCAGGCCTTTTCCCTTGGCTTCAGATTATCTCTGATGAAAAAGTGAGACATGCGTTCTGTCATCTTACCATACTCTATCCTTACCCAAACTTGTACTTGCATATCCAGTGCTTGGATGTTGTTGCACACTCCTGATTTCTGAGAACCTTCTTTCGTAAAAAAAAAAGAGAGAGAGAGAGCTGATGTGGCTGCCCCATATTCATCAACTAAAGACCAGTTGCATGTGAAAACTGAAGTCTCTCTGCTTTCTTGCTCACATCTCTTGGGTTGGGTACTATGCTATTCTCCTCCATATTTACTGTGCTCTGGTCTCATCTCCTTTGGATTATATTTGCCTAATTTATGGCTCTGTGGGCCATTTGTCTTTGATATTATTGGACCTAGTCCATCAGCGTTGAATAAAATTCTGGACTAGTCCTGCCCTTGTCCTGTAGGCAGACTCCTTGCCAAAGCAGGGATCTTCCCTCCTCAGTTCAGATGATACCATCTCTTGCTCACTTATTCAGTCACCATTCCACACTTTTCTGATCATCCAATTTATGAAATTCTTTTTGCAGGCCAGGGCTATTGACCCCCTACAACTTGCCCTTGGATGGTATTACTAGTTGGAAAGTGCCTCAAGGCCCTCCTCATAGCCCCCTTAGGATATGCTTCCAGTGTCCCCCCCCCCCCCCCCAAGTCAGTCAGTGATTAGTATCAAGGCCACAAATTAGGGTGATTAGTACCCAGGCCACAAATAAGGGCCTATCTATTTAGAGTACCTAAAGTTGAAGTTACCTTTATGACCTGCTAGTGTTTATTCCTTTCATTTCTTCAGGACTGTCAGGGTGCTACTGTTACTTACACTGACAACTCTAAAATTGTAGCTAGAACAAGAAATGCTTTTACATCTTCCACTGGTGAAGAACATTTGTTGCCAGGAATGTGTAGTGTTTTTATGGCGGAGCTGATGATAGCCATTAACAGAGCCATACGTTTTATTCAAGAGACCTCCCTCAACCACAGTTTAGTATGTAGTGACTCAATGAGCAATCTCTATTGACCAATGTTACTCCTGTCATCCTGTGATATCTGCTATCCATGACTTCCTCCATAACCTTAGTCATACTGCTTGCTCAATTATTATCTGGGTCCCAAGTCATGTGGGTGTCATAGGGAATGGACTGGCTGACAGTTTGGGTAGAGAAGTGAAGTCATTGCACACAAATTTTATCCAATTTGAGATATCATCTCAGAATATCACTCTAAACAACTTATTGGGAGTATATAGTTGTAAATATTTTCTCACTCTTAGTACTTGTAGGTTTGTACATGCCAAGTGACAAAAAATGGTTAGACGTATTAGTTTTTAATATTTTAAAAAATATTCATATCTGACAGTCTGTAAGAAGTGCTATTTACACATGAGAGTTACTAATGAACTTCATGCCATGAGGATATGTCCTTACTGTCTGTGGTAAAATAACATCTAGTCTGTATTTACTAAGGAGATTAGTGCAATATTTAGATATCGAAGCAATAAAAATAGCGTATTTTGGGTTGGTGTATCCCCATCTATCTTATGGAATTATATTGTGGGGTGGGTGTAGCCAATACAATATAAAAAGGGTATTTGTATTGCAGAAAAGAGTAATAAGAACTATGGCAAAAGTAAGACCCAGAACTTCATGTAAAAACCTGTTTATTAAGTTTAATATTATGACTGTCTATGCAGTATATATGTTTCAATCAATATTATTAGTGAAAAAAGACAAAAAAGTGACAAACAGGAATATGGAAATCCATGATTACAATACAAGACAAAAATCAGACTTTCATATGGTGAGCAGACGATTGAATCTAACAACAAATACCCCATTCATTAAGGGAGCAATATTTTATAATTCTCTGCCAAACAACCTGAAACAGCTTTCTGGTAGAATTTTTAAAAACGAGTTAAAAAAATGGCTTGTATTGAAGTGCCCATACAGTATGGTGCTGACATGATTTGACCTCAGGAATGCTATATTAAATATACTTCAATGATATTTTACTTAGTAGCATGTAATCTATTTATATTGTGTATCAATAATCTGAATGTAATTATTATAACATTGCCCATGCATGTTAAATACATGTTTCGAGCTGTAAGATAAATAAATAAATAAACTGTACATAGGGAGTTTTGCAATAGCTAGCATTTATTATGAAACATTTGTAATTTCAATGTAATATGGAAAGTTCTTGGTGGAATACATAAACTCCAATGAGTAACAGTATTCTTTCACCATACAGTTGAACTGATAAGTAACTTAGTCATTTAATTAAGTCTGAAAATGTAGCCAAGCGTTCTGACAATATTTTCCTTTGGAACTAAGTGTCATAAAACACGTGCATTTGCTCAAATACACTGCCCTACAGATACTGCTGTGAGTGGGGTGGTGTCAGATGCAGGGGGTGAGAGGAGATGATCTTCCAGTTTTAAATAGTAATGAGTAAGGTGTACAGAAACCAGATGGCAGTTACAAGAGTTGAGGGGCTGAGAAGGGAGTGAGACAAGGTTGTAGCCCATCTCTGATGTTATTCAATCTGTGTATTGAACAACCACTAAAGAAAACAGAAGAAAAATTTGGAGTAGGAATTAAAATCCACGGTGAAGAAATAAAAACTTTGAGGTCTGCCAATGACATGGTCATTGTCAGAGAGAGCAAAGGACGTGGAAGAGCAGTTGAATGGAATGGTCAGTGTCTTGAAAGGAGGATATAAGATGAACATCAACAAAAGCAAAACGAGGATAATGGAATGTAGTCGAATTAAATCAGGTGATACTAGGGAATTAGATTAGGAAATGAGACATTTAAAGTAGTAGATGAGTTTTGCTGTTCGGAGAGCAAAATAACTGATGATGGTCGAAGTAGAGAGGATATAAAATGTAGACTGGCAATGGCAAGGAAAGCATTTCTGATGAAGAGAAATTTGTTTACATCAAGTATACATTTAAGTGTCAGGAAGACTTTTCTGAAAGTATTTGTATGCAGTGTAGCCATGTATGGAAATGAAATGTGGACAATAAATAGTTTAGACAAGAAGAGAATAGAAGCTTTTGAAATGTGGTGCTACAGAAGAATGCTGAAGATTGGATGGGTAGATCATGTAACTAATGGGGAGGTACTGAATAGAATTGGGCAGAAGAGGAATTTGTGGGACTGCTTGACTAGAAGAAGGGATCGGTTGGTAGGACATGTTCTAAGGCATCAAGCGATCATCAGTTTAGTATTGGAGGGAAGTGCGGAGGGTGAAAATCGTAGAGGGAGACCAAGGCTTGAATACACTGAACAGATTCAGAAGGATGTAGGTTGCAGTAGTTACTTGGAGATGAAGCAGCTTGCACAGATAGAGTAGCACGGATAGCTGCATCAAACCAGTCTCTAGACTGAAGACAACGACAACAATAACAACAACAACAACAACAATGAGTAAGGTGTAGTTCTTAGATTGTTGTTTTTTAATGTTAAATAGTAATATGTACATGTTAAAGTGGAACCTCCTTCCCACAATCCTCCCATCCTCTATAAAAGGTTGGAAGAGGAGGCTACCCGTCACCTCTGTCCTGAAAACTAAAATACATGTGTCAAATACGTCTCCCCATTCTTCACGCACCTCTTGCTGTTCAGTTGTTCTATAAAATTGTCTTTTGCTAATTACTTGCATTTTAGTATGTGAATGTTACATTATATTTCAGGTCTCCAAATCCACAGAAGTTAACCATTTTATTCTGATATATTATGTTTCAGGGTTGTTGGAGAGTCCCAAAATGACTCATGCAGAGAGTTTACTTCTGGCTGAATTAGAAGACAAACTGAGACACATAATAGGAGTGAAATTTGATCAAGATGATTAGAAAACCTTGTCGTTTGTATAGTGATTGACTAATGATATTTCATATTGTATAATTGTGCTTCTTAGTGGAAAAAATATGAGTATGAAACAGTATATTGTATGTTTCATATAAAGTGATGTTTTGTATACATTTTTGCAGACAAGATAAGGCTTCAGAAAATCAAATAGAAATTTTTCTCCCTCCCCCCTACCATGCCCACCCACCATCATCTCCACCCCACCCCCAACCCTCATCTGTGTATCCTGCATATTCTAGTGAGCAGTTGTGACAACAAATTTAATGTAACAAACAGTTTACTGTAATGATTGATTGTTTTTCATATTAGGGTACCCAGAGTCATACCATTAGAGGCATTACAAAATTAAAATGCACAGAATGAAGTCTTCTGAATGTAACCATATGATTGCAGGATAGTATGCTGCAGCTGTGTTCTTGGCTTTGCTGTCCACAGCTTGTTTCTTGTCAGTTCCAAATACTCGTCGTCCTATTGCCACATCAGAGATCTGCTTGACAGTGCGAGTTCAACATGTAGGGGAATAGTGCAGCAAATTGAACTTAAAGCTTCCTTGGTTGCAGTATTGCAAATCATTTGCCCCCCAGCACTCAAATAGCCTGATAATGTAGTGACCCAACTTTCCCCTGATTTTGACCTAAAGCATATTCTAGATGTTTTGGATTGGTTTACCTGCTGGATGCCTCAGCAGAATTGCCATCACAGTATTTTGGCAATAAAAATAGATCAGGAATTGTTGTACCTAGTCACATGTCATCTACTCCTGTGTCCTCAAGGTCGCAAAATATTTGGCAGCGTTAGGAGATGCAAATTCTGAGCATACATTTGTGAAAATGATAGAGCAGCTAACTACATCCCTATCTTTTCCACATTGTTTTGCATCATCTTAAATTGTAATGCTTGCTTAGATATCATAAAAATTGTCTTTACGTGCATAAACTAAAACACAAATCCTTAGGCTCAATTCCCACATGGGATGCAGATGGGATGTGACAACTCTCACTGAAGTGGTGCTGTCACAAAGCTGTGAGATGGTTGTGCTACAAATGGATCAGAATGTGTTGTTCATATGGATATATTGATTCAGTGGAATTTTTGTAACTCACAAATCTTGAGCAGCAAAGAAGATATTGGGTACATCTGTTATGGTTGGAAAAGGAAGAAAATGGCACATTCAACGTAATAAAAAGCTGAACACATATCCCACATGTTTCCAGCATTTTTACAGAATGTCTCAAAAGTGTTTGCTTATTGCAGTAAATAATGAGAAAGATAGCATTCAGAAAAAGGCAATAAAACTGGAACATTTTGATCCTATTTCTTATTTTTCATATGATATTCATTTGAGCATAAGCCTAAATATTGCTGATTGTGTGAGAGATGCTCAAAATGTTGGAACAGTTCTCCAAAATATGGTCATCTGTTTGTAGAACTTAAATTCCTTGTTACATGGCTTACCTTTACTACCATGTGACATAGATTTTGCCCTTATAGAGAGGAACAAAATATCCTTTCACCCAGAAAACTGGTTTCCAGTCATTTCCAACATCAAAGGCTATGGATTCCTTCTGTGCAAGATGAAACCAGCGTATTTCAGAGATCTTAACACACTACTTATCAGGTTGCACAGAGGCTCATTCTATATAACTGATATGTCTGGCTACACATTTCATCTGACTACCATACAACACTAAGGGGAAGGAGAATGGTTAATTCTCAGCAACCATGGATTCGTCAAAGCATTGCAGACAAGCCAGGAGGTACTGGGAAAAGAAATCTTCCACTAGATAACATTAGTTTATGTATCTTGTGTGATAAAATTCTGCCAGTAAAAAGTGCCTAGGAAAAGTCCTTACTTGACATTTGTCAGTATATGCCAACCAAAAGATGGAATTTCTGTGAACAAGTACCAAGGGAATAGTGGATTTACATGTCTGTCTGGCAAAACCAATTGGTTGAGGACAGAGAATGTAATGCTTGACTGTACATGTTTAGTGTAATTGCAACAGGAATAATGTTAAATTTTTCTCTGCCTTCTGCTGCTACTGCTTGTGATGATTTTTAATGTAGTAAACCTTGTGTGTTTTGACTTGGGTTGTTGTACTTTCTCAAAATAAAGTTTCTATTTCTGGAATAAATAACACAGAAAAACCAGTGTTTTAGCAGCACAATGTTGTAACTACACAGATTCAACATTGTTTGTCCATGAAAATAAAAAAAGATAGTGCTATTTTCTGAAAAAGAACAAGTACTTGTGTTATTTTTCAAGAAATATGCAAAAATAATGTTTTACGTAACAAATATGTAAACATAAAATAAGTAGGCATAAAATATCCAGAATACACAGTACTTTAGCTGCAGCAATAGGAAAATCCTATTTATCATTCATTGCTCTCTGGGATACATGCCATTTGTTTGGCAATATGTAAACAAAAGCGGTTTTTGAATGTGCCATTAATGAACTTGTTAGCTGTGTACTGTATACATAAATTTTTCTTGCCTACACTAACTCTGCTGCTGGATCTGTGGTTTTCTACCTATAGTTTTAAAATAAAAATAATTCCTAAAGTAATATTAATTTAAATTATGACTGTAACTGACTTCATAAACCACATACAAAAGAGAAGTTTAAACCAAAAATTTGTGTAGTGTGCGACCATAATATGTCAAGTGTTGCATGTCGTAGCTCCTCGCAACCAAACATCAATTTATATCGCTTATTTACTCGGGACTGAAAAGATGTATCACTCTCCTTCCATCATTAAAAACAATTTCAATATGTTTTATATATTTTCTATGCAACAGTATATGTCCTAAAACCCACCAAATATAAACTTACCAGTGACTACAGACTTTTTAAAATATGCTCATTGGTTTACATATTTGGGAAATATCAAAATTATAAAAATAAAATCAGTTCACTATTGAGCTGTGGTTTTGGGCTATAAGACATGGAAGAATCATTTTTTACATACTGATTAGTTTCCTCAAACTCAAATGAGCGAGATGGTGTAGTAGAGAATGTGTGTGAATTCCAAGACAGAGATTTTTAATTTTTTATGTGAAAAGTAAATGTTTCACTGAAAAACTATCTACAGAGACAAATGTACATTTGCTTCAACTATTCAAAACTATTTTTTTGAGGCACATCAGTTTGGCTTCAAACTAATGAAAGGAGCAGCATGCTAGTAGTCACTTCGGTGCAGCACTTGTGGCTATAAACGGACATGGTACATGCCACGGAGCGACGTGTCTTCACCACAACAGTTCTGTGTGAATTGCTTCAATTGTTAATGTAGAAGTAGTGCGGAACAGAACCTCATTGTCATCAGACATCTGTGGCACACCATTCCTGTGTGAATTGGGCCTTAGAACCCCATCATACGCCAACTAATTCATCATGAAAGGAATGCAAGAAACGTGTTTTAAAAGGCCTCCTGTTGTGGAAATGCAACTTCCTGTGGCACAAAATGTGTGCAGAAGAAAGCTGAAAATATATAAATGACAAGTTTTGTGTCCGTCTCATAATGTTGAAGCTGAAGACAGCTGTAAATTTAAAAAAAAGCCAACTCTACTTAACAGCAACATTGAAACCCTTAAGAAGGAACTTGCATTACTAAAAGAAGAAAATATGAGACTTTCAAGTGGAAAGCAATTTAATTCCAAACCTACTCAGTGTATAAGTGTATGCAACCAAGATGGTGGTGGTGGTGGTGGTGGTTGGTGTTTAATGTCCCGTCGACAAAGAGTTCATTAGAGACGGAGCGCAAGCTCGGGTTAGGGAAGGATTGGGAAGGAAATTGGCCGTGCCCTTTCAAAGGAACCATCCCGGCATTTGCCTGAAATGAAATGATTTAGGGAAATCACGGAAAACCTAAATCAGGATGGCCAGAGACGGGATTGAACCGTCGTCCTCCCGAATGCGAGTCCAGTGTGCTAACCACTGCGCCACCTCGCTCTGCAACCAAGAATTCAGACATCAAAATATTACACACATCGAGGTAAATATTCAGCTTAATCTGTTGCTATGAATAAATCTTCTCATGTTATTCTTGACAAACTCTTTATTTGGATAAAATCATGCACATGACTCAGGTTTCAGGCTGTAAATCCCATCTTCAGGTGCTTATAAAAAGGAAAACTAAGAGGGATTCTTCATAACATTAATTAATGTTAGAAGGGCTCATAGAAATGTGAACATCGGGTTATACCTTGATTGCATATGAGAAAGTCGGACCTCTCATGAAAAAAATCCAGCAAATTTATCAAGTAGTGTGTGAGATCCTGTTCAAGTGGGGCATGGAAGGGTACTCTTGAGTCAGCCAGTACCAAAACCAGCAAATGGGACCTATTGAAAAAAACATGAATGTAAAACAGCAAACGAGCACACACTACCAGCCTATTTGGTATGAACCAAGTGCAAATGACAACACGAGGTGTGCACTTAAGAAATTAAAATGAAGCCCAGCAGGATTGGTCAGGAGACAGCCATGTGAACCGTGACGAGACTCTTGTGGACACACACCTGTCAGAGAGTAGCTGCCACTGGAACCACCAAAGAAATCATAACCAGAAACACAGATGCAAATCCACGTTTCCTCCGAAATGCCACCAACTACTAATAGCACTAAAACCACCTTACGCATGGCATTAGCTAAGATATGCCTAGTACAGAGCAAACAATAAAAGCAAGGCATGCAATATATAATGCAATTGTCAAGAAATAAAAATAATAATAAAAAGGTATAATGAAATTGACAAGAAATGAAATTAATAAAACCATAAAATAAAATATAAAAGGAGCCAAACCTGCATACCACAAATTAAACATAATAGTGGAACATGTCTCTATACAGAGTATGTCATACTGAGAATGCGAGAAACACTCTAAAGGAAGCGGGAAAAAAAAAAAAAAATACGAACCATGTGAAATCAACAAACTTATATGAATGGACTAATGTATACACTGCTAACACAAACAGGAGAGGTAGCCACAAAGAAAGAACAAAGTGTCAACAACAAGTTTCTGTTACTCGCCACTTGTTTTTTGAAAGCCATCATGGTGCCACGCAGTGAAATAGATGTATGTCCTGAGATAAGAACACATCAGATAAGCAGTCTCTTTGTGATACAGGCATTGTGACTCTAACCTATCAGTATTGTTTTCGAAGTCTGCTATTAAACCAACTTTTGCCTTTAATTTTCTGATGTATTTTTTTTAATACTGTTTTTTAAGTAATATGCCCCCCCCATGAACCACGGACCTTGCCGTTGGTGGGGAGGCTTGCGTGCCTCATCGATACAGATAGCCGTACCGTAGGTGCAACCACAACGGAGGGGTATCTGTTGAGAGGCCAGACAAACGTGTGGTTCCTGAAGAGGGGCAGCAGCCTTTTCAGTAGTTGCAAGGGCAACAGTCTGGATGATTGACTGATCTGGCCTTGTAACAATAACCAAAACGGCCTTGCTGTGCTGGTACTGCGAACGGCTGAAAGCAAGGGGAAACTACAGCCGTAATTTTTCCCGAGGGCATGCAGCTTTACTGTATGATTAAATGATGATGGTGTCCTCTTGGGTAAAATATTCCGGAGGTAAAATAGTCCCCCATTCGGATCTCCGGGCGGGGACTACTCAAGAGGATGTCGTTATCAGGAGAAAGAAAACTGGCGTTCTACGGATCGGAGCGTGGAATGTCAGATCCCTTAATCGGGCAGGTAGGTTAGAAAATTGAAAAAGGGAAATGGATAGGTTGAAGTTAGATATAGTGGGAATTAGTGAAGTTCGGTGGCAGGAGGAACAAGACTTCTGGTCAGGTGACTACAGGGTTATAAACACAAAATCAAATAGGGGTAATGCAGGAGTAGGTTTAATAATGAATAGGAAAATAGGAATGCGGGTAAGCTACTACAAACAGCATAGTGAACGCATTATTGTGGCCAAGATAGATACGAAGCCCACACCTACTACAGTAGTACAAGTTTATATGCCAACTAGCTCTGCAGATGACGAAGAAATTGAAGAAATGTATGATGAAATAAAAGAAATTATTCAGATTGTGAAGGGAGACGAAAATTTAATAGTCATGGGTGACTGGAATTCGAGTGTAGGAAAAGGGAGAGAAGGAAACATAGTAGGTGAATATGGATTGGGGGACAGAAATGAAAGAGGAAGCCGCCTGGTAGAATTTTGCACAGAGCACAACATAATCATAACTAACACTTGGTTTAAGAATCATGAAAGAAGGTTGTATACATGGAAGAACCCTGGAGATACTAAAAGGTATCAGATAGATTATATAATGGTAAGACAGAGATTTAGGAACCAGGTTTTAAATTGTAAGACATTTCCAGGGGCAGATGTGGACTCTGACCACAATCTATTGGTTATGACCTGTAGATTAAAACTGAAGAAACTGCAAAAAGGTGGGGATTTAAGGAGATGGGACCTGGACAAACTGAAAGAACCAGAGGTTGTACAGAGATTCCGGGAGAGCATAAGGGAGCAATTGACAGGAATGGGGGAAATAAATACAGTAGAAGAAGAATGGGTAGCTTTGAGGGATGAAGTAGTGAAGGCAGCAGAGGATCAAGTAGGTAAAAAGACGAGGGCTAGTAGAAATCCTTGGGTAACAGAAGAAATATTGAATTTAATTGATGAAAGGAGAAAATATAAAAATGCAGTAAGTGAAACAGGCAAAAAGGAATACAAACGTCTCAAAAATGAGATCGACAGGAAGTGCAAAATGGCTAAACAGGGATGGCTAGAGGACAAATGTAAGGATGTAGAGGCCTATCTCACTAGGGGTAAGATAGATACCGCCTACAGGAAAATTAAAGAGACCTTTGGAGATAAGAGAACGACTTGTATGAATATCAAGAGCTCAGATGGAAACCCAGTTCTAAGCAAAGAAGGGAAAGCAGAAAGGTGGAAGGAGTATATAGAGGGTCTATACAAGGGCGATGTACTTGAGGACAATATTATGGAAATGGAAGAGGATGTAGATGAAGATGAAATGGGAGATACGATACTGCGTGAAGAGTTTGACAGAGCACTGAAGGAGCTGAGTCAAAACAAGGCCCCCGGAGTAGACAATATTCCATTGGAACTACTGACGGCCGTGGGAGAGCCAGTCCTGACAAAACTCTACCATCTGGTGAGCAAGATGTATGAAACAGGCGAAATACCCTCAGACTTCAAGAAGAATATAATAATTCCAATCCCGAAGAAAGCAGGTGTTGACAGATGTGAAAATTACCGAACTATCAGCTTAATAAGTCACAGCTGCAAAATACTAACACGAATTCTTTACAGACGAATGGAAAAACTAGTAGAAGCCAACCTCGGGGAAGATCAGTTTGGATTCCGTAGAAACACTGGAACACGTGAGGCAATACTGACCTTACGACTTATCTTAGAAGAAAGATTAAGGAAAGGCAAACCTACGTTTCTAGCATTTGTAGACTTAGAGAAAGCTTTTGACAATGTTGACTGGAATACTCTCTTTCAAATTCTAAAGGTGGCAGGGGTAAAATACAGGGAGCGAAAGGCTATTTACAATTTGTACAGAAACCAGATGGCAGTTATAAGAGTCGAGGGACATGAAAGGGAAGCAGTGGTTGGGAAGGGAGTAAGACAGGGTTGTAGCCTCTCCCCGATGTTGTTCAATCTGTATATTGAGCAAGCAGTAAAGGAAACAAAAGAAAAATTCGGGGTAGGTATTAAAATTCATGGAGAAGAAATAAAAACTTTGAGGTTCGCCGATGACATTGTAATTCTGTCAGAGACAGCAAAGGACTTGGAAGAGCAGTTGAATGGAATGGACAGTGTCTTGAAAGGAGGATATAAGATGAACATCAACAAAAGCAAAACGAGAGTAATGGAATGTAGTCTAATTAAGTCGGGTGATGCTGAGGGAATTAGATTAGGAAATGAGGCACTTAAAGTAGTAAAGGAGTTTCGCTATTTGGGGAGCAAAATAACTGATGATGGTCGAAGTAGAGAGGATATAAAATGTAGGCTGGCAATGGCAAGGAAAGCGTTTCTGAAGAAGAGGAATTTGTTAACATCCAGTATTGATTTAAGTGTCAGGAAGTCATTTCTGAAAGTATTCGTATGGAGTGTAGCCATGTATGGAAGTGAAACATGGACGATAAATAGTTTGGACAAGAAGAGAATAGAAGCTTTCGAAATGTGGTGCTACAGAAGAATGCTGAAGATTAGATGGGTAGATCACATAACTAATGAGGAAGTATTGAATAGGATTGGGGAGAAGAGAAGTTTGTGGCACAACTTGACCAGAAGAAGGGATCGGTTGGTAGGACATGTTCTGAGGCATCAAGGGATCACCAATTTAGTATTGGAGGGCAGCGTGGAGGGTAAAAATCGTAGAGGGAGACCAAGAGATGAATACACTAAGCAGATTCAGAAGGATGTAGGTTGCAGTAGGTACTGGGAGATGAAAAACCTTGCACAGGATAGAGTAGCATGGAGAGCTGCATCAAACCAGTCTCAGGACTGAAGACCACAACAACAACAACAAGTAATATGCGGCATTTGTATTGCTATTCCAAAAATGTAATTAAGCTTTCCCTATTTAAATTTGTTCAGATATTCCTTTTGGGTGGGCTATAGAGCATGTTTATTAAAAGTTGCAATTAATTTATAGTTAGTGCTATAGTTCAGTCCAGGGAAAACTTTGTGAGCCAATCAGTATGATTCTGTATACTGACCCGTATATAAACAGAAAACTAAGCATTACAACTTTCCTGTAAGGCTCTTTAAATTATTAGAAACTTATGAATTGATGAGATATTTAACATTCAGAATCATAAGCAGCCCCATTTTCCATCTCGCATTTTGTCATAACTACTGTTATATTCCAAACCTTGACTACATATTTTTATTACTTTAATTTTTTCTATACCAGATGACAATAAAGCATCAATTAATCAATTCACTAAAGTTATTTCTTGAAATTTACTATTGTCTGCAATATGGCACTCCTACATGTAAGCAAAGGGGTTCATGTTGTGTAAGAATAACATCATCCAGGTATTTTTCTAAATTTCTAACCAGCAACATTTTCTATAAGCCAGAATCACATTGGTTCTTGTAGGTCATCCAAATACAGGAAAATCCAGACTAGCCAATTTTTGGAGTCTAATGTAGTTTATGGAATAAGTTTATTCTTATGCCCAAAATTGTCAGTTCACAGTTAGACAGCCCACGAGTAAGATCTATGTTGGATGCACATTTGATGTTGGCCCCTGCCACAATCATGTGCATTCTTTACATGAAAATACATGCACTGACAACTGTGAAATTTAAGAATTTTACACATTAAAGACTGTCGAGTGATTTCTATAGCCCAAATTAATGAAAATATTTATTGAACTGTGTTTAGTAAGTGGGGAATGTTATGTCATCAAAACTAGTGATTCTTGGACATAATTTCATTATAGACAGATTTCATTTAATTACCACAGAGCATTTTTTCTGTAGTAAATTACTAAAGAACAGTGTCAAGTGAGAACTGTGACATTTTCATGTAAATATGAACTGTTTTGTGCCACAGTAGAACAATTAACTTTAATTGTAGGTGGTGTTCTGTTTCAATGTGCTTATAGATTTTCTTAGATGACAAACTGGTTACTATTACTAATAGTCTGTCTTAGTGAAGAACAGATGTGTGTGTTAGTGGAAACTAAATTGAGTTGTCGTGTACAACTTTGAGCAAACACCATCCCATCTTTTGTGGTGGTCAAGAGTGGTGCTATTGAGGAGAGACTTTGAGAATCAAGTCATTATGGCTACAAGATGACAAGTCGTATAAATGCTAAACAAAGCTCAGCAGAGGATAATCTGATTCAGAGCAATGGAAGTTATAAAGGTGTCTTTGTATATGCAGGGGGGGGGGGGGGGGGGGCGCTCATCGACACAGCTACAGTGAAGGTGAGGTGATTAGTGAAATAGGATCATTATGGGAATAGCAAAAAAGGTTTTGCTAGGAACCAAGACTGTGATAAGTGGAATTGTACATAGAACAATAGTTAGTGGCAGCTATAAACTGATCAGCCAGAATGCTATGAACACGGACCTATTATCGATATAAACCCATTCAGGCAATAGCAGTGTCACCTGACTAGGAATGACTGCTAGTCAGACAAACACAGGGTGCATGTAGTATCCATGAGTGTGCTGCCCATGCATAGAATGGGGAAGATGCTTGATTAATCTGAGTTTGACCGATAGCAGATTATGATGGCCTGGAGGCTTGGCATGAGCATTTTGGAAACTGCATGACTTTTTGGGTTTTTGAGGAGTGCTGTGGTAAGTGTGTTCAACACATGGCGAAATTAAGGTGAAACCTCATCCAGACATCATTGGATTGGGCGGCCAACAGTCGTTACATATTTCGGATGTTGTAGGCTGGGCAGACGGGTAAAACAGGACAGGCGGCAAACTGTGGTGGAACTGATACCAGACTTTCATGCTGGGCAAAGTAAAAGTGTGTCTGAACCCACCGTGCACTGAACACTCCCAATGATAGGCCTCTGCAACCAGTGATCCATGCATGTGCCAATGTTAACACCACAACATCTATGACTGAAATGAGCACATGACCATTGGCAGTGGACGTTGGCACAATCGCAGAGCATTGCATGGTCCGATGAATCCTGATACCTTACTTATCATACCGAGGGGAGGGCATGAACCCATCATCTTCCATGGGAACAACTCCTTGGTGGCAGCTCCATTATGTTCTGGCAAACATTCACGTGGGCATCCATGGGTCCAGTGGAGCTTGTGCAAGGTACAATGATGGCCAAGGTGTTCCGCATACTGATTGCAGACCATGTACACCCCTTCATGACGATCATGTTTCCTGACAGCAGTGGCATTTTTCCACAAGATAATGCACCATTTCACAAGATCAGGAGTGTAATGGAGTGGTTCAAGGAACACGTTGGTGAGTTTCAGTTGATGTGCTGCACCCCAACTCACCATATCTGAACCCGATCAAACACATCTGGGATGTGACTGAACATGACGTCAGAGCTCATCTCTGTCTTCCTGGAATTTATGGAAATTAGGTGCCAACTCCCTCCAGTGACCTACCAAGGCCTCATTGCTTCCATACCACAATGGGTCACCTTTGTTATCCGTGACAATGGTGGACATACTAGCTATTGGGTAGGTGGTCATAATCTTCTGGCTGATCAATGTATAGACAGGATAAATGACTTTTAAAAAATTTAATATATTGTTTGTTTCTCAGTCTCAGTTGCACAGTTTTTACTGTGTGATTAGTTTCAGTCTTCCTGAAAAATCTTCAGATTTGTGTAGTTGTGTCAGCAGTGTGTTGTGTCTGTATCAGAATTACACATCAGAATACTAAAGTTCTGGTACAGACATAATGTGTTGCTGATGCAACTACATAGATTTGATGAAGATCCAAGAAGAGCGAAGCTAGTTATATGGCAAAAGTTGTGCAACTGGGACTGAAAAATAAAAAGTATACAAAAATTTTGTAAATATCAATACCATTACTGAATTATCCCGTAATGAATATGTCAGCTATAGTGACAAATGAGTGTGTGCGAGATTAGCGTGACCCTTCAGGTGCAGTGTTGTTAGACCTAAGTAAGTTCATTACTGATAATTGCCTGGCACACTGTGGCCTGCACTCGAATAGTTCATGCTGTAAAACTTGCAGTAAAATTTTTATGAATGCACATGGGGAAATAATGATTCGTGAAGGGGATGGAAATTTGAACATGTGTTTGGAACCATGAGTAAAATTTGCGTCAGAGTATAGGTCAAACAAGAGGGCACTGAGATGCCTCCCAGTAAACAGCAGGAGCATAATCAGGAAAGAAACAGAATTCAGTATATTAGTTGGAGGAATTGAACATGATGACGTGATAGGTGTAGAATCCTAGCTGATGGAGGATATTGATGACATAGAATTTTTGTAAGATAAACCATGTATTCAGGAGGAATAGAGGAACTGGGGGCGGGGAAATTAGAAAACCTGATATATCCAGTCAAAACTGAAGCAGATTACATCAGAATATGAAGCAAAGCAATTTTAGTGCGAGAAGCATATGCAAGGCAACAATGTCAGTCAAATGCAAAATGTATGGCTCAGCACTTATTGAGACAAAGAGTTAGGTGTAATAGATGTATAGATTGGCGAATGGGATGACAGTATAGTTGATTGCTGAATTGTGGAAACTTGGCTGAAAAGAAGGGTAGAAATGTAATAACTGGCACACCTCAACAGGCGAGGAGTATATTGGGAAGAAAAGTGAACTCACAGGGCTGGGATCAAATTGTGGCAAAGAGACTGACCTTGGAAGGGAGCTATGAGGAATTTGTTACAGAAAATACAAGTAGTAATAATTTACGAGACTTTTTACAGATAAAGCCTGGTGATATAAGTCAGAAAATGAACATAATTGAGGTTGTAAGTGACCATAAGGCTGTAGTAGTTGAATTTTATTTAGAGCAGAAGGCTGGCAAAAGTGTGAGCAATTTCACACACTTTCAGTCGGCGATTCTCCATGACCATTTTGTGCACTTCTGCAATGATTTCTGGAGTAGTGACACATCTTGGTTGACCACTGCACAGATCATCATCTAAGCGCTCCCAACCAAATTTAAATTCATTTGTCCACTTGGCAACAGTTGAATATGAAGGAGCAGAGTTCCCCAGTGTATTCTGGAAATTGTCATGAATTTCCTTTGCTTTCATACCTTTCTTTATGAAGTACTAAATCACTGCTCGAATCTTGATTTTTTTCCACCTTCGCAAAGCACTACATGGGAACAACAACAGAGCCACGTCACCACCACAGCTCTCTTCCAAGATCACTGACATGGCATGTGTTTACAGGCAACAGTCCAATGAATATCACGTGAACAACTCGTTGCACTATTGCTGACCTCTCGTTGTGATTCCGAGAACTTTTCAACCACCCTTGTATAAGCATAAATGCGAACATCTGCTTAATGACATAGTTTGTCACCATTGTTGTTATTCTTTAATGCTTTACTTATGAGCCACACTTCATATGCTTACCACTATTAAAAGTGTTGTTTTAGGCTTGATAAGAGAAACAGAGAAGTGAAAAAATTAGTTTACTATACCAATTGACATTACAAGCTTATTAGAAGCCAGCTCATTGAATTTCTGTACACTGTGTAAAATGTAAATTTGAAAGAAAGCTCAGGTGCTACAGTTTCACTTCATGCCCTCTATCACTGCTGCCAGCCTATGTGATCCACTGTGTTTGGTGTGTGTATGGTGCAAAGTATGTACATGAGTACTGTACGTAGTTGTTGCAACTGCAGCACATCAAATACACGAAAGTCTTTAAAATGGGCTATTGCTAAACCTTTATTATATTTCCATGTGAAGTCTCTATCATAACACCTTATCTGCACAAAAAGTATATTTTCAGTATTTCATAACACACATCCAGTACATGAGCTCATTTTCTGTGTGTTAGTTTGGTGACTTAACAAGTTGCCAGCCAATAAGAGTTCACTAGCTGGAAATGGGCAACGCTTCCTCAATTATAACCAAACGTATTCTTTGAGACTCAGTGTTTGAGTTTAAAAGGTTGATGATTGATATTGTTGCTTTTCAATAGTTGTATCATAATTGCACAGTGAAGCTAAATGTTGCAAGTTGTGTTGGCAACATCTATCATGGATTACATCAGCATTTCCTTTCTCACGTCTCCCCTCTCCACAACAGCTTAAAATATTCCCTCAACTCTGCCACCACCTGTGGTGTGAACCAGCTGTTTTCTGTGCCGCTTATAGCTCATTCATTCACATCAAATATCAATAGGAAGAAAACGGGATGAAGTCAAGCAAGATGTTGAGTAAGAACTTAGAATCAAGGTAAACCTTACTAGGAATAAATGTAAAATCAGGCAAGTTTTAGCACTGATCTTATGAGCTTTTCACAGGGACTACAAATTTTTGGTGTAGAACCATGAAAAACGTAAAATCGGAGAATGTAAAATTGAAGTTCCACTGTATTTGGAAAATAGTGACAAGGAGAAGGAACAAGATGACAGGACATCTGTTAAAAAATCAGGGCATGTCTACTGTGGTACAAGAGGGAGTTATAGAGGGCAAAAACTGTAGAGGGAGACAGAGATTGGAATACATCCATCAAATAATTGAGGACATAGGTTGCAAGCGCTACTCTGATATGAAGAGGTTGACACAGAAGAGGAATTTGTAGCAGCCCACATCAAATCAGTCAGGAGAACGATGACTCGGAAAAAGAAAAAAAGCTGGCACTTGCCCTTACCAAGGGCAGAGACCATCCTGCCACCACTGCTGTTAGTGAGCATAACATTTTTGCAATTTCTGTACAGTCGTTAAAGGATGGGATGTCATGGCACCACCTGAAGAAAGGGTAAGAAAATTGATTCCTTTCACTCCAAAATTTTTTGTGTATCCAATCGAATGATTTGCCCCCACCACCGCGCTCAGCGTGAAGAGATTGGCTAAGTCTCGAAAATTTCTCGGGTATTCAGCTGGATTGCATCGTCCAATAGGTGTGATATTTTAGCAAGCTGACTTCTTGCCATGTTCAGGTTTTCCTGGAGTCTGATTGATCTCTGATGGATGCTGACTTTATATAATCTTTACCCTCGCAGCCTCCTCCTTGGCACTTCCACGTGGTCCGCAGCTCCAGAACTCCAAACTGGCCCAAGAAGACCTAATGGTGAGCTTTGACATAGTATCCCTCTTTACTAGGGTACCTCTTAGAGACACTCCAAGACTCATAAAGGAAAAAACTCAGACCAACTGTAACAAGAGTTTTCTACACTCCTGGAAATTGAAATAAGAACACCGTGAATTCATTGTCCCAGGAAGGGGAAACTTTATTGACACATTCCTGGGGTCAGATACATCACATGATCACACAGGCACATAGACACAGGCAACAGAGCATGCACAATGTCGGCACTAGTACAGTGTATATCCACCTTTCGCAGCAATGCAGGCTGCTATTCTCCCATGGAGACGATCGTAGAGATGCTGGATGTAGTCCTGTGGAACGGCTTGCCATGCCATTTCCACCTGGCGCCTCAGTTGGACCAGCGTTCGTACTGGACGTGCAGACCGCGTGAGACGACGCTTCATCCAGTCCCAAACATGCTCAATGCGGGACAGATCCGGAGATCTTGCTGGCCAGGGTAGTTGACTTACACCTTCTAGAGCACGTTGGGTGGCACGGGATA